>NC_133123.1:109786144-110986144 GCF_033568475.1 Henckelia pumila | reverse complement strand
GAATTCGAAGATTCTGAAAAAGTTTTGCAACCATCGTTGTTGCTTGTTCCCGTGCTGCCGTTCGTGTTGAAGACATCAGAGACAACACTGTGGGAACTGTGTTGTTCGAAGACTTTTATTGTCTCTTCAAATTTAGGCTACGGGAGTTGCATCTGATTTGTTTTATATTCTGATTATTTAGGATGCAAGTTTGATTTCTCAAGTTGAGAAATTTAGGATTTATTGATTTTTCGTAAAATCACTAGTATTTCTTTGTAAGACTGATCTTACGTTTTCTAGTGATATTTAGCCCTAAGGCACCCGCACGAGTTTTTATACTCGTGCAAAATAACTTCTTGTGTTATTTATTTTTGTTTATTTTTCGTATTTATTTTCCGCTGCACTATGTTGTCATTAGTGTTGTAACACTGCGGACAACACTGACTCTTTATTTTAACCTACAATTACAATACGATTTCTGTCAAGTGGCATCAAAGCCAACTCTTGACTTTACTAAGAGAGATTCTGGTTATTTTTGTTTTGTAGGTTTATCATGGACGTGCCGGTTGTTGACGTTAGATTCCGACCACTGGAAGTCAATATGTCAGATTTATGTGAAGATTCAATTTATTTGATCACCCAGAAGTTTGAAGATTATTTGAAGAGAAGAAACAAACAGAAAGATGGACAAAAATCTAAGCACCCTAGTTTTCCTGCTCCTGAAAATCTGTTGAGGGTGTCACCTACTCGAGAACCATCTCGACCAAGGTATGTTTTTAATTATGAATCTAATACCAAGAATTTTGATTATGTGCAATGCAGGGAATGCAATGGATATGGACACTATGCAATTGAATGTGAAAATCGATTCCACAAAGGTATGAATTTTTCATTGAGTGATGATGACTCTGACAGAGATCGAGAACAGAATGATGAAGAAGATCATACCTCCCTGGCTACATTGTTGAAAGAAAAGAGATGTTTTTAAGTCAACCCATTGGGTGTTGCCTCCGGTGTTGCAACACCAGGCCGCAACACCAGTGAAAAATCAGTTTGCTTGAATACATCTACTCTTGGTAATTTTGGTGATCAAGAAGCTGTCAATGATGATATAACTCTAGAGTGTGCACAAAAACTTTATAAGGAGTTGTATGCTGATCGGATCAAACGGAACAAGTTGAACACAACTCTCTATAAAGAAAACTCTGATTTGAAGTCTGCCATGGCCAAGCTTGAAGTGATTCTAGGTAAGAAAAATCTTGAATTCTGCAAGGATAAGGGGGAGCTTGAAAAGGTAACTCTAAAACTTGCTAAGTTTAATTCAAGTACATACAAGCTTGATTTTATAATGGGTAAAGATGGCAAGGCTGGTCTAGGGTTAGAAAACAGAGTGTTTGAAGTTGGAGAATCATTAAAACCAACTGTGTTTGTGAAAGAAAGTAGCAATACTTCTAGCACATCCACTGTCGCTCCGCCATTCAAGAATTCTCCATCAAAAGAGCGTGTTCCTCCTCAAAAGCCAAAGAAATGGAAGCGCCATTTTATCTGTCATTACTGTTTCAAACCAGATCACATCAGGTCTTTTTGTTTCAAGGCCAGGAATGACTGCATGTATTGGAAGTCAAAGCTGATTTTGCCCCCCGTGTTGCACAACACCAGGCGCAACACCAACAAAAACAGACCCACAGCAAAGAAAATTTGGGTATCAAAGTTTGAATTTCAATATTTTGTTGTTTATACTTCCTTGAAAACTAACATTGCAGGTCACTGGTACTTTCATAGTGGAAGCTCACGCCACATGACAGGTTAGAAAGAACATCTCATGAACTGTATTGAACAAAAATGTGGTAAAGTGACTTACGGAGGTGGTGCAAAAGGAAGGATTGTTGGCAAAGGAACACTGAACGTGGAAGGATTTTCAAAGCTTCATAATGTGCTACATGTCGAGGGACTAAACTCAAACTTGATATCCATTAGTCAATTGTGTGATGATGATTTTCATGTCAAGTTTGATAAAAATACTTGTGAAGTTTTTGATAATGCTAACATATATGTTTTGATAGGTACAAGATCAGCAGATTACTACCAAATTGGAGAGGAACTTGCCTACAAACACATGAAAGTGAATGATCTTGATTTATGGCACCAAAATATGTGTCATGTAATTTTGAAGACATTGAAAAATCTGTGTAAGTATGAAGCTGTTCGAGGTATGCCTATTTTGAATTCTAAAGTTCCATATGTTTGTGGTGCATGCCAAATAGGTAAGAAAACTCTTGTGTTGCACCTCGTGTTACAACACTTTGGGACAACAAGGTTCCTTGAAATTTTGCACATGGATTTAATGGGTCCTACTGAATTGGAAAGCTATGGAGGTACGAAGTATTATTGTGTGTGTGTTGATGACTTCTCACGTTTTACAAATGTAAGATTCATTAGAGTGAAGTCGGATATTTTTTATGTTTTTAAGAATTTACTCACAAAGATTACTAACCTGCATAACTTGAAGGTTGGAAGGATCAGGACCGACCATGTTAAAGAATTTGAGAGCTATTCATTTTCATATTTGAGTGATAAGAAAGGCATATCACATGAGTTTTCTGCCCCAAAGACTCCTCAACAAAATGGCATAGCCAAAAGAAAGAATATGACGTTGTAGGAGATGGCTAGGGTGATGCTGAGCTCAAAGAATATCTCAAAAAGATTTTGGGCAGAAGTCGTCGATACAGCTTGTCGGATACTTAAGGAGTGGTTCTACTATGACTTCCTATGAGATTCACATGGGAAAGATGCCAAACCTTAAATTCTTTCATGTTTTTGGCTGTATTTGTTTTGTTTTGAATGAAAGAGATCACCTAGCCAAATTTGATTCCAAAAGTGAAAAATGTTTGTTTCTTGGATATGCTTTGAATAGTCATGCATGTAGGATGTATAACCTTAAGACCAGAACAATTATGGAATCTATTAATGTTGTTTTTTATGATGGTGCAGATCTCAAAGGAAAAACAGCTGAAGATGATATTGAAGGCATGCTGGAAATTTCCCTCGAAGAACACAGTGTTGTCCCGGATGTTAAAACACCAAACACAACACTAGTTCCTCCAGAAACTGCTCATGAAGAAAATTCTCAAAATAATGAGGAAACTGAGGTCATTACTGAAAAAGGCATTCCAAGCAAGATACAAAATAATCATCCATCATCACAAATTATTGGAGATGTTCATGGAACAAGACAAACCCGAGCTAAGGACAAAGTTGACTACCGCAAGATGGTTGAGTTAGTATGAATGAGTTTTGTGTACTCACATGTAATGCATTCTTGTTTTATCTCCAATATTGAACCTAAAAATGTCAAAGATGCTTTGAATGATGAATTTTGGGTAAATGTCATGCATGAAGAACTTGAACAATTTGTCCAAAATGATGTTTGGTTTTTAGTTCCACCTCCTGATCATGGTAATGTCATTGGTACAAAATGTGTTTTCAAAAATAAAACCGATGAATCAGGAAACATCATTAGGAACAAAGCAAGGTTGGTTGCTCAAGGGTATACGCAGGTTGAGGGGGTTGATTTTGATGAGACATTCGCTCTTGTTGCCCACATTGATTCAGTTTGACTATTGTTAGCTATTGCATGTCATATGGGTATAAAACTTTACCAAATGGATGTGAAGAGTGCGTTTTTGAATGGTATTTTAAATGAGAAAGTGTATGTAAAGAAACCCAAAGGCTTTGAGAATCCACACCACTTGGATCATGTTTACAAATTGAAGAAGGCACTCTATGGCTTGAAGCAAGCTCCACGAGCTTGGTATGGTAGGTTGACCGAGTATTTGCTTGAAATTGGCTTCAAACGAAGTGATGTTGACAAAATCCTTTTTATTCAAAAAGTCAATGGTGAAATTCTTATTTGTCAAGTTTATGTGGATGACATTATCTTTGGTGTTTTTTCTCAAAAGCATGTTGATAGTTTTGTTGAATGCATGTATTCTAAGTTTGAAATGAGCATGGTAGGAGAATTAACTTACTTTCTTGGATTGCAAGTTAAGCAATCAAGTGATGGTATTTTTCTGTGTCAAAGTAAGTATGCAAAGAATTTGGTGAAAAGGTTTTGCAAAGAGAATGTTAAGAACATGAAAACTCCAATGGGCTCGAGTGAAAATTTGGGAAAAGACTGTGTTGCGGCTGGTGTTGACAACACCATGTATCGCAGCATGATAAGGAGTCTTTTGTATTTGACTGCTAGTCGTCCTGATATCATGTTCAGTATGTGTTTATGTGCTAGGTATCAATCTGATCCAAAGGTAACCCATTTAAAAGCTGTTATGAGAATTTTGAAATATGTTTTAGGTACATTGGATTTGGGATTGTGGTATACGAGGGAAACCAACTCTAACCTTGTAGGTTTTAGTGATGATGATTGGGCTGATGATGTTAATGATAGAAAGAGTACTACGGGTGGATGTTTTTATCTGGGTAATAATTTGGTTTCATGGTATAATCGTAAGCAAAATTGTGTGTCACTTTCGACTGCTGAATCTGAATATGTGGCAGCCGGAAGTTGTTGTTCACAACTTCTTTGGATGAACCAAATGATTGAAGATTATGGTTTTAAGAGTGAAACCCTCATTTTTTATTGTGATAATTTGAGTGCGATTGACATTTCAAAAAACCCAATTCAACACTCTCTCACAAAACCCATTGACATTCGACGTCACTTTATTCGAGATTTGGTAGAAAAATGTGTGATCCGAATGGATTTTGTTGGAACTAATAACCAACTGGCAGTTATATTCAAAAAAATTTTAGATTTCTAGAGATTCTTCAATCATGGGAATTCTCTCAGCATGTGTGCATTATATCCATTTATTGATGTTTTCCTCGGTGTTCCAACACCATAGACAACACTGTTGTTTTTATTTTCATGCATATTTAGTATTTTAGGCATTCTGCATACACTTTGTGATGTGTAGTGTTTTAATCTGTGTTGCAATGATTCGACTAACGCCAAGTTTTTTTGTAGAAAATTTTTATTGAAACACACTGGACCTTGCAAATCAAACTCTGACTAAACCACTAAGTAGTTGAGGGATGTACGTGTATTCCATGTTCTTGTCCCATGTGAAAGGTGGTTTTGCAAATTCAGTGTTCAGCTTTTTAATAAGTTTGATGACCAATGTCATATGTACAAACTTTATCAATAATCGAAAGAAAATGGAAAAAGCTACCTAATTGAGTCCAATGAAGACTGTTCTTTTAGTGTGCAGGCTACCACTTCTGGGAATTTTTTGAAATAAAGGGTAATCAAGTGTGTAAGTTTCAAATACTATTTGAAAAACTATGGTGTTGTTGATGATGTTGTTAACACGAGAGGCAACACTACACTTGTGAACATATCATGTGTATGTGGTTGCATTTTATTTTTATGTTACATTCTGTTTTAGGCATAAAATAAGACATGCATATGAATTCAGAATTGTGAATATTTTCTGTTCAGGGTTTGACATTCTAAACAAACAAAATTTGGTGAAATACTCTATTTACTAAAAATTGAATTTTTGTGATTGACAATGATTTAGTGGAGTTGAGCCGATGTGGAGTTATTTATGGAAATTTTGTATTGCTTTCAATCTCGGATTATTTTTTATAATCTGGTGGGATTTTATTTCCTCGATTTGAAAATTTTTACCCATAAGAATTTTCGTTGGTAAGTGTTTCTGGATGAGTTTGTTAGAAGGTGAATGGTTGATTGTGAATTTCTTTTTACTGTACAATGGATTTCTTTTAAGCACATATTACTCATTGATTTGATCATTCTTATGCTTAATAGGTCTTTGCAGTAATCAAATTGCCTTCGTACATTCTCTCGCTTTGATTATATTTAAGCTTAATTGTCTTCTTTCTGTGCTAATCAGATTGTCTTTTGTTTTGGTTTTTTCCAAACATGTTCCTACTTCTGCTGTCTTTGAGGAAGAATCTGATGCAGATATGCAACAGAAACTTGCAGATAATAGGCCTAATATTTCTGGTATTTCATCTTCCATCTCTGATAATGATGCATTTGAGGAAGCGAATACTAAAGATTCTGCTGGTGATGATGTTGATGCTGGTGTTGCTGATGGTGTTGCCAACATCACAGACAACACGGATGCTGCTGAGTTTTATTTGACTACTGTCTTTTCCCACAAGTTCTACTATGGAGAAGATACTGCTGTGTGGCTCTTGTATGTGAATCGATGTTGATTGATGAGAAGAATATCGATGTGGATGCCTATGAAAGGATCAATTTGGTTGAATTTTTTAAGGATCAAAAGCTATTTTTATTGCAGTGGTGCCCTATAATAGGAAACCAGTGCTGGAATTTTTGTGAGAAAAAAGCTTTTTGAGTTAACCCTACCACAATCAATACTCTTTTTGGCATGCCGGAAGTTGAAGAAGGGAACTACCCTCATATTCATGAAGTTACTATTGTACTCACCGACGGTTTGCTCAAAAGTTTCATGGACAAGTCTATGTTGCACAGCTCACATCCTTTTACTCTATCGTAAACAAAACAGCTTTACGCAATTGGATGCTTTCTACACGCTCCACTGTGGTGACTAGACCACAAGAGTTTGTGTCATTTTCTATTGTGACGGAGAGCACTTTCAATTTTAGCAAGCTCGTATTCAAGACTATACTCCAGTTTGTAGATGGAAAATTAAAATCCATCAAGCGGTCTTTTCCATCTTTGATCTATGGAATTTTGGAGTTTCAAGGTTTGCTTTGTGATTTTGGTGAAGGTATCTCTGAACTGACTGAAGATCTGCAGGTTGCAGCTGCTTTAATAAGAGGGAAGAGAAACCTTGACCTTTCTTGGTCTGAATCTACTGATGTTGTTACTGGTGCTGGTGTTGTTCCCGGTGTTGCCAACACGGAAGACAACACTGAAGAAATTGAAGAAATTGTGCACACACCCTCTCCTATAGAATTCTCTGTTCAGGTTCTCATGGCTCATGCTGAAAAGAAGTTTCCCAAGCCCAGGAGGACTTGGATCTATATGGAGCCTTGTTAGGTGACTGTTGTACAAGATTTGGCATTTCTGGCCAAAAAAGGGGGAGAGAATGCACAAGCTGAGGCTGGTCCATCTGGGACTAAGGACGATGAGGATGAGGACACTGAAGATCGGGAGGGATCTGATGCTGATCAATTTTGTATTGATTGGTGTCACCCCATATTTTTTCTTATCTCATCTTTGCTTTAATTTTTTGATTTTTTTAATTTTGCTTTAGTTATTTGCCTTAATTGCTCTGATATGCTTTAACTAGATACCCTACTTATGCTATGATATACGAATTTTAGAATCCTTAAGTGTCAAGGTGCATGTTATCCTTGGTGTTGCCAACACGAGGGACAACACTTTCAGGGGGAGACTTACTAATTCAGAGGGAGAAGTGTTTTAAACTCAGAGGGAGTTTATGTTTATAATTGTTTGTGCTGGTTTTGTCCAGAAAGGTAAAAAGGGGGAGATTGAAAGGAATTTTAATTCCTTGAAAATCTTTTTCTTAAGCATGTTAATTATAATATTGAATTTTGTCTTCTAGTCAATAGATTTGATATGACATGGTTAAATATTCTATGATCTCGAGATTGAATAGGATGGATATTTAACTAGAATGAATATTATATCTTGATTAGGAAATTAAAGGATTTATGTTTATAATGAAAGATTGGGTGCCCGGTGAGCCAACTTGTGGCTAAGGGCTTTGATGACTCTTTGTATAAACAATCTTTTGTTTAATATAATTTACACTTTTATTAATGGCAATGACTTTATCTTTCTTCATATTGTTATATTGTGATATACTATTGTTGTTTTGATAAAGACCTTGAATATACTATAGTGTATGTAAGATGTGGTAGAACATGGGATGTCTATCATGAAACACATCTTATAGTCACTGTATATTCTAAACTGTTCCTAGTCGATTGAGCCGTCCGATAATAAGGATAAGGATCGCTCGAGTTTGAGACTAGCATTTGCGATGCGAAGTACCACGTTTCATTGGTAAGGAACATAGAGATGTTCGAAGCATGCAAACGGATATTCATATGATGAATGATCGAACTACCCTATTCGGACTTTCCAAGTGGTTATCACTTATCGAGTGGATAAAGTCCGCGGTTTTGGTTGTACACCATTAGTCCTTACTACTTGAAATATCATTGAGACTCTATATGCTAGTACTGTGCTTTGACTCGTTTACCGACTCTATTGGGGTCATCAGGTGTCGGGATTGGGTACAGTTACGACACATATAGGAGTCGATGCTTTGTTGTCAAGGATTCACCACATACTTGCGAGTGTGGATATCGTATGCGATCTGAGGAGATATTAGTGTGACGAATCTCTGGCCAGAGTACATGATGTGTTTTAAGAAATGGTTTCTTAGTAACACATGCGATGTCACTATTTTATCTTCAAGATGTATTGCATAGTTATCGAATCTCGAACGACTCTCGATATACCAATGGTTGTTGATTTGATCGGGATATATGGATGAAGGAACCGTACTGTACGCTAACCAAAATCTATTGGTTCTTGCAGGCACTATCAGTGATACCTAGGGAATCATGGGGCGATGTTGCTAGGCGCTCATACCATGATTCGATGGGCAAGTCGGAAATTGTTGTTCCGAGTCACAAGGAGTTGTGAGCCCACGGCTAGCTGTATCCCTGAACCATTGAGGGTCACACAGAGTAATGGATTTTTAATCCCCGTTGAGATAGTTAAATTTAAAGAATTAAATTTAATGAACAAAGAAGTTGGACTTCTTAATTATGAGTAGAGGAGTAAGATTTCCTAAAATGACATGGGGATAGGCATTTTTGGAAATCACTGAATTCGGATTTCGAAAAATTTATCTTGACTTTAAAAGGTGCAGAAATGGTTTCTGTGCACATTGGTGAAATCGGTTTATCAATCGGAGTCATGATGAATTTTATATTAATTTCTGAACATGCGAGCCTTGCTTGTCGGGCTTGAACTTATGACTAATGGGCCCTAAGCTGTTAGTGGCCTACTGTAGTAGCCCGTACCCTAATTGAGTAATTAAAGGATTAATGCTAATTAATTGAATTGGGTATTGGACAGATCGGAAGCTCCGAAGGCACGATCGGAAGCTCCGAACAGGATCGGAAGCTCCGATGAGCAATCGGAGGCACCGATGTTATTACGTCAGGCATGACGTGTGGTTGGATCGGAAGCTCCGATCAGGACCGGAGGCTCCGATCACCCCTATCCGGAGTCAACAAGTGATATTTTGACACGTGGCAGATCAGGATCTTCGGAAGCTCCGATGGCAGGATCGGACGTTCCGATCGGGGTTCGGACGTTCCGATCAAGGATCGGAAGTTCCGATCGTTGTCTATAAATAGAAGGCCGAGGCTTCACTTTCAATTGCCAATTCCGAGTTCTCCTTTCTATTCTAGTCCTTTTGGAGTTGTTCTAGTCTTCTTAGGCTTGTTCCGGAGGTCGACGGGGCGTTCGGTAGTCGTAGCGGAGTCGTGCCCAAATTCTGGAGGCATCGACATCAAAGGGCTAACGACGGACGAAGGTATAGCTTTGCTCCCTATAAATATTTAGGAGTATGCAATAGCTTAGTTAAGGCTTTTAGAGCACTTTAATGATAGTAGTATCATTTGGCAGTGTAGAGCAGACTATAGGCGTGGACCTAGAGTTGGTAGAGCTTGCACTGTATTGAGGTACGAAAGTACTGTTCGAGATATCCTGACTGAGTATGCATGTATTATGTGACTGCATGATTTATATGCCATGATATTATGCTGCATTCATTTGCATCTTGCTGTATCTCTTTCGAGATGTCTGTTAGTAGGGTTGTACCCTATCCTGTTAGTGGATGGACTTCCATCGATTTGGGTCTGGCGTATCCACAGTTATCTCGGTATGGGAGCCACCTCCTGAAGCGACGGCACAACGTGCTACATACCAGGGCCCGGTCTGTCTCTGTTATCTGATCCTTGACCTCGAGTCTATAGGGAGTTCACTTTGCATGCATGTATACTCATACTCTCGCACTGAGCATTTTATGCTCACGTCTCGTACTCTGTATTTTCTGGACACCCTATTCCATGGGGCAGGTTTGCGATTGGACGAGGAGGGTGGATCCAGGAGGGGCTAGTCAGCGGTTGGCCGGCTGGAGCTTCGCTTAGGTTTTATTACTGTTGTTTGGGTTTATACAGCTATTCGATTTGATTGTATATTATTGGATAAATTACAGATTCCTTTACTTGGGATTGTATATTGTTTATGGATTCCGCAGTTTTATTCTGATATCTGTTTTATTAAGTTAATTGCATGCCTAAGTTCTGTTTAGTAGGTGATCCGGGTAAGGGTCACTACATTTATGGTATCAGAGCGTGCAAAAGAATTCTTGGGATTTAGTCTCATCTTGAGGTATTTTTGTAGATGTCAAATCGTGACGACCAGAGTTCTCATGGCAGTGTTGGTGGGCGTTGGGGTGATGCCGACCGGGAGCCTCGTCGAGAACGGCGTCATCGTCATCATGACGACGAGCATTTCACTGTGCGTCGATTCTTAGCTATGGGTCCCAAGCCCTTAGTTGGAGGTGAGTCTCCGGAGGATGCGGAGAACTGGTTAGACCGCATAGAGACGACTTTTCAGACTTTCCAATGCACCGATGAGCAGAAGGTGGAAACCCTTGGCTATCTTCTGGATGGGCGTGCGCGCAGGTGTGGAGGTTTACTTCTGCACCTTTTGTTACGGCGAGAGGAGTGGCCACCTGGGCCGAGTTCCGCACAGCTTTCCAAAAGCGGTATTTTCCTCCTGCACACCGTCAGTCAAAGGCAGGCGAGCTACTGAGTCTGCGACAGGGAGCCATGTCTATCGATGAGTATCAGCAGAGGTTCTTTGATCTGCTATCCTATTGCCCCGAGATTGCTGATAGCTCAGAGATGAAGTATAATCTGTTTCTTCAGGGCCTTAACCCTGAGATCCATGACCGTGTGGCGGTTGGCGACGACATGTCCTACGAGGGTTTGGTGAGCCGTTGTCATCAGGCAGAGGACAGCATTCGGTGGAACAGGTCTTTCCCTCAGTCGAGGCCTGCTAGTTCTTTGGGTCCCCGTGCCCAAACTTTCAATAAGTCTGGATCTTCTTCTTCCTCTGGTTCTGGGGGTGTTGTCCGTTTCGGTAAGAAGGACAAGTGTGATCACTGTGGGAAGAACCATCCATACGACAAGTGCCGCAGGGCTTCTGGAGCTTGTTTCCGTTGTGGAGAGACTGGTCATATCCGGAGGGATTGTCCACAGTCTGGGGGAGGCGGTTCTGGTTCTGGTGCAGGATCGGGTTCTCAGGCCACCGTTCAGCAGAGGTCGCAGGGACAGTCTGCTAGGAGTTCTCATTTGAGGCCACGAGCTTCTGGCCAGGTGTTTGCCCTGAGACATGATCAGGCTGTGGAAGAGAATGAGAAAGTCATCGCAGATACATTTCTGCTTTATGGTATACCTGCTCTTGTACTTATTGACACTGGTGCATCTCATTCCTTCATTTCTGCACGTTTTGTTAAGAGGCATAAATTACCATGCATTGCACTAGACGTAGTGATGTCTGTTTCTACTCCGACGGGCCAATCTGCTTTGGCTAAGCGTCTAGTGATGGGTTGCCCTTTAGAGTTCGAAGGGAACATTCTGTTAGCGAATCTCATGGTCCTGGCGATGGACGACTTTGATTGCATTCTGGGAATAGATATGTTGACTACCTATCGAGCTTCAGTGGACTGCTATCAGAGATTAGTACGCTTTCATCCGGAAAGGAGTGAGAGTTGGTTTTTCTATGGTGAGGGAGCGCGACCCCCGATGCCTTTGGTATCAGCTTTGAGAGCCTGTCGAGCTCTGGAGTCTGGCGGGGAAGGTTACCTTATCTATGCAGTTGATTTGTCCGCTGAGAGTATTGGGATAGAGAGCTTTCCTGTTGTGGATGAATTTCCAGATGTGTTTCCTGATGAGATTCCGGGTTTTCCTCCTGCTAGGGAAGTCGAGTTTGGCATAGAGTTGATGCCGGATACTTCGCCTATTTTCTAGAGCACCGTATCGTCTGGCTCCGTCAGAGATGCGTGAGTTGAAGAATCAGCTACAGGATCTTTTGAACAAGGGGTACATTCGTCCTAGTGTGTCTCCTTGGGGAGCTCCTGTTCTCTTCGTAAAGAAGAAGGATGGGTCGATGCGGCTGTGCATTGACTATCGGCAGCTGAATCGAGTCACTGTGAAGAACAAGTATCCGTTGCCTCGTATTGATGACTTGTTTGACCAGCTGCAGGGCACGTCAGTTTACTCCAAGATTGACTTGAGATCTGGGTATCATCAGTTGAGAGTCCGTGATCAGGATGTAGCCAAGACTGCATTCCGTACTCGCTATGGGCATTACGAGTTCCTAGTGATGCCATTTGGTTTGACTAATGCGCCGGCTATATTCATGGATTTGATGAACCGTGTCTTCAGGGAGTATTTGGACAAGTTTGTCGTGGTATTCATTGACGACATCTTGGTGTATTCGCGTAATACGGAAGAGCATGTTTCTCACTTGCGGTTGGTACTGCAGACTCTTCGAGATGAGCAATTGTACGCCAAGCTGAACAAGTGTGAGTTCTGGATGGATAGAGTGGTTTTTCTTGGCCATATCATATCCAGGGAGGGGATTTTTGTTGATCCAAGCAAGATTGAAGCGGTACTTAATTGGTCGCGTCCGACGACAGTTGCTGAGATCCGTAGTTTTCTGGGTCTAGCAGGGTATTATCGTCGCTTCATTCTGAACTTCTCTCAGTTAGCTCGACCGTTGACGCAGCTTACCCGCAAAGGTGTGGATTTTGAGTGGTCCTCCGAGTATGAGGAGAATTTCCGTGAGCTTCGACGGCGGTTGACTTCTGCGCCGGTGTTAGCATTACCGTCAGGATCTGGAGGGTATGTAGTTTACACGGATGCTTCTCTTCAGGGGTTAGGTTGTGTCCTGACTCAGAATGGGCATGTGATCGCATACGCTTCTAGACAGCTGAAGCTTCACGAGGACAACTACCCAGTCCATGATTTGGAATTGGCAGCCATTGTGTTCGCTTTGAAGATCTGGCGTCATTATCTTTATGGCGAGAAATTTGAGATCTTCACCGACCATAAGAGTCTCAAGTATTTGTTCACTCAGGCAGAATTGAACATGAGACAGAGACGTTGGATGGACTTGCTTAAGGACTATGATTGCGAGATTAAGTACCATCCGGGAGCTGCTAATCTCACCGCTGATGCTTTGAGTCGCAAGGTGCGACTATCCGCACTTCAGACTTGTTCGATGTCTAGTGCGATCAGTGACTGTTGTACTTCAGGTTTTACCTTCAAGCATAAGAAAGGTATGCAGAGTATCCAGATGTTTGCGATATTATCTGAGCCATCCTTGTATTCGCGGATCCGAGATGCTCAGATGTCTGATTCAAAGACCCAGCGTTTAGCTCGTCTAGCTAACAAGGGTAGCTCGTCTGGATTTCATTATCAGTTAGATGGCTTTCTGTGTTTGTCTGGTAGGCTTGTGATTCCACAGGATGAAGAGTTGCGAGAGGAGATTTTATCTCAGGCACATCGCACTAAGTTGAGTATTCATCCTGGGAGCAACAAGATGTACAAGGATCTACGTACTCATTTCTGGTGGAAGGGAATGAAACGCAGTGTTTATCAGTTTGTTTCGAAATGTTTGGTGTGTCAACAGGTCAAGGCAGATCACCGACGACCTGGAGGATTGCTTCACAGTCTGCCTATTCCTGAATGGAAATGGGAGTTTATCACTATGGACTTTGTGACCCATTTGCCGGTATCCCCGAGGAACTGTGATGCTATCTGGGTGGTGGTGGACCGACTCACCAAGTCAGCGCATTTCATTGCCTATAGCCGAGAGTACTCTGTGGATCGCATGGCACGGATGTACATTCAGGAGATCGTCCGACTTCATGGAGTGCCTGTGAGCATTATCAGCGATCGGGACCCCAGGTTTACTTCTAGATTCTGGGGGAGTGTTCAGCGTGCGATGGGTACTACTCTCAGTTTGAGTACAGCCTATCATCCGGAGACTGATGGTCAGTCAGAGCGCACTATCCGTACGTTAGAAGATATGCTTAGAGCGTGCGTCATGGATTTTGGTTCAGCCTGGCAGGATCATTTGCCGTTGATCGAGTTCGCTTACAACAACAGCTATCACACTAGTATTGGGATGGCACCTTTTGAAGCGTTGTATGGGCGACGTTGTCGTACTCCACTCTTCTGGGAAGAAGTGGGGGAGAGACAGGCTGAAGGACCGGAGTTTATCCAGCAGGCGATAGACATTGTTGATCAGATCAAGAAACGGATTAAGACTGCACAGGATCGTCAGGCCAGCTATGCTAATATCAAGCGTAGGCCTTTGCAGTTCGAGGTCGGGGAGAAAGTGTTTCTGAGAGTGTCACCTTTCCGCAAGATTCTCAGATTTGTCCTTAAGGGCAAGTTGTCTCCCAGATTTATCGGTCCGTTTGAGATCTTGGAGAGCATTGGCGATTTGGCTTATCGACTAGCTTTGCCACCGCATCTGTCCAGTATTCACGACGTGTTCCACGTATCTTTGTTGCGACGGTATGTGGCAGATGAATCTCATATTCTGCAGCGGTCTGAGGTTCAGGTAGACAAGGATTTGACTTATGTTGAGAAACCTCTTCGTATCCTGGATTATAAGGATAAGGTTTTACGGAACAAAGTCATTCCTTTGGTTTTAGTTCAGTGGCAGCGCAGAGGCACTGAGGAAGCTACTTGGGAGCTTGAGGACAGGATGCGTAAAGACCATCCTGAGTTGTTTTGATTTCATTCTTTAAGTTGTATTCAGTTGCAAACTCTGTAAACGTTTGATTTGAATAAAGAATGTTTCTGATTTCTGTATTTGCATTCGGTACTTAAGATCTGTTTTCGAGGACGAAATATCTTAAGTGGGGGGGAATGTAGTAGCCCGTACCCTAATTGAGTAATTAAAGGATTAATGCTAATTAATTGAATTGGGTATTGGACGGATCGGAAGCTCCGAAGGCACGATCGGAAGCTCCGAACAGGATCGGAAGCTCCGATGAGCGATCGGAGGCACCGATGTTATTACGTCAGGCATGACGTGTGGTTGGATCGGAAGCTCCGATCAGGACCGGAGGCTCCGATCACCCCTATCCGGAGTCAACAAGTGATATTTTGACACGTGGCAGATCAGGATCTTCGGAAGCTCCGATGGCAGGATCAGACGTTCCGATCGGGGTTCGGACATTCCGATCAAGGATCGGAAGTTCCGATCGTTGTCTATAAATAGAAGGCCGAGGCTTCACTTTCAATTGCCAATTCCGAGTTCTCCTTTCTATTCTAGTCCTTTTGGAGCTGTTCTAGTCTTCTTAGGCTTGGTCCGGAGGTCGGCGGGGCGTTCGGTAGTCGTAGCGGAGTCGTGCCCAAATTCTGGAGGCATCGACATCAAAGGGCTAACGACGGACAAAGGTATAGCTTTGCTCCCTATAAATATTTAGGAGTATGCAATAGCTTAGTTAAGGCTTTTAGAGCACTTTAATGATAGTAGTATCATTTGGCAGTGTAGAGCAGACTATAGGCGTGGACCTAGAGTTGGTAGAGCTTGCACTGTATTGAGGTACGAAAGTACTGTTCGAGATATCCTGACTGAGTATGCATGTATTATGTGACTGCATGATTTATATGCCATGATATTATGCTGCATTCAATTGCATCTTGCTGTATCTCTTTCGAGATGTCTGTTAGTAGGGTTGTACCCTATCCTGTTAGTGGATGGACTTCCATCGATTTGGGTCTGGCGTATCCACAGTTATCTCGGTATGGGAGCCACCTCCTGAAGCGACGGCACAGCGTGCTACATACCAGGGCCCGGTCTGTCTCTGTTATCTGATCCTTGACCTCGAGTCTATAGGGAGTTCACTTTGCATGCATGTATACTCATACTCTCGCACTGAGCGTTTTATGCTCACGTCTCGTACTCTGTATTTTCTGGACACCCTATTCCATGGGGCAGGTTTGCGATTGGACGAGGAGGGTGGATCCAGGAGGGGCTAGTCAGCGGTTGGCCGGCTGGAGCTTCGCTTAGGTTTTATTACTGTTGTTTGGGTTTATACAGCTATTCGATTTGGTTGTATATTATTGGATAAATTACAGATTCCTTTACTTGGGATTGTATATTGTTTATGGATTCCGCAGTTTTATTCTGATATCTATTTATTAAGTTAATTGCATGCCTAAGTTCTGTTTAGTAGGTGATCCGGGTAAGGGTCACTACACCTAAATTATAAATAAGTTATTGCAGTACAAAAATTACAGACAACAGGTCACAATTTTCGAAAAAACCCTATTTTTCTCTCAGTAGTGGCCGCCCCCCTTCTCCCCTCTGCTCGGAAAATCCAGTCTGTGAATTTTGAATTGCAGTCTGGTTTAACGGATCAAATTCGTTAATCTCTTCGTAGAAACTTCTGATAGATTTTTTAGTGCAATCTATCAGAGGGATTAAATATCCGTTCGTGGACCTGATTGAAGAACAGTTCGTCCATCAGTTCCAGGGATATACAACAAGAGCAGAGCAATCTGTTGGTGTCCAAAATCTCGATTCGAGATTGGAGGTAAAAATTTATAATCGTTATTTAATTTTTACACACACAATTTAATCGTAAGGTTTTGATACCCACTATAGAATCGTTTCATATAAAATTTTTAAACTTCCGCTGCACCGGGTATCAATCCTGATTGATCTGATCGCCGCGTTTTCCAACAGTGGTATCAGAGCCAGGTTGCTCAGATCAAGCGATTAAATTAATCGATTGTACAAAAAATTTTAAGCCTCGGTTTTTGAAACAAAATAAATATTTTAAAAATAAAAAAAAATAAAAATTTTCGGGCAAAAACCCGGGCAGCGATCGTCGCTGCCCTAGGGGCAGCCGGGCTGCCCGGCCCGACCCCATTAGGGCGTGGGCAGCCCAGGAATGTCCCGGGCGGCCCGCGGGAAAAATTAATTTTTTAATTTTTAAATTAAATTTTAATATGTTAAAATTCTATTTTTGGTCCGATCGAAAATTGTTTTTGATTGGTCCACGAGGCGTCGGATCGAATTGTTCGAGTCCGAAAATTTTAAAATTGATTTTTGGATAAATTTGAATTTTTGGAAAATTTAAATATTTTATCCGTTAAATTGAATTTTGAAATTAATTATTTTTGGTACAATTGATGATAAGATATGATCTTATGGATATATTGAGTAAAATATGATTTTATGTATAAAATTGGATTTTATAGATAAAATATGATTTTATTTGATAAAAAGATAAAATATGATTTTGTATGTAAAATAAGATTTTATATATGGAATATGATTTTATCCTTTTAAATTTAAATTGTCATTGCATGTTATCCAATAAATTAATTTTGAATTAAATGTTATTGGATAAGGATGATCGATTGCCATGACCAATTTTGTAGGTGTATGTTAGGAATTTACATTTGTTTTTATTATTGTTGGATTTATTAATGGGTCTGGTTTATGGCCCAATATGAATTGTCATATGTAATAAAAGTGGGTTGGTTTATGGCCCGTTCCCACCCCTTAAAAATGTATCCCCTACTTGTCATTGTTATTTATTGTAAATACATTAGATTTAGTGGGAGATGAAGATTTGAAGACGGTGGTGGGCCCAGCAGACAATAAAGACAGAAGAAATGTAAATTGGAAGCACAATGTAATAGGATTGCATTGCATACTGCATATTACCTAGGATTGGACTAAGAATCGCGATTGGCAACCACGGGTCGATTAGAAATGGAATCGATCATCCTATATAATATGTGATATTATAGTTGTATGCATGTTTTAGACAAAATTGTGTGAATCCGACAAGCATACAATATTTTAAAAAACGATGAGACAAATTTTTAAAAATAAAATCCCTCATTTTAAATATGATTTAAAATTGATATCAAGATAAATAAAGGAAATTTAAATTTGTTTAAATGTTCCTACCTTCCATCAACGATCAATGTATGAGATGCTACCCGCGGATACGGTCCGGCTCATATTATTGGGGGGGCCCGTTCGTCGGAAAGCTGTACATTGGATCGACACATGTTGTAAGTTGGGTGGAACTCCCATGGGATCGGCTCATATTATTGGGGGATCCACATGGCAACCGTCCATCACAACTTAATATTGATGGGTCATCTTGACATGTCACAATAAACGGCGTCATATTATTGGGCCCTTATTGGACATGAGGTAAAAACGTGGAGGTTGCTTTGGAAGCAATTGGGCTCTACCTTTTGAAAATTATGGTTGGCTGATATTATTCGGGACCATAGTTTGTCAATTGGACTCCATGTTCTCACTAAGGAAAACAGTTTCTCGTTTTCACTAGAGGGTAGTGAAATCGTTAAAATAGTGGGAGTGAGATTCATAAAATAAATTTCGCCTATTTTATGTCTTAGTAAATTACTTAAACAATCACTGATATTTGTCTGTTTCTTTTCAGTATTTCATAAAGATGAATTCGCGTAATCCACTTTTCTCGATCCTCGAACAAAATAAGTTGACTGGCGCAAACTATACGGAATGGTTCCGTAAGTTGAAGATTGTCTTGACTTCGGAGAAGATGCTCTACGTGTTAGAAAAATCTCCTCCGAAGGAAGCACCAGCTGACATAAGTCCGGAAGAGTTACCCAAACTTGATACATGGTGGGACCATGATATCAAGGCCAAATGCTATATGCAAGCCTCGATGTCTGATGAACTCCAGAGGCGATTTGAGGATACCGTGAATGCTGCTGACATTCACGTTCAACTCAAGGAACTTTTTGGGGCTCAATCGAGGGCTGAAAGGTTCGCTACTGTAAAGGAGCTAATGACGTGTCGCATGCGTGAAGGGACTTCGGTCCGTGATCATGGGGTACGAGTGATTTGGCTCATATAGAAGTTGGTAACCCTTGATTTGGTGTTGGAGCATGAACTCAACGTGGACTTACTACTTCTGTCTCTTCCTTCTTCGTTTGACGGATTTGTGGTGAATTTCAATATGAACAAGATAGAGGCCTCCCTTGAAGAGATGGTCAATATGCTTGTGACATATGAATCCACATTAAAGAAGGATAAACCGGCTTTCTTGGTGGGCTCCTCTTCTTCTGCTAAGAAGAGGCCAAGTACAAAGGGTAAGAAACGTTCTGCCCCACCCAAGAAAATCGAACCCGAGAAGAAGTATAAGACAAAGGCTTCAAACATGGAAAAATCCAAGGATGTTTGCCATTACTGCAAGAAGCCCGGTCATTGGAAGCGTAACTGCAAGGAATATCTAGAGCAGTTGCGAACTGCGAAGGGTATGTTCTATATTGAAATAAATGTTTCACTTAATACTACTTCTTGGGTATTGGATACCGGATGTGGATCTCACATTTGCAATGATTTGCAGGTGATGACAAGAAGTCGCAGGCTTAGAATGGGTGAGACCCAGCTGAGTCTCGGAAATGGTTCCAGAGTTGAAGCTAAAGCTGTGGGAGATGTTTATTTATTTTTGCAGAACGGTTTTAAGTTACTTTTGAGAGATGTTTTATTTGTTCCGGATTTAATTAAAAACATTATTTCTGTTTCTATGCTTGATAGAGATGGTTATTCTTGCAATTTTGTGAATGGGATTTGCAATATTTACAAGAATGAATGTTTGATTGGAAATGGACAACTTGAAAACGATCTATACAACTTAAAACTAAAAGACTTTCCAATAAATTATGTTGATAAACCGGCAACAACAAACAAAAGGAAAATCGATAGCCAAAACCCGGCAAACCTTTGGCACGCTAGGCTAGGTCATATTTCCTCAAGGAGGATGAACAAGCTAGTGGGAGAGGGCATGTTTGATATGTCTGATATTAACTCTCTACCTACTTGTGAATCCTGCCTGAAAGGAAAAATGACTAAATCTCCTTTTAAGGGGAAACCTGGGCGTAGTCAAAATCTGTTGGATTTGATCCATACAGATGTTTGTGGTCCATTTAGAGTTGGTACTCAATATGGCCACACCTACTTCATTACCTTTACTGATGATTATTCTAGGTATGGGTATTTATATTTAATGAAATATAAGTCTGAAGTATTTGAAAAGTTCAAAGAATTCAAGGCTGAAGTAGAAAACAAGCTAGGTAAAAGTATTAAAGCACTTCGATCGGATCGAGGTGGAGAATACTTGAGTACCGAGTTTTTGGACTATCTAAAAGAGAATGGAATTCTCTCTCAGTGGACTCCTCCTATGACACCACAGCTTAATGGTGTATCGGTGCATCGTAATCGAACTTTGTTGGACATGGTTCGATTCATGATGAGCTTCACTGAGCTTCCACCTTCGTTTTGGGGCTATGCGCTTGAAACGGCGGTATTGTTGTTGAACAACGTCCACACTAAAGCAGTGGACAAAACACCATATGAGTTATGGAATGGCAAAGCTCCTAAGTATTCGTACTTAAGGATTTGGGGATGTCCTGCTTACGTGAAGCGGACAGTGGGAGATAAGTTGGATAGTCGATCCAGCTTATGTTATTTTGTAGGGTATCCGAAGAATTCAATCGGATATTATTTCTATTATCCTGCTGAAACAAAGGTGTTTGTTTCAAGGAATGCCACCTTCTTGGAGAAGGAGTTCTTATTGGATAAGAAAGGCGAGATGATGGAACTCGAAGAAATTCGAGAAGAACCCGAAATACAAAATAACGATCCTACACCTCAGGAACCATTGATAGACACGCCTGTACCTAGAAGATCCGAGAGGACTTCTAGACCTCCTATTCGATATGGTATTCTTCTTGAAGGGGATCAAGATGAACCCGATGTTGGATGTGATCCAAGAAACTTCAAGGAAGCAATTTCTGATGCGGATTCAAATTTATGGCTTGAAGCTATGCAGTCGGAAATAGATTCGATGCATACAAACCAAGTTTGGTCATTAGTAGATCCTCCCGATGGAATTGTTCCAATAGGGTGTAAATGGATCTACAAGAGAAAGCTTGGGCCTGATGGTAAGGTATTGACCTACAAGGCGCGATTGGTGGCAAAAGGTTATACTCAAAGACAAGGAGTTGACTATGATGAAACCTTTTCACCAGTTGCAATGTTCAAGTCCATAAGAATCCTTATTGCCATAGCTGCATGGTATGACTATGAGATATGGCAAATGGATGTGAAGACTGCTTTTCTTAATGGAGACATTAAGGAAGAAATCTATATGAAGCAGCCTGAGGGGTACACATCCATGGGAAGCGAGCATAAGGTATGCAAGCTTCAGAGATCAATTTATGGTCTAAAACAAGCATCAAGAAGTTGGAACCAGAAATTTGATGAAACAATAAAGGATTTTGGTTTCATCAAGAACCCGGAGGAACCATGCGTGTACAAGAAAGTAGTTAAGGATGCGGTGACATTCTTAGTACTTTATGTTGATGACATCCTACTCATTGGGAATGACGTAGGGATGTTGCAGTCAACAAAGATATGGTTATCAGGTAGATTCTCGATGAAGGATTTGGGTGAGGCATCCTATATTCTAGGGATATAGATCTATAGAGATAGATCTAAGAGAATGATAGGACTCACTCAATCAACCTACATCGACACCATATTGAAACGGTTTTCAATGGATGGGTCCAAGAGAGGACATCTACCCATGTGTCATGGAGTTTCTCTATCCAAGTCTATGTGTCCCAAGACTGATGAAGAGATAGAGAAAATGACACATGTACCATATGCGTCAGCCATAAGTAGTATCATGTATGGGATGATATCTACCAGACCGGATGTAGCATTTGCTCTGAGTGTCACGAGCAGATATCAAGCTAATCCCGGTCAAATGCATTGGAAAGCCGTGAAGGACATTCTTAAGTACTTACGAAGGACTAAGAATATGTTCATGGTATATGGAGGAAGAGAACTAAAATTGGAAGGCTATACCGACTCTAGCTTCCAAAGTGACGTGGATGACTCGAAGTCAACCTCTGGATTTGTGTTCAAGCTCAATGGCGGTGCTGTCTCTTGGAAGAGTTCCAAGCAGGACACCACAGCGGATTCCACCACTGAGGCAGAATACATTGCAGCATCAGCTGCTGCTAAAGAGGCCGTTTGGATGAGGAATTTCGTCCAAGAGTTGGGCGTCATTCCTGAAGTTGTTGGTCCAGTCCCGGTATACTGTGACAACACGGGTGCCGTTGCTCAGGCAAAGGAACCAAGGTCTCATCAAAGATCCAAACACGTACTGAGGAAATACCACATCATCCGGGAGATTGTGGAAAGAGGAGACATCACTGTCGAAAGAGTGGCCTCTGCAGACAATATCGCTGATCCACTTACTAAGCCCTTGCCAGGACCATTATTTGACAAACATCGCGAAGCAATGGGTCTACGTAGTATGACTAGTTGGCTTTAGGGCAAGTGGGAGATTGAAAGAGTGGGTGCCCGGTGAGCCAACTTGTGGCTAAGGGCTTTGATGACTCTTTGTATAAACAATCTTTTGTTTAATATAATTTACACTTTTATTAATGGCAATGACTTTATCTTTCTTCATATTGTTATATTGTGATATACTATTGTTGTTTTGATAAAGACCTTGAATATACTATAGTGTATGTAAGATGTGGTAGAACATGGGGATGTCTATCATGAAACACATCTTATAGTCACTGTATATTCTAAACTGTTCCTAGTCGATTGAGCCGTCCGATAATAAGGATAAGGATCGCTCGAGTTTGAGACTAGCATTTGCGATGCGGAGTACCACGTTTCATTGGTAAGGAACATAGAGATGTTCGAAGCATGCAAACGAATATTCATATGATGAATGATCGAACTACCCTATTCGGACTTTCCAAGTGGTTATCACTTATCGAGTGGATAAAGTCCGCGGTTTTGGTTGTACACCATTAGTCCTTACTACTTGAAACATCATTGAGACTCTATATGCTAGTACTGTGCTTTGACTCGTTTACCGACTCTATTGGGGTCATCAGGTGTCGGGATTGGGTACAGTTACGACACATATAGGAGTCGATGCTTTGTTGTCAAGGATTCACCACATAAGTTGCGAGTGTGGATATCCTATGCGATCTGAGGAGATATTAGTGTGACGAATCTCTGGCCAGAGTACATGATGTGTTTTAAGAAATGGTTTCTTAGTAACACATGCGATGTCACTATTTGATCTTCAAGATGTATTGCATAGTTATCGAATCTCGAACGACTCTCGATATACCAATGGTTGTTGATTCGATCGGGATATATGGATGAAGGGACCGTATTGTACGCTAACCAAAATCTATTGGTTCTTGCAGGCACTATCAGTGATACTTAGGGAATCATGGGGCGATGTTGCTAGGCGCTCATACCATGATTCGATGGGCAAGTCGGAAATTGTTGTTCCGAGTCACAAGGAGTTGTGAGTCCACGGCTAGCTGTATCCCTGAACCATTGAGGGTCACACAGAGTAATGGATTTTTAATCCCCGTTGAGATAGTTAAATTTAAAGAGTTAAATTTAATGAACAAAGAAGTTGGACTTCTTAATTATGAGTAGAGGAGTAATATTTCCTAAAATGACATAGGGATGGGAATTTTTGGAAATCATTGAATTCGGATTCAGAAAAATTTATCTTGACTTTAAAAGGTGCAGAAATGGTTTCTGTGCACATTGGTGAAATCGGTTTATCAATCGGAGTCATGATGAATTTTATATTAATTTCTGAACATGCGGGCCTTGCTTGTCGGGCTTGAACTTATGACTAATGGGCCCTAAGCTGTTAGTGGCCTACATTATAAATAAGTTATTGCAGTACAGAAATTACAGACAACAGGTCACAATTTTCGAAAAAACCCTATTTTTCTCTCAGTAGTGGCCGCCGCCCTTCTCCCCTCTGCTCGGAAAATCCAGTCTGTGAATTTTGAATTGCAGTCTGGTTTAACGGATCAAATTCGTTAATCTCTTCGTAGAAACTTCTGATAGATTTTCTAGTGCAATCTATCAGAGGGATTAAATATCCGTTCGTGGACCTGATTGAAGAACAGTTCGTCCATCAGTTCCAGGGATATACAACAAGAGCAGAGCAATCTGTTGGTGTCCAAAATCTCGATTCGAGATTGGAGGTAAAAATTTATAATCATTATTTAATTTTTACACACACAATTTAATCGTAAGGTTTTGATACCCACTATGGAATCGTTCCATATAAAATTTTTAAACTTCCGCTGCACCGGGTATCAATCCTGATTGATCTGATCGCCGCGTTTTTCAACATATAAAATATTATCAAGATATGATATGATAGGTTGAATATTTATGTGTTATTATCGAAAATATTGAGATAGATATTTGGCTAGATTAAATATTATCTTGATAAGGAATTTATGTGTATCATGGTTATTAAATATTATCAAGATATATTTAAAAAAGTCTTATTACTAACAAAGACTTATTTTCTTATTTGTGTAGGACTCTACAAGAAAATCTTTTTCATGCTTGGACTATCTATAAGTGGATTTCTGCGAACAAACTAACGAGAACTTCAGAGAAGAATTCAGAGAGCTTTCAGAGAAAATTACATAGAAGAATTCAAAGATTCTGAAGAAGTTTTGCAACCATCGTTGTCGTTTGTCCTCGTGCTGCCGTTCGTGTTAAAGACATTAGAGACAACACTATGGGAACTATGTTGTTCGATGTTCTTTATTGTCTCTTCAAATTTAGGCTACGGGAGTTGCATCTGATTTGTTTTATATTCTGATTATTTAGGATGCAAGTTTGATTTCTCAAGTTGAGAAATTTAGGATTTATTGATTTTTCGTAAAATCACTAGGATTACTTTGTAAGACTGATCTTACGTTTACTAGTGATATTTAGCCCTAAGGCACCCGTACGATTTTTTATAGTCGTGCAAAATAATTTCTTGTGTTATTTATTTTTGTTTATTTTTCATATTTATTTTCCGATGCAATGTGTTGTCATTAGTGTTGTAACACTGCGAACAACACTGACTTTTTATTTTAACCTAGAATTACAATACGATTTCTGTCACTTGGGTTATGCTCATGAAGAGGAGGTTGACTCTAAAATAACAAAGAGTCATGATATCACTACTAACACACACCTGAACCATTGAAGGTAACCAAATATTGATTGTGATTTACCCGAAGCTCATTATGTCCAAGGAGTTAGAATTTAACCATTTTTAACTTAATATGAATTAAGTGTCTAAGCTTATAATAGTGATTAAAAATTAATTTTGTGTTGACATAAAAATCAATTGAACTTTCCATCTTTTGAAATTTTTTCGTTTTCGAAAGGTCCTGAAAATGTAAGTAGTGAAATAAATATCATAATAACGAGTTCGTCGTTCTTGTCATTTAAAAAAAAATTGATTTATTTTTCTAAATTACAATTTAAATGTTTTGGAATATTGTAAAAAAATAATTTAATTATTGATTGGTAAATATTAAATTATTTTTTCGTCGAGATTTTTTTATGGATTTGTTTAATTAATTAAATAAATAAATAAAATATCGAGACTTGTAGAACAAGTCAATAATTTTATATATTTTATGTCTAACATTTAGGGATTATTAAGTACTTTTTTACCAGAACTCTAATTAAAGAAGAATTTGTTTGTTTATTTATTTTTTTTTTGATAAATTGCATATATCACCCCGTGACGTTTTGTGTTTGCTGATAATCTCCTATGAAAGTTTTTTGAGCTAATAGCCCCTTGTGATTTTAGATTTGTAGCATACACACCCCTTCCAGCTAAGAAATGACAAAAATACTCCTACTTAAATAAATAATTAAATTATTTTTGTTTTATAATTCTATATTTAATTGAATAAAATAATCAAATTTTAGTTAATAACTGTGAAAATTATATATAATTATTTTATCTTAATATTTGTTATAAACGAAATATATTTTAATAGTAAATTATATTATTATATTAAATTAAGCAATAAGTTTTATTAATTTAAATAAAATTTAATATTTAAATTAATTAAAGTGATTGTATAAATAAACTTAATTGAAAATGTAAGTTAATCTATTGATGTTTTAATTTAAATTTTCAATAAAAGGTGATAAAAGAGTTTATAAAAGTTATTTAAGTGCAGTTTAGTCATTTTTTAGTCAGAAGGAGTGTGTATGCTATACATCTAGAATCATAGGAAGCTACTAGCTCAAAAAACTTTCATAAAAGATTATAAGCAAACCTGAGATTTCATAGGGGTGATATATGTTATTTCTCTTTTTGAAGAAAAACATTTTTTTTGTTTCTTTTCTTCCATTCAATTTTTTTAAAAAACAATATTTACAATAGGAGAGTGGAATGCTTGACTATATAAAGCTTGATTTTCTTGATTTTTTATTTATTTAATTTTTTATATTGTTGCTTAGTTTTTAGAGTGTTTTTCTTTCCAAACACACGAAATAATTTATGTTAAATCTTAGATAAATTAATATTTTAATTATTTTAAAATGGAAAAGGAAATATGAAAGATTAGTTATAAGTAGTAAAAAAATATTTTTTTAAAAAAATAGTAAATAATAAATTTATTTATCAAATTATATTTTTTTCACCTATTAAAATGATCGGATAATTACTCTATAGAGTTGATGCATCATATATAGTATATATGTATAAATTATAACAAGAAAAAAATGATTAAAAAAATGTACAAGATAAAAAAGAGGAAAAAATATTTGTTTAAAAAAAGAAAATAGGAAGAATTAGAATATAAAATGGTCGAAACAAATTTTAAAAAAAAAATTAAAAAAATTTGTTAGTTTTACTTTTACCCCCCACAGTTGGGATCCGTTCCCATTATTTTAATGCATTTAAATGATGTATCAATTTTAATTTATTATTCTATAAATAGACAGTCAATCATCTCCGGAATTTGAGAAGTTGAGAAAAATTTTAACTCTCGATGCGTTCTCTGGGGAACACATGCTTTTTTGTTTCCCTTGGTTTTGAAAAATGAATTATCTTAGGTGATCAAAATTCAAAAGCATCTAATTAACATTCATAAATTGATAATATATATATTTTTGACAAATTAATCGCAAATAAGATGGCCCAAATGGGTTTTGGACCGATTTAATGTAGACCGAATCATAATTGTGCATGCATACTCATACATATTACTAAAGAAAAGAAACAAATACAATAGAATGATTGGCTTACCGAAAGATCAACGCCCTGATCTGAATAATGCAATGGAACATCCGCTTTGATGGCAACAAAAGAAACATGAACAATGTCACCCTCATACTCCACACGCTCAGACAATCACTCTTCTCTATCTATCACAAATCTTATACCAAACCCTCTTTTTAATAATAACATCCAAATATTCAGAACAAACATTTTTCTTGAAAATCCCATCTCAAATATATATGTATACGAATATCAAATTTTCATAGGATCTGAGAGAAATAAAAATATATACATTTTTTAGGTGTTTGAGGATGGAAATAAATAAATAAATAAATAAATAAAAAAAAGGCCACAGCTGATTGGTTATGTTATGTGTCAAATTTTGCAATTCACGCACACGCGCACACGTATTTGATCTCTTTGATTTATTCAATTTGGCAATAACTAACTAAATATTTATATAGCATATTTGATACATGCGTAACGTAAATGGAACACGTACTTTCTAAGAAAACTGAGGAAATTTTATGCTATTTTTGGGATACTATCTGAGGGTGGATCTAATTTGAACATTTAATAATAGACCTGAGATCCACTGAAAAATTATATTCTTAACAATGCAATAAACATATATATATATTAAAAAAAAAAAAAAAAAAACCTCTCATCAAACAATATCGCAGATTGATTTCACCTTATCAACCCATTAAAATATATTTACTTTTTATTGAAAAAATATTACTTTTTATTAAAGATATAATTCGACTCTTTTTTCTCATTTAAGTCCTACACTGCAATTAAAACGGCCACTCTCCTAAATCAATTATGCCAACCAAGATTTGCGTAAGTTGATTACTCAAAGTAAGAAATTTTCTTACCCCATATTTTCTCAATAAATTTGTATTGTATTCAGTTCATCATTCATAAAATTGAAGAATTCAAATACTTGCACTTCTTTCTGAATCAGCTGCCTAAATAACATTTTTCAGCACAAATTAATCATCTACCGAACCTGTCAATTCTCCTCTGACGCAATTCGTCTGCGGGTAGAGTCTGAGTACCTTGATCATTAAAGCGGGGCAAGTCAGTATCATAACGACCCATCCCACACATTTCACATTCACTCATCAAACCTGAATTATCGAATGTACACGCTTGACATCTCCATATACCAGCTATATTGCCTACCCCACTCCGGCCAAGAGTTCCTCTACCAGAAATCCTGCTTCGTGAAGAACGCGACATCATCCTCCTGACATATCTTAAAGGCCAACTTAAAAGGCCTGTGAAATTGCTGATTAACCGCAACAGCGGATTTCGACCGGAATATAAAGATCTTATGTATAAATACAAAAGCCCAGCAAGTACTCCCCCAAGATGGCCGAGAAAAGAGACACCAGGTACAAACATTTGGATGAGGATAAGTTCTGCCCACGCGGCATAGCGTGCTGGAACCATGAGTCCATGCACGTATGTATAATTATTGTACCCCTCGGAATAGAGGACAACTTTCATTGCAAAAAGCACACCAGAAAAACCCGCAGAATATTCGTTGTAATAGGCTCTATCGAAACCAAAAAGAAGAAGAGCTTTTGCAAGTAATAGTGTGATGCCCTGAGACATACCCACGAGTGAAGCAACCATAGATGCAAATTTCACGCTTCCCATTGTTCTCTCCAATTGTATCCCCTTCCATAATAGTGAAGACATATTGTAGAAAAGGTGAGACTCACTGACGTGGTAAAATGCTGACAAGAGAAACCGGTTGAGATCCTTGTGCTGTTCAATGAAATTTATATAAATTACGTTATCATACAAAACATGTACATAAAATTAGAGGGTGGTTAAACACTTAAAATTCATTGGCATAAATAAAAGTCTCCTTTGTTTCCAAGTTCTAATTTTAAAAAATGTAACAGATAAAAAGAGCACGGTTTATAATAACATGACAAAAGGCCAATAAAAGTCCATGAATTAATCTAGGAGAAGAAAAGCATCAATTGAAAGAAAAGTAACAAAAAATTGTGGTAGATGGTTGTGGCACACTTTGTTATACAGTCCACTCTATGTGATAGGATGAGTTTTCCACGTATCACTACCTCAACATTCACAATGAAGAGTGCACATCACCCTAAAAGTCATCACCCAAAACACATTTAACCAATTAATTGCCACATTATACCATTTACTCAACAAAATATCTATAAGCAGAGGTTATGGATTACACGATCTTTCAAGCTTGTCATCTGTGAGTGATAACCTGCCGAAAATATACCAATATGGGCCAAGTAAACACCAAGGAGCCATGCTATTGACTTGGCAAGTCAGAGACACTTGCTACAAAGCCCAACTTAGAAAGTAAACATGCTTAATACATTATTATCTTGCAGAATTACGAAAAATTATACAACACCGCTTGCTACGAGTATGGAGATTAAAATATAACACACATTGAGTTTCATTTCTAGAAACAAATGATTAAACGCACATTAAGAAAATAAGACATCGAAAAAGATCAACTACCTGGTGCTAAAATAGAATTGATTTATGCACGACTAGATCTCACATGAACACATAAATAGGAATTACGAGTTCCGAATATTGACCAAAATAGATATTGAGTGCACTTTATAATCTGCATCGTATTGCTGGGCAAGAAAAGATAGGAGACAAAATATAAGGCTAAAACAAGGAAAGACAGTAGCCCCTGGACAGCCAAGTAAATGCTACACACAATTTTGAGTTGTTAGAGCAGGAGCAAGTCCAACCCAAGGATGATCAGAAACGATGAATAAGACACTCAAAAATTTAAATACTAATAAGTCTAATCAAATATTTCAGCATTACACCGGGAATATTAAGTCAACTTTGCACTCCATACCCATGTCTAGTTCTGATTCTCCAATGGCTTATATATATATATATATGTATATAATAACCCTGAAAATACAAAAAATTTGGGAGGCAGAAGGCAATGGAACATTAGAAAGCTTGAGATACCGCACGTTATGACTTCACATCCTAAAGGTTGCCTGAATATGATGATGGAAATTTATGCCAAAACCACTTTTCTACACATAGTTTCGAACACAAAACTAAAGCAACCGATAAGACAATGCGTTTATCAGAAAAGAATATTGAATTGGTCCAACAAATATCACAGAAAATGTACACAAATAACACCCCCAATCAAGGTAAAAACTGGAAAACCATGATAGTCAAACATGAAAGAAAGGGGAACACAAAACGGTTTCGTATCACAATTACCTTGATAATAAGATAGGGGTTGAACCAGACTTGGTTAATGGTAGGCAGAATCGGCTGCAGAAACCTGGGTCGCAAGTAAATAAGCGTATTAGCAGCTAAAAGCCCCGCCGTGACAGGTGGCTTCCTGTCCAAGCGCCAATACTCGCCGAACGCGTGCACCAAAAGCAGCGCAAGCATCCTCCCTTTTCCCCTTTCTCCATCCATCTCCCAGCAACACTAGTTCAAATTTTGATCAATCAAAACTGAATTTCTTGATACTTTCACCAGCTGAATGCTAAATCGGAATTGATTTGGGAACAATTCTTCAATTTCAAACTGATTTCTTTCACTCCCTTTTCTTTTCTTCATCCCTACGCTATGGTATGGACTGGACTCTTCGAGACGTTTCCTTCGTTTCACCTTTGGGCTTTTTGGGCTCTTATATAAATCCGCCGATCCACTAAAATCAAACTCATCGAAGGGTTTTTAAATAAACCTGGACCAGATCTTTAAGCTGGTGGTTTTTCATTCGGAAACTGGCTTTTTTTTTATTATTAATTAACTTTTTTGAAAAAAAAAATCAAATCAAATTTTTACATTACAGATTAACCAACCTAAGCTGATAAATTGCTCTTTTTTTCTAGTTGCATTGGATCGCGAGAAGCGAATTTCACCAATTTTAATATTTGAAAGTGAGTTTATTTAGTTTAATCATTTGGTTTGCCACACTATTTTCAGGTTTTACAGAAATGTATTTTTTGGAATATTTATTTTATTTAAATATCGTATCGATCGTCGTGAATATAATTGTGGTTCCTGAAAATATAATGTCTTTCGCCTCGCACGTAATATCGGTCGCCTTTCATGTCATGTCTTCTTAAAACTTTGTCCCGGCTATATGGAATTTTTATTTTTGTTGGTCGATTCCAGCAACATGTTTTTGATTATTTTATTGTGTTTTATAAATGTAATGACATTGACTAAGATTATATTTAAATTAAATATGATAGTGAGTGAAGAATAGATGAACGAGATATTTGTACGTGGTGCCCGAGATTCAATTCTAAATGGTTAGCAATCATTGTGGATGAGGATAATTGTGCATGTGAAGAAGTGGTGAATCTGAAAAGTATGTTTTGGGATTGAATATTGATAAATCAAAAATGACATTTAAGTTATTTGCCATGTATTCGTGATTGTAATCCTCGTCCTATTTAACAATGCAGTATATGTGAAGACATATTTATGTTTTGGGGATTCACATAATAGACATGTGCTTCATGTGGAATTATCGAAAAATAATAATGTTGAAATTGATATGATTGTAGATGACACAAAGATTGGAAACATCAAAGATAGATTTGTTGATGTGATGATGAAACATTATCATGTGATATGTTAGTTAATAACAATGAGAAAGAGCTGCATGATGGATATTTTGATCGGGATTTTATCCTAGACGTTGCCACTAACATTCAAGAAGCAAATGATATAGTCGATGATGACACTGTTGCAAGAGCTAGCGATGAAGTCACTCCGACAAATTCACCAAGTCAACGTGATGAACTGAGCCTATTGAAGATGAACAAAATATGTTTCTTGTCGATAAAAATAGATATTGTTTCACAGATGGATAAAATTTAGCAATTGGTCAAGATTTTGATACCAAGGAAGAGGTTAAAAATGTATTTTCCGAACTTATAATTATTGCCTCTTTTGAATTTGATGTTGTGAAATAAACTATACCACTTTACTCAATCAAATGTGTAGTGCAGTTGGAGAGTACATGTTTTTTTTATTAAAAAAAAAAAAAAAGGGAAGTCGGTCTGATTCTCCATTCGGAAGTACTGCAGTACACACAATTATGATATTGTTGACTGCGTAAAAGGCTTCACTAAGCGAGTGCTGTTGTAGTATCAAAGATGTTGCTAGATAATTTTATTGAGAAACAGGTCACCCCAAAACCTAAAACAATACTCGAAAATACTATATCAAGATATTAACAAATCTAGTTAATTATTCAATCTATAGATTTTCAATAATATCAAGTATAGAAAAGAAAAATTCTTAATCTAATCTTTTCAAACATAGAAAAATATCATCAAAGAATTAATATTCCTTTCAAATATCATCTATTACAAGGATTGGAAAGGTAAAGAACTAGCACTTAATAAGCTAAGAGGTGATCTTAATGAGAATTTTCATATGTTGCCTACATAGTTGAACATGGTCAAGCAGGTAAATCCAATTAGTATCACACATGTTGATGATAGTAATAGGTTTAAATAAATGTTCTTAGAAATGAATATAAATTAATGAGAAAAATAGTTGCAGATTATGACACCTTTCTAAAGGGAAGTACAATGGTGTTTTCTTGTTGCTACAACATAAGGTGGTGAATTTCACCATTGTCAGCTCTGAGACCGTGGATTCGTGGACATAGTTTATGTTGAGGTTGCGGGAAGTGGTACCAGATTATGAAAAACTAGTAATAATTTTATATATACATCAGTGTATATTTTCTGTTGTGACAAATATTTACAAACAAGCACATCATGGTTATTGCCACAAAATATAAAAGCAAGGAGTAAACAAAAATGTGCTTCATAGTTGTTCATGTGTATAGCATATGCATACAAACAAAGTGAGTTTGATTCGTTGTATAGTGATATGAGAAACAGGTACCCAGTTTCTGAGAAATATTTGGAAGAGCACACTTATCCATAAAAGTGGTCTAGATCTCATTGCCCGAGAACAAGATACAACATATTGATAACCAATGGAGTAGTGTCAATAAATTCTAGATTGTGCGCTGAAAGGGAATTTCCCATTGTTTCATTGTTAGATACACTTCAAAAATTGACTTATGTTGGTTTAGCCGATATCGTAATGTCGCCGCTGCATCTACGACTCTAGTAACTCCGCATGTTGAGTCAATTCTTAGTGAAAGGTTCTGTTGGGTCCGAAAATGCAAGAAATATTGATTTTGATGGAAAAAAAAAAATTTATTATGTTTCTAACATATTTACTCAAGTATGTATTTGGTAGATCAAAGTTGAAAGTTTTGAGAAGTTGAAACTCAAATTAATTAGTCAACTGAATTTCTGGCGAGCTGAAGTCTTTCAAGCATATCTCACAGCTCAGTGATCAAATAACTATACACCAAGACGGTTGAAAAGCAAACTAAAAACTCTACAATTCATATTTTAGACCAGGCCAGTTAGTTTGGATTTTATCTAGGTTATATGGTGGTTGCAATATCAAGCTGGATGCAATTGATATAACAACCAGATCAAAAATACCAGCTTTGGTAGTTTTTCCGTATCTTTCAGATAGGTTATCCAAATAAAAAGATTCAGCATGAGTTACGAAGCTACGACAATGATATATAAATCATATTAACAAGTGGAAATCTGAATCGGAACTTAAAAAGCTGATAAATCACGATGAATTTTCTGGTTCTGCACAGGATAAAGAAAGAGCTCAAGTTTGTATATAATCTTGTATTTCGAGCATATCTCTCTCGTAAAAACACAAAATCGAGTTATTATTGATCTTGTGGAAAGCCAAGACAAAGGGATACAACTTTTGTGTTTATCATTTTTTTTCCAAAAATCAGTGAATCAAGAGTTATAATCAAGTGAATATATCAGATCATTTTGGACCGGACCAGACCAGCTCAAATTGGAACAGATTAGTTCGAATGGACCAGATTTGTTCGAGCAGACCATATAGAAATTGGACCAGACCAGATAGGTCAAACCACTCTGATGAATAGTAAAATCAGCTCACCTTCAGAAAATTGTCAGCAACTCAAATATGATAGTTTCAACACCAGAAATCATACAAAAACATTCCAAACAGTCATATTCTTGAATCTAACGTTCATATAATTTGTGGATACCATAAATACAACACTTTGAAGATCATTTAAAATATTTTGATGGGGATTAAAAGCATGGGAAGATTATAGAATAAAAACAAACAGAATTAGAGCAATCCCAAGAAAGTGAGGTGTGAGGAACAAGAAGATATATGGGCTTTCAAAATTAAATCCTCCACACCAAATCAAGTTTGTAGAACACTCTTCCATGTTTAAGTATTGAAGAATACATCATTTGAAGAGAGCTCACCCACGCAAAAGAGAGATGCATTTTATAGAATAATTGAGTGAGAGCTAGTCTTTGCACAAAGGCATTAAAGAATGTGTAATTGGTAGTTGTATTGTTTTCAATAAATATTGAGAGTGTTTCTAGCTAGGAGTTTCGATTCGGCGAGAGATAAGTCCTAAGTCGAAATGGGTTTGTACAAATGGTTTATATAAATCAAAGTCCTTTAGTAGATCTTTCCGAAAATGGAAGAAGGGAAGATGTAGAAAGATTTGACCTTCGAACTTTCATAAATTAAAAAAAATTGTGTCTCTTTATTTCTTGGCTTTTTAACTCTTTTTACTTTTTTGACATGCATTGTTGAAGTATTTTATGTGTTTGATAAAATACCAAAATGTTGTATGCAAAGTATTTTTGATAAAATACTTCAACCAAACTGTTTTTATCAATTCAACTTTCATTCATTTCAAACAATTTCTAAAATATTTAATCGGTTTTTATAGATATTATTTTGAGTGTTTTCCGCTCGGTTTGAAAACCGAACTTGATATAATCTCTCGGTGCTCTATTTATTTTTTGAAAATTTAATGAACGAGCTATCGTAGCTCAAAAATATTTTAATGTGTGTATTCATCCTTTCTCCTCTACGCACATTTTCGATCCTAACAGGTTCAATGATTCTATTTAAAAAAATCATTTCTATGAATTAAGTATCTTGTCATATCATGTTTATGCTCAAAATGATCATGAAATTGTTGATTTTGTAACTAATTCATGTATTTGTAGAGTTTATAATTCCGATATAATTCCATGTTCTCATGTCATTGTAGCTAGTAGCTATGCAAAAATTTTAAGAATTTTTTAGTTATGCTCGGAGTACTATATTACTCATACAAGGGCTCTTGATTACTCCAGTATTATATATCATGTGCCTCAATGTACGATGACTGATGTAGATGATATCTAAGAGATCATTTTCATTTGTTATTTAGATTTATTTTAATTTTTATCTCTAAAGACTCTGGTTTTATTTTAATTCGTTTAGGATTTGATTTTCTTATTAATTTAATATTTTGCTCTTTTAGTAGAATTAGGACTCTAGTTATTATTTATAGGTCTTGAATTTCTATTTTGGGACAGTTTTTGATATTTAATAAATTGAAAATCGAGAGATTCTCTCAATTCTGGTGTTGTGATACTTTGATTGACATCAGTTGGTATCCAGAGCCAGCGATTCTACCCCAAAATTTTGCCCTTGCTTCGTGTTGTGAGAATCGCCTTGCTTTGCCAGGAAATCGCCGACCTACGCGCAACTAGGGAATCAAATGCCTCGCAGTCTGATGTGGGCGATGATGATAACCCTTTCGCGCCTCCAAACAGTCGGGCATGACATCATCGCGGTGCCCATCAAGGGGGTGACGATCGTCATTGGGAATATGTTTTTCGAGTGGAAATCCCTGAATTTTTGGGCACTTTAATCCTTGAGGAATTGCTGGATTGGCTTGTGGCAGTGGACGAAATTCTGTCGTTCAAAGAAGTTTCGGAAATACGGCAAGACGCTCTGGTGGCTACGCGTTTTTGAGGACATACGGCTGCCTGGTGGCAACACCTTAAAGCATCACGCACTCGTAAGGGAAAATCTTAGATTCAATCGTGGGTTAAATTGCAAAAATACTTGCGGTATATGTTCTTACCCTATAATTACGAATGAATGCTTTATCAGCGTCTACAAAATTGGCGCCAAGGCTCGCGTACGGTGGACGAATATGCAACCGAATTCTTTTTACTCCTCACACGTACTGGTATTGCTGAATCGAATGATCAATTGGTGTCTCGGTTTATTGGTGGCATCCGTCCACATTTTCGAGATGTTCTTAATCTATTCGATCCGCTAACAGTCTCGGAGGCCCACCTGTTGGGTCGATCAATCTGAGGATGTAATTATTGATTTTATGCTTCAGTAATTTCAATTAAATTAAGAGTTCAATCATGTTCTTTTAGTGTAGTAGAATAAGATTAATAAATTATCTTGATTAATCATGAGTTTATTAGATCAAATTAATTTATTGGAGCTTAATTTAATTGGGTCCGATCAGGTCCCTTTGGTGGGTCAAATATAAACTCGAATAAATTATAAGAGTTATAATTTATGAAATTCGTAAGAATAAATTAATATGATTATAGTATCTTTATCTATGGAAAGTTTGAATTAAAACTTTACCGATACGATAAGATATGATACGATTTGATAATCTTTTAATTTATGGAAAGGAGATAATTCCATATTTGAAATTATCTTATCTTTCTAGACTACTTCATATAACGTAGTCTGGCAGAAAGTTGTGACCACACACAATTATCCTACGTTTGAGTTTGAGAGAACACCGGAGAAGGCTTGAAGGTTTGAAGCATTGAGTTGCAGATCTGTATCAGACAAGACAACGTTAAAGCACGCTTCAAGGGTAATCAATTCCTTTGTGTGTTAAATTAATTAATTCGTGTTAAATACGTAAAACAATCATGATCCTGTTTTATGAGCTTATTGGAATCACATAAAATTAATTTTTGTGATTCGATTTTATCAGTCTTGGCTAACATATGGTATCAGAGACACAGGTTTTGATAGTGTTTTGCGTATTTTGAATTAATTAATTTATATGCATGTTTTAGTTTAAAGCGGTGTTAGATTTATGTGATTATGGCTTGATGAATGAATATATTTTTGAACAGTTTATGGCCATAGATTTTGGTGAAATTATATTTCGTAATTATCGAGTCTGTAACCAAGGGGGTGGATTACGACTCCATGTTTCCCCTTGTTTATTTTATTGCAATTTTTATTGTAATTTTTGAAACTGGATTATTTTGCCAATGTTTCCAACTTCTGGAGGGTCAATCTGCAATTTCATCCTATGACTCATGGACCAGACTGTATCTTCTTCAAAAATTCGGGGGCCTGTTTGGTAATTTACAAAATTCACCTTGGAATCTTTGGATTTGGAGCGCAGCACCCAAGAACACCGTCGCAACTCCACCAGAAGTCTTCGCACGCCACAGGAGATCGAAGACATGGCCTGAAAGAAGGCAGCATGACCATTGATTTCGCTGGAACAGAGAAGATCGTGGCTGCGTTTGATGGGAAAATTGCGACTGGTTGCTTCGAATTCGAAGCAATAGAGAAGTCACGGTGGTTTCTCCGTGTGTGGCGCAACAACGAGCGGTGTGATGTTCACAACTGTTTCCGACAAATTCCCAAGGCTATAGCGGCTACTCGTACATGGCGTCGGCGTGGCTAGGGCAAAAGAGAGATCCGGGTTGCGGGTCGCGGGTTTTGGTCCATGGATATTCGGGTTGTGGACTATGAACCGGTCGCGATCATGGGTTTCTGTTTTGGGCCTTGGTTATTGTTTTGGACCAAGATCTGGGCTGGATACAAAAGCATTTAAATTGGAAATTGGACCATTTTTTGGTTCAATTAATTTATTTGTATTTTTTTTGTGTGTCTAGGATGGGCCATAAATTTGTTCTTGTTTAATTATTGCTTATTGCTTTAATTATTATGTGCATTATATGTCATTCATGTATCATATCATGTAGATTGCATAAACACCGCTTTAGGTACTACATTGTCATGCATAAAATAAATTTTTATTTATTTTCTATTTTTATATATAAAAAATAAATATTTTGATTAATAATTGAACTGTTTTATGAGTTAAATAGTTAGGATATTATTAATCGTATAAAACCCAAAAAAAAATTTGAAAAAAATATTAAGTGTGAGGGCTCATTTTATATGAGCCCATGGTCTCCCTTATTAGTCCATTAGTAAGAATTTGTGTATGTCTCGTGCCAATTTTTATTGGTCTCCCTATAGGAGGGCTGCATTGTTTCAGTTACTTGATTGGACCCAACATGGTGATAATTTTAAAGTACAATTAATTTTGATCACCCTATAGGTGACATAATTAATTAAGTACTTGAAAAATAATCAATATAAGGATATACACTTAAGTCAATGACATTGTGAGAAATTCCTATAGAATAGTCAAACAAAGTATTTTTGATGGCCAAAATCAAGAAATACAAAATTAATATTGCATGAGATGCTAGATATATTGAATTTAGTGGGAGGGTCCCAGCCTAGCTATAAATCGTGTTTACTTTTCCTAAAGAAGAGTATAATTTGATTTTAGAGTTTTAGGTCATTGCTGTGTTGTAGTAGTTTTTGGGTCTACTAATGCATTTTTTCATGCATAACACATGTCATTTTATTTATTGTATGTGTTGATCATTTAATTTATTTTAATTTCACAAAAATGTCTTCAAATTCATTGTCACTAACCATGCTTTTAACAAACAACCAACTAGTTGGGGGAAATTACATTGATTGGAAACGCAATTTGATGATTGTCTTAACTGTGGAGAAACATAAATATGTGCTTACTGAACAATGTCCCTCGGTGCCTACGGCGGAGTCCACTGCTGCACAAAAGCAGGCTTATGATAAGTGGATCCGTTCTGATGAGATGGCTCGTTGCTACATTTTGGGATCCATCTCAAATGTGTTGCAACAAAAACATTAGAATATGGAAACTGCGGTAAAAATCATGGAAAGCCTTCATGAAATGTTTGAGCATCAAGGACGCCAGGCAAGTTAAGCGGCCATTGGGAACATTATGAACATGCGCATGAAACCTGGGACGCCCGTGAGGGATCATATGCTTGCATTATCGGTCAACTCAATGTGGCTGAGGTTTTAGGGGCTGAAATCAAATTAGAGACTCAGGTTGACATGGCACTTGAGACTTTTCCTGAGATGTTCTCACAATTTAAGGTTAGCTATAATATGAACAAGCTAAACATGTCCCTGACTGAGTTGATGAAGGAACTCCAAAATGTTTAAAGTGTTCTTAAAACTAAAAGTAGTGATGCACTTGCTGTTGCTTTTGTTGGACCATCATATTCCAAACCGAAAGGTAAAATTGGAAATAATAAGAGGAAGAAGCCCAACAAGAAGGGTCCACAGAAAAAGGCAAAGAAAGTCAATATAGATGGCAAGCCCAAAGGAAAATGTTTTCATTGTGGAGAGAAGGGTCATTGGAAGAGGAACTGCCAAGAACACCTAGCTTCCAAAAAGTAAGGTGGCGGTGAGTTATCATTTATTGAGTTTTGTTTAGTGGTTGATTCTGGATTGTAGATTCTGGAGCCACTAATCATATATGCAATACATTGCAGGGGTTCCAAGTAACCAAGGAGCTAAATGAAGGGGAACATACTCTTAGAGTTGGCACAGGAGCTGTGGTATCTGCAAGAGCTGTTGGTTTTGAGAAATTGTTATTATGTTCCTGACATTACTAGAAATTTGATTTCTGTTGCTTTATTGTTTAGACAAGGATATTTTGTCCATTTTTCACAAATGGTGGTTGATATTTTCTTGAATAAAGCTCCTATATGCAAAGGACATTTGAATAATGATTTGTATGTTTTAAAACATGTTGACAACTCTTTGTATCACACTCAATCCAACAAACGAATAAAATTATCTCCCACTAATGAAACTTATTTGTGGCATCTGAGGCTTGGTCATATCAACCTTAATAGGATTCAAAAGTTGGTAAATGATGGTCTTTTAAGTGATTTAAATGTGGAATCCTTGCATGTATGCGAATCTTTTTTTATGGGTAAAATGACTAAGAGATCCTTTAAATCTAAAGGACATAGAGCCAATGAAGTTTTGGAATTAGTGCACACTGATGTATGTGGACCAATTAGTGTTCAAGCTAGAGGCGGATTTGAGTACTTTATCACCTTAACTGATGATTACTCTAGATACGGTTATGTTTACCTAATGTCCCACAAATCTGAAGCTTTTGAAAAGTTCAAAGAATTCAGAAATGAAGTATAAAAACAGTTAGGTAAGAGCATAAAAACACTTCGATCAGATCGAGGTGGTGAGTATCTATCTAGTGACTTTAGAGCATACTTATCAGATAATGGGATTTTATCCCAATTGAGAGCACCATATACTCCTCAACAGAATGGTGTCTCGGAAAGGAGAAATAGGACTTTGTTGGACATGGTTAGATCCATGTTAGGTTTCTCTAAGCTCAGTACATCCTTTTGGGGATATGCTATTCAAACTGCAATATACTTATTGAACATGGTTCATTCTAAGTCTGTCTCTAAAACACCCCTAGAATTGTGGAATGGGCATATACCTAATCTAATACATATTTGGATATGGGGTTGTCCTGCGTATGTGCTCAAGAGAAAGATGGATAAAATAGAATCTAGATCAAAAGCATGTGTGTTTGTTAGATATCCTAAAGGAACGAGAGGATACTACTTCTATAGTCCTCAGGATAAGAAGGTATTTGTGAGTACAAATGCAACCTTCTTAGAGGACAGATACATAGAAGATCGTGAATCAAAGAGTAAGGTTCTTTTGGAAGAGAGTATTGAAAAATCATCTACTCCAGAGATCCGCACTGAACATACTCAGTTTGACTTCACATATATACCACCATTAATCACTGATTTTAGAACAACTGAAATGGTGGAAGATAGTGTTCCTATTGTTCATTCACCTCACCGTACCAAAATGGAGAATGAGGCATATGGTGAAGAAGAAAACTCAAGGAACCAACAATCGAATCCAATCAACCAAGAACCTGCACAACTTAGACGTAGTGAGAGGGTCATTCGACCACCTTCTAGATACTTGCTCTATGGAGAGTCCTTAGAGGCAGTCTCTATAGAACAAGAGGAGGATCCCATTACGTACAAAGAAGCTATGGAGGATATAGACGCTGACCAATAGAGGAGTGCTATGGAATCAAAAATGCGATCCATGTACACTGTCTGGGATCTTGTAGATATGCCTGAAGGGGTAAAACCTATTGGGTGTAAGTGGGTCTACAAGAGAAAGAGAGGAATAGATGGAAAAGTAGAAACCTTTAAGGCTAAATTTGTAGCTAAAGGTTTTAGCTAACGAGAAGAAATCGATTATGATGAAACCTTCTCACCTATCGCTATGGTAAAGTCTATTCGAATTCTCTTATCAATTGCAACTCATTTTGATTATGAGGTGTGGGAAATGGACGTCAAGACAACATTTCTAAATAAAAATCTTGACGAAAGCATTTATATGATGCAACCAGATGGTTTTATCCAAAACGGTCAAGAGCATAAAGTATGCAAACTTAAAAGGTCTATTTATGGACTTAAGCAAGCGTCTAGATCTTGGAACATCAGATTTTATCAAACTGTGAAGGATTATGGTTTCGATCAAAATCTTGATAAGCCTTGTGTCTATAAAAAAAATTTAGATGACAAGGCAATTTTTCTCGTGTTATATGTAGATGACATCCTACTGATTGGGAATGATATGGGGGTGATGACATCTTCTAAGAAATGGTTGACTCAAAATTTTGACATGAAGGACTTGGGAGAAGCAAATTTTGTTCTAGGTATCCAGATCCTTTGGGATAGGAAGAACATGCGGATTGCCTTATCTCAAGCTTCATACATTGATAAAATATTGGTGAGATATGCAATGGAAATTCCAAGAAAGGTCAAACACCTTTTAGACATGGAATTCACTTGTCCAAGGAGCACAATCCTAAGACTCAAAATGAAATAGAATACACTCGTTTCATATGCTTCGGCTGTAGGAAGTCTCATGTATGCTATGCTATGCACTCAACCAGATAATTGTTATGCTATTGGGATAGTTAGTAGATATCAGTCAAACCCAAGACCAGATCATTGGAATGTTGTAAAGCATATTCTCAAGTATATTTGTCGAACTATAGGGAATATGATTATTTATACAGCTTCTGAGTTGGCACCTGTGGGATATACTGATTCTGACTTTCAAGCTGATAGAGAGTCTCGTAAGTTTACATCAGGATCTGTGTTCACATTGGGTGGTGGTGCCGTTATTTGGAGAAGTATCAAGCAATATGGCATTGCTGATTCCACTATGGAAGCGGAGTATGTGGCGGCTTGTGAAGCATCAAAAGAAGCCGTTTGTCTGAAAACGTTTTTGATCAGCTTCGAGGTTGTTCCTTCTGCATCAAATGTCATTACTTTATACTGTGATAATAGTGGTGTAGTGGCAAATGCTAAAGAACCCAGAAACCATCAACGTGAAAAACACATTGAACGAAAGTATCACCAAATGAGAGATATCGTTCAACGAGGGGATGTGACAGTGTGCAAGATAGCATCTGCTGAAAATCTTGCCGATCCGTTTACTAAAATCTTACATGCTAGAGCTTTTGAGGAACATATTCGAAATATGGGTGTGTTGGACATGTCTCATTTACTCTAGGGCAAGTGGGAGAAGAATGTTTAATAGTATTTGCCCATCGAGTAATTTCTCATGTATTATGACATTTTAAAATTATAAATGTTTTATTTATTTATTATTAAATAAATTGTTTTGAGCAATGTATATGTTCATTGGATTGTTGTATTATTATAAATTGAGTGTTTATGTTGTTAAACACAGAAAGATTCAATTTATAATTCAATTCATATTTTTAATGTCCACGATCGGAAAATAAATAGGGACAAATTATTTTGGCAAGATCGTTTTAATTTTATTGAAGTCTATCTTTGGATTGGTAATAAAATTGGAGATACATTTTGATGTATTGGACTTGACCACGTGAGATTTGAATTTGAATTGACCATACTAATTCACACCCACTAGGTTATCGTACATAGCACCTTAATCCTGAGCGGGTAATGAACTTTGATTACTAACTTGAAGTTCTTTGAGACATCAATGAGTGAGATCAGACCATTGGTCAATATCTCGATGTTTTGGGAATCAAAGTGAAATAACAAAGAACATATATTCGCAAGATGGAATCTGTCACCTACATGATCATGAACTCACGAGTTCTTCTAAAAGACAGTAAAATCTGAGCTCAGTAATTCAATATTATTTGTTGAATTAATTATGTGATGCGATCACATGTGACTGTCAAATATAAGATGAGGGTGAGTGGTTATGAATATCTAATATAGACAACATGGTCATGGTATCCTATTTTAGATATTCTATTTGATCGACGGGTGTGATATGTTGGGTAGATCAATCTGAGGATGTAATTATTGATTTTATGATTCAGTAATTTCAATTAAATTAAGAGTGCAATCTTGTTCTTTTAGTGGAGTAGAATAAGATTAATAAATTATCTTGATTAATCATGAGTTGATTAGATCAAATTAATTTATTGTAGCTTAATTTAATTGGGTCTGATCAGTTCCCTTTGGTGGCTCAAATATAAACTCGAATTAATTATATGAGTTATAATTTATGGAATTCGTAGGAATAAATTAATATAATTATAGTATCTTTATCTATAGAAAGTTTGAATTAAAACTTTACCGATACGATAAGATATGATACGATTTGATAATCTTTTAATTTATGGAAAGGAGATAATTCCATATTTGAAATTATCTTATCTTTTTAGACTACTTCATATAACGTAGTCTGGCAGAAAGTTGTGACCACGCAAAATTATCCTACGTTTGAGTTTGAGAGAACACCGGAGAAGGCTTGAAGGTTTGAAGCGCTGAGTTGCAGATCTCTAGCAGACAAGACAACGTTAAAGCACGCTTCAAGGGTAACTCAATTCCTTTGTGTGTTGAATTAATTAATTCGTATTAAATACGTAAAACAATCTGAAACCACCCTAACTCTCTAAATATAAATAAATATGCGGAAATTTTTTTTTTTTTTTTTATACTTACTAAGTAAAAATATGTACATACATGCCCATACATATATGCACAGAATAATTAGATTTAAAAAATAAATAACTTAAATAAAAATGCAACCTTTAATAAATTAAATATTTGAGTCTAACATTTAATAAAATACTGACATAAGCAAAATAAATAAAATTTGCATGCACTAAAAATATTTAAATAAGATGAGTAATAATATCCACCACTGAAAATAAATAAAAATGTATAACATGATAAAAATATTCAAAACATGACGTAGACTCAGACAACGGTCACGGGGTTACTGCTTGTCCGCTCATAGGTCCTCGCCGCCGGTGGGTACTACATCCTCCTCTACGTACTCACCTGCACCATATCAGTGTAGTGAGCCTAGAGGCCCAACATGCTAACATAACAAGGGTTCAAAATAATTTAAATCACTTTAATACTAATACATAACATATAGATGAATGAGCATGCTTAAAAATATCATGAACATAACATAAACTTAAATTAAACTTGAATATCATAATAATACATAAACATTGTTGAGCAAAGTATTTTCTAACATCGAAAGGTCGTATCCATAGTGTAACCATACATACATTAAATACTGATCAGCGTAGTAAACCAACGTACGTGGCGGTGACGAATCACCTCTTAAATTGGCAGTAAACTGCCCTTCAATAGTTCACATATGGGGACGAATCTCCCTTAAATTGTCACACTACTTCAACTTCCAACATAAAATTATTTTCTTTTGCTCAACCTTAAACATTAAATCGTGCATAAAAATTATTTCATGAACGCATGTACTTAAATAAAATGTGTGTCCTTCATATATATTTAATTTAATTTCATACTAACATATAAAAACTAAAAATAGCTTCCATGCATAAAAATAATTAAATATATATTCAGGACACATGCAATTTCTCATGGGTTGTACTGAACTGCTGGCCCTAACACTCAAGCCCAATTTCTTAAATTCTGGCCCATTAACACTGAGACTGGCCCATTAACATACTTAAGTCCATTAACACATTTCTAAGCCCAATAAAATTTCCTGGCCCAATAACACTCTATTCTGGCCTAATGGGCCCAAAAGCCCAAAGACTGGCCCAATAATTTCCATGGGCTCCCAAGCCCATAAAAATTATTAGGCTAACTTAAAATAATTATTCAAGCCCATTAATAAACTTAAATGTAGCCCATTAATTTAATTAATCTAATTAGCCCAATTAAAACACTTTAACTTAATAATTAACTTAAAAATAAAATACCGAGCCCGACTAACTTAACCCGGACCCGGACCCAACTAACATAACCCATGACTTTTCAGACCCGACCCGGACACAACAACCCGACCCGGACCACCCCAAAACCCTACAACCCGTCGCCCCCTTTCCCTGTTCTGCTCGGCCGCGAGCAGCAGCCCTTCTAGGGCTGCTGCCGCCCTGCTCCGGCCGCCCCTAGCAGGAGCTCCGCCGCCCAGACGTAGCCCACGTCTGGGCGGTCCTAACCTGGTCCCTGAACCCGAGCCATGCATCCCAGTCCCTAGCCAACCCGAGCCCTTTCCGTGAACCCTAATCTGTGCGCACAAGGACCAATCCTTGCACCAGCCCTTACCTGGGCTCGTTTGGCTCGAACCACTCGAGCCACTCGAGTCCAGACCACCCTCACACAGCCTAGGGACCCTTGGCCAGCAGCTAGATGCACCCATGGCTAAACAAACGTGAGCATGCTTCCACAAAACATGAATAAAGCACATAATCAAAGCCAACTCGATTTTTCTGAAAAATTTTCTTGAATAAATCTTATGATCACACACACACACGCATAAACACTGATATAGCGAAAAAAAATTCGAAAGGAAACAGGTCTTGCACCGTTAAAAGAAGAGGTAGGAGCGTGTAGAACGAATTCGGGACGACAGGACGACGAACAACCTTGAAGCTTAGAAAGAAAAAAAAAACGTCTATGGAGCCTTAGGCTTGCTGATCGATGAATGGAGAAGGAGAAGAGTGGAGGAGAAAACTGATGGAGGCGGCTAGGTTTTAATGTAGGGTAGAAAATTTGTTTTTGATTTAATTAGAATATAGGGTAATTAAAATATTAATAAGGGTTTTAAATATACAATATATATATAACTTAAAAACTCTAAATAATAAGTAAAATCTGATAACTAACTTAAAAATCCCGAAATAATTATTTTAGGGAATTTTAAAGGTAATTAAAAGTCAATATTTTGGCTAAATTTGGATAAAAATGGACTCCTAAAATTATATAAAATTAAATACTGAAAATTTTGAGGAGATAAAACTCAAAATAATATTTTTGGGCTCTTAAAAGGCTCATGAAATAAATTGGATAGAAAGTTGTCATCTCGTCCGTCCACGGTCCCGTCTACGCGATAAAATAATTAAATTTCCATAAATCATGAAAAATCACTAATTATGGGTTAAATGCTTAAAAATAACTTAAAACATGCACAAATAATTTCACATAATTATTTAACCCATAATCTAAAATTCTAAATAAATAAAATCCCTAATTATGCATGCGAATTTACGTACTAAAAATACTGGGTGCTACAATTCTCCCCCCCCCCCCCCCCCCCCCCCCCCCCCCCCCCCCCCCCCCCCCCCCCCCCCCCCCCCCCCCCCCCCCCCCCCCACCCCCCCCCCCCCCCCCCCCCCCCCCCCCCCCCTTAATTTGAATTTCGTCCTCGAAATTAAAGTACTTACCCGAACAACTCCGGGTAGCGAGTCCTCATGTCTGCCTCGGTCTCCCAAGTAGCTTCCTCCTCCGAATGATTCAGCCACTGGACTCTGACCATCGGTATGACCCGCGTCCTCAATCTGCGCTCCTCCCTAGCCAAGATCCGTATAGGCCTCTCCTCAAATGCTAACTCCGGTGTCAACTGAAGAGGCTCAAAATCCAACACATGTGACGGGTTCGAGATGTATCTCCGAAGCATGGATACATGGAATACATTGTGCACTGCCGCTAGCCCTGGTGGTAGAGCTAAACGGTAGGCCAACGTGCTAACTCTCTCCAAGATCTCGAATGGCCCTATATATCTAGGGTTAAGCTTGCCTCTCCGGCCAAATCGCACTACTCCCTTCATAGGTGACACTCTCAGAAACACGTGATCACCTACTGCGAACTCCAAATCTCGTCGTCGAGTATCTGCATAACTCTTCTGACGACTCTGAGCAGTCCTCATTCGATCCCGAATCTGAGTCACAATGTCAGCTGTCTGCTGCACGATCTCAGGACCAAGTAAAATCCTCTCACCAACCTCATCCTAATGCACAGGAGATCTGCATCTCCTCCCGTACAATGCTGCATAAGGAGCCATACCTATAGACGACTGAAAACTGTTGTTATAGGTAAACTCCACTAATGACAGTCTAGTCTCCCACGAGCCCTGAAAGTCGATGACACAAGCTCTCAGTAGATCCTCAAGAACCTGGATCACTCTCTCAGACTGACCATCTATCTGGGGATGGAACGCTGTACTGAACAAAAGTCTAGTCCCCAATGCAGTGTGCAAACTCTTCCAAAACACAGACGTAAATCTCGGATCTCTGTCTGACACTATCGACACTGGTATGCCATGCATTCTAACAATCTCCTTTATGTAAAGCTCTGCATACTGTGTCAACGAGTAAGTAGTCCTCACCGGTAAGAAATGAGCTGACTTGGTGAGTCTATCCACGATCACCTAAATAGCTGTGCAACCTCTGGCACTCCTCGGTAAACCAACTACAAAGTCCATCGTAATGTTCTCCCATTTCCATTCCGGAATAGGAAGAGGTCTAAGAAGTCCTGCTGGACGCTGATGCTCAGCCTTGACCTGCTGACAAGTCAAGCACTCTGACACAACTCTCCCGATGTCTCTCTTCATCCCGGGCCACCAATACAATAGCTGCAAATCTCGGTACATCTTTGTACTTCCGGGGTGAATGGAGTACGGAGATGTGTGAGCCTATGCTAGAATCTCAGCTCTCAACTGATGGACGTTCGTTACTCACATCCTACCACGGTACTGAACAATGCCATCCACAACTGTATACAGAAGACCACCCTTGGCCTCATCTCTCTGTCTCCAACGCTGCAACTCCTCATCAGTAGACTGTCCCTCCCTGATCCGATCCCGTAAAATCGGCTGCACTGTCAACACTGACAAGCTCGGTGCATGACCACTCGAGTAAAACTCCAAATCAAACCTCTGAATCTCACTCTGCAGTGGTAACTGCACTGACACACACGATACCACTGACGACTTCCGACTCAAAGCATCGGCCACTACATTAGCTTTACCCGGATGGTAGCTAATGTCACAGTCGTAATCCTTAACCAACTCCAACCATCTCCGTTGCCTCATGTTCAACTCCTTCTGAGTGAAGAAGTACTTGAGGCTCTTGTGATCAGTGAAAATCTTGCACTTCTCGCCATACAGATAGTGCCTCCAGATTTTCAAAGCGAAGACCACTGCTGCTAACTCCAAGTCATGTGTCGGGTAGTTCTTCTCATGAATCTTCAACTGCCTCGACGCATAAGCAATAACCTTACCACACTGCATAAGTACTGTGCCTAAACCTAGCTTAGACGCGTCGGTGTACACCACTAACTCCTCGTGTGGTACTGCCATCGCCAAAACCGGTGCGGTAGTGAGTGCTTCCTTCAGCTGATCAAAGCTCCTCTGACAGTCTGGACTCCAAACAAACTTTGCATTCTTCTTGGTTAAGGAAGTCAAGGGTACTGCAATAGAGGAAAAACCCTTGATGAACTTCCTATAGTATCCTGCCAAACCCAAGAAACTGCGAATCTCCGAAGCATTCTTCGGAATACCCCATTTCTGCACTGCCTCAACCTTCGACTAATCCACTGCAATCCCATCTCTAGAAATAATGTGGCCAAGAAATGCCACCTGCTCAAGCCAAAACTTGCACTTGCTGAACTTGGCATACAAACGATGCTCCCTCAAAGTCTGCAAGGCTGTCTGTAGATGCTGCCTATGCTCCTCAACGCTCCTAGAGTAGATCAAGATATCATCAATGAAGACTATGATGAATTAATCAAGATACGGCTGAAATACCCGGTTCATGAGATCCATGAAAACCGCTGGAGCATTGGTCAACCCAAATGGCATCACGAAGAACTTGTAATGCCCATAACGTGTCCGGAAAGCAGTCTTGGACACATCTGCCTCTCTAACTCACAGCTGATGATAACCAGATCGCAGATCGATCTTGGAGAACACTGAAGCTCCCTGTAACTGATCAAATAGGTCCTCTATTCTCGGCAGTGGGTACTTATTCTTCACTGTGACCCTGTTGAGCTCTCGATAATCGATGCACAATCTCATACTGTCATCCTTCTTCTTCACAAATAATACTGGAGCTCCCCATGGAGAAAAGCTAGGACGAACAAAGTCTTTCTCTAATAACTCCTGAATCTGCTCCTTCAACTCTTTCATCTTGGTAGGAGCAAGTCTGTATGGTGCCTTAGAGATAGGCACGGTGTCTGGCACTAAGTCGATGCTGAACTCCACATCTCTCACTAGTGGAATTCCTGCAACATCCTTCGGAAAGACGTCCGAAAAGTCACGAACCACCTCTATCTCTGATAATGATCTGCTAGATGGTCCTGAGGCCGTGACAATACTTGCTAGAAAACCTTGACAACCCCGTTTCAATAGCTTCCTCGCCTGAATAAGAGATATCACCTGAGGAATATCACTGCTCTGAGATGCATGGAAGGTAAATGGATCGCCTTCTGATGGTTTCACTGACACTGATCTCCGACGAAAGTCAATCAAAGCTCCATTGACTGTCAACCAGTCCATACCCAATATCAAATCAAATCCACTCAACGGCAAAACCACCACATCTGCGCGAATGGAGTGCCCCTGAAGCTCCAACTCCAGTTCTCGAATGACACTAGAGGTAGAAATAATCTGTCCTGACGGCATAGTGACATCATAACCACTGTCAACAATCTCAGGTGTGATGCCTATCCGTCTGATAAACTCCAGGGAGATAAACGAATGCGTAGCCCCTGAATCTAGCAACGCAAACGTGAAGTTGCCTCCAACTAGAATTCTCCCTGCACGTAGAAGAATCCCAACAATTTCATACCACTACTAAACTTTCCCCCAAAGATAAGTCACTAATAACCCTTAATTCTAATCACAAGTAAAACATGCTTCTTATTCTAACATGCAGATAGAAAAATCCCAAATACAAATTATTTCACAAAGAAAAATCGAAATTCTTAACCAAAGGAAGAAATTATAAAATACTAGGGGTAAGATATACCGATGATCAAGGAGGTGTCTGGGTCTGCCTCCTCTGCCTGCATAACGAACACTCTACCAGCAGTGTTCTTCTTCCTCCGGCAATTAGCTATCTGGTGCCCTGGCTCTCTACAGTGGAAACAAACTCCTGCTCCCAGAAGACAAGGTCCCGAATGCATCTTCTGACACTTCGGGAATGTAGGAAAACCTCCAGTATTAGGGGCCCCGCTCCTCGGCTGCTGTGGCCTCTGCTATTGTGGCCTCTGCTGCTGGTTCGGGCCCTTAGACGGCCCAGTATATTGCTTCTTCGCATGAGGCTGCGAAGATGGTCGCTGAAATCCAGACTGAATCTGTCTCTTCCCCTGTTGCTCTCGCTGTATCTCTCTCTTACCCTCCTCTGACCTCAGTGCTCTACTAACTGCCACCTCATATGTAGCGACGTCCATCATACGTACGTCATGCTTGATATCCGCCTTCAGTCCCTCCACAAACTGCCTCATCTTCTCCGGTGGACTGTCTGAAATCAGAGGCACAAAATGACAGCCCCTCTCGAACTGACTCACATACTCAATCACTGACCTGTCCCCCTGCCGGAGACTCATAAACTCCCGGATCATGCGACTGCGCACATCCTCCGTGAAATACTTGGCGTAGAAGATACGCCTAAACTCCGCCCAAGTCAATGTAGGAAGATGTACTCCCCTGGCAGCACCCTCCCACCAAAGAGCTGCATCTCCCTTCATCATATAAGTCGCGCAGTTCACCCTGTCGGCGTCAGTAATCCTCATGTATGCAAAGATGAACTCCAAAGAGCGAATCCACCCCTTAGCCACCAATGGATCGGTGGTACCAGTGAACTCCTTCGGCCCCTTCTTCTGGAACCGCTCAGCAACGTCCTCCTCGTGGGACAGTCTAGGACGTGCAGCCTGCTGCTCCAACAGAGCAGTAATCCCTGCCATCATATTAGCATTGGCCTGCTCCAATGCTGCAAGTGGGTTCTGCGGAGGTGGAGGTGGAGGTGGAGATTCCCCACGTCTGTTCATAGGTCTCGGAGGCATTCTGCACCACCACATATTTCTTTACGTAAATCGCCATGCATAACTAAGTGTTTTAACATTAATGCTAACTTAAATTCTTAAAAGTAAATCATGCTATAAACACTTAAAACTTACAGACCGGTAGCGTGGATTTCTGAGCTCGCATAACAGTAATGACCCCTCCAAGGACCGTGCTTTGATACCAACTGAAACGACCCTAACTCTCTAAATATAAATAAATATGCGGAAATTTATTTTTTTTTTATATACTTACTAAGTAAAAATATGTACATACATGCCCATACATATATGCACAGAATAATTAGATTTAAAAAATAAATAACTTAAATAAAAATGCAACCTTTAATAAATTAAATATCTGAGTCTAACATTTAATAAAATACTGACATAAGCAAAATAAATAAAATTTGCATGCACTGAAAATATTTAAATAAGATGAGTAATAATATCCACCACTGAAAATAAATAAAAATATATAACACGATAAAAATATTCAAAACATGACGTAGACTCAGACAACGGTCACGGGGTTACTGCTTGTCCGCTCATAGGTCCTCGCCGCCGGTGGGTACTACATCCTCCTCTACGTACTCACCTGCACCATATCAGTGTAGTGAGCCTAGAGGCCCAACATGCTAACATAACAAGGGTTCAAAATAATTTAAATCACTTTAATACTAATACATAATATATACATGAATGAGCATGCTTAAAAATATCATGAACATAACATAAACTTAAATTAAACTTGAATATCATAATAATACATAAACATTGTTGAGCAAAGTATTTTCTAACATCGAAAGGTCGTATCCATAGTGTAACCATACATACATTAAATACTGATCAGCGTGGTAAACCAACGTACGTGGCGGTGACGAATCACCTCTTAAATTGGCAGTAAACTGCCCTTCAATAGTTCACATATGGGGACGAATCCCCCTTAAATTGTCACACTACTTCAACTTCCAACATAAAATTATTTTCTTTTGCTCAACCTTAAACATTAAATCGTGCATAAAAATTATTTCATGAACGCATGTACTTAAATAAAATGTGTGTCCTTCATATATATTTAATTTAATTTCATACTAACATATAAATACTAAAAATAACTTCCATGCATAAAAATAATTAAATATATATTCAGGACACATGCAATTTCTCATGGGTTGTACTGAACTGCTGGCCCTAACACTCAAGCCCAATTTCTTAAATTCTATCCCATTAACACTGAGACTGGCTCATTAACATACTTAAGTCCATTAACACATTTCTAAGCCCAATAAAATTTCCTGGCCCAATAACACTCTATTCTGGCCCAATGGGCCCAAAAGCCCAAAGACTGGCCTAATAATTTCCATGGGCTTCCAAGCCCATAAAAATTATTAGGCTAACTTAAAATAATTATTCAAGCCCATTAATAAACTTAAATGTAGCCCATTAATTTAATTAATCTAATTAGCCCAATTAAAACACTTTAACTTAATAATTAACTTAAAAATAAAATACCCGAGCCCGACTAACTTAACCCGGACCCGGACCCAACTAACATAACCCATGACTTTCCAGACCCGACCCGGACACAACAACCCGACCCGGACCACCCCAAAACCCTACAACCCGTCGCCCCCTTTCCCTGTTCTGCTCGGCCGCGAGCAGCAGCCCTTCTAGGGCTGCTGCCGCCCTGCTCCGGCCGCCCCTGGCCGGAGCTCCACCACCCAGACGTAGCCCACGTCTGGGCGGTCCTAACCTGGTCCCTGAACCCAAGCCATGCAGCCCAGTACCTAGCCAACCCGAGCCCTTTCCGTGAACCCTAATCTATGCGCACAAGGACCAATCCTTGCACCAGCCCTTACCTGGGCTCGTTTGGCTCGAACCACTCGAGCCACTCGAGTCCAGACCACCCTCACACAGCCTAGGGACCCTTGGCCAGCAGCTAGACGCATCCATTGCTAAAAAAACGTGAGCATGCTTCCACAAAACATGAATAAAGCAAATAATCAAAGCCAACTCGATTTTTCTGAAAAATTTTCTTGAATAAATCTGATGATCACACACACACGCATAAACACTAATATGGCGAAAAAAAATTCGGAAGGAAACATGCCTTGCACCGTTAAAAGAAGAGGTAGGAGCGTGTAGAACGAATCCGGGACGACGGGACGACGAACAACCTTGAAGCTTCGAAAGAAAAAAAAAACGTCTATGGAGCCTTAGGCTTGCTGATCGATGAATGGAGAAGGAGAAGAGTGGAGGAGAAAACTGATGGAGGCGGCTAGGTTTTAATGTAGGGTAGAAAATTTGATTTTGATTTAATTAGAATATAGGGTAATTAAAATATTAATAAGGGTTTTAAATATACAATATATATATAACTTAAAAACTCTAAATAATAAGTAAAATCTTATAACTAACTTAAAAATCTCGAAATAATTATTTTAGAGAATTTTAAAGGTAATTAAAAGTCAATATTTTGGCTAAATTTGGATAAAAATGGACTCCTAAAATTATATAAAATTAAATACTGAAAATTTTGAGGAGATAAAACTCAAAATAATATTTTTGGGCTCTTAAAAGGCTCATGAAATAAATTGGATAGAAAGTTGTCATCTCGTCCGTCCACGGTCCCGTTTACGCGATAAAATAATTAAATTTCCATAAATCATGAAAAATCATTAATTATGTGTTAAATGCTTAAAAATAACTTAAAACATGCACAAATAATTTCACATAATTATTTAACCCATAATCTAAAATTCTAAATAAATAAAATCCCTAATTATGAATGCGAATTTACGTACTAAAAATATTGGGTGCTACACAATCATGATCCTGTTTTATGAGATTATTGGAATCACATAAAATTAATTTTTGTGATTCAATTTTCTCAGTGTTGGCTAACACCACCAACGTGATCTCACCCTTGAGTCGCAGTTCCACCGTGGACCGCTGTGGACATCTTCCTCGCCATCTACTTTTCGCTCTTCTCCCGCCAAGCAACCCCTCACCGACCATACTCCTACATCGCGTGGGCCGCCTGCTATCTCTGCTCTGCCAAGAACCACGCAAACAACCCCTGCGGGTCGCACTGTTCTACCTGGCCAAGGATTTTGTTGCTTTACATGTGGTGAGTCTGGGCATTGCACGTCAGCTTGTCCGAACCCCGGTCGTCGTGGCCTCATGACAGATGAAGCCCATGCAGACTTGGAGAAAACCGATGATCTTCGTGCAGAGGAACTACCTACTCTCGCAGAAATTGTAGAGGGTGACGTTGGTCAATATTTGATCGTTCGTTGTTCTTGCTTATCTCCAAGTCAGATCGTCGACGATTGGTGTCGTTCTACTTTGTTTTATTCCACTTGCACTATTGGTGGTCGTGTTTGCCAGTTCATTATCGACTCAAGAAGTAGCAAAATGTTGTTTCACTGGCCTTCATTGAGAAGTTGCTGATCCCGACAGAACCCCACCCCAAGCCTTATAAATTATCTTGGCTCATTCGGGGTTCCGAGATCGTGGTTAGTCGGCGAGCCCTGATTTCCTTTTCTATTGGTGTTCATTATGCGGATGACCTTTATTGTGATGTTGTGCATATGGATGTGTGTCACTTGTTGCTTGGGCGCCCTTGGCAATTTGATCGTAGTACCATACATGATGGACGCGCTAACACTTATTCGTTTAGCTTCAAGAACACAAATATTATCTTGGTGTCGTCACGTGCAGCTCTCCCTCCTATTTTGCCTCTGCTGGTGTGCCGTATCTGTCTCCTTCGTTTCTGTCGCGCTAAAGCCTCCAATCCGCCTTCTTGGATTCTGGGGTCGTGTTCTCTCTAATTACTAAACCCACGGTGCGGCCACATGATGCTCCCTTGGACCCCCCGTTGTCGGTTCGCCCTATCCTTGAGGAGTTTCCCGATGTGTTCCCATCATACCTTCCACCTGGGCTTCCACCACTGCACGATATTCAGCACCGTATTGATCTTGTCCCTGGTGCCTCCTTACCCAATCGGCCGCATTACCGCATGAGTCCTATGGAACACGCCGAATTGCTTCGCCAAGTTGAGGACTTGCTGTCCAAAGGGCATTTACGGGCTAGCTTGAGTCCGTGTGCAGTTCCTACCTTACTGGTCCCAAAGAAGAATGGTTCGGGCATATGTGTATTTATTGTCGTGCCACTAATAAGATCACCGTCAAGTACCGCTTCCCGATTTCTCGTCTTGACGACCTTCTCGACCAGCTGTGTGGCGCTATTATCTTCACTAAGCTCGACCTTAAGAGCGGCTACCACCAAATTCGCATTCGCCCTGGTGATGAGTGGAAAAAAGCTTTCAAAATGAGGGAGGGCCTTTTTGAGTGGCTGGTGATGCCGTTCGAACTCTCAAACGCCCCCAGCACTTTCATGCATGTCATGAACCAAGCCCTACGCCCCTACATTGGTAAATCTGTTGTCGTTTATTTTGACGATATCTTGATCTTTAGTGCTTCTACGGACGATCATATCAACCATCTCCGAACAATTTTGCATATCATGCGTCAGGAAAAATTCTATGCTGCCCTTGATCAGTGTTCCTTTATGGCTTCGTCAGTACCTTTTCTGGGGTATGTTATTTTTGGCACCGGAATCAAGGTCGATCAATCTAAGATATCGGTTCTTTGTGATTGGCCTACTACGCAGTGCCTTATGGAGGCGCGTAGCTTCCATGGTCTTGCCTCTTTCTACCGTCGGTTCATTCTGCATTTTAGTTCTATTATGGCACCGATCACTGATTGTTTACGCCAGGGTCAATTTGTTTGGACCGACAAAGCGGCTACGGCTTTTGAGGATAAAAAGCATCATCTTATTTCAGCACCAATTTTGGTTCTTCCAAATTTTTCTAAGCCGTTCGAGGTTCACTCCGACGCCTCCAAGCTTGGGATCGGTGGTGTCCTTAGCTAGCCAGATGGGCCTACCAATCGCTTACTTTAGCGAGAAATTGCATGACACTCTTCTTCGCTACAACACCTATGATGTTGAATTTTATGCGATTATACAGGCTATTCGGCATTGGCGCCACTATTTTTTTCACAATGAGTTCGTTCTCTATACTGATCATAATGCCCTACGACATCTTGGGAGTCGGGACAAGATTTTTTCTCGCCATGCCTCGTGGATTGCTTATCTCCAACAGTTTTTGTTTGTTATCAAGCATAAATCTGGTGCACTCAATAGGGTGGCCGATGCGCTTAGCCAACGCCGTTCCCTTTTATCTGACATGCGGGTGTCTACCGTTGGGTTCGATGCTCTTCCAGAATGTTATTCTAGTGACCTTTATTTTTCAAAGTTTTTACCCGACGCCAGGGATGGTTCTTCTCAGGAATTCGTCCTACTTGATGGTTTCGTCTTTCGTGGTTTGCGGTTATGTGTTTCGGATTGTAGCTTGTGTCTTTGTTTACTCCAGGATATTTATGGTGAAGGCCATGTGGGCAAGGATCGCACGTTTCAGCTCCTGCATGCTTCCTATTTTTGGCCTTCCTTGTGTCGAGACGTGAATCATTATATTTCACGTTGTCACGTCTGCCAGGTTTCAAAGGCCACAACCACAAACGCAGGGTTGTATATGCCACTGCCAATTCCAAATCAGTCGTGGACCAATATTAGTATGGATTTTGTCGTCGGTTTGCCACGCACTCGCCTGCGGTTTGATTCTATTTTTGTAATCGTTGATCGCTTCTCCAAGATGTCCCACTTTGTTCCGTGCCGAAAATCTACGGATGTTGTCCACGTCGCTCAGCTTTTCTTTCGGGAAATCTACAAATTGCATGGGTTTCCCCGCTCTATTGTGTCTGATCATGACACTAGATTTGTCGGTCATTTTTGGCGCAGTCTTTGGCGCCTGGTTAACACGAGCCTCGACTTCAGTTCTGCCTACCCTCCACAGACTGATGGTCAAACAGAGGTGGTAAATCGTTCTCTTGGAAATCTACTACGTTGTCTTGTTGGTGAAAATGTACGGACTTGGGATTCTAGGCTTCCCCTGGCCGAGTTTGCTCACAACCATGCCACCAACCGCAGCACCGGGTTCAGCCCTTTCAAGGTCGTCTATGGTTTCATCCCTCGCTGCCCTGCTGATTTGGCCCCAATTTCAGATGTGCAGCGACCCCATCAAAATGAGGCGGCCTTCATTGATGATTTACGTGCTATACATGCACAGACTTATGACCGCTTAGTGGCTGATGCTTCACGGTACAAAGCCTCCGCTGATGTGAAGCGTCCTCACGTGGAATTCAATGTTGGTGATCTTGTCTGGGCAGTTCTTACTAAGGATCGTTTCACTCCTCATGCTTATAACAAGCTCGCTGCCCGCAAAATTGGACCGCTCGAGATAGTGGAGAAGATTAACCTGAATGCTTATCGTCTCCGACTTCCCCCTGGATACCGCACCTCAGATGTGTTCAACGTTCGTCATCTTGTTCCTTATGTGGGTAAGGTGGCGACGGAATCCGATTCGGGGACGAATCCTTCCGACCCCCGAGAGACTGATGTAGATGATATCTAAGAGATCATTTCCATTCGTTATTTAGCTTTATTTTAATTGTTATCTCTAAATAATCTTGTTTTATTTTAATTCGTTTAGGATTAGATTTGCTTATTATTTTAATATTTTGCTCTTTCAGTAGAATTAGGACTCTAATTATTATTTTTAGGTCTTGAATTTTTATTCCAGGACAGTTTTTGATATCTATTAATAAATTAAAAATCGAGAGATTCTCTCAATTCTGGCGTTGCGATACTTTGATTGACATCAATGACACTGGCCTATTGGAATGAAATTTGTTGCCATCTAATGTGAAACGAAAACGTGGAAGGAGAAAAGTGAACATAAATTCATCTATTAGTGAGTTTGGAAAATGCTGAGATTGACTACTAGTTTGATGTTTGATGGTGACATGTTATATGTTAGGTTAATTTTGCATTTCAACATACATTTTAATTACTTTTACGTGTGTAGTGCAACAATGATGTTATTTAATGATCAAATTTCTGAATTTTCACTTTCATGATCATTTGAAGAGCTAATTTATGGCTACTGATTTTCAAATTCATGGCTAGTGATGTTAATTAATTGGCGACCATTTTCAAGTTCATTGCAACCAATTTTACACTAAAGATAATTTTTGCAATGACGGCGTAATTTCAAAAAAGCATACCAAAATTTATCACGTCATATAGTGTGTGATTCTTTTAATTGTTACTTAACATTTGAACAATTTAATTTAATTTTGCATTTTCATGATCATTTGAAAATGTTGATTATATAAAAATCACGACACGTGTTAAAGAAAAATAGTAAAACGAGTTTGAAAAAAAAACCGAAAACTTAGTAGGCGACAAAGTCTCACATATTGGACAACCGATATACCATTCACAACAACTGAATTTATATAAACGATAATCTCTTATATATCAAGGATAATTTTCGCAATCAACGTGCATTTTCATCGATTTTATAAATTATATTATATTTTATTTGCTATAAATTTTTCGCACATCATCAAAATTATATTTTTATATACTGTGATTGAATAAATTATATTATAGTATTTGAAAATTATGCAACCAAGAATATTGAAGCAAATAAAACTATAACATGTCATATGGTGTGTGATAGTTTTACTTGTTACTCAACATTTTGATTATACAACATGAATAAAAATAAAAACCCAATAAACCGATTATACAACCTAATAGAAAAAAATAAATACCACAAATACACTTAAACTAATTCACCGGCACCCTCTACTCCTAGGCTCTGTTCGTACAAGTAGGATCTGAAGTATCGGACTTATTGGGTAGAATGCCTTCCGCTGTCGGTTATCAACCTACTCTGAGTACTGAAATGGGTTCTTTCACCGATCAACCACCGAACCAAACCTTGGTCAATTGCAAATCTGCCCCATCAAATAGGGTGTCCATAATAAAAACACAGATGTGGGTGATACTCGCTCAGTACTTACGTACCTCAACCCCTGGTCTATGTATACAAGTGTTTGTAGTTCATCACTGCAAGACAAGTGAAAACCATGTCACCATTACTTATCTAAAAGCCATTAATAAGCTAATAGATACTCCCACCAACTCCTAGGGATCTCGGACTATACCTGGGTCCGTCGTCAGTCTGCTGATATCGAAGGCCTCCAGCACAGCTCCGCTACAATCCCAGTGGCACCTTTCTAGTGCCCATCATTGAATACAAGGCTAAAAACACTCTGTTGGGTTGAACATGCATGTGTAAGAGTAGTATTAAGATGGGTGACTTCCTAGGAATCTCTAGTACGTCAAATTGCCGAAGTTGTGCTATTTGATCTGGTTGGCTAGGTGGGCCGTAAAATAGGGATATCGGATCTTAAAGGGTAATATTGTCTCTGTTAGGGATAGGACTGACGATAGAAAAAGGATAAAACTGATCTTGAAGGGATATGAGACAGCATAAGTAGTAAGGCGCCCCCCTCCTTGGACTCATAGGCTTAACAGACCGACCCATCTGCGCTACCACAAGTATAAAGAATTAAAGTTGCGCCTTGACTAAAAACTATAGCTTTTGGCCTAGTGGTAAGGACTTGATCCTAACACATTCAGAGAATACACTAACACACAAAAGCACACCTCAAACACACACCAAGTGTAAGAAACACAGGCCTATGCGTAGGCAATTATCGGAAGGTCCGATCGCTATTCGGAAGGTCTGAACTCCTGCATGTAGTGATGTGTCGACAATGTTTTGACACCTCAGTGGATAGCTGCATTCGGAAGGTCCGATCTCCCACGTGTCGTTGCACTCCTGACACCTCATAATTTAGTAACATGTGTTCTGGTTTACAAGATTATGTTAGTAAACCTGTTTACAGGACATTAATTAATAAACCAAGTGTTTAAATAAGTCAAAAACCAAGAAATTAAGCTTTGGATCCACGAGAGTGATCGGACCGTCCGAAGTATAGTTCAAAAGGTCCGAATTGATCGGATGATAAGTTGTGGGTTCGGAAGCAGATGGGACGATCGGATGATTAGTGCCTCTTTTGAATTTGATGTTGTGGCCTCTTGCTCCACATGTACAGCAATTGTAATCTTTAAAACTTTCATAGCTCTGGTGTGAGTTCTTTTAAAGGTTTTCCCTGTTGGAGATCTTCCGTGTTTTGAGATGAGTTTGATGCTTGGGATGACCTCTTACTTCTCGATGGTCCACTTTTTTTTCACATTTGTAAGATTTGGTTTTTTGTCTAGGCCATATTGTTCTTGTTTTCCACCTTTTTCTCTTTTTGTATATGGATGAGATCTATAGCTCTTCCTTCTATGCCTTTGTGGGTTACTTCCATTAATTGTTGATAAAGGAGTGCGTCTATTAATACTCCTTAGTATTTGTAGTTCTACTGTAAGGCTGCCAAATGACACAATTATGCATGTTTTCCTTTTAAAAAAAAAGAGGCACTCGAGCTAGGGTATTTGGATTGCCTGTAAGTTACGTACTCCCTCATTAGTATTTCTCTCCACGGACTTGGAATTTTGACGAAGTAAAGTTGCGTTGTTGTGCTTTCTCCAACTCCTGAATTTCTTCTTTATTTAGTGAATAGTATAATATATTCATCTAGTAGACAGATGTCCTATAGTTCAAGACAATACGCAGCTTGAGTATTTTTTTTTCTTCTTCGTATCTTGGTTATTAAAATAATCCACACATATAAATTGTGTTTTAAATAGGATGACCATTTTTCTGCCCATCTCACCAAGGGATTCTCCGGCAAAGACGGACTCTTTAGTATCTGTCGAGGCCATTCCCAATTAAATTTTTCAACGTCGTTTCCAAAATTAAGTTATTTCCACAGATTGGAATCAATATAAAATTAATCCAAATAAGTTCAAAATATGAAATAAAAAAAAATTAGATAAGCACGTATATAATCGTAATAAAATCACCAGAATTCGTTCTTATCAATAGTTCGATCTTGTTTCTTTGATTAACCTTTTGTATATGCGTCTCTCCCAAGAAACAAAATTACAGAAGGCAAAATTGATCTGCACTCACATGCAGAAGATATGTAGTCTCTCCCTTAATCGATGGGGTAGACAAGTATGCTCCAACAACCTCTCTCATTGGAAGGATTTTATTATTATTTTTTCCCAGTTTCTTCCAAGAATTCCTTTGCCTCTTACCACGCATCATCAAACAGTGTGTGAAAAGTTGGAAATCTGTTTAGTGCAGGATAACCATTTATGCCGAGAGGAATATTTAAAGGGACTTTATCGGCACTGTGGCAATTATTATAAGGAAAATGTATAGATTCATAAATTTTAACGCGGAAGAAAGGTCTAAAACGCATATTAACCCACATCTTATTAATTGATAAAAGCTATGAAAAATTACAAGCTGGATTTTGAATTTGACATCAGATTCTTCTCCTACCAGGACTGCACATTATCACTTTGGGGACCCTGTCCATGCTGCCCTGAGGGCACGGTGCCCGAAGGGCAATCGGACGGCCCGGATCATCTTTGCAGATCAAATCATTTGATCTGCAAAGATGATCCGGGCCATTGATCCTGGCTTCAGGGCAGTACCCTGAAGCCAGCATCGACACTTCCCACTTTGAGGTTGGATCTAAAAGACGCATAGCTGCGCTATAATTAAAACCAATAAAAGCCGAACTAATAGCTAAAAGAGCACAACTCACTTCATAGCATAAATGAATGGGTAAAACAAAAAATTGCCCGCAAGTTCTTCATTTTTACTACGGCTTCTCAACTTTAATGTAGATGGAATAAATTGTCAGCGCCTTCACAAAGTTAAGGGTTGAAACAAACAAAAACATTTGAAATTCCACCTTAGGTCCTAGCTACAGATTGAAGTTACAGCTCAGCTTCCAAGATTAGTAATTAAGAACCAAGCATCACCATGGATCGGTATTTTGAAAATGCACTTGACACCACGACACCACATACAGGATAACATCACCTACGGACAGGTGGCACAGCACCTCTACCAGGAACAGCTCCACGGCCAGCAGCCTGAGCCTGCCAACAAGAAATCAAAACAAGAGACAGAGCAATTTATTATACTAAGGTGACTTGTAAAAGGGCAATCATTAGTTTTCTGAGGTTTAGGGAATTCCATTTTCCGTATTTCTATTGTTTTTGCAAACTGATAAAATTTACTGCCCGGAAGTTCTTACAAACACTGTTGTAAATGGCAGTCGGCAATGGCGGAGCGGTCAGTGAACGCCTATCCCCTCGGCCACCTTCCGGTTGAATTTTTTTTATACTGTTTTTATATTTATTTAATTATATATAATCATGCACTACATGCATAAATTAAATGATGCTTATGCATAAATAATCTTCAAACAATTTATACAAGGTACAAATATAGATGCATCACCATATTAGTATTAAATACGTAACATACTGATGTAATAATAGTTCTAGCCTAGTGTGCTGGCCTACAGCGGAGGTTTGAAGCGGAAGAAGGTAGGGCTTGTGACACTTGTGGGTGATTGAGTTGGCATTATGTTTAGAATGGAGGGCGCATGATGTATTAATAAAGTAGGATTTTTAAATTGGGTTGACTTTTTGACCGCCTAAACCCACGTTGCCCGCCCCATCTCAACTTCAACCTCCTACATAACTGCCTCGGGAGAAGGCTGTGCGGTCAATGGCCGCCTGCTACCTAGGCGGCGGCCTCGCCCGCCATTTAGAACACTGAAGTTACAAACGAAAACAACTCTGGCAATTGCTTCAGATCACAAGCTAATAGCAAGAAACCATATCAAAGGATGCAAAACTTACTCTAGCTCGCATGGCAACAGCTCGCCCACGTCCAACTCCAAGAGCTGAACCTTTTCCCTTCAGATATAGAGATCAAATTGATCAGAAAAACTGCAAGCGGGAAAAGGAAATCAGAAAAACAAACATAACAGCAACCAGACAGTACCTTGATCCTAGCTTCCAAACGTTTAAACATTGGAGCATTCTTAAGCATATCTGGAATCACCATGAACCTGGTAAAATTGCGTGTTAATATTATTGGAAGGCAAAAAAAACTTCAAGCAAAAGAGTTCGACATACCTGACTTTGCTGCCACGAATGAAAACATGCTCAAGTTGTGAAACCTTCCCATCCTGCAAGTGAAGGGATGTGATTGAATGAAACCTGTAAGTGCATCTTCAAGAAGCACACATGACATACCAATCGTATTCATGATTACATTACTTGTATTATTTAGAATAGGGACAACCATTTTCTTTGTGCTGAATTTCACATCTCAATAATGTGAATTTGTAGAAGCCAATATCATACTCCATAGCTTTCTATACAAATCGATAAATAAACAACTTCAAATGAAGTAAAACTTTTCTTCTGAAAACAATATTAAATTTTCATCATAATGCAAAAGAAAGGAATGATCAATCAATTCAAGGGGACCCTTTTTATAGAGTACCATATAAAAAAACAAGTTCTTTTTAATACAAAAGAACAAGACATAACAAGAATTGAATATCATAGGTGGAGTCAGGTCCACCTTGAGGGGATGGCAGGGAGAACAACTGAGCCACACCCTCACCTCAACCCCTTTTGTTAGGCCCAATATACCAAGCAGGCCCAAGCCCTTATCTTAAGACTCATGAGAAGGATCTAGATGAGGAGGAAAGAATAAATAGAGAAGAGATAGTTAGTTAGTTAGATGATTCACGCTTGTTGTATTTGGTTCTTACTAGCTTGTGCTAGGGTTGTTACTAGCTTATGCTAGGGGCAAGGAGTTATTCTTCTTGTAAAGTGTGTTAGGAGATTTAGATCCTAACAATTGTTCCGTTACCTGCCGGATTCCCATCAAAAGAGAGAAAAATGGCAGCGACCAGATTGGTGGCAATGGAAAAATGGCAGCGACCAGATTGGTGGCAATGGAGAAGATGAGGAAGAGACTGCAAGAGAATATGCTGGTAATGGAGGAGAATATGGGTTCTCTCAATAGTGCTATGGCTAAGTTGACAGTTTCTAAAGCTCTGGCGGAGCAAGGGATGAACACGCAAAGGGGAGATGATCGTGATTTTCAAGTGGAGAAATATAACTCACCTGTTGGAGTAGCAGTGATGGAGTCTTCGGTGCAACAATCGCCGGGAGACATAAAGGCGATGTTGGAAATTATCATCAAAAAGCAAAACAGGCGTCATGCAGAGGGCTTCCATGGAGTTTTCGAGACCACCAGCCAGGAGAAAACCACCAACAACATTGAACAAGAGACCCCCTATGCTGAAGAAGAAATCGACAGTTGTGAAGAAGAAACTAGCAAAGGGGACGCAGAGAATGCAAAATCAGTTGATAAAGGAGATAGTCAAGCCGTAAGGGGATTTCACAAACCTACTGATGTAAAGGAAGAGGTTCAACAGGTCATACGCGAAGAGATGGATAACTCTGGATTCATCAAGGATGAGTTCGGATCTGGGAGTAGAAGCATACAAGCAACTCATAGCAGCGTTAAAGATGAACCCAACAGATGGGCTTCAGAAAAGGCAGAAAAGGCGAACAGATTTGAGGAAAAGAAACAAGCCCAGAGACTACTAGATTTTATTGGGATTCAACAGATCTACCAGATGGGTTGGATATCAAGGATTGGACGGCACCCAAAAATCAGCGGCATAGAGTTGATCGGTCGATACAGTGGACGGAAGGCCGTGAAACCATTTGAATTTGTGGTTGCGATGATGCAGGAGGAGAGGGCGGAAGAGTCGCGCAACATGCGCATGGGGTTTTTGCGAGCAGAGGCACGTGATGGATTTGAAGGACAAAACATTGGCTTTACTGTTTGTAAGCCCACATATAAAAGTTGGATGGGGGAAAGAATGGCCCATGGCCCTGTTATATTTCAGAGGGTCAGCGGATTCAATGGTAATGGGCTGGGCTTCAGAGACTTTCTCTACAAGCAACCATGTAGTGGGTATACAAGAGAGGCCCAAGCCCTTATCCTAGAATATTCATATCAGATGAGCGGCAGTCCAGTTGCTAGTCAAAAAGCGAAGGAGGGGCGGTGGGTGACGATAGATGGTTGGGCGCTGTTGTCAAGGGCCATCCACAATTCAAGGATTGTAATTGTCAATGGTAGGAGGGCGTCAAACAGTGAATCAATTGCAGAAGGAACCACGAGAGCTCAAATTCGTAACTCCAACCTTGAGGACAAGGTTTTGTTTTGAAGAGGGTGGTATTGTTAGGCCCAATATACCAAGCAGGCCCAAGCCCTTATCTTAAGACTCATCAGAAGGATCTAGATGAGGAGGAAAGAATAAATAGAGAAGAGATTCACACTTATTGTATTTGGTTCTTACTAGCTTGTGCTAGGGTTGTTACTAGCTTATGCTAGGGGCAAGGAGTTATTCTTCTTGTAAAGTGTGTTAGGAGATTTAGATCCTAACACCTTTCCTCTGTTCCAAAAACCCAAAATTTTATACATAGGTTTATCGATTACTCATCCTGTCCACTGTAAATGAATGACATCTGATACATGAACAGGTCAATATTTTTAATTTTGAACTCTAGTCTAGCTGAATCTATTTAAGATTTCAAACTTTCTATAACTCTACACTTTCAAAACATATTTTATGATATATAATTTAACATTAGTACAAGATTTTAAAATAAATCAAAAATTGGCCAAGTTGGGTTGGTTGGTCATCGCAACGCGACATTTAAATTTGGGATGCAGATAATATTTTTAAAGAAATTATGTCAAAAATTTATTTGTACACCAATAGATAATTAAGTACCATAAATTATAAATGAAAAATAGAAAGAAGAAACCAAAAAAAAAAACTCTTCATTTCCGAAATGCTTCTAAAGGAAGAGGTGATTGGTCTGATTCCCCCTTCCTGCAATTAAGTAAAGCCAAATTCCGAACAAGAAATGTTTCTATGAATGACGTGATTGACTAAATATTTAGAAAATAGAAAGCTACTTTCGTTAAGGAGAAACTAAAACTAACTTTACGATAAATCTAAAACACGAAATCATCAAAGATATCTGCTGTAAATTATAATGTATTTTTTATAAGTTCCTATTATTTCGAAAAAAAAATGCCCTTTGGGACATGCGCATGGTTTTTGTCTTTATGGCATCTTGCCACAAGCCCAGGTCCTAGCTCAACCACGGAATATCATTGAAGCTTAAAGCGTGAAAAAACGTTGACTCAAACGAAAAACATAATACTCTCTGTTCATTTATCTCCCCTAAACAAACTAGAACTTTTTCCATCAAACTGAGGCATAGATATCCATTTTCTCTACAGGGAGAAGAGACAATTATACAGAGAAGCAATTCTCCCCAACATATATACTTCTTATACAGGGTTTTACATCAAACGTATATAATTCTCAAGTTAATGGCATAAAAAATCACAAAGCGCCAAACAAAAAACAGAAAGCTCGCAAGCCAAATTTCACGATCGAGAAGTCAATGAAAAGTACCTTAGCAGTATAAGTGATGTTTTCGAGCTGGCAATTCCAATTGTCCTCGCACTCCACCATGCTTCCTCGATAAAGCTCGCCGCTCTTAAGCTCCACCGTCACAATGTGCCCCGACGCCTCGTGAAGCAACTTCACTGGTATCCCCAAACTCCGACTCATCACCGCCAATTGGATTTCCGGAAACTAGAAGAAATTAGTAGAATACAACGAGTTGAGAGTAAAGGGGCGATAAATTAGGGCACAAGCTCAAATGTGATTTCAACGTACACGATCACTAGGATTACGACTTCAGGAGTTTTCTTAACACGACTTTAGCCACATTGTGTTATTATATTAAACACAATTTAAATTGGTAAAATATTTTTTAAATTTTATTTTTGTTAGGAACTTTAAAAGCACCTCCATCCCAAACACTATTTTGGTACCTTTTTTTATTTCTATGTTTTTATCATTTCAATTTATTTGTTGTTTTTAAAACTTAATTATAAGATATTTTGATTTAAAATTTGAATAATCCTATCATATTTTTAATAAATGTATAATTAATTTTTTTAAATAAAATGTTTAATAGATAACCACCTTACTTAATTATTCTTTTTATAATACAATATTAATTAATAAATATATAAATTATTGTATTTATAAATATTTTATGAAATAAATTAGATAAAAAAAATTATTTGGTAATAAATAAGTAAATTTAAGACGTGAATTATATTATTAGTTGAATAAAATAATAAAAGTTTAATTTCATAATTACGAATGTTATATGTAACTGTTTTTAATATTATTTTTTATGTGTAATGAATTTTAATAATAATTTTAATTCTCTAAATTATGTAACTTTAATTTAATTAATTAACATCGAATATAAAAATACAATTTTGAGGAAAAAAAATAAGATTACAAACACTAAATTTATTGAAAATCAAAGATAATGATACAAAATAAAATAAACAAACATAACAAAATATTAAATTTTCGAAAATCACAATACAATACAACATAAAATAAAATAAACTAACCAACACTTAGAGCATGTACAAGGATGTGAGGAAGTTGGTGTGGTTAAGTTGATAACTTGATCTCATAATGATGTCAGCGTTGATGACTTCATTGCATGTTTGTACAGTGGTGTGGTGATGTTGTAGTGGTGATGTTGAAATATTATTTTTTAATCTATTAAACAATGATTTTAAAACATAATAAAAATACAATTAACAAATTAAAAATATACATAATTAAATTTAATAATTACATAATAAAAATGCACATAAATATAACAAATTAAAAAACATTGTTTAAAAATACCGATAAAAAAAATTTAAAATCACAAAATATTCCAATTCCAAACTAAAAAGCACACAAGAAAAAAGGTACATCAATTAAAATTAAGCACAAAATATTCCAAACTAAAAAGCACATAAGAAAAAAAAGGTGCATCAATTAAAATTAACACAAGTAAATAAAAATGGACAAGTTCCACTATGCATCCCCATGTAAATTCCAAATATGTTCGATCAGGTCTTTTTGAAGATTGCGGTGCAATTCTCGGTTTCGAATACTGACACGTCGTTCTAAAAAGGCGTTGAACTCTACAGTAGGATCTCTTGAAGGGACAACGTTTGGTGGCACATGTTCATCATCTCTAGTTGGAAAATCGTGATCTTCGAGTATATCCTCCCTTTCGTCCTCCACAATCATGTTATGTAGAATGATACATGTTTTCATTATATAATCTTGATCAATTGGATCCCACAAGCGAAATGAACCTCTCACTATATGCCAGCGTTCTTGGAGTACACCAAAGGCTCGCTCAACATCTTTTCTCACCCCGTCTTGATATCGTGCAAAAATCTTATGTTTTTGCGAGAGGGGTCGAGGGATAGTTTTGACAAAGGCAGCCCAAGATGGATAAATACCGTCGGCGAGATAGTATCCCATGTTGTATTCATTCCTGTTCACCTCAAATTGAACTAGAGGGGCTTCTCCCTTTGCAAAATTTAAGAACAAGTTCGACCTCTCCAGTACGTTGATGTCGTTTTTGCATCCTGATACGCCGAAATATGCATGTCAAATCCATAAATCTTTTGATGCAATCGCTTGTAGTATGATTGAAGGTTCTTTTTGATGTCCACTTTGATATTGCCCTACCCAAGCTGCCGGATAATTTTTCCAAGCCCAATGCATGCAATCAATGCTTCCAAGCATCCCGGGAAATCCTCTTCTAGCATTTTCAGCATTTAGCCGAGCAACGTCCTCGGATGTTGGTTGCCTCAAATATTGTTCAGAAAATATCTCATGCACCCCCCTGCAAAATGTTTTCAAACACTCAAGCGCTGTCGATGCACCTATCTTCAAATATTCATCAACATCATCGCCTGCAACATCATATGCAAGCATCCGAACAGCAGCCATAACCTTTTGTAGTGATGACAACCCGAGTTTACCGGTTGCGTCCCTCCGTTGGACAAAGTAAGGTACATTGGTCTGTAGAGCTTCCATAATTTTCAAAAAGGTCTTCTCATACGGAATCGCCTTCGAAAATCATGCTCGTTGTAGACGGGACTATCGGCGAAGTAATCTTTAAATAATCTTCGAGCCCCGGCAACACATTCTCGATTTTTTGATTTCCGTTTGTAGCCACGTACGCGACTTGACTCCCCCGATTGAAGCGTACAAACGTTCATTATTAATTTCTGGGTTATTGAACGTGGTGGGGAGATAAAGTCGTCCATCATCGGATCATGTGACATAATTTCATCGTCTGATGATGAAGAACTCATGTATGCCATGAAAAATATTGAAGATTTAGTGTGTGAATATGTTTAAACAAAGTGGAGAATGTGTAAAATGAAATAAAAATGAGTATATTTATAGAAAATTTCATGGATTTTGAAAATTATGGCCGTTTGTACTTTTTCAGAATATTTTTAAAAAAATTCGAAATTTTTTAAATTTTTTTTTGAATTATTAATAATTTTTATGAAAAAAATCAGGCTAGAATTGATTTGATCAACGGCCAAATCATCCCAGCCCTTCTTTTTTTTTTTGTTCCGTTTTTCTTTTTTTTAAAAAAAATAAAAGGGCCAGATTTTTCTGGCCCTTTATTTATCAACTTCTGGCCGTTGATTTTTTTTTAAAAATTTTTTTTTATTAATTGGTGGGCCCCGCGTTAAAAAAAGTTAAAAAAAATAAAAGAAAACCAATAATGGTGGGGCCCACATAAAAAAAATTAAAAAAATAAAGAAGGGTGGGCTTGACCGCGCGGAGAGGCTCCGTACGGGGCCCACCACTTGATCGCATGCGGATAACATCCGCGTGCGATTTCCTCGCCCCTTGGAGGGGCGAGTGATGAGGGGGGCGATCAAGTTGGGTTGGATGGCAATCATTAATGAAACTTTAAAAAGGCGTTAAGCTGGATCCGGATCCTCCAATGTCTCCAAAATATTTGTCATAGTTGAGACTATCACGTGCACATTTCCTTTCTTCCCTCTCATTCAAAATTCTTGATTGTTCGACCCGAAAGTTTTCACGCAAAGATCGATCTTGAATAGAGTTGAGATCTATTACTAAAATTTTGTTTTCTTCTTGAAACTGGGTCAGATCCAACATTTGTCGATTTTGTTTTATTTTTGTTTCATTTTGTTCCAATTTTCGTTCAGTTTGCTACATCTGTTTCAGTTGTAATTCATTGTTTTGTTCACGATAAGCATTTCCATGTTGGATAATCTCAAGAATTTTTTCTTGTCCTAATTTCATTGATTCAATTGTTTGTGACATATATTCATCTTTTTTCTTTTTCAATTTGGATTTTTTCACTCCAAGTGGTCGCTGTGATTAACTACCACTACTATTTTCATCACTTAAGTTAATCTCAAATGGTGATAATCCAGGGAACGCTGATTTGGGAGAATCTATTGCTTGTGTGTCTGATTGTGGAGATTCGAAAAATTCAATACCTCTTTAAATTGGTGTACGTGACGGGATAGGTGAAGCTGTAAATTTCTCCATATCTTTCATAATAGTCCATACATGATCAAACTTAAAACCTTTCTTGAAATTAGCATCCTGTTTCATTAACACTTTTGCACGGATAATCTGTACGTAAAATTAAATTAAAGATAAATATAATAAAGTAATTATAGTAATATATAAGTGTAGAAATGCCGTGACACAAAACTCACAATATCCATTTCTGAAGCACCGCTTGGATGGAGTAGTTCAACTTGTTGGATGCAGACTCTTAATTTACTAATTTTCGACAATATTAACCCCATACGAGATTTCACAGATCTTTTGTTACGAACTTCTGTAATGTCGGGTGCTCTGGAATTGTTGTAGCTTTGCTCGACACGATCCCAGAATTGATTTCGCGATTGGTTTATGCCTATGATAGGATCTTGAGAAATGTCAAGATAAACATGACAAAGGTGTAAATGTAGTGACCCTGCATGGAATCACCTACTAACTGGCAACTAATAGCATGCATTAAACTTAATACAACAATATATGGAACAGAGTAAAACGTGCGGAAACATAATCCATAATTTATATATCAGCTTAGTAAATAATCCAGGCTTAATACTGTAGTGATACAACCAAATCGAAAACTTAAACATTATACAGCTATATCAATCCTGTATAATAAAATCCTCAAGGCTCCTGCTCCCTAGTCCTGCCTTGAACTACCAGCTCCGTCCATCCTGTGACCTGCCCCATGAAATAGGGTGTCCAAGATAACAACTAGGATGTGAGCGCTAACGCCCAGTACATAGGCATGAGTAAACATATGTATATAATGCATGTAACATGATGACTGGTACAGGGACATCTGCGGAGAGATTGTCCTCAGCGCATGGGTTCTGCTAGTGGATCGGGATCACAGGTTGGATCTCAGGCTTCTATTGTTCCACGTCAGCAGCCAGCACCACAGAGTTCTTCTGGTTATCGTCCACAGACTCAAGGACAGGTGTTTGCTCTGTCTCAGGAGCAGGCTACAGAGGGAAGCGATCGCATGTTGGCAGGTACCTTTCTGTTATGTGGTATTCCTGCACTTGTATTAATTGATACTGGAGCATCGCATTCCTTTATTTCTAGTCGCTTTGTTAAGAGACATAGATTACCTTATGTATCATTAGATATGGATTTAGTTGTATCTACTCCGTTGGAGCAAGAGATAGTAACTAAGCGTCTAGTGATGGGTTGCCTTCTGGAGTTTGAGGGTAATGTGTTAATAGCTAATTTGATGATATTAGCGATGGCAGATTTTGACTGTATCTTGGAAATAGATATGCTGACTTTGTATCATGCTACTGTGGATTGTTATCAGCGTCTGGTACAGTTTCATCCGGATGAGGGTGATAGCTGGTATTTTTATGGTGAGGGTGCGCGACCTCCGATGCCACTTGTTTCGGCTCTGAAGGCATGTCATGTCTTGGAGTCAGGTGGGGAGGGCTACCTCATCTATGCGGTTGATATGTCCACGAGTAGTACGGGTATTGATCAGTTACCAGTTGTCAGCGAGTTTCTTGATGTATTCCCTGATGAGATTCCTGGTTTTCCTCCGGTGCGAGAGGTTGAATTTGGTATTGATATAGTACCAGGAACTACGCCTATATCCCGAGCGCCTTATCGCCTGGCACCTTCAGAGATGAGGGAATTGAAACAGCAGTTACATGATCTGCTTGATAAGGGCTAACTACGGACGAAGGTATGGTCCGGGAATCTATTTAAGTTTTGGGAGTACTTATTAGCTTAGTTAAGGCTTATAGAATTTATGTAGTGATACGGTGAACTTTTGAATATAGGCTTGGAACCTAGGATCTTACTATACTTGAACTAGCCTAGAGGTACGTACACATTGACTGAGATTGCCAGCGAGTATACATGTTTATATGTTGCATTTATTTGGCATTACTATATGGCATGAGATATGATTTACCGCTTTCTATATTCATATGTTATGTGCATATACACGTTGAGCCTATACCTTGTTATACCTGACTATAGAGCCGCTCAGCTCTATACTCGATAGTCTGTCACTGAGAGAACCGCGACGGTGGGGGCATTTATGTCTGTCTACTCTGGTGTACTAGATGAGTGTGGTTGCACCCAGAGGTTGATCCGTGCGGTGGCAGCACTCATGTGGCGCCGGTTCTAAGCATGACTTTTCAGATGACCCTGTACCAGTCATCATGTTACATGCATTATATACATATGTTTACTCATGTCTATGTACTGGGCGTTAGTGCTCACGTCCTAGTTGTTATCTTGGACACCCTATTTCATGAGGCAGGTCGCAGGATGGACGGAGCTGGTAGTTCAAGGCAGGACTAGGGAGCATGAGCCTTGAGGATTTTATTATACAGGATTGATATAGCTGTATAATGTTTAAGTTTTCGATTTGGTTGTATCACTACAGTATTAAGCCTGGATTATTTACTAAGCTGATATGTAAATTATAGATTATGTTTTCGCACGTTTTACTCTGTTCCATATATTGTTGTATTAATTTTAATGCATGCTATTAGTTGCCAGTTAGTAGGTGATTCCATGCAGGGTCACTACAGTATATCTTCTTGAAATGAATAAGAAGCAGATCGTGCATTCGTAGCCATTGAAAGTAAAATATGTTGGGAGATAAGAATTGGAAATGGTGATTCGAAAATAAATTAGGTCGTATGAATTTATTGAAGCTAGATGATATGAAGTTGATGGTTGTGATTGAAAGTAATCTAATCAGACGGTATATAAATCAGATCAGATTTCCAAAATATAAGATAAAGATCATATGATTTCTATCTACATGAAATCTAATCGGACGGTTAATATATATGATCAGATTTTTTGGATATAGGATAAAGATATATAAATAAATAATTTTTTTTAATTTATATATAATTATATTATAAATTTATTGCTACACGTATTGTTGTGTACATTATTATATAATATTAAATAATTATATTATAAGTTTTTAATAATATTATAATATAAAGCATACATTAAAAAAATATTTTTATATATATAAACAAATGGAAAGACATTATTGTGGCATTGGTACCCACACAACATTGACAACTTCAATGTACTCTCACAATGTAAATAATTTATTGGATGTAAGATAAAGATCACAAGGTTCCAATTAAATGAAATCTAATCTGACGATGTATAAATTGGATTGGATTATTAATGTAGATAATGTTAATTAATAGCTTTAGTTTTGCTATATATGTAAATCATACGAAGAGTTGGATGTCATACGTACCAATTTCCAACTATCAATATACAATATGAATTTTCAAAATTTTCATTTTTTTTTCATTCAGCATCATCCAGCCCATCTGATGAATTTGATTCACATATGCAAGATCACTTTGAGTCCATTCATGAAACAGAAAATTTATTAGGGAGCCTAGCCACCAATAACACAATTTTAGCAGCTTCATATGCTGAGCAATATGAATCTGAAGTGAAACATGGAGGGTCGATTCCAGGGCATATCGTAATTCAACGTGATAGAGAAATGGTTGATCGTAACCTATTCAACGATTATTTCGCTGAGAATCCAAGATGCAATGAAGTAATGTTTCGAAGACGTTTTCGAATGTCACGGGGCCTTTTCTCTCGTATTGCTAATGCTGTGAAGAATCACGATCGCTATTTCACACAACGGGTAGATGGTCTTGGTCGAATTGGACTCTCTACTAATCAAAAAATTACAGCTGCAATGCGGATGTTGGCATACGGCACACCTGCGGATGCTGCTGATGAATATATTAAGATAGGAGAATCAACTACAATTCAATGTCTTCAACGTTTTTCTCGAGATATTGTAGAGGTGTTTGCAGAGCGATATCTAAGGTCACCTACCCCCACTGATATTGATAGACTACTGCGTATTGGTGAAAAATGTGGATTTCCTGGAATGTTGGGAAGCTTGGATTGTATGCATTGGAGATGCAAAAATTATCCAACAGCATGGGCAGGACAATATGCGGGCCGTAGTGGTTCTCCGACCATTATTTTAGAAGTAGTTGTTGATTATGATCTATGGATATGACATGCATTTTTTGGTATGCCGGGGTCTAACAATGACATTAATGTTCTCGAGGCATCCAATCTATTTTCAAATCTTGCACAAGGCATCGCTCCTCCGGCAAACTACTTTATTGGGGGAAAAGAGTATCATCAAGGATATTACTTAGCGGATGGTATATATCCTAAATGATCAACTTTTGTGCAAACTATTCATGATCCACGTGGTCCCAAAAAAAATATTTTGCAATGAAACATGAATCGTGTAGAAAAGACGTCGAACGCGCATTTGGAGTACTTCAATCACGATTTGCAATTGTAGCATCTCCGGCACGTGCTTGGCAGAAGAAACAGTTGCATGATATAATGACTGCTTGTATTATAATGCACAACATGATCATCGAGGATGAGCGTGACTTGGATACACCAATACAAGATGCGATGGAAGCACCGACTCCAAATGTGGAAGTGGTTATAGATCAAAATATAAGATTTCAAGAATTTCTTGCTCGGTATAAAAAAGTAAGGGATAGAGAGGCTCACTTCGCACTACGAGATGCACTAATCGACCATTTATGGAATTTAAATAGTAATTCGGTTAATTAAAACTTATTTGTGTTTAGTTTTTATTTTGTGAGCATCATTTTAATATTTTTTTTATTCCAGTTTGATATCTTCAGATTATTTTTATGTGTGATTGTAATTACTAATAAAGTTTAATGATTTAAAATAAAATTAAAAATCATAAAATAAATACTAAGTTTAAATATTAAAATAAATAAAATTAAATATTTTAATAATTATTAAAATATATTTAGTTAAATTTTTTAATTCGTTAATATTTCTAATGAGTATTTATGTAGAAATTATTATTTAAATATTAATGATATTTAATTATTATGTTAAAAATATTTGGTGAAATAAATTAGTTGTTGTAAATAAAATAATAAAGAATATTTCGAGAATATTCTTTTTAGTGTAGAGTTTAGTGTGAATGAGTTGGAGATGGTTTTTGTATTTGGTGTAGGAAGTACACTATCTTGGAGTTAATGTTACACCAAGATAGCGTAATGGGTTGGAGATGACCTTAGGATATGATTCAATATAGATGTTAACATGTTTGCGCACAAAATTTGGCAAAGTGAGGGTTACCTGCGCGTCAAACACGTGACCTGTCAAATTATTAAGAAAAATAAAAATATAGGGAAAATTGCAAATTTAGTCCTGTATGTTTGTCACATTGCGATTTTGGTCTTTTATGTTTTCACATTTCATTTTTAATCCTGCATGTTCCTGCATGTTCTGATTTTTGGCAATTTCGGTCATTTTTATTCGAAATGCTTACGTGACACTGTACACGTCAGCTCCACATCAGAACTGAATTGGTTTCACGTCAGCGCCACGTCGGAAAAAGGACTAAAATTGCCAAAAAAATAAAGATACCGGACTAAAACTGAAATCTGAAAATATAAAGGACTAAAATCGCAAAGTAACAAACATACAAGACCAAAAAAGTAATTTTTCCTAAATATATATATATATAACTTCTAAATCAAGAAATTGAGAATTTTGATTCAAACGTCGGTTATATTCAATCTCTCCGATTAAGAATAAAAAATTTAGAAACTAACTACTAAGGCGCTGAAACTGGAATTACAATGACAAGGAAATTTAGGGAGTGCTTGTAATCACTAAAAAAAATGATTGCTAGATTTTGACTTTAAAAAATCACTTTTGTGTGTTTCTTAAACCCAAATTATATGGTAGCTTATGTTTGACTTAATTGAAATCTAAAAGCTAGTCATACGGTGATTATGATTCTCCAAAATTGATTCTAATAAAAATGTCAATGTTAAAACCACTCTAATCATTTAGGCTTTGTTTGAACGTGTACTTGCAAAATATTTTTAATGTTTTCCAAGTATAAAAATTTTTAAATTTGTGTTTGGATTAAAAAAAATTAAACCATCTCGAAAAATATTTTTAAAAAAATGTTTTTATTGTTGAAAATATATTATATTATATTAAAATTGTTGAAAATTGAGTTGTATTATTTTGAAAATTAGTGTGTGATGATGTAGATGATGATGATTTAATTTTTGGACTAATCTTCCATTGAGATCTATAAATAGGTCTCTCCATTTGTGTAGAAAAACACAATTTGAGAGAATAAATTTAAAGTGTGGAGTTTGAGAATATTTTGAGTTTTTGAGTTTTATAAATTTTACTTTTCACAACACGTTATCAGCACGATCGCTCGAAGGTTCTCTATAATTTCCGACGCTCCAAAATACAAGAAGAAGTCAAAAATATTCAACAAGTAAGAATTTTTATTTTACTGTTTATATATTTTTATTGTGTATATATTAATATATAATATCATGTTATGAATTTTTAAAAAAACTTGCTATAAATCCTGGGAGGATGTTAAGACGACATCTCACACTCCCGGTAAGGGATACGACAAGTATAAAAGCCTCTAAGGTTTTTAAACATTATAATCATATTTGTATAATGTCATGTTATTATATAAAAGGTTGTCTATGACACCGATCTTATAATAATGTGATATGATATACTATACCTGACTTTATACTAACTATATTGGTATAATTTCACAATATTATATAAAAGGCTGTCTACGACACCGATCTTATAATAATGTGATATGATATACATAATTATTTAATTATGATTATCATTATATGCATTGTATCATTATCACAAATTTTTATTCAACACATACTCGATTTTTCTTTACCCCCAATGGTCACAAACGGCTAGTTTTTGGCCTATAAATATTTTCACTCAAACTCATTTTCAATCACATCAAAATTCATTCTTCATCTCAAAACATTTTCTCCTCGGTTTTTTTTTTTTCGAAAAAGAAGAAGATGGAGTTTTTGGCTTTTCTAAGGATATTTTTCATAAAGATTATGATCATCATGCTCACGAGTTTTGTACTCACCAGCGATTTTCCACCACATGCTTTTTTTCTATTTTTACACTTACTTGTACTCATCGTTTATCCATTATTTTGTATTGTCATATTAATGGAAATTAACTAATAAAATGCATTGTTATTTTTCTAGTACCATCATGTCAAACTTGGCAAAGCTTGAATTCGTTGCACTCGATATCACTGGAAAAAATTATATGCCATGGACTCTTGATGTTGAGATGCATCTTGAGTCATTGAGTCTAAGTGAAAGCATTAAAGAAAATAATATATCAACCTCACAAGATAAAGCAAAAACTATGATTTTCTTGCGCCGACATCTTGATGAAGGGTTGAAATGTGAGTATCTCACAGAAAAAGACCGAATTACTTTATGGAAAGGGCTGAAAGAAAGATTTGAGCATATAAGGGAAGTGATACTCCCGACTGCCCGTGATGAATGGAATACGTTGAGATTCCAAGACTTTAAAAAAGTCAGTGATTATAATTCTGCAATGTATCGAATAGTCTCGCAATTAAAATTCTGTGGACTTGAAGTCACAGAGATGGAAATGCTTGAGAAAACATTTTCAACTTTTCACGCATCGAATATAACTCTACAACAACATTATAGAGTGCGTGGATTTTCGAGATATTCCGAACTAATCGCATGTCTTCTTGTGGCAGAAAAAAACAACGAATTGTTAGTAAGAAATCATCAATCCCGACCCACTGGATCAACGGCATTTCCTGAAGCAAATGTCGTAATGAAAAATGAAAACCAAAATCAAAGGAATAGACCAGATTTTGGTCGTGGACGAGGTCGAGGACGTGGGCGTGGACGTGGACGTAGAAAATCATCTCAAAAAGAACGCGGACGCGGTCGTGGATATGAAAATAATCGAGATAGTTATTTCAGTAACTCATCTCAAAAGAGCGTCACGCACCACCCACTAAAAAGGCAGCATGAAAACATGAGTGAAAATGAAAATCACTCAAAAAGAACCGAGAGTGTTTGTTATAGATGTGGCACTCCGGAACATTGGCCACGAACTTGTCGAGCCCCCGAGCACCTTTGTAAGCTCTATAAAGAATCGATAAAGGGGAAAGGAAAAGAAACCAATTTTGTTGAAAATGGTGACCATTTAATTGGTTCAACTAGTTTCAGTGCTGCAGATTTTTTGAATGATTTCGAAGACATTGATTAAAAGATTGGTGGGACTAGATTGTAACAAATTTGTATTTTTCATGCATTTTTGTATTATAAAGCATGTTATATTTTACATTTGTATTGTACTTAATTTTTCTTTATTACATTTTTGTGAAGTTTGATATGGAAAATGCTATGAGTAAACATGGAAATAATATCATGGAAATTTGCATACCGGATAGTGGTACAACGCACACTATTCTGCGAGATGAAAGATATTTCTTGGAACTAAAACCAACAAAAACAATGGTGAATACAATATCAGGTCCTGTAGACTTGATTGAAGGTTTTGGTAAAGCGAAATTTTTGTTACCTAATGGTACAAAATTTTTGATAAATGATGCTTTATATTCACCACGATCGAAAAGAAATTTGTTGAGTTTTAATGACATATATTCTCATGGGTATGATACTGAGACAATGACTGATGGAAATTAGAAATATATGTGTCTTACCACATATAAGTTAGGAAAGAAATTTGTAGTTGAGAAACTACTAATGCTCCCTACTGGATTGCATTATACACATATAAGTCCAATTGAATCAAATATGGTGATGGATAATTCATCAATATTAACAAATTGGCATGATCTATTGGGACATCCTGGTTCAACAATAATGCGAAGAATTATTGAAAATATACATGGTCATCCACTGAAATACCAGAAGATCTTTCAGAATAATAAGTTTCAATGTAAAGCATGTTCACTTGGAAAACTTATTAGAAGATCATCACCAGCTAAAATCCAAACTGAATCACCCATATTTCTTGAACGTATTCAGGGTGATATTTGTGGGCCAATTCATCCACCATGTGGACCATTTCGATACTTTATGGTATTGATCGATGCCTCTAGCAGATGGTCACATGTATGCTTATTGTCAACTCGGAATGTGACATTTGCAAGATTGATGGCTCAAATAATAAAATTGCGAAATCAATTTCCCGATTATACAATTAAGAAAATAAGACTTGATAATGCTGGATAATTTACATCCCAGACTTTCAATGATTATTGTATGTCAATGGGAATCATTGTTGAACATCCTGTAGCTCATGTTCATACGCAAAATGGATTAGCTGAATCATTGATTAAACGTCTACAACTGATTGCTAGACCAATGATTATGAAAACAAAACTCCCTATTTCTATATGGGGACATGCAATTTTACATGCTGCGACATTAATTCGCATCAGACCAAGTGCATATCATAAATTCTCCCCTTTGCAACTTGCATTTGGTAAAGAACCAAATATCTCTCATCTAAGAATTTTTGGATGTATGGTGTATGTGCCTATTGCACCACCTCAACGATCAAAAATGGGTCCTCAAAGAAAAATCGGTATTTATATCGGTTATGATAGTCCATCAATCATTCGATATCTTGAGCCTCAGACAGGTGATGTGTTTACAGCACGCTTTGCTGATTGTCATTTTAATGAAGAAATATTCTCAGTGTTAGGGGGAGAAAAGAAACACATCGAAAAAGAAATCACATGGTATGTACCATCATTGTTACATTTGGATCCAAGGACCAAACAATGTGAAAAAGATGTACAGCAAATTGTACATTTTCAAAGAATAGCAAATCAAATGCCAGATGCATTTGCAGACACAAAAGGAGTGACAAAATCATATATACATGCTGTAAATGCCCCAGCTCGAATTGAAATTCCAAAGAAACAGATTGAAGACACTCATGATGTCATTAAACGCCTGAAGCGTGGAAGGCCAGTCGGTTCCAAGGATAAAAATCCTCGGAAAAGAAAAGGCATAGAGAAGCATGATGATCATAAAATAGAAAATGGTGTTCCAGAAGAAACACCTGATGATGAAAATGTTCTGTCAGAACCACAAACTGACGAGAATCGTGAAATCTCTATCAATTATATTAATACTGGAAAAATATGGAACTGAAAAGACATAGAAGATATTGATGAGATATTTTCTTATAATGTGGCTTGTGACATCATAAATGAAAATGAGGATCATGAACCAAAATCTTTTGGTGAATGTAAAACTCGTCATGATTGGGCCAAATGGAAAGATGCCATCCAGGTTGAATTGGATTCCCTGAATAAACGTAATGTTTTTGGACCTATAGTCCTCACACCTGAAGGTGTAAAACCTGTTGGATACAAATGAGTTTTTATTCGAAAGCGAAATGAGAAAAATGAAATAGTCAGATATAAAGCTAGACTTGTTGCACAAGGTTTTTCTCAAAGGCCTGGAATTGATTATGAAGAAACGTATTCTCCTGTTATGGATGCAATTACGTTTTGATATTTGATTAGTTTGGCAGTGTCTGAAAATTTGGAAATGTGTCTTATGGATGTTGTTACAGCTTACTTATATGGATCACTTGATAGTGACATATACATGAAAATCCCTGAAGGATTTAAGATGCCTGAAGCACAAAGTTCAAAACCCAGAGAATTTTATTCTGTAAAATTGCAAAGATCATTATATGGGTTGAAGCAATCAGGCCGAATGTGGTATAATCGGCTAAGTGATCACTTGATGAAAAAGGGATATGTAAATGATCCAATATGCCCTTGTGTTTTCATCAAGAAAACAACATCCGGATGTGTAATTATTGCTGTATATGTTGATGATTTAAACATCATTGGAACGAATAAAGAAATTCAAGAAGTTATGATGTACTTGAAAGAAGAATTTGAAATGAAGGATCTTGGAAAAACCAAGTACTGTCTGGGTTTGCAAATCGAACAAAAAGAATGTGGAATTTTTGTTCACCAGGCAAATTATACAAAAAAGATCCTTAAACGTTTTAATATGGATAAATCAAATCCATTAAGTACTCCAATGGTTGTAAGGTCATTAAACATAGAAAAAGATCCATTCCGTCCATGTGAGGATGATGAAGTTATTCTTGGTCCAGAAGTACCATATCTAAGTGTCATTGGTACCCTTATGTATCTTGCAAATTGCACTAGACCTGATATATCTTTTGATGTAAATTTATTGGCAAGATTCAGTTCATATCCAACAAAGAGGCACTGGAACGGAATTAAACATATATTTCGTTATCTACGAGGAACGACAGATTTGGGACTTTTGTACTCAAAAGACACCAATCAAAGTATCATTGGTTATGCTGATGCTGGATATTTATCTGATCCACATAAGGCACGTTCCCAAACCGGATATTTATTTACTCGTGGAGGCACCGCAATTTCTTGGCGTTCACAGAAACAAACACTCGTAACAACTTCATCAAATCACGCCGAGATTATTGCATTACATGAAGCAAGTCATGAATGTGTGTGGTTAAAATCAATGACACAACATATCCAAACTTCTTGTGGATTATCAGTAGACAAGAAGCCTGTGACGTTGTATGAAGACAATGCTGCATGTATTTCTCAAATGAAAGGATACATCAAAAGTGATAGAACCAAACATATTCCCCCAAAGTTCTTTGCCTACACTCAAGAGCTTGAGAAGAATAAAGATATTGATATCTGTTACATTCAATCAAGTGAGAACTCATCAGATCTCTTCACAAAGACACTTCTCACGACGATATTCAGAAAACATATATACAACATTGGGATGCGTAATCTACGGAATATGTGAAGAATCACTCATATTAACATGAGGGGGAGTTTACGTGGCTGCACTCTTTTTTTCTTGCTATGGTTTTTATCCCACTGAGTTTTTCCTAGTAAGGTTTTTAACGAGGCAGCATAAAACACGTAATAAAGACAATCATCATATGACGATCATCATCACAAGGGGGAGTGTTGAAAATATATTATATTATATTAGAATTGTTGAAAATTGAGTTGTATTATTTTGAAAATTAGTGTGTGATGATGTAGATGATATGATTTAATTTTTGGACTAATCTCCCATTGAGATCTATAAATAGGTCTCTCCATTTGTGTAGAAAAACACATTTTGAGAGAATAAATTTAAAATGTGGAGTTTGAGAATATTTTGAGTTTTTGAGTTTTATAAATTTTACTTTTCACAACATTTATAAGTGTTCTTGGAGAAGATTTTTTTAAAAAAATTGCGCTGGTCATGTGAAGGGCCACAAATCGGGTCATTGTGAAAACGGGTCATTTTCTTTGGGAAGAGTTTTCTCAGCAGTAGCCGTTTTCACCAAATCACCATAACCCTTTTTTTTTTTCCTGCAGATGTCGTCTACACCAAGCCAACCATATGATGTAGAGCAGTGAAGAATCGTTGCTTTTCATTTTTAGATCAAATCATTTTGTTTTATTTCTTATTCGATGAAATCCTTTTGTTTCATTTTTTGATACTTATATTTGATTCCGTCCGTGTGGCGCTCAACCTGCATTTGCATTCATGATCTATGGAATTTGCAGAGAACTCTTTTTCTTTGTTTTTGTGGCTTTATATTATCTTTCACATATAATTTCTGAAATCTCTTTTGGTCATTATGTGAATCATGATTGTTTTGTTGATATTACTGTATTGTTTTGGTCTAAAATAGAGTCGAAGAGCCTGATTTGATTATTAGGATGTATGATTGTATAGTAACGAGGAAAGTTTTGGTTATTATTAGCAATTACTATTGTTTTAATTTGATTCTGAAAACAATTTGTCCGAGAGTAATTGTGTTTTAATTGGTTGGAGAAGATTCATCCTGTATGATGACTTTATCATAATAGACATGTTGGCATATATTGTATAACACTATATTGTATCACTTTTCTGAGTTTATAGCTAAATCTTATACTGCCCTGGCTTCGCAAACCATTTCTAAGAAATTCCGGTGACTTAAAAGACGCGATCTTGGGCCAAATCAGAGCAGCGACGAAGAATATCTTGGGCGAAGAAGAAAGCTTCGGAGGGAAAACCGAAGGCACGAAACTTATATACATCGATAATCAGATTCAGATCCGACAGCAACGAGTCTTGCAGCAATTGGGAATGATCTAGCACAATGCTTGGAGACCTTCGCACAGAAGAAGGTGAGAGAGCAGAGGCAGCTGAAGAGGAAGGATAATATTGAGGGGAGGATGTAGGATAAGAAGAACCGGAAGATTGCCAAGCGCGAGAAGAAGCTGATGAGGCTCGGTTTCGAGGGCCGAAGATTTTTCGATGCTTACGAGTCTTGTTTTGTTTGTATTTGAAATGGGCAGATATCCCAAGGATTCAGACAAGGCAATGTTTTGTTCTTGATCGATGAATGTTTTCTGCTTGTTTTTGTTTTTGTTTTTGGTAAAATTTGAGTTGGTTTTCTTTAAATCAGGTGTCGAATTGGTTCATCAATGCTCAAGTTCTATTATGGAAGTCAATGCTAGAGTAAATGTACCTGGAAGAGACTAAAGAACAGGAAAAAATGGGATCAGAGAAGTATCAAGATGAAGATTCAACCTCAAATAACACAGCTCCACAAGCCAATAGTCCCATGTTTGAAAATAAAAACAGCAGCAGAAACGAATCTTCATCTGTATCGACTTCCACGGTTTCCACGTCCCCGACCGGGTAAAGAACAACTCAGATAAACCATATTTATACGTTCATATATCAAGACTGTACTTGATTAAAACTTGACATCCTGTCCCTTCTCAAACATGTATAGGTTATCATATCTCAGTATTAATTATTGGCATGGGTACCAAACAATAAACCAATTAACCCAGACTTCAATTTAACTAATCCATTCACATTTCTACCACTCTATTAATTAATTACTCTAGCAGCCTTAATAATCGAAGACAAATGAAACATAAAAACATAAAATTTTTTATGTATATCTATCCATGCAAATCAAATTAAGCTTATTTTCGATCAATATAGAAGTAAACGCACTAAAAGGAAACCAACGAAATGGTATGACAGTCGAATGCATCTGTGTATCAAGGACAAAAAAGCACATAAACCAAGATGATGATGCTAATAAACTCATTCTTCTTTCCCACCACTAAAAGCAACATAACATGGCTTCCAAAAGTTTTAATCTATAAAAATGTGTCAACATTTCATGCGTGAAGGAGGAAGTGGAATGGAAAAAAAAGGAAAAAAAAGAAAAAGAAAAAGAAAAAGAAAAGGAATCCAGGATAATGAACAAAAGAAGACACAATAAAACTTCAATATCTTGTTTCATGTGACAATTCAAATTAGAAAACCATTCCTTATACAGTACAAATAACTAAAAATAGAATTGCTGATGGAACCGGCAGATCACCAGGGTGACCTGGAGCCCTCACTAACAGAAGGGGATCTGGAAGCTACACTGTTCTCTCTTCCTAATCTAGAAAGACTCCTGCCACTTTTAGGAGTATTCAATCCTGGGCTTCCACTGCGATAACTGGCTCTCAAAGATTCATCAATAGATCGAGAAGACTTGGCAATGGCATTCCTCATAAATTTCTGGGCAGCAGGTGAAAGTACACGTGTGCTTGGACTCACACTACCCCCTCTGACTGGGGAAGGCAACGGTGGTTTCTGATACATCTTTGACCTCTCCCTGAGTTTCCTTGCAGCCTCCCTTGACAAAGAATGTGCCTTAACATCCCTTGAAGGAGGCATAGGAATCTTGAATTGTGGACCATCCCCACTACCCCCAATATCTATAGGTGTTTCCTCTGGCTCTAATCTCAATGGTGTCCCCTCAATCTCTCCCCAGGTTATGAATGGTGACTCGTCCAATCCTGGAGCAGGTGAAGGCGTTTTCAAGAAACTATATCCATTGTCTGCTTTCTTCTCAGACTCAACATAAAATTTGTTAGGGGTTTTCCTCAAATCATCCAAATCATACTTCTTCACCTTATCACTATCTCTACTCATCATAGGAACAGGGGTCGCCCCAGACACAGGGGTGTATAGCATGGAAAAATTGTCTTCATTCGGCAATGAAGTAAAATCAGTAGCTTTGGTTTGGAATCGCGTGTTGGACCTGTTAATCTCCTTAGTCATGCCCTTCAACCGCAGGGATCTTTCTTCCGGAGTCAAGGGGGCCTCCCCTCTGTCAGCTGGATGATACATAAGTAAATTCTTGGCCGTGTATTTCCAACCATCCAACGTGCTCACTGGCTGATCCGACGTGCCATACCCATCAGTACTAGTTTTCTCCCGTTTGTTTCCATCCTCGATGAAATTACTCTCCTGAACAGTCTCGGTATTCTCTCCTTCCAACAAATATTCATATTTTTCCTTTCTCTTCCTATTAACTCTCTCCATAATCCTCAAAAAGCTCTCATTATCCTCGCTCGTGTAATTTCGAAAGAACTCATCAAGTGGCAAAGAAACATCCACTCCATCCTCACCCTCAACAACACCATCCCGTTCATCAATAACAACAGAATCCTTGCGATCACCGTTAACATAGGGAGTAACAGAAGTGTTCCGGAAAAAGGACGAACCTGGCGTGGCGGAGCGGAGGGACACGTCAGCTGTGGAGAGTTCTCCACCTTTTCTCCTTCGGCGGCGCTCAAGAATCTTGAGCTGGGCGTCGCGGATAAGCACGGGGTCCTGTGTGCGAATAGCTTGCAGCCAGTCGAGGCGATCGCGTAACTTGGGTATGTCTGGGAAGAAATCTCGCTCAATGATCTTCTCGATGGCGGCTACATAGGTGTCTTCATCTAGAACCGCGGGGCTGCGCAACCGCTTGCGGGTGGGTATATTCGAAGACGCGGAAACAAGTGAGTTATCATGGTTAGGATTATGATCGGAAGGCGCCGGTGAAGGGGTGGAGATGTGGCGAGGAGAGTGACCTGGGGATAGCAACATGATCACTGGATTTCGGAAGAATCTGGAGATTGGGCGAAGCGAACGAATTAGGGTTCTGTAATTGGGGGAAAAACGACGCACTTCAATTTCGTCAAGTGGAAAATTAATTAAAGCCAAGAATTGTGGGATGATTAAAGCGACACGCGGAATCGTGTTTGGAATGACAGCACATGGGAATGCGATTACGTTGAGGGTTAATTCAAAGTGGCAGATTTAATTATTTTTATATAATTTGGTAGAATTTAAAAGTTAATATATATTCAAGCTAAATTTTTTATAAACTCTACGAAAATTTAGAGGTATTTAAAATAGACTCCCGTGAAGTTTTTAAAAGTCATGTAGTATTCAACATTTACTTTTAAAAACTTCATAAAAGTCTAATGATATTCAAATTTTTAATGACTCCATGAAAGTCATTAAAGTACAAACATAAAAACATAATGTACAATGCTAAAATGCCAAGATTTATTTTTGTTTTATCATCAAGATTTGAATGAACTTCTAATTATTCATTTTTTTCTCTCTCCTCTTTCAAATAATATTTCTACGTATTTCGATCTTTTCTGTTTCAAATCACAATTTTATAAACATATTTTCTCTTTAAAATTTTCTACTTTTTAGCCGATTAAAAAAATATTTCTAAATTGTTGATTAATTAATTTTTATAATTTGAAATTCAAAAATTTTTAAAAACGCCAAAAATTTCAATTTTTTGAATTTTACCGATTGGAATTTTGGAATTAATTTTTTATTTTAATACATAAATTATACAACTTATTTTAATATTAATGACATTAAAAGATACTACGGAAAATTAAATATATTATGATAGATAAATATATTATTTTTGCCATCATACTATAATTTTAAAATTTTTGTATTTATTTGTAGATATTTGACTATCGATATTTTCAACGACGTTCAAGTTATAAAATCTATTAAACATATATCTATGAAAGTTTGCCAAAAACTCTGCAGAAATCCATAGAATTTTGTTTACAATTCTATGACATTCTATAAAAGTCAATAAAAATCTGTCAACTCCACAAAAATCTGTTTAAAAAGTAACTGAAAGTCATTAAAAATCTGAATTGAATACAAACAAAACAAAACCAAAAAAAAAAATATTTAGAAGTTTTATATAATTACAATTATTTTAAATTTAAGAGTGGATGCATCAATCTTCAACATCTAAAAAATATTCGGTCATCGCTACCCTTCGGACATGATCTAACCGTCATTTTTTTAATGTGAATATCTCACATGGAAAAAAAATTTGGACAATTGATTATGATATACGAACACTATTTATATGCCAACATCGATAAAATGCTAAAACACATGGAGTAATAGTCTTACAAAAATGATATATTTAGGCTGCGTTTACTTTGAGGGATGGATTGTGCAAGAATAAATTATTTTATGATTTTTAAACTAATTTGATAGGATATAGAGTGGTTATAGATAATTAATAATATATTTACTTTGACGGATTAAGTTTGTGATTGAAATTATAACTAGTATTTCTCCCGTGCAATGCACGAAATATTATTTTATATAATTAATGATTAAAATAGTGTAAGTATTAAGTATAAAAATAAATAACTAAAATATAAATAAACTAAATGAATTATTGATCGTACAATTAAAAAATAATAATAAATTATTATCCAAAATTTGAAAAACTTTATTAAATATAACATTTGTGGTCGAATTTTATGGTTGCTATCATTATCACATATCAAAATTTTTAGACTCAACTAAAAAATGGGGTTCTTCGAAAGAAGTTCTAAGCGAGAAAATGATTGACCCTGAATTTTGTTGATTTGTCATTGTGTATGGTACAATAAAATAATATTGTCGTTGTAGGAATTTAAAAAGAAGTATTGGATTAGAAAATGTCGATGTCTTTCTCGGAATACGTATTTTATGACCAACATTGCTTTTATCTATGATTTTTCCTTCTGAAACATGATTTTCGAGCCTCATCACGATCAATCTTGTGTCATTGCATATCCAAGAGAATTATCCATGTTTCGCATCAACATAACAGGAGTCTCAAATCTTCAAGCTTAACTTGTGATTTGGTACTCAATAACATCCAATCAAATTTTAAATTTTGAAACAAAAAATTGATATATTATCAAATATAGAATTTATGAATTTTTTACATATATAAGCATAAAAAATAACTAAAATTAAATAGTATAATAACATCCGGCCAAATTAAAAATTTTGAACCAAAATTTGGCACATTATCATATATATCATTTATGAATATTTTCACATATTTATGGACACAAAAAAATGAAAATAAAATAGTGATAATTTACATCCTATCAATTTTCCAATTTTGAATCGAAAATTAGTACATTATCATATATCATTCATATATATGGACAACAAAAAAATAACTGAAATAAATATTGGTTCACCCCAAATTTTTTAGAAAATGTCGTATTTTAATATTTTATTTTCTCATATCATTCTTGTATATTTTGAAATGCCCACCATGCCCCCACCCATTGTTTAAATTAACCTACAAATATAGCAGCCACCTATTTTTCACTTAACATAAAATATAAAATAATTTTTTTTATCACTTAACATAAAATATAAAATAATTTTATTTTAATTATCACTTAACATAAAATATAAAATAATTTTATTTTTTTAGAAAACATATTTTTTTAAATTATATTATAGGTGTAAAATTTATGATAAAATTTTAAAAATATTTTTGTACAAATTTCAAATTTTTGGTAATTTTGATAATAAAAAGATCTTATAATACCAAATACATTAACATCTTTAAGTTGTTTGAAATAAATTTATCCAGACAATTTAACAGTTTATTTTTAAAATCAGATCTGACAGCTTAAAAACTCATAAAATAACTTATATAAGCTTTTAAAACTTATAAATTGTCTTTAATAAGTTTAGTCAAACACCGTACAGAGTAAAAGTAAGCAGAAGATTGATTTGAGTTTCAACTATTTAAATAATTTAACAATGCAAATAAATTTGAAATCTATAAATTTTCAATGACTCAATCCAAATGTAACCTAATTTGATTATATATCGTACATTCAAAGAAAAATTTGAAATAATTTATAAACGATGAAAAGTTTCATGTACAACACTTGTAGTTTTTTAATTGTTATCACTACCATATGTCGGAATTTTAAGATTCCTGGAATCCAACATTTTTCAGACATTGTGATTCGTAACTTTGCATACAATTGACTATGACAAAACACCTAACTCTTCAAAATAAATCTTACATGAGACAATAATTGATTTTGTCCTCAAAGATGTTTTTTGTTGAAATAAATAATTTGTACAACAGTCACCCTCTTAAACCAAACACCAAAATTTATTTGATCACAAAAATATTATTTTAAATTTTTTGTAAATTCAATCATATTTTTATCTATATTTAATTAATTATTTATCACTTATTATATAATATTGTTTTCAATCTTTACTGCACATATGTATATATGCATATAGGAAAAACAACAAACTTATTAAAAAAACAATTATATTTGTTTTAAATTCAATCGTATTTTTATATTTATTTTAAAATTGTTAGATAAAAGAGTCTATCACTCATAATATAATTTTCTTGAATGTCTTCTTCTTCTTTTAAAAAAAATATATGTGGCGTATATGTATACACGCAAATTGACAAAAAAACCATCTTATTAAAATTAAAAATTAATTTTCTTTTATCACGAAAATATTATTTTTAATTTTGTTTAAATTAAATCGTATTTTTATTTATATTGTTAATTTTGATATTAAATAGTCTATTAATCATAATATCATCTATTTTTTTAAAATCTCAGCTATGTATATCTATATATGCATCAAAACAACCCAATATTTATGTAAAAAAAAACATATTGAAAAGCAAAAAATAAATTCTGTTTGATAAAAAAAAATGTCATTTAAATTTTTTTTAAATTCAATTGTATTTTATATATTTTAAAATTTTTAGATTAAATATTCTATCATTCATAATATCTTCTTTTTTTATATTTTTTTTCAATATCACTGTAATATATATAATTTTAATTAAATAATATTTTATTTTTATTTTTAAATTTAATGCTGATGTTTCTACTATGTTTAGAAATGAATTTTTTGCTGAAAAATGTTAGTTTATATTTCTATTAGATTTTCTGCTTTTTATATATCGATATATTTTAAAATTTTATATATTAAATATTTTATTAAACATAATATCATCTTAATTTTTTTTGAATATTTGTTGCGTATATGTATATATGCATAAAGTTAAAACAACCAACCTATTAAAAACAAGGGCAAATTGGCAATAAATCCCAAATTCAAACATCAACTTTGTGTTCAGTTCCTAATGCATAAAGTTTTATTCTGCACTTCCTCATACACCAAAATATTTATTTTAACTCCTCATTTCACACTTTATCTCATTTTTCCATTAAATTTTATTTTATTTTTTTTCTATTTTTTTCTCATCTTCACGTGAAGAAGCCCTGGCTCTATCCCAATTTCATCTTTTCTCTCCTCCGATGCTATCCCAGAAAGTTCAATCCACAGTTCTCATTCTCACGTGAAGCCTAGCTACTCTTCTCCCCCAATTTCATCGCTTCCATCCTTCGATTTCTATCTGTCGTAAAGTTTATTCCATATCCACCGATTTTCATCTCTTCCCATTCGTTAACATTTTTCTCCTGTTTTATTTTTTCCCCTTGTTCAACCTGAAGTCTGGAAAACGTGGTCTATAACGACGTCCGCATCCACCAAGAAATCCACTGACAGCAAAAGGGAGTTGGAAGAAATCTGTTATTAGGTAAAAACACACACAAATCTTACCTTTATTTTTCTTCATGAAGCCAATTTTGTTTTTTTTTTTCCCTTCTTCTGATTGTTATTATTGCTTCAATTTTTAATGGGTTCTAGTTATTTTATTTTTTTTTGAAATCGACTATGATGGCGTGTGTTTTATGGTTACTTTCATATTGGTAGTCGCGCTGATCATTGGGGCGGTGATTTGCGTTTTAATTGATTGGTGTTTGACAAATGTGACTGTGGTTTTTGAATCAAATTGGGGGATTTAGTCATTGAAAATGAGCTCTTATTTAATGAAGGGGATGAAAAAAGTTTGATTTTCCATGAAAAAATGTATTATATATACTCGGATGAAATCTAAAATCTTCCCTGAAATTAGAATCAAAATCATTAAATAAAATATTTGTCACGTTTTTGTTTGTTTTTGCGCTTGTTCTTTCAATTTGTGTCGAATTGTCTTTGGCATATGTTGGGTTCTTCTATTTATGGCGATTTTTTCCTCAAATATTTCTTGTTTTTATTGAAATTGTGATGATTTTTTTTCGACATGTGCTGATTTTTTTTTTTTGAATTATGTTGATTTTTGTTTGAACTATGCCGATTTTGAAACAGTGCATGATAATCCGATGAAATCTATTAAATTATGCTGCTTTTTGTTATGACTTATGGCACACTATTTTATTTTGTTATTTAGAAATAGTTCGAAAACGAGTATGATCTGAGATGAAAGCTAGTACCCGGAAGCAGCATGAGGCACCAAGTTGTTGCTCTACTCTAGTATTTAGAGAAGGACTAAGGGAAATGAGAATAAAATGAACAATTTTGTTAGTGTATTTTGTACTTTACTTTGATCGGACGCATAACTATGTTGATGAAGTTGGTACTGTATTTTGGTAAAATTGATGTTTAATTTTTATTTATAACTATGTTTATGAAGGTGGCACTGTATTTTGATGAAATTGATGTTTAATTTTCATTTATAACTATGTTTATGAAGTTGGATGTTTAATTTTGGTAAAATGGATATTTAATTTTTGTAGAATGAATGTTTAATTCTCATACCATAATTAGACACATCGTTATACTTTATTTTCAAGCAAATGTACTACGTATCTTAATAAATAGTACTGTGTATCTGACCAAGCACCAACACCAATGTAAAACATGTATGGAATATGTATCAAATTTAACAAATTCTCATACAACAATTAGACGTTATTATACTTTATTTGCAAGCAAAAGTACTACGTATCATTATAAATGGTACTGCGTTTCTGATCACGCACCAATACCATAATGTAAAACATGTATGGAAGATGTACCAAATTTAACAAATTCTCATACCACAATTAGACGTTATTATACTTTATTTTCAAGCAAAAGTACTATGAATCGTTACAAATAGTACTGCGTTTTTGATCACGCACCAACACCACAATGTAAAACATATATGAAATATGTACCAAATTTAACAAATTCTCATACCACAATTAGAGGTTATTATACTTCATTTTTAAGTAAATGTACTATGTATCAATACAAATGGTACTGATTTTTGAACCACACACTAACACCATGTAAAAAATGTATGAAAGATGTACCAAATTTAACAAATTATCATACCACAATTAGAGGTTATTATACTTCATTTTCAAGCAAATGTACTATGTATCAATAAAAATGGTACTGCGTTTCTGACCACGCACCAACACAACAATGTAAAACATGTATGGAAGATGTACCAAATATAACAAAATCTCATACAACAATTTGACGTTATTATATTTTATTTGCTAGCTAAAGTACTACGTATGAATATAAATGGTACTGCGTTTCTGACCACTCACTAACACCACAATGTAAAATTTGTATGGAAGATGTACCAAATTTAACAAATTCTCATAACACAATTAAACATTATTCTACTTTATTTTTAGCAAAGGTTCTACATATCAATACAAATGATACTGTGTTTCTGACCACGCACCAACACCACAATGTAAAAAAATATGAAAGATGTACCAAATTTAATACATTTTCATACAACAATTAGACGTTATTATACTTTATTTGGTAGCTAAAGTACTACGTATAAATATAAATGGTACTGCGTTGCTGACCACTTCATTTTCAAGCTAAAGTATTTTGATTTATACCACAAAATTAAACATTTGATGTGTAAAAATGTGTTAATCACCATTGATGATACAAAATTAGGACATTGGATTCATAAATAAATTTGTTTTAACCAGAGATGTTACAAACATATATAATATATACATATACATGTATTTGTTAATCACCATATATGCTACTAAATTAGACATTAGAATGCATAAACATGTTATAATCATGATTGATACTAAAAATTTAGACATTTTATGAGTGAAAATGTTTTAATCACCATTGATATTACAAATTAGGACATTGGATACATAGATAAAGCTGTTTTAACCATAGATGTTACAAACTTAAACAATGGATACATATACATGTGTTTGTTAATCACCATATGTGCTATCAAAATTAGACATTAGGATTCATAAACATTTGTCAATCATCATTGATGCTATATAATCATGCACTTGATGCATAAATTTATGTTAATTACTAGTCATTGTTCTCCCCTCTTGTAATGTAGATACGAAGTACCAATGAAGATCTGCCATACATGTTTTACACTATGGTGTTGGTGCATGGTCTGAAACATAGTACCATTTGTATTGATACGTAGTACCTTTGCTTAAAAACAAAGTATAATATCATCTAATTATGGTATGAGAATTTGTTAAATTTGGTACATCTCCATACATGTTTTACATTGTGGTGTTGCTGCGTGATCAGAAATGCAGTACCATTTATATCTATACGCAATACTTTAGCTAGCAAATAAATTATAATAACGTCAAATTGTGGTATGAGATTTTGTTATATTTAGTACATCTTCGATACATGTTTTACCTTGTGGTGTTGGTGCGTGGTCAGAAATACAGCACCATTTGTATTGATACATAGTACATTTGCTTGAAAACGAAGTATAATAACCTCTAATTGTGGTATGAAAATTCGTTAAATTTGGTACATCTTTCATACATGTTTTATTGTGGTGTTGGTGCGTGGTTCAGAAACGCAGTACCATTTGTATTGATACGTAGTACTTTTGCTTGAAAATAAAGTATAATAACGTCTAATTGTGGTATGACTCAGTATGATCTCTTAAATTTGGTACATCTTCCATACATGTTTTACATTGTGGTGTTGGTGCATGATCAGAAACGCAGTACCATTTGTAACGATACGTAGTAATTTTGATTAAAAATGAAGTATAATAACGTCTAATTGTGGTATGAGAATTTGTTAAATTTGATACATATTTCATACATGTTTTACATTGTGGTGTTGGTGCGTGATCAGAAATGCAGTATCATTTGTAACGATACATAGTACTTTTGATTGAAAATGAATTATAATTGTGGTGTTGGTGCGTGATCAGAAATGCAATACCATTTGTAACGATACATATTACTTTTGCTTGAAAATGAAGTATAATAACGTCTAATTGTGGTATGAGAATTTGTTAGATTTGATACATTTTTCATACATGTTTTACATTGGTGTTGGTGCTTGGTCAGAAACGATGTAGCATTTATAACGATACGTCGTACATTTGCTTGAAAATGAAGTATAACGATACGTCTTATTGGGGTATGAGAATTAAACATTCATTCAACCAAAATTAAACATCCATTCCACCAAAATTAAACATCCAACTTCATCAGCATAGTTATAAATGGAAATTAAACATCCATTTTACCAAAATACATTACCACCTTCCTTAACATAGTTATAAATAGAAATTAAACATATATTCAACCAAAATACAGTACCAACTTCATCAACATGGTTATCCGTCCTATCAAAGTACAGTACAAAATACACCAACAAAATTGTTCACTTTATTCTCATTTCCCTTAGTCCTTCTCGAAATATTAGAGCAACAGCTTGGTGCCTCATGCGGCCTCCGGGTACTAGCTTTTACCTCAGATCCTACTCATTTTCGAACCATTTCTAAATAAAAAAAATAAAACAGTATGCCATAAGTCATAATGAAAAAGCAGAATAATTTAATAGATTTCATCGGATTATCATGCACTGCTTCAAAATCAGCATAATTCAAACAAAAATCAGCACGTGTCGAAAAAATATCATCAGAGTTTCAATAAAAACAAGAAATATTTGAGGAAAAAACCGACATAAATAGAAGAAACCAACATATGCCAAAGAGAATTCGGCAAAATTGAACGAACAAGCGCAAAAACAAAAAAAAATGTGACAAATATTTTATTTAATGATTTTGATTCTAATTTTAGAAGATACTACACTGTTTCATGAAAAATCAAACTTTTTTCATCCCCTTCATTAAATAAAAGCTCATATTCAATGGCGCAAACCCCCAATTTGATTCAAAAACCACAGTCACATTCGTCAAACACCAATCAACTAAAATGCAAATCACTGCTCCAATGAGAAATGCGACTACCAATATAGCAGTAGCCATAAAACACACGCCATCATAGTCGATTTCAAACAAAAATAACAAGAACCCATTGAAAATTGGAGCAATAATAACAGTTAGAAGAAGGGAAAAAAGGGGAAAAAATCGGCTTCATGAAGGAAAATAAAGGAAAGATTTGTGTGTGTTTTTACCAAATAACATATTGCTCCCGACTCCCTTTTGTTGTCCGTGGATTTCTTGGTGGGTGCAGACGTCACTGTAGACCGCGTTTTCCAGAATTCAGGTTGAACAATGGGGAAAAAATAAAACAGGAGAAAAACGTTAACGAATGGGAAGAGATGGAAATCGATGGATATGAAATGATCTTTCCGACGGAAAGAAATCGGAGGAGTGAAGCGATAAAATTGGGGGAGAAGAGTAGCTAGGCTTCACGAGAGAATGAGAACTGGGGAATGAAATTTCCAACGGGATAGAAATCGGAGGAGAGAAGAGATGAAATTGGGGGAGAGCCAGAGCTTCTTCACGTGAATATGAGAACAAAGTAGAAAAGAAATAAAATAAAATTTAATGCAAAAATGAGATAAAATATGAAATCAGGAGTTAAAATAAAGATTTTGGTGTATCGGAAAGTGCAGAATAAAACTTTATGCATTAGGGACTGAACACAAAGTTGATGTTTGAATTGAGGATTTATTGCCAATTTGCCCTAAAAAGAAAAATTAATTTTGTTTGATCACGAAAAATAGTATTTTAATTTTTTTTTTTAAAATTTAATCGTATTTTTATCTATATTTTAAAATCTCTAGATTCAATAAGTCTGTTATTCATAATATTATTTTTAAAAATGTGACAAATATATGTATATATGCAAAACAATCACTATATTAACAAAAAAACTAATTTTTTTATCATGAGAAATATTATATTTATTTTTGTTTAAATTCAATCCGTATTTTTATATATTTTTTAAATAAAAATTATTTTTTTTCATAATAAAAAATTATATTAAATGTTTTGTAAAGTTAATCGTATTTTTACATGTAATTTTAAATATTTATTATATAAAAGCGTCTTTCACTCACTCATAATATAATTTTTTTTGAATCTATCTTTATCTATGAGTTTAAAATCAATATTATCTTTATTTGTACTTTTTTATGCATTTACTATTTTTGGAATGAAAAATTAAGCGGAAAAACTTCATATTTAGAAAGAAATTTTGAGCGAAAAAATGTTAGCTAGTCTTTATTTTTAGTAGACTTTTATTCTTTTATATATCGATACATTTTAAAATTTTATATATTAATTAAATAGTTTAATACACATAATATTATCTTAATTTTTTTAAATATTTTTGCGTATATTTATATATGTATATAGTTAAAACAACCAACCTATTAAAAATAAAATTCAAACTTTCGTTTGATCACGAAAAGCCTATTTTAAATTTTGTTTCAAAACAATTGTATTTTTATATATATTATAAATATATATTTTTAAATGGTTTATCATTAATAATATCATCTTTGTTTTTGAATATGTTTTTTTTAAAATTTGTTTTTGGATATGTTTTGCTATATGTATATATGCATATAGGCAAAACAACCATCTTATTAAAAACAAAAATTAAATTTTGTTTGATCACGAAAAATAGTTGTTGGAAAATTTAGTTTTGGTGTTTATAAATACAAAGATTAAAAGAAGGCCAAACTAATAGAGCAACTAAGAAGCGCTAAACTGATATATGGAGCTAAACTACTTCACGCCCAACTACCGCGCTCAACTGGCCGAAGACGCTAAACTGACTTTAGCAGTTTACCCTCGCTAAACTGACTTCATCAGTTCATCATCATCAGTTTACTACCTTGCCACTTCTGGATAAGTTCATCCGTACTCTGACACACTCTGCAAAAGGTAGTGCCGCGATGCAAAGGGCAATGTCGGTTTCAGAATTTGTTGTTGACTGTGACAAATCCAACGGGAATAATTCAAACCATATCTGAAGATTCAATTTGAATTTATGACCGTTATTAATCCAAGGGTATAAATAGAGATCTTGATCGATTAAAGGAGTTGGTTCTTACGCTCTGCAATTTTTGCTATTTACGAGAATATTCAAAGTCTTACACGCTCAAGATTTGATCAAGGAACTCGAAACACAAACGTCTAAGTGTTATTTTGATCATTGTGGTGTTGGAAAACGGTGTTCAGATCAATTAAGAATTGATACCCGGTGCAGCGGAAGTTTAAAATTTTTATTTTATTATATGGAACGATTCCATATATGGGTATCAAAACTTTTACGATTAAATTTGTTCAAGTAAAAATAAAACACAGTTAAATTTTTACCTCGTCAAGCAAAGGCTTGATCGTGGACTCCAACAGAATTTAATCTGCTCTTCTTGTAAATCCCGGGAACCGATGACAGTCACGATCTAACTCCGAAATTAGGTCCACGAATGAAAAACAGAAACCCTCTGATTGAATGCACTAGAAATAAATCAGAAGTTTTACGTAGAGAATAAACAGATATGATCTGTTAATTCGATTTGTAATTTTTCACAAAAATCACAAGCCGAATTTTCTCCAAAGGGACAGAGGAATTTTCGAAAAATCCTCTTGAATAGTATAGAGTGAATTTCGAAAATTGCAGTATTCAATGTGTGTAATTTTCGAACCCAACACCTCTATTTATAGATAATTTTTAGTTATAATTGTATCAGGACTCTAACTCCTTAAAGCCCACAATCCATAACTTAAGCCCAACAAGCCAAGCCTGTTGTTATAGAAATTAATATAAAATTCATTGTGACTCCGATTGATAAACTGATTTTACCAATGTGCACAGAAACCATTTCTGCATCTTTTAGAGTCAAGATAATTTTTCTGAATCCGAATTCAGTGATTTCCAAAAATGCCCATCCCTATGTCATTTTAGGAAATCCCACTCCCTTTAGTTAAGAAGTCCAACTTCTCTTTCATTAAATTTAACTCTTTAAATTTAACTATCTCTACAGGATTTTAGTAATCCATTACTTGTGTAACCCTCAATGGTTCAGGAATACAGCTAGCCGTGGGCTCACAACTCCTTGTGACTCGGAACAACAATTTCCGACTTACCCATCGAATCATGGTAAGAGCGCCTAGCAACATTGCCCCATGATTCCCTAGGTATTACTGATAGTGCCTGCAAGAACCAGTAGATTTTGGTTAGCATACAGTACGGTCCCTTCAACCATATATCCCGATCGAATCAACAACCATTGGTATAACGAGAGTCGTTCGAGATTCGATAACTATGCATTACATCTTGGAGATCAAATAGTGACATCGCATGTGTTACTAGGAAAACCCATTAACCTAAAACACATCATGTACTCTGGCCAGAGATTCGTCACACTAATATCTCCTCAGATTGCATAGGATATCCACACTCGCAAGTATGTGGTGAATCCTTGACAACAAAGCATCGACTCCTATATGTGTCGTAACTGTACCAATCCCGACACCTGATGACCCCAATAGAGTCGGTAAACGAGTCAAAGTACAGTACTAGCATATAGAGTTTCAATGATGTTTCTAGTAATAAGGACTAATGGTGTACAACCAAAACCGCGGACTTTATCCACTCGATAAGTGATAGCCACTTGGAAAGTTCGAATAGGGTAGTTCGATCATTCATCATATGAATATCCATTTGCATGCTTTGAACATCTCTATGTTCCATACCAATGAAACGTGGTACTCGGCATCGCAAATGCTAGTCTCAATCTCGAGCGATCCTTATCCTTATTTGCGGACGGCTCAATTGACTAGGAACAGTTTAGAATATACAGTGACTATAAGATGTGTTTCATGATAGCCATCCCCATGTGCTACCACATCTTACATACACTATAGTATATTCAAGGTCTTTATGAAAACAACAATAGTATATCATAATATAACAATATGAAGAAAGATAAAGTCAATGCCATTATAAAAGTGTAAATTATATTAAACAAAAGATTGTTTTACATAGAGTCATAAAAGCCCTTAGCCACAAGTTGGCTAACCGGGCACCCACTCTTTCATGTGGGATCAACTATTGTGCTAAGAATTTTTAGTTGTATTCATCTTTGTTCTATCATCAGTCCAGGACTGAAACTGAGGTGTTTTACTAGAAGTTCTTGTTTAGGCAGTGTCTAAGTCCTAAACTGGATCGGGGTTTTGCAAATTGCTTGTAAAATTCAAAGTCTTTTAGTGATATCCTTTCGAGGTGGAAGAATAGGTGACATATGAGTGTTTCAAATCTCCGAATATCCATAAAAATTCTCTTGTGTTATTTCAATTTACCCTCTATGATCACCTAACCTAAACTAACACCTACTCAGCGTTCAAATCTGCAATTTGACATATTTCCGCTCATACTCTTGTTTGTAAAATTACATTAGACGATAAGATAAGTCTAGAATTCAGTCACTAGACCGATTGAGTTCAATTATTTTGTACTAAATTGTTTACAAGTGCATTCACCCCCCTCAACACTTGTAATCAATCCTATCAATTGGCATCAGAGAAAGGTCCTTATCTTACTCTTGAATACTGTATTAAAATGACTTCATTCAGCAAAATTCTTATGTTCTCCAAAGAAGATTTTGATGATTGGAAGATTCACATGCAAGCACATCTATCAGCATTAGATGATGACATGTGGTTTGTCATCACTGATGGACCTCTTACAATCACCAAGATTAATACTGCTATAGCTCTTTCTAGCGGTGGTCCACAATACATTGAGAAGTCAAGAGTTGAATGGACTGCAGAAGATAAAAAGAAGGAAAATATTGACAATGTGGCTAAAGATATCTTGTATAAAACTCTTGACAAGAACACTTTCAGTAAGATCAAGACGTGCAAAACAGGGAAAGAAATCTGGGAAAAATTAATTCAACTTTGCGAAGGAAATGAACAGACTAAAGAGAATAAGTTGTCTGTTGCTACTCAAAAGTTTGACAACATCAGGATGAAGCCTGGTGAATCAATGACAGAATTTGATGAAAGAGTTAATAGCATTGTTATTGAACTTAATGGATTGGAAAAGACATATCCCAACTAGGAAGTCATTCTCAAAGTTATTCGAGGCCTTTCCAAAGAATGGGATGTAAATACAATAGCTATGAGGGAATCAAAGGACCTGAACAAATTGGAGCTGCATGATCTGTTTGCAGACTTGAAGGCCTGTGAGTTTGAATTGCAAACTCAAGAGGAAGATCAGTCTACCTCTCAACTGACCAAAGCCTTGACTGCAGTCAAGATAGAATCACCAGATCAACCAGAAAAGACATCAGAACAACTGAGCAATGATGCTATGTCCCTATTTGTAAAAACGTTTGGCAAGTTCATTAGAAGAAATCAAGAAGGGCCTTACAGAAGAAATTTACAAAAGAAAGATGCAGTCGAAGAACCAAAAAGTTGCTTCAACTGTGGGAAAACAGGATACTTCATAGCTGACTGCCCCAAACCGAAGAACTTTGACAAAAGAAAAATCTCAAGGGATGCCAGACACACTTAGAGATAGAAACATGAAGCATTGGTTGCAAAGGATAGCAAAGCCAAATGGGCGGAAACAGATAGTGATTCAGAAGAATCCAACTACTCCTCTATCTCCAGTGATGATGAAGAAGAAGTCAAGTGCCTAATGGCAAATGATCAAGGACAAGCCTCCACTAGTGAACATGTATTCGATTTCAGTTCTGAAGAGTTCACTAGAGAGGAACTAATCACAGCACTTCACGACATGGCCAATGAGTATCACAAACTGTTCCTCGCATTTGATGAAGTCAAAGAAAAATAAGAGGATCTGCAAGATACCTCAACTGAATCCCACTGGGAACAATTATTTGAGATAAATTGTCTTGAAACAGAGATTGCTAAGCTTAAGACTGAGAATGAGCAACTCGAGATCAATATCATGAATCTTACAATAGAAAAACAAAGGATGGATGATCTAGTAAGTTCATGGAATAGATCTTCGAGCACGCTGGCAGAAATGCATGATTTACAAAGACCTGTACATGACAAAACTGGTCTAGGGTATGGTAAAACAGTTGAAAATGGTGAATCAAGCACTCTACCCAAACTGAATATGTGCAAAGGCAAGTATATAAACTTTGTACGAGCAGTTAGGGAAAATGAACATGATAAACCTATCCTAATGACTTGGCAGTCAATAGAACAGATGAACATGAAGAGGTTTGGTATTGGCTTCAATCCTCAGGAAACTAAAGTTGAAACTGCTACAAGTCCTGCACGGACTAACGCATATCAACCTAATTCTATGAGAGGAAATCGAGGTCAATATCACAATCAACATCCAGTTCAAAAGCGATATAGGCATCTCAAGGATATTGGAAAGGGAAAACAACATATGGTCTCCCCATCACATCACACTCCACAATCTAGAACACATAATTTAGTACGCACCTATAGGAACACTGAAACTGGTAAACTGGTCAAAGTATTTCAGGTTTGGGTTCCTAAAGGATTAATCCCTCGTGGACCCAAATAGATGTGGGTACCAAAAGTTATTCAACTTTGTTAATGCAGGTAACAGGTACTAAAGAAAGAGTGGATGAATCATAATATTTAGATAGTGGATGTTCGAGACACATGATTGGAAATGATAAACTACTGTCAGAACTCATTAAATGCCATGGTCCAACCATCACATTTGGTGACAACTCACAGGGTAGGACCGTGGGTAAGGGTAAGATTATCCACGGTAACATAATCATTTAAGATGTTCTACTAGTTGAGACTTTGAAATACAACTTAATCACCATTAGTTAAATGTGTGACTATGGGTACTCTGTTGAATTTCAAAAACTAACTTGTCTTGTTAAAGATGCCTCTGGTAACACTATTTTGACAGGAAACAGATGTGGAAACACATATAAAGTATGCTGGAACATTCAGTCTAGCAAACCAGTTTGCCTCGTAGCTTCCAACTCTAAGTGCAACTGGATATGTCACAAGCGACTGAATCACCTTAATTTCAAGTCAATTTCTAGTCTGAGTAAGCTTGAGTTAGTAACAGGACTGCCTAAAATTGATTTTTCCAAAGACAAAGTTTGCTCAGCTTGTCAATTTGGGAAACAAGTTAGGTCATCTTTTAAAAACAAGAGATATAACTCATCTTCCTGATGCTTGGAACTATTGCACATGGATCTATTTGGTCCAATACCAGTAACAAGTTTAGGGAGAATGAGGTATACCCTTGTCATCATTGATGAATACTCACATTTCACTTGGGTCATTTTCTAAAAATCAAAAGACCAAACTGCTTCTCAACTGATCAAGATTTTTAAAAGACTCTTTAATGAAAAATCTAGTAAGATTGACAAAATCAGGAGTGACATGGGAACTGAATTTGTCAATAAAACTCTGTCATCATTTTTAGATCATTATGGAATCAAACATGAATTTTCACCAGCTAGAACGCCACAACAAAATGGTGTTGCAGAAAGGAGAAACCGTACTCTTAAAGAAGCTGTGAGAACCATGTTAGCTGATTCCAAAGTCTCTCAAAGGTTTTGGGCAGAAGCTGTGAACACTGCTTGCTATACTCAGAACAGATCGATGATATGTAAGAAATTTTTAAAAACCCCATATGAGATCTGGAATGGCAGACAACCTAATGTATCCCACTTCAAGATTTTTGGCAGTAAATGCTACATTCACAACAATGGTAAAAGGCATCTGACTATATTTGATGCAAAGTCAGATGAGGGTATATTTCTTGGTTATTCATCAGTTAGCAAAGCTTACAGAGTCTTAAACAAAAGAACTCTAAATGTTGAAGAATCAGTTTATGTCATATTTGATGAAGATATATCTACTAAAAATCCAATTAATGCCCATAAAATTTCAGATCTATTTCAGGAAATTCAAATTGAAAATGACAGTGAAGATGACTTCTCACCACTCATTAGAACACTTCAAACTCCTGAACCTGAACTAGTGGAACCAGCAGCTGAGGGTCATGACTTTGATCAACCAGTTGACACCCAACAAACTCACCCAGTTGAGGCTGATGAAGAGCAGCAACATGAGGCTCAAGAAAGTCACTTACACAATGAGGGAACAGAGTTTGGGCAAGACAACATGTCTGATCAAGCTCAAGAAGTAAATGTGAACAATGAAAATCACCCTGAACCTCGATTGAAATGGTCCAAGAAGCATCCATTAAATTTGGTAATAGGTAATCCTACAGCACCACTAAAGACACGAGGACAAATAATCAAAGAACTTCTTCATGCATCCTTCATATCTCAAGAAGAGACAAAGAAAATTGAAGATGCACTAGCTGATAGCTGTTGGATAGAGGCCATGCAAGAAGAGCTAAATCATTTTACTCAAAATTCAGTCTGGGATCTTGTTCCAAGACCATCTCATCAAACTTTTATAGGCACTCAATGGGTCTTTAGAAATAAACTCAATGAAGAAGGAATTGTAGTCAGGAATAAAGAAAGATTAGTAGCTCAAGGATATAGGCAAGAGGAAGGAATTGATTATGATGAAAATTATGCACCAGTAGCTAGACTGGAAGCCATAAGAATGTTCCTTGCTTATGCATCTTTCAAGGATTTCAAGGTTTATCAGATGGATGTCAAAAGTGCTTTCCTAAATGGCAAACTTCAAGAGGAAGTATTTGTTTAACAACCACCTGGATTCACTAATCATCAGTTTCCAAACCATGTTTACCATCTAAACAAAGCTCTATATGGACTGAAACAGGCTCCTAGAGCTTGGTATGCCACTTTAACCAAATATTTTCTTGAACACGAATTTACAGTAGGCACAGTTGATAAGACCCTATTTAAATTCACAAAAGTTGATCACACACTACTAGTACAAATATATGTTGATGATATTATCTTTGGGTCAACTAACCCCAAACTGTGCACAAGATTTTCTAAGTTAATGCAGGAAAAATTCAAGATGAGCATGATGGGTGAATTGAATTTCTTTCTTGGATTGCAAGTTCGACAAATGGAGAATGGGATATTTATAAGCCAAACTAAGTACACCAAGGAACTAATCAAAAAATTTGGAATGGAAAACTGCACAGTTGCAACTAATCCCATGGGTGCATCAATTAAGCTTGACAAATACGAAGGGGGAATACCAGTTGATGCAACAATGTATCGAGGTCTAATAGGGTCATTACTTTATCTAACAGAAAGTAGACCTGACATTGTCTTTGCAGTTTTTCTATGTGCTAGGTTCCAATCCAATCCAAAGCAATCACATTTCATAGCAGCCAAAAGGATACTAAAGTATCTTAAAGGAACTCAGAATGTTGGTCTGTGGTATGCTAAGGACAATTCCTTCAATCTAGTTGGATACTCAGATGCTGAATATGCTGGATGAAAACTGGACAGAAAAAGTACAAGTGGATCATGTCAATTCCTCGGGGATAGTCTGATCTCCTGGTTTAGCAAGAAGCAAACATCCATAGCCACTTCTACAACTGAAGCTGAGTACCTAGCTGCAGGCAGTTGTTGTGCTCAATTGCTTTGGATAAAATAACAGTTGAGGGATTATGGAATTGAAGCACAAGAATCTCCTATATTTTGTGATAACACCAGTACCATTGCAATCACTTACAACCATATTCTTCATTCAAAAACAAAGCATATCGAAGTTAGGCATCATTTTATCCGCGATCATGCACTCAAGAAGGATATTCGACTGGAGCATATACCAACGAAACAACAAACTGCTAACATCTTCACCAAACCACTTCCAGAGACTAAGTTTTCTTACTTTTGAAATACTTTAGGGCTTATTGAACTTACTTAAACTTGTATCAATCAGTTTATACTTTGAAATTTTCCAACAAGTTTTAGCATGACCTAAACTAAACATATTTCAAATCATTAAACTTTTCTTTATATAGTCAGTTTACTCAAAAGTTGGTTGGTCATTTAAATTCATACGAGATACTTCATCTCATATATTTTCTTCTATTCAAATGCTCTTTATCTGTTTAGTAAGATTTGGGCATATGTTAAGGGGGAATGTTATTATCTTAATATGTCTATCTTGTTGCAGTTTACCATAAATAAGCATCATGTCTTGACAGATATAAAAAATAAAGCACAATGGAAAACAAAGAAGCATATTTTATTTATTTAATAATGGCCCATTACAATGTCAATTTCCATTTCTACAGCCATTTTCAAGAGGAACAGATGCTCCACCAGCGAGTTATCCTCCAGCTCCTCTAAGCCATGAAGGAGAGTCAACACCCTCAACTCCTTCTTCAGGAGCAGAAGCTTTATGCCCTCACGGCTGAGGACATAAGCAGGGTTGTTGAATCCCAGCACCTGCTTATATTTTTCGAGGTGTTGCAACTCCTCAGGATTAAGGGCTCTTAACCTTCGAAACTGCATCCGAATGATTTTTGCTTGCAGTCGAGCAATCTTCTCTTCCACGAAGTTTTCATGGGATATCCTCCAATTATCCTTTTTTTTTCTTGCTTGATGACTGAATGTTCAAATTTGTTCCTTTTCTTTTTATAGTCTAAAAGTTTGGACATCGAAGCGTCTCTTACATTTATTATTCTGTTTACTTCTTTAAATTCATTTTTTTAAAAAGGGAATATGGAGAGTTTCTTACGTATATTTCACGAAAAAGAGACACTGATTATGACAAAAATCTCTGAAACTTGATTGCACGTAATAATTGTCTGATAACTTCATTATTTGTGCTTATTATTATGTATTACAGTTTACTTTTGTTAAACTTATTAGCTAAACTGAAATAGTTTAAGTAAACAATTTATAAGCATACTCAACTTTGTAAACCTTCGTTTATTATTAATAGAAATTTAACAACAACAATCACACATGCCTAATATTTCCTCATCATGAGAAAAATCTCAAAGCTCCAGTTTATCACCCAGGCTCTAAGAGGGGCAACTGAAGGATCCATAAGCTCATCCGATGCAATGCGAACCAATGATACATACTCTTTGTTGAGAATCATGTAGAGAACATTTTTATCCTTAAAATGTCTCTGGGATCAACTGAATCATGTTCTATCATGTAGTACATTTTCCTTTGAGCTATTTCTTTAGCCTTTTCAAATTTCCTAGGAAGAAACTGAGCATGATGATACATGTGGAGCTCCTCAATCTTCATCCAAACCATCATAACTTTCTCATAAACTCTTTCCTCGATCTTCTTCTTCTCTGCCTCAAAGTAACTTTCCTTGCATGCTTCACATGTCACATATGGATCATGACCAAAACCGAACAAGGGAATTTTGTTACTCATTTTTTTTGCAAAACTGAAATGCTAAAATTTATAAGTGTTTAGCCTACTATTTATAATTGTAATAATTAGCAATTTTATAAGGAAATGTGTGTACTATCTCCCGCGTTAATGTACTATTTTGAATTTTGAAATTTCATGTGTGCCACATCATTCACTTGTCGTATTGACCAAGTCACACACTCTACACCATTTCAGTTTATCGTAAACCCTAGTCTATTCTAACTTCATTTGAATTTCTCTATTGATTCACTGAAACTAATTCAATGGCTACTTCATCTACAGTATACATTCTCAACGCCCTAGCCATAGATTTTGAATCTCTATATGGGATGGATAAACCAGGCATAACCGAGATTTGCGCAGCTCTTGAACAATCTGGGCTTCGATCTTTTTTGGATATCAAGACTCTGGACATCTATCAAAAGGATTTGGTATCTTTATATCACAACTGTGTGATCAAGGATGATGGCCAACTCTTACTTTCTCTTGGTGGACATAGTGTCACAATCAGTGAAGAATACTTTGCCAACACCTTCAGTTTACCTACTTCAGGTACCACTAACTTCAATGTTATCTCCACTACTGATATCACTGAAATGAAAAATGCCTTCTCTGGCTCAACTCAACCCATATCTTTGTCTGGATTCAAATGAGACTTGAAGCTTGAATATCAACTGGTAGCTGATATTGTTGCTAAGATCATTTTGGCAAAAGGAGGGTCCTTCGCCAAATTAACTGTCGAAAAATTCAATGTGATGACATCAATCATGAAAGATGTAAAGATCAACTGGAGTAACATTCTCTTCAATATTTTTGTTCAAATGATGACTCCGACAAAGCAATCTTCGGAATATGTACTGCAAGACAGTTGAATCCTTGAAAGTCTGGGAGTTGCTCTTCAATAATCCTCTCAATTGCACAAGCTACGAGTCATGAATGTTGAATATTTGACAAATTTTCACTCCAGGGAATCAACTGATTTAGTCATCTCAAAAGTGCACAAAACACCAGTCAAGAAACCGGCCAAAAAAAGAGAAATCTTGTTATACATGACAGTGAGGAAATTGATAGTGAAGAGGTTGTGAAGCCCCAAACTAAGCGGACAAGAACTTTACAGACAAAGGCTATCAAATCTCCCTCTAAACTGATCATTTATGTGATTCCCAAACCGATGGATGTGGCCTCCACTGAAGACGCACACTCTTTTGATGAAGCATTTGATGAGCTAGTCCATCAAGCCAAAACTGATCTCAAGGAAAAACAACCTATGATGGTTGAACCTATTCAGAGTCTACAACCCTCTCATGAAATTCCACCAAATAAGGATTTGGAAGAATTTGTTAAAACTCAAAAAGGCCCTATTGCAATCTATCTCACAGCTGGTAGTCTTGCCTCCAGCCATACCAATAGGTGGTTTATCTTCAAAATAACTTGTTGAGTATACTCATTCAGGTCTGGACTTGGCAACAGGAAGTTCTCAAATTGCCTCTTCCTCAGATCCTGACAGGACGAAAAATGCAATTCAACTTCAAATAGACTTGACCATGGATGAAGTACTCGAATATGCTGAAAACTGCATTGATGAAATTTTTGATACTTGGCATAGATACAAGACCTCTACACTGGTCAGACATCTCACCAAGAAGAATAAGTTGTCTAAATTTGTCAAACTTGAAGAAATTGTGCTGAAGGTAGTCAAGACTGTCAATATTCAAGAAGCCTTGGCAAGAAGAAAATACTTCTATGATCTTTTGAGGATCAAGAAACTTAGTGAAATTGTTGCTGACTTTTAAAGGAATTATGATCCACGTGCCAGAACTTCTTATGAAGATCGGTCCATTTTCACTCAACTTCAAACTGATCTCATAAATGTGCAAATGGGAGTACAGCTTTGGGAGACTGATAAATCATTGGATATTCCAGAATCCTTTGTTTGGAAGAAACACAAATCTCATTCCAAGTCTCGATCCAAACACAAGAAAAGCAAAAAGGGTCACACTACCACTGAATCTTCTAACCATTCAGTTGATCAGGTGTTTGAAGAACTTCAAAAAGAAGCTTCAGTTGCTCAAAATACAACAGATACATCCATTGAGCAGCAACTTCACACTTCAGAAGCTCAAACTACACTGCCTGAACTTCAATTAATGAACGTTGATGAAGTGATTTCTCACCTTGAAGATGGAGATCAACAACCTCCTCTCTTGACAGACACCTCCATGGAAGAAGTTGTTCCTTCAATCATTCATCAAGAGGAAATTGAAGAACCTCAACCTATCCTTGTGTAAGCACCACCTTATCCAACTCTTGAAAATGAATATGAGACATTAACTTTGTCTCATATGGATTCTGCAGAACAACAAACTACCCAAATGGAAGATTTACCATATCCAATTCCTACTGAACAAGCACTAACAGAATCAAGGGAAGACTCGGTGCCTCTGGAGATTCCATCTCAAATCAATGACATTTCTGCTTCATCAAGTTCACCTAGAGAAGAAGTGCCTCAGCCATCCAGTACAACTGCTGACCCACCAGTCACACCATTTCTTATCACCGATGACCAGCTCCAAGAACCATCAAACAAATCACCAACACATTCACAAATAAACAGAGATTTATCTCTTGATGATAAAGCTATTGAGGTTGAGACTCTGTCTCAAAATCTAGCAATGGTTATTCATTCGGCCCTTGGATCCTCATCTCATCAACACAAAGGCAAAGAGAAAACTGAGATGACCTCAACTACACCTTTATCTCCCCCTAAAGGACAGAAGACAGACTTTATCAAGAAAAATCTTTCATCCAGCGGTAACGAAATCCAATCCCCCACATCAACTTACGTTGATGATTGGTATGAGTTGATCTCTCAGATCTAAAATTCAGTCTATGCTATGTCCAAGACTGTCACTGGTCTCAAGAAAAATCAACAAGAAACCAGCAGCAACATCTCTTTTCTGAGACAGTCAATGAGTGCAAAACTGATCAAACTTCAAGAAAAACTTGCACTATTGGACAAAGTCTTATTGGATTCAAGTCAACTGACCAGTTCTTTGTGTCAGCTGCAACATTCTCATTAGTCTCTGTAGACAAAAGTTGACAACTTGAATGGATTTGTTCAATCCTTGCATATATCGGTTCAATCAAATTTTCAAGGAATTTTCAGGCAACTCATTAACTTGACAAGCCTTTCTCAAAACATTTTGCGCACTCAGCATGAAGCTCAAGCCTCAGGCCGTCATACTTCAGTAGCTCATCAACCATCTCGCAGTTCTTCATTGCACAGATCTTCTTCTGATCGAAGATAATTTATTTTGTGTTGTCACAAGCTTCATATGTTATCTACACTTATATCTTCATCTCCAACTCTTTATTGTTAGTTTATCAAAAAGGAAAAATATTTACAAGAACTTGAAACTGGATATCTTTGACAAAGATCAGTTTATAGTGAATATCCGTTTATCACAAACTTGATATCTTTGACAAAGATCAGTTTATAGTGAATATCATTTTATCACGTAATATCTCAAAAATTTGATAAACACCAAAAAGGGAAAAGAAGGCCAAACTAATCGAGCAACTAAGAAGCGCTAAACTGATATATGGAGCTAAACTACTTCACGCCCAACTACCGCGCTCAACTGGCCGAAGACGCTAAACTGACTTCATCAGTTCATCATCATCAGTTTACTACCTTGCCACTTCTGGATAAGTTCATCCGTACTCTGACACACTCTGCAGAAGGTAGTGCCGCGATGCAAAGGGAAATGTCGGCTTCAGAATTTGTTGTTGATAGTGACAAATCCAAAGGGAATAATTCAAACCCTATCTGAAGATTCAATTTGAATTTATGACCGTTATCAATCCAAGGGCATAAATAGAGATCTTGATCGATCAAAGGAGTTGCTTCTTACGCTCTGCAATTTTTGCTATTTACGATAATATTAAATGTCTTACACGCTCAAGATTTGATCAAGAAACTCGAAGCACAACGTCTAAGTGTTATTCTGATCATTGTGGGATCAATTATTGTGCTAAGAATTTTGAGTTGTATTCATCTTTGTTCTATCATCAGTCGAGGACTGTAACTGAGGTGTTGTACTAGGAGTTCTTGTTTAGGCCGTGTCTAAGTCCTAAACTGGATCGGGGTTTTGCAAATTGCTTGTAAAATTCAAAGTCTTCTAGTGATATCTTTTCGAGGTGAAAGAAGGGGTGACGTAGAAGTGTTTGAAATCTCCGAACATCCATAAACATTCGCTTGTGTTATTTCAGTTTACCATCTATCATAACCTAACCTAACTAACAACTACTCATCGTTCAAATCTGCAATTTGACATATTTTCGCACATACTCTTGTTTGTCAAATTACATTAAACGATAAGATAAGTCTAGAATTCAGTCAATAAACCGATTGAGTTCAATTATTTTGTCCAAAACTGTTTACAAGTGCATTCAACCCCTCTACACTTGTAACCAATCTTAACAATAATATTTTAAAATTTAATCATTTTTTAATATATATTTTAAATTTTTTAGATTTAATAAGTTTGTTATGCATATATATATATATATATATATATATATATATATATATATATATATATATAATCACCCTACTAACCAAAAACTAAAATTTTTTTATCATGAGAATATTATTTTAATTTTTGTTTAAATTCAACCCGTATTTTTATTTATTTTTTAAATAAAAAATAATTTTTCATTATAAAAAATTATTTTAAATTTTTTTTTATAAATTCTATCGTATTTTTACATGTGTTTTAAAATATTTAGATAAAAGTGTCTATCACTTACTCATGATATAAATTTTTTTTGAATCTATCTTCATCTATGAGTTTAAAATCAATATTATCTTTATTTGTATTTTTATATGTATTTATGATTTTTGAATGAAAATTTAGCGGGAAAATTTCAATTTTATATTTTTTAGTATTATTTTTAGTTTATATATATATATATAGATAGATATATAGATATAGATATGTATTTTAATATCGTCTATATTCTGATATTTACTAAACTATATCTATATCTATATCTATATCTATATAAATATAAAAACAAATAATTATATTAAAAAGAAAAGTTGAATTTTCTAGCCTAAAGTTTTATTCTAAATTTTTTTTTGTTTAAATAGAAAGAGATTTTTGTTTACTAAAGAAAAGATGGAAAAAAGTACAAAAAATTGATCACGATTTGAAATTTTAAACAAAATAAATAAACTCATAGTGATGCGGCACTGCGAAAAAATTATCAGTTAAAAACAAAATTTATTTTTTTTATCACGAAAAATTCTATTTAATTTTTTTATTTTATCGTATTTTTATCTTTATTTTAAAATGTTTATATTAAATAGTAATCATTAATAATATCACTTTTTAATCTATATTGTGTTTGTGTATAATTGCTAGATAAAACACCAGTTATTAGAATTTTGTTTGATCACGAAAAATAATATTTTACTTTTTAAAAAAAAAATTCACTCGTATTTTACTATATTTTAAAATTTTTGGATAAAACATCTTATCACTTATAATATAATATTTGTTTTATTTTGGATATTACCTTTACCTATGGGTTTAGATTCAACAATATCTTTATTTTTATCTATACAATATTTTTACTACTTTTAGAAAAAAATTTAGGCAGGAAAATAATATTTGTTTTTTTTAGATATATTAAGAAGTAAATTACGATTTTAACCCTTAATTACTATGATATAAATATAGATCTACGAAATCACAATAAAAAAAACGATCAAATACAGAAACAAAAATTTTACAAATAAGAAAGAAACTTAAAATAAATAATAAAAAATACAAACGCATGAAGACAAACAAAAAAAAAATATCAAAAAACAATGATAAGTCATTTACTTGTTTCAAAACCTTATAAAGTTGGAATGATAAAAACTTGCTCATAAAAAAAATTAGGCACGACCTTACCTAGGAGGTGAAATATATTGCAGTGAAATTTGGGCAAATGAAGTGGCAAATTGAAGGGGAAGAATCGAGCAAACCGGAGGGAAATAAGAGACAAATTGAGAAGGAAGTGTGGAAGAGAAAATGGGAAGAATATAACAGATTTTTTTTTTCCTTTTATCATAGTCTACATATTTATAATCCTTTATAAAATTTGGGACTCAAAATCATGTGTGAATCTCATTATTAACGGGTTTAAGGATTTAGGAAGATTTTCATTTTTGCAACTAAACATAAAATTAACCCTTATTAATTATGTCATCTCTTCCTTATCAAAACAAGTAAACGCAGCTTTATGGTAGTTTGGTATGGAGGATATGAAATAATCGGAGGATAATTTGATAGTGGATAAGATAATGAAATATAAAAGATAATTATTGTGGCATGATAATTTGTATGTGATTTTATATGAATTTTATATGAATGATAAATGATGTGGATTTGAAGATCTTAACAAAATTACCCTTTAATATTTTATACAAATTTATTTTCACAATTCTTCATTCTCTCACTCCTCTTCACCATAATCAAATAATCAACACTGTGACCCGACCATTCACCTCCATCAACCATCCTCCCATAAATAGGGAAGAGAACTTTGAGTTTTCAGACACATTATCGAATATCGATGTTGAAGTTTCTTTCTACAGTGATCATAAACGGTATAAGTGAACTATTAAGAGCAATTACTAGTGTTCAAAGGGCAAAACTCAGGTTTGCCGTTTTTATTATCATTGTTCACTAAATTATTTTGGGAAAATGACATATATCACCCATGGGAAATCTCGGGTTTGTTGATAACTCCCTATGAAAGTTTTTTGAGCTAGTAGCCCTCCGTGATTCTAGATATGTAGCATACACACCCCTTCTGCCTAAAAATGACGAAAATTCCCTTTGACTTTTTTGAACTCTTTAATTCATCACATTTTATTGAAGATTTAAATAAAAACACCAATGCATTAACTAATATTTTCAATTAAATTTATTTATACAATAACTTTAATTAATTTAAATATTAAATTGTATTTAAAAAATAATTAAACTTATTACATAATTGAATGCAATAATACAATTTACTATTAAAAAATATTTCGTGTGTAATAAATATTAATATAAAATAATTATATATAATTTTCATAGTTATTTAATTAAAATTTAATTATTTTATTCAATTAAATATATATTTATAAAACAAAATTAATTTAATTATTTATTTATGTTGGGGTATTTTCATCATTTTTAGCTAAAAAGGGTGTGCATGCTACAAATCTAGAATCACAGGTGTTATTAGCTTAAAAAAAATTCATAAGGGGTTATCAGCAAACTTGAGATTTCACAAAGTGATATATTCTATTTCCCCAATTATTTTTCACCTAGAAAAAAAAACTTTCTAGCATCACTCATGGTGGACATTGAGAAAAATTGGTTGCGCAAAATTATAAAATCACAGAACTGGGTATAAATAATAATAATAATTATTATTAATTATTTTTATTTTTATTTAAAAAAAATAATGGATGTGAAAAGGAAATAAAATTATCTTGAAGCAGAGAAAAAACACGAAAAAAATATCAATAATTATTTCTAAAGCCTTCTCTGCAGCTAAGTGTTGGAACACGTTCTCGGATCTGTCAGATCTGATACCCGGAGCAGCGGAAGTTTAAAAATTTTATTTTTGATCTGGAACGATTCTAGATCATGGGTATCAAATCCTTACGATTAAAATAAACAAGTAAAATAAAACACAATTAAATTTTACCTCTCAAGTCTCAACTTGAGGTTATGGACTCCAACAAAAAATTCTGCTCTTCTTGTATATCCCAGGAACTGATGACTCGATCGATCAACTCCTGAATCAGGTCCACGAACAGAATTCTTAATCCCTCTGATAGACTGCACTAGAAAGTCTATCAGAAGTTTCTATGAAAAGAATTTAACAGATCTGATCTGTTAAACCAGACTGCAATTTTCGAAAATTGCAGACTGGATTTTCGAAAACAGAGGGGAGAGGGGCGACCGAAACCCTAGGGAGAGAGCTCTCTAGGTTTCGAAATTTATGAACTGTTCTCCTTAATTTCTGTACTGTAATAACTTATTTATAACATGAGCTGCTAACAGCTTAGGGCCCATTAGTCAAAAGTTCAAGTCTGACAAGCAAAGCCCGCATGTTCAGAAATTAATATAAAATTCATCGTGACTCAAATTGATAAACCAATTTCACCAATGTGTACAGAAACCTTTTCTGCATATTTTAAAGTCAAGATAAATTTTCTGAATCTGAATTCAGTGATTTCCAAAAATGACATCCCTATGTCATTTCAGGAAATCTCACTCCCTCCACTCTTTAATAAGAAGTCCTACTTCTCATTTGCTAAATTTAACTCATTAAATTTAATTATCTCAACGGGGATTAGAAATCTATTACTTGTGTAACCCTCAATGGTTCAGGGATACAGCTAGCCGTGGGCCCACAACTCCTTGTGACTCGGAACAACAATTTTCGACTTACCCATCGAATCATGGTAAGAGAGCCTAGCAACATCGCCCCATGATTCCCTAGGTATCACTGATAGTGCCTGCAAGAACCAGTAGGTTTTGGTTAGTGTACAGTACGGTCCTGATGGGCATGTTTGTGTTGCATATTTTAATATCATTGTGTTGTTATTTTGCATGCGTTTATGTGTTTTAATTAAGCATTGTGTTCATATTTCATACATCGTGTCTACATTACACGCTCCCGTGTTTATTGTATAGGACGTAGCGTTTTGTCGAGGAAAAGATGGAAAAGCTATTGCGCGAGAATGAATTACGAAGCAGCAATGATCAAAAAATAATATTTAATTTTATAAAAGTCCAAATCCGATCTTTACCGTCCAGTATAAAGTTCAAGATGTTTTAAAGCAGCTGTCCAAATTTTAGCTCAATCCGACGGCTAGATCTCCGGATATGAATTTTGCAAAATCGCTGCTCGCTGGGAGAAAAGTTGCTCGCTCGATCCGCAACATCTTGCGGATCGAGCGGCCAAAAAAATATGAAAACAGTAGGTTCGGAAAAGTTGCTCGCTCGATCCGCAACATCTTGCGGATCGAGCGAGACGTGCTGTTTGGGAAATATTCTGTAATTTAGGAATTTTTATTATTAAGGACTCTAGCCTTAATTAAAATAGATATCTCGAATTTTAGAGTGAAAAAGGATGATTTTGAAGATCTCTTGACGGCTTGGAATGCGAAGAACGCTCTGGCGGCTAGGTTTTATCTTTCTTGTTCTTAGATTTTAATTCTTCTAGTTTTTATTCTTGGTTGAGGAAGACGAACCCTTGAATTTATTTATCTTGTGAGATTTTGATTTTCAATGTTTGATTTTTATCAAGTATCAAGAATTATTCTGAATTGATTGATATGCTTGTGTATGAGATTTTTAGATTGGCCATCTTAGGATTTCATTATACAAACAAAAGCTAAATTAGAATTCAAATCCGTAATTGTTTGAAACCTCTAATTTGCGAAGCATCTGCGTGTAATATTTTCTGCTGTTGAATTTATTATTTTGTAGGGATAATAATTGACTAGGCTAAATACAACCGCTGGTGTTTGTGTTGTCTAGTTTCGTCAGTTTTACTAGTTTGAATGCTACCGTGGATTTAAATCTGATCTCTGGTATTGGGTTAGCTTATGGGGTAAGGGTTAACTTAGACTGCTGTTGTCTAGTTAACTAAAATTAAGGTGAGACTGGAATTAAATTTCCAATGACGAATATTTGATGAGATTAATTATTATTTTAGTGAATCGATGATTGAATGAATGAATATCAAGGGTGTAGTCGACCGATACCAAGTCTTATTTCGTATTGATTTCCTCAGTTAATTTTTAATCTTGCATGATAGTGATAATTTAATTATTTAATTGCTAAAATTTTTAGTAGTTAATCTCAACCCAAAACCTCCTTTTATTTTAAAGAACACTTTTAAATTTACCTTTCCTCGTGGGAACGATCCCTACTCACACTACTGCATTATTTGTTTATCTGATTGAGTCGGGTAATTTGGGCGTGATACGACTAAGCGCTACCAGGTCCCTTCATCCATATATCCCGATCGAATCAACAACCATTGGTATATCGAGAGTCGTTCGAGATTCGATAACTATGCAATACATCTTGAAGATCAAATAGTGACATCGCATGTGCAACTAGGAAACCAAGTAACCTAAAGCACATCATGTACTATGGCCAGAGATTTGTCACACTAATATCTCCTCAGATCGCATAGGATATCCACACTCGCAAGCGTGTGGTGAATCCTTGACAACAAAGCATTGACTCCTATATGTGTCGTAACTGTACCCAATCTCGACACCTGATGACCCTCATAGAGTCGGTAAACGAGTCAAAGTACAGTACTAGCATATAGAGTCTCCATGATGTTTCAAGTAGTAAGGAATAATGGTGTACAACCAAAACCGCGGACTTATCCACTCAATTAGTAAAAACCACTTGGAAAGTCCGAATAGGGTAGTTCGATCATCCATCAAATGAATATCCATTTGCATGCTTCGAACATCTCTATGTTCCATACCAATGAAACATGGTACTCGGCATTGCAAATGCTAGTCTCAATCTCGAGCGAACTCCCAAGAAATATGACTCAGTCATGGGCCTTGCGTTTCTTTTTGGGTTGCTAATAAGCAAGCCGAACATCAGATGCGGGATGATAAATAAATTAAGAGAGTGTTTGCAATCACTAAAAAAAAGTGATTGTTAATTAGCTTTTGGCTTAAAAAAATCATTTTTGTGTGTTTCTTAAATCTAGATTATGTTTTAGTTTATGCTTAACTTAATTGAAATCCAAAATCTAGTCATGTGGTGATTATGATTCTTCAAAAGTGATTCTAATAAGAAGGTCGTTGTTAAAGCCATTCTAATAACTTATTTATCAAACACTACCAAACTTTGATTTTTAGATTTTCACATTTGTTTCCAAACACTACCAACTTTTGATTTTTCTTAACTTTTTTATAATATATAAATTAATCACTTCTACAAAAGCACAATCTATTACAAATACTCCCTAAGATAGTGTTTGCAACCTTTAAAAATAAGTGATTATGGACTTATTTTTAGAGGTTGTAAACACTACCTAACAATCTTACTTCTATCAAGCTTACCAAATAGAGCCTTTGGCGACTGCAGATTTGGTGGCGCCCAAGTGGGTTCTTTTTATATATAGAAAAACCTTAACGAGCCCACGATTAATTCCCAAAATGGGGCTGTTCTTCATCCCTTGGAGTCTCTGTCCTTTTTTTGTGGAAAACCAACGCTCAGCCCTTGATTCTTCTGGAAAACCAACGCGATTTCATTTGTTTGCTCAAATTTCGAAACCAAATATGCATTGCTCTGTTCTCTATTCCAGTTAGCGGCTCTCGACAGTTGAAGGGTAGATTTCTTCTCGCAATTTTTTCGTGCCTTGTTAAATTTATTGTTTTCTGTTCCAGTTTGATACGCATTGCAAAATTACTTGTTTTATCTGGGCAATCACTGTTTTCTTGTATCAACTTCGTTCATGTCAATTTTTAATTCAGGAATTTCGAGAATAATGTTTTCATTTGGTCATGAATTTGATTTTGGAAGTCATCTTGTTGTCTTGTTCATAGCGGCTTAATTTGGTTCATTGAAAATGATTGAAGGTGCGAAATGAGGCTGACAATATTAAGAAATATATTTCTTGTGCTTTTCAGTAGCTAAGTATTCAGTATAACAAAGATGTGCTGGGAAAATATTGGATTTTTTTTAGATTTAATAGGTGAAATATATTGGTTTTGGTTTAAGCTGCGTTGAAGGAGGATGTGGGGAAAGGATCTGAATTTGCTCTCTTGTTAAACTTAATATGCTAACCATCGGTAAGCATTGCCTTGACAATTTTTAGTTTCTTGATAATTGATAGCCAATATTTGGTGTTTAATGGAAATAATTTATTTGAATAAAAATACTTCTAAATTTCCTTTATCTATGCTTCTATATGATATCATGTCTATGAATGTCGCTTCTTTAATTTTCGGTGGGATAATTATTGAATATATCCTTCAAGTTTTATCGTCGTCCCAATTATATCTCTTATATTTTTCAATTCCTGAATATATCCCTTATTATTTAAAAGGTGTCTCGAATATGTCCTTGAAACTAAATAATACATATTCTGCCCTTTATTTTCCATTTTAATATTTAAAAGTTTAATCTCATCATGCTTCCGTAAGTAAATTAAAACAAATTACATCTTTGATTAAACTGTTGCCGGGTTATGTCCACCGGGTTTTACGGGTTTCTCCACAACCGAATCACGCGATCGCAACTGAAGGTTCCTGACACAGACTCCTTCAGCAGCAGCTAGCACAACCTTATTTCGTTTCCTACCTTAAGGCGTATAGTAAAAACTTAATTTTGAAATAAAAACAACATGATAGGGGAGAGCTTCGGAAATATATTCAGACAACATATTATTACATAAATCAACCTCCTTTTGAAGAGGAGGAGATAACTTGTTTAGCTACTCATCGTAGCTTTTTTTATTGGAATGCATAAATTACAACACTTAGTACAAACTTAGAAAGAGAAATATTACAATGTTTTATTTGTAAGAAAACTGAAGGGAATGATCGATGTCTTCAGCTTCCTAAAATGCCTGTATTATAGCTGAATTTTCACTCGTTTCACCGAGAAATTTCAGGGAATTTTTACAACTGTCTTGAATTATTTATGCCATTATTGATGGCAGTTGTCTAGAATTTTTTATGCTGTTATTGATGACATCTTTTACTAGTGGAGGAGTCACATGTCTGCCACTTTCTTTTGGCTCTATTCTCCTCACATGCCTTCTTTAATTTTATCGGGGCATCTTTTGCTTTTGAAGTGGGATCCTGTGAAAGCGTGTCTTCAGTGGTCCTAGTCCACCTTTTCTTGTCTCGGAAAAATCCTTTCGATCTGTTCGGGGTTTGAAGGTTTTTCCAAATTCTGGCCCCTTGTGGTTTGGACATTCTGGGCAGATGTGTGAGGCCTAGATTCTAATCATGCCATCTCAGGGTAATTAAATTAATCAACTCAATTAAAAGAATAGGATTAAAGAATTCAAGGAAAACTTTTTTTTTATTTTTAAAGGTGGTGCTCGCTCGATCGGTAAAATCTTACCGATCGAGCGGGCCAAAAGATTCCAGTTCTCTGTCCAAGGATCAGGACCCCTCGCTCGATTGGTAAAATCTTACCGATCGAGCGAGCATAAAATTCACATACACTGCCTCGCTACTAAGGTGCTCGCTCGTTCTGCAACAATTCGCCGATCGAGCGAGACCCTCAGCCCAGAAAAAATTCTGGTTTTCTTCTCCAATTTTCAATTCCATTCAATCCACAATAACAACATCAAAATCCCATTCAACAAGATACAACATATATGTAATGAGTTATACAAACCTCACAAAATAAAGCATGCATAATAAGGTCCATCTAGTTCGGACTTATTCAATACAAAAAAGAGTTTAATTACAAAGTGACTCCTAACATCCAAGCCTCACTCTATTCTCTCAATCCTCTAGCCATGTTGTCTCTGATTCGTTCCTGCCCCACTTGTTGCCAAGTACACATACAAACAAAGACAACAGCCGGATAATCCGGTGAGAATAATATTCCCAGTAAAAGAGACTGACATGCAATCAAATAAACATATCAAATCATATAAAAACTCGTTCCCATATTATCAAATAATCCAATCAAGTACTGTATTTAAAATGATATGCATGTCTTTAAACTTCTGGATTATCAGACTCAGACAATCAATGAATTTCTTCCATTCTTTCTTTCTTCGGTTTGGGATCCCGAGGCTAAAACATCCACAATCACACCGACTCCCCTCTCGAGGTGGACATGGCATGCTTTAATCCTCTAGACTCAAGAGCATTATAGTGAGCTACTCGACAAGGTAGTAAATCGCCTACCAAGCTACTCAAATACAATCCCTAGATCGTCTAATTCAAATTGAACAAATCAAGGCTCAATATGAATGCAATGTAATCTAATGCACTCAATATAAATTCAATCATATAATCAAATAAAAAATCAAAACATGCAATATGTGATTTCTTCTAGGACACTCGAGTCAATCCTGATTCGAGTTAATCGTCCCATTCCATTACGAAGTCGTCTTATACCTCTTCTTTGTCGTTCCAAAACTTCAATCTGAAAACAACAATTCTCAATTCAAAAACTATCCAATCAAGTTCATTAATCGATATAGAAAAACATCGATACTATACCGGCTCAACTCTTCCAAACTTGACAAAAGCTGCAACTCTAGCAACTTCAAAGACTCCCAATCAATCTATCAGAAGACGTCACGGATCAAAATCGATATCAAAACTCAATTCGATCAAAACATCGAAACGATATCCAAAACTCAAACTGACGGCATAACGGCTATAAACTGACCAATCCGGAAATGCAGACAGCAAAACAACAGCTCAACATACTCATTCCAATCCTCAAACATCAAACCCAACACAAAATCAACACATCTCAAAATCATCATTTTCGAAAATGACAAGAAAAATCATAACAATTCCGATTGTCGTTAGATCTTCGAACCGTCTTAGATAAACGATCACTGCTAACTCATAATCATCCTCTCCGAATATAAACAAATTTTGACAATATCAATAAATTCAAACTTCTCAAAATTAAGATAAACTTACTTCCAAACGGAGCACTCGTCGCTGTGACCGCAGATATCAAGTCAGAAATCAATTCTATCGGACGGATTGAGCTAGAAATGAAATCACCAAAAGCTTGGAAAATCTTTGGGCGCCTTCCATGGAGTAAAATCGAGTTGGAGGAGATAAGGGAGGAATGAGAGACTTAGTCAACAAGTCTATAATATAACAAATCCACTTTTTGCGTTTTAGTCCCTGAAATTTCCGAAAATTGCAAAAAGGTCCCTGATTAATAAAAAGTCCGATCTCGAATTCTGAAATCACCGAATATATCAAATAACATCAATTAAGATAAAAACGGGGCGTTACAATTATCTCCCTCTAAGAATAGATTTCGTCTTCGAAATCATCGATATCAACTCATAAGAAGATAATTAAGAATTCAAGAACAGAATTAAAACTCACATCAGACGAATAACTCAGGAAATCTCTGTCTCATGTCAGATTCTGTCTCCCAAGTCGCTTCTTCGACTTCGTGATGACTCCACTGAACTTTCACCAGAGGAATCGTTTTGGTTCTGAGCTGTTTCTCCTTTCTGTCAAGGATCTGAATCAGTCTTTCGAAATAACTCAGAGTTTCATCAAGTTCGGCTTCGTCAGGCTGAAGTACATGAGAAGGATCGGGATGGTATTTCCTCAACATCGAGACGTGAAAGACGCCATGAATACCAGATAAAGAAGGAGGAAGTGCTAAACGGTAGGCTAGATCGCCTATCTTCTGTAAAATTTCATACGGACCGATGAATCTCGGTGACAACTTCCCTCTCTTCCCAAATCTAACAGTACCTCTAAACGGAGAAATCTTCAAGAATACACGGTCTCCCTGATCAAAAGATAGAGGTCTGCGTCTGATATTCGCATACTTCGCTTGTCGGTCCTGAGCAGTCTTCATTCTCAATCGAATAATCTTCACCTGCTCAGCCATATCACGAATCATATCTGGTCCCAAGTCTGGGGACTCAGACATCTCATCCCAATACAGAGGAGATCTGCACTTCTTTCCGTACAACGCTTCAAAGGGTGCCATTCCTATACTCGTCTGGAAGCTGTTGTTGTACGAAAACTCAACAAGAGACAATGAATCTTGCCAAGTAGTGCCAAAGTCAAGCACCACTGCTCGTAACATATCCTCCAAAGTCTGAATTGTCCGTTCTGATTGACCGTCGGTCTGAGGATGGTAAGCTGTACTCAAATGCAATCTAGTACCAAGGGCCTCTTGCAGGCTGTGCCAGAAGTGAGAAGTAAACCGAGGATCTCGGTTTGAAACAATCGATCTCGGCACCCCGTGCAATCTGACAATCTCTCTAACATACAACTCTGCCATCTGATCGTGACGGTAAGTCATCCGATACGGAATGAAACAAGCAGACTTCGTCAACCTATCAATCACAACCCAAATAGCATCACAACCCCGAACAGACCAGGGTAGTTTCGTGACGAAGTCCATCGAGATATGATCCCACTTCCATTCCGGGATAGACAAACTGTGCAGAAGACCCCCAGGCCTTTTTCTCTCGGCTTTCACTTGCTGACAGTTCAGACATCGGGATACAAATCTCGCAACATCACTCTTCAATTTCTTCCACCAAAACTGACTCTTTAGGTCGTTATACATCTTTCGGCCTCCGAGATGAACACTGAACCGACTGCAATGCGCCTCTCTCAAAATACGCTGTCTTAACTCATCAATCTTAGGCACAACAATACGACTATTCACCAATAAAACATCATCCCTGACCTGAAACTCAGACTGGTGTCCTGATCTCACTTTCTCTATCGACCTCTGAATACTCTCATCTGATTTCTGTGCTTCTCTGATCGGCACAAACAACTCTGGCTCGGCCTGAATCGCACAAACTCTTATCGGATTTCTATCTGACTCAAACTCCAACCCAGAAGTGCAACAGTCGTCGATTAACCGAGAAACACCGATCGTCGAAAGAGATAAAGAGCAAAGCTTACGACTCAAAGCATCGGCAGCTGCATTCAACTTCCCCGGGTAATACTTAATCTCGCAGTCAAAGTCTTTTAGCAAATCTAACCATCTCCTCTGTCTCATATTCAACTTAGACTGTGAAAATAAGTATTTAAGACTCTTATGATCCGAAAAGATCTCAAAAGACTCACCGTACAAGTAGTGACGCCAAATCTTTAAGGCAAAAACAATAGCAGCAAGTTCAAGATCATGAACTGGGTAGCGAGTCTCGTGCAGTTTCAGCTGCCTCGACGCATATGCTATCACGTGCTTCCTCTGCATAAGAATACATCTGAGACCAAGATGAGAAGCATCGCAATAAACTGTGAAACCTCCAGTACCAGATGGAATAGAAAGAATCGGAGCACTGGTTAATCTCTTCTTCAATTCAACAAAACTGGCTTCACAATCATCTGTCCACAGAAAAGGAGCATTCTTTTGAGACAGCTGGGTGATAGGCTTCGCAATAGAAGAGAAACCCTGAATAAATCTACGATAGTAACCTGCCAAACCCATAAAACTGCGGATTTCTGGCACAGAAGTCGGCCTGCGCCAGTTCGTCACTGCTTCTATCTTGCTGGGATCCACAGCAATCCCATCTCCTAAAATAATGTGCCCCAGAAAGACAACTTTGTCAAGCCAAAACTCACACTTCGAAAGCTTGGCGAATAACTGTTCTGTCCTCAAAATCTGCAACACAGTTCTCAAATGTTCTGCATGCTCGGTACAGTTCTTAGAATAGATCAAGCTATCATCAATGAAAATAATCACAAACTCATCAAGAAAACGCTGAAAGATTCGGTTCATCAACCCCATAAAGACCGCTGGGGCGTTCGTCAAACCGAATGGCATGACAAGAAATTCAAAATGGCCATACCTCGTTCAAAACGCCGTCTTAGGGACATCCTCTTCACGAACTCTCAGCTGGTGATACCCAGACCTAAAATCTATCTTCGAATAGATACACGAACCCTGCAATTGATCAGAAAGATCATCTATACGCGGTAAAGGATACCTGTTCTTAACTGTCGCCTGATTCAGTTGGCGGTAGTCAATGCAGAGACGCATAGAGCCATCTTTCTTTCTAACAAACAGGACAGGAGCACCCCAAGGCGATACACTGGGTCGGATGTATCCCTTGGAAATCAGGTCTTCCAACTGCTCCTTCAGTTCCTTCAATTCGATCGGATTCATTCTGTACGGAGCTTTCGAAATTGGTTGAGTACCTGACGTCAGTTCGATGCCAAATTCAATCTCACGAATAGGTGGTAATCCCGGAATCTCATCTGCAAATACATCAGGGAATTCCCTAACCACTGGTATATCGTTCAGCTCAGGGCTAAACTTCAGAATATCGATTGCATAAACAAGAAATCCTTTGGCTCCTCTCTGTAATAATCTAGTCATAGATAAGACAGATATCAAAGGAATTTTAGAACGAGAACCCTTACCAAAGAATCTCCACTCCTCTGACATCTCTGGTCTGAAACGTACTATCTTCTGAAAACAATCTACTTTAGCCCTGTACTTAGTCAAAACATCTATGCCAACTATGCAGTCAAAGTCAGACAACCCAAGTACAATACAGTCGAACTCGATCAAATTTCCTTCAAAACTCAAACCACAATTTCTAACGAAATTCTTCAAAACAATTCCTCCACCCAAAGGTGAAGTAACAGAAACTACAGCAGGCAAAGGCTCAAAAGGCAAGGCATGCATCGACACAAATTTCTCAGATAAGAAAGAGTGAGAAGCACCTGTATCTATCAGAATAAATGCAGGATAACCAAAAATCTTACAGTTACCTGTAATCACATCATTCGGTGCAGCTTGAGCCTCATCTTCGTTCAGAGCAAACACTCTAGCCTGAGGTCGGGAAGATTGATTCGAACTTTGATTACCTCCCTGACGATTCTGCTGTTGTGGTTGGAATGAGTGAACTGCAGTAGCCTGTCTCCCAAGCTGAGATGATTGTCGAGAGGTATTCCCACTTTGAGTCTGGTTAGAACCTTTCTGAGGACACTGTCTGGCATAATGTCCTGTCTGTTGACAGATGTAGCAATTCCCAAAAATTCCTCTACATTGCTCACTAAAGTTACATCCTCCACACTTGCTACACAAAGCTCCAGATGATCCTGAACCCTGTCCAGAACTGTACTGTCTCGAACCACTCGAGCTCGAAGAACTGCTTCCAGACTTCTTGAATTGCTTTCCTTTGGGACGGAAATAGTTCTTCTTGTCACCACTACTGTTACCACCCTCATTCATCTGTGGCTGATTCTGATACTGCCTCTGCTGTTGCTGATGAGGCTGGTACTGATTCTCCCTCTTCCTTAACATTCCCGCTTCTGCCCCCTTGGCCTGATCCATCGCATCAAAAAAGTTATCTGGCCTTCCAGTATTCACCAGAATAAAGATGTCAGGGTGCAAACCGTTAATGAACTGGTCTGCTTTTGCCTCCTCATTGTCGGCAATATGCGGGGCGAACCTCAGTAAACTGTCAAATTTCACAACATAGTCCTCGATACTCATATTCCCTTGCTTCAAATTTGCAAACTCGGCACCTTTGTCCTTTCGATAGGAAACTGGGAAAAATCTTTTATAGAATTCAGATTTAAAAAGTGCCCAAGTGATTTCCGTACCTCTATTCTCTTTGGCTTTCTTGGTTGTCATCCACCAACTTTTTGCTACTCCCTGCAGTTGATGAATAACCAATCTAACCCTGCGGTCGTCAGAGTAGTCGAGCGAATCGAAGGGTTGATCTATATCATCAAACCAACTCTCACAATCTACCGGATTCTCTTTCCCATTCAAATACGGTGGCCTGAAGGATTTGAATCTTTTCATTAAGGCTTCCATAGGCGTGATCGTCTCATCCATCTGTACCACCGGAGGAGTTTCTGTAGTAGGAAAAATCGGTGGAGTATTCATGTCTAGTCTTCTTCGAGTACCCATCTAAATTGACAGGGGTTAGAAAACGGATAATTCAATTCACATCTCACCATTTCAGTGTTAAGAAACCTCTGGTCGTCTTACCAATACGATAGATGGAACTCAGATCAATGCATGAATACAGTTCATATCTCAATCAATTCATGCTTTAACAATTTGAATCTCCAAGTCACGTAATTCAAATAAATTTTCAATCCATAAAGCATGCTCGCATATTCTGTAATCATAGAATTAATCAATCACATGCGAGAAATCAAGGTCAAGCGGACTCGGTCTACCCCGCTCACTTCTAGAACAAAATTCAGGAACTTATCTCTCTGATACCACTTAATGTGAGGCCTAGATTCTAATCATGCCATCTCAGGGTAATTAAATTAATCAACTCAATTAAAAGAATAGGATTAAAGAATTCAAGGAAAACTTTTTTTTTTTTAAAGGTGGTGCTCGCTCGATCGGTAAAATCTTACCGATCGAGCGGGCCAAAAGATTCCAGTTCTCTGTCCAAGGATCAGGACCCCTCGCTCGATCGGTAAAATCTTACCGATCGAGCGAGCATAAAATTCACATACACTGCCTCGCTACTAAGGTGCTCGCTCGATCTGCAACAATTCGCCGATCGAGCGAGACCCTCAGCCCAGAAAAAATTCTGGTTTTCTTCTCCAATTTTCAATTCCATTCAATCCACAATAACAACATCAAAATCCCATTCAACAAGATACAACATATATGTAATGAGTTATACAAACCTCACAAAATAAATCATGCATAATAAGGTCCATCTAGTTCGGACTTATTCAATACAAAAAAGAGTTTAATTACAAAGTGACTCCTAACATCCAAGCCTCACTCTATTCTCTCAATCCTCTAGCCATGTTGTCTCTGATTCGTTCCTGCCCCACCTGTTGCCAAGTACACATACAAACAAAGACAACAGCCAGATAATCCGATGATAATAATATTTCCAGTAAAAGAGACTGACATGCAATCAAATAAACATATCAAGTCATATAAAAACTCGTTCCCATATTATCAAATAATCCAATCAAGTACTGTATTTAAAATTATATGCATGTCTTTAAACTTCTGGATTATCAGACTCAGACAATCAATGAATTTCTTCCATTCTTTCTTTCTTCGGTTTGGGATCCCGAGGCTAAAACATCCACAATCACACCGACTCCCCTCTCGAGGTGGACATGGCATGCTTTAATCCTCTAGACTCAAGAGCATTATAGTGAGCTACTCGACAAGGTAGTAAATCGCCTACCAAGCTACTCAACTACAATCCCTAGATCGTCTAATTCAAATTGAACAAATCAAGGCTCAATATGAATGCAATGTAATCTAATGCACTCAATATAAATTCAATCATATAATCAAATAAGAAATCAAAACATGCAATATGTGATTTCTTCTAGGACACTCGAGTCAATCCTGATTCGAGTTAGTCGTCCCATTCCATTACGAAGTCGTCTTATACCTCTTCTTTGTCGTTCCAAAACTTCAATCTGAAAACAACAATTCTCAATTCAAAAACTATCCAATCAAGTTCATTAATCGATATAGAAAAACATCGATACTATACCGGCTCAACTCTTCCAAACTTGACAAAAGCTGCAACTCTAGCAACTTCAAAGACTCCCAATCAATCTATCAGAAGACGTCACAGATCAAAATCGATATCAAAACTCAATTCGATCAAAACATCGAAACGATATCCAAAACTCAAACTGACGGCATAACGGCTATAAACTGACCAATCCGAAAATGCAGACAGCAAAACAACAGCTCAACATACTCATTCCAATCCTCAAACATCAAACCCAACACAAAATCAACACATCTCAAAATCATCATTTTCGAAAATGACAAGAAAAATCATAACAATTCCGATTGTCGTTAGATCTTCGAACCGTCTTAGATAAACGATCACTGCTAACTCATAATCATCCTCTCCGAATATAAACAAATTCTGACAACATCAATAAATTCAAACTTCTCAGAATTAAGATAAACTTACTTCCAAACGGAGCACTCGTCGCTGTGACTGCAGATATCAAGTCAGAAATCAATTCTATCGAACGGATTGAGCTAGAAATGAAATCACCAAAAGCTTGGAAAATCTTTGGGCACCTTCCATGGAGTAAAACCGAGTTGGAGGAGATAAGGGAGGAATGAGAGACTTAGTCAACAATTCTATAATATAACAAATCCATTTTTTGCGTTTTAGTCCCTGAAATTTCTAAAAATTGCAAAAAGGTCCCTGATTAATAAAAAGTCCGATCTCGAATTCTGAAATCACCGAATATCTCAAATAACATCAATTAAGATAAAAATGGGGCGTTACAAGATGTTTTCTGACCATCTCCCGATATGAGCCATATTACAAAATTTTCGGCGGGTTTCTTTATTCCTTGGTAACTTGTTGTTCCACAAAAGGTTTCTCTTCTTTTCGAAGAGTTCTTCCGCAAAAGTAGTAGTTTTTCTTGTCATTGTATTTAACAGGAATGATCCATTCACAGAATTCTGATAAAATTTGAACGGAAACTTGACCTTGTCCATCTCGGTAAAACAGACCCAGATATCCCATGCTCTTCTGGTTGAGATTTCATTTTCTCCGAAGGTGGACACCAATGGTATTTCTTCAGATATAGGATCCTTGATAAATCTCTGATTATTTAAATCAGGTCTCCTTAGCTTGATGAAATGAAAGGACTCATGTGATCCTTTTCCTGTTGGTTCTGGAGCTGCACTAAAGAAGTATAATTCAAGCACATCTCCTCTGGACAAATGGTCATTATTTGCCTATGTTTCTTGGACTGCTTCCTGAATCCATTTTGATAGTTGTGATATCTCCTGGAAGCCTGGTGAAGTTGTATAAACTGAGGCTAAAGCCCCAAATTCATACCATAACTTTACATCCTTTGGATTGACATTATTTTTTAGCCAAACCCTTGGATATATCCTTGCAACATCAACCCTGCAAGTGTTTGGGTTAATTTCACTTCTTGTACTTAATTTTTCCCACCTTTGTTGATAAACCTGAAATGGAGAAATAACAACTGGATTAGTATCAATATTAGATTTGCCCTTGTCTGTGTTGGGCCTAAGATTGATCTCTTCCTATTTTACCCCAGAGGCGGAGGGTTAACTTGATGAGTTATCCTCATCAATTGTTGTTTTATCTAGATCATCAAAAGCTGATAGATTAGCACTTGTTTCCTGAGTTTTAGAATCCTCATCATCTTGTTTCACAACCGATGGCTGTATTTCTTGTTCTTGTAAAACCAATGGTTTTAGCATATCTTGTTTATGAGAAACCAATAGTTTCTCTATAGCCTTCACAATTGGCCCTTGAATAGCAGCCCATAATTGAGTTTGAGCTTACATACATCCTGTAATTCGATTAAATACTTTGATCCGATCAGCTTGTTGTAACCTGCCGGCCATTTCAGCGTTAATGGCTAACTGGTTGAACTCGGTTTGAAGCAAGCCAAGGTGTTCCCTGAGATGCCTCTGCATTTTCATGATGGAATCCATGTCACCGCCTTCCATCTCTTGTTAGAAAATCTTTAAGAATATTTTCATGAGATTTAATATTAACAATATCAAAAATATAATTTTTACATAAAGCTTGTCATCTTAATAATCTTTCCTTCTCTGGTTTAGATTCAATTTTATTTCTTAAGAAAGCTTTTACCTGGGTATTATCAACTTTTAAAGTAAATTTTTAAGCAAGTAAAAATAAAGGTCATTTCTCAAAAGCCTTTTTAACTGCGTAAAATCCCTTTTCGTTGATATGTCATCTGATACCCTCAGATTCTGTAAATAGGTCGCTACAGTATCTGCATGGTACTTCCCCATCTGGAGTGAGCTTAGTAAGGACTGCAGCCCACCAATCATCGCTCGCATCTGTAAATAACACCAAATCATCTTCATCTACGGGTATAGCCATTTTCGGGAGTTTCTTACATATCTCCTTTAATTGGTTTACCCCTTTAGTATGTTCATCGGTTCATATAAACCTAGCATCATTTTTTAATAAAAGACTGAACACCTTTCTATACATCGCTAGGTTGTTTATGAACATTCGTGTAAAATTAACCACTCCGAGAAAACTTTGGAGTTGTTTTACATCTTTGAGTTTATCTGAAAAATTATGTACCTTTTCCACAATATGGAGTTGTAGAATTATTCCAGATTCATCAATCTCAATGCCAAGGAATTCAATTTTCCTTGTTGCTATGACTGCTTTCTTTTCAGATAAAACTAGTCCTTGTTTACAAATTTTAGAAAAAATCTCTAAATGTTTAACATGTTCATCTATTTTTTTTGATGCTATAAGAATATCATCAATATAAACAAACATGAAGTTGAAATAATCTTTAAACAGATTATCCATCTTTCTTTGAAATATTTGCCAATCCCATAGGCATAACTTCCCAAATATAATGTCTTTGTGGTGTAGAGAAGACTGTGAATTTCTTACTGCCTTCTTCCATCCAAATCTGGTAAAATCCAGATTTACAATCAAATTTTGAGAACACCCTATCATTTCGTACACAACTAATTAGATGTTGTCTACTGGGTATGAAGTACCCATCAAACTCCAGGATTTTATTAATACCTTGGTACTTAATAACTAGCCTGGGTTTGCCTCTTTTTATTTCACCATGATTTCTGACCAGAAAACCTGGACTGCTATATGGTGACACTGCTGCTTTGATTAGACCAAGGTCTAAATGTTCCTTGATAATCATTCTCATATTCCTTTGATCTGTTACGTTCATCGGGATAAGATTATATCTAACAAACTCATATTTTTTGTCTTCCTTTAAAGTAAGGCTGACTTTGAGTTGATTTCTATCCCACCATGCCAAAGAATGCTCATTATAACTTTCTTTGAGCCTCTATTTGACATCTTCAAGAGATACCTTGTTTTCCAACTCTATATCCCGTTGGGTTAGAGTTACCTTGAGAAAATCCATATCTTCTATTTGGAGTTCTTGTTCTCTTGTTATTTTCAACATAGTTTCTCAAAATCTCCTAGAATCTTTCATCTTTGGGTGAAAAAGTTTTCTTTTATCACCATGCTGGCCGGAACATTATTGGCATTTGTCGATAAAAGGTCATCTTGAGTCGTTGAACGATAATCTTATGATCACAAATGGTAGTAAACATAAGTCGTCTTAACTCGTTATCTTGTGTGTATTTTTTAAACATTTGTAAAAAGTTATTTTCCAACAAGATATCGGCTCCTGTATCATGGAAATATATTGGGGGTGTCTTTACCTTGTACCAAGGAGTCTGACCTGCGCCTCCCATAATGATCTATGCTTGTTTTATTTCTCTGCAAAGAATTACGATTCTTTTCGAGAAAACTCGTCCAGCAAATTTTGGCAATTCTTCTTCACAATCTGTAGGGAAGACTCCTCTTTTTGCTGTACAAATTCCTGCTCCTAAATCAATATATTCTGCAAAGTATTCAGCCTTATATTGTTCATACAATATCCCAATTGGAATATATATGGATAAAGGACTTGTTGTCATTTAAAAGGATTACTAAATGGCCCCGCCATTTTTAATATGTTGTGTTGTAACTTAGTAATCCGATTAAGAGTATTTAGTCTTAATCTTTCTAAGGCCTCAGTAGGTAGAGTATGGTTACTCTTTTCTACTTTCTCAATGCGTTTTAGTAAATCATGCTCATGATTTACTAACTTCAAGAATTATTTCTTCCTCTGTTTGTGAACAGAGTTTTCAAATCTCGTTAAGGGATTATCCCTTATCCAATTTTCTTGATTGGCCATCTCGTAGAATTTCTATTGAATTCTCCAAGTTTTATCTTTTGCCATAAACTCTATTCCTCTTTCAAAGCGTTTCCATGGTTTATGGTCCTCAAGGAATTCTAGACCAAGAATGAGTTGATCTAATTCTTTTCCTGGAATTCCACATATTTGAACTTCCAATTCTCCAATATTTATCACTCCTTGGTAAGTTCCCTTTTCCTGTTGTTCCAAATAGTAAATTGAGTTACAAGGAAATTGGTTCCGATGACTTGTAATTTCGAATACTATTTTTACTTATTTTCATCCTTCTAGAGATCTAAGTTTTCCAATTATAGAAAACTCATTTTCATCTGGTGAAATTTCCTGAATAGGAGATTTTTCCCATCTACGACTTGTCATTCGATTACCCTGAAAGGATAACCTTCTGGGTTCTATTTTATGTTCTCTGTATAGAACCGGTTGGTCTTGAATTTGAATATCTTTTTCATGAATTAAAGGAAAATCGATTCTTTCTGGGTAGATTGCTTGAACAACCTTTCCAAAAATCTCGAGAATTTCAATAAACTCATTTCTAATAAATAATTCTGAATGATGAGTATTAGAAAGATCATATGAAATTTGATATGTAATAGAATATGTTCTATTACCTTCCTTCATTAGTCTTTTTTCCTTGAAATTTTGATGCAATGTCAAGGCTCTACTAAAATCTCTGTCGGCTAAATTGTAGGCTATTCTTGGGTAGATAACTCCTACAATTTTTCCTGCACATAAATTTCCTGAGATAGTTCCCAGAATATCATCTTGTATATTCCTCATTCTTTTATCGCATACTACGATGTCTATGGGCGAATCTATTCCTTCTTTAAAAGTAGCTTTGATCATTATTTCGATTGCTCCAATATGAATCCAGGACATCGTCTTTGCTACTTCACTTTTCAGCTTTTGCAATTCTTCTCTTATTTCTTCAAAAGGAATTAATTGCATTTCAATATGATTACTAGTTAATTCCACGGGGATTTCCATTTCCCTTCTGGATACTTTGTAAATCAGATTATGTCTTCTTTGTCTAAGGCCCAGGTTTCCTAAGACTCTTTCCACTTGTCCTGCCGAAAATCCTTGATATTTTTGTAGAGTAGGATTTTCTCTCATAATTCTCTGGATCATATTATGAGATATAGTAGTTTGACTAAAAAACCCAACCAAACTCTCATGTGTTTCTTGCCGAAACACTTCCTCTTTACTCTGATTCTGATTCTGATTCATCCTCAGATTCTTCTAGTATTTCTTCCTCGTATATACTTTCGTCTGAGGGTATATCCTCAAACTGATATACTTGGACTAGATCTTGAAAGAAGACCACATCATTCATGTCTGGTGTTGCTTCAAAGAGTTTGACTCCTTTCTTCTCATTTTCTGGACAATTGGTTGAAATATGACCTCTTGCTCCACATGTCTAGCAGTCACAGTCCTTAAAACCTTCACTTGCTCTCGTATGAGTTCTTCTGAAAGTTCTTCTGGATGTTATTCTTCCCTTGTTTTGAGATGAACTCATTGCTGGGGATGTTCTTGCAGGTCCGCTTCTACTTTCTGATCTATAAGATCTGACCTTTTGTTTGGACCAAACTGTTCTTGGTTTCCAAGAACTCCTCATTTGTTTGTTATAGGAATTATTTTTGAATTTCTTTCTTTTAAATTCCTGTGATCTGTTCCCAATTATTGTTGGGAGATCATTTTCTTTATAACATAAAGGAGTACGTTTATTTATATCCCTTATCTTCTTGTAGTTCTTTTGTAACGCTGTCATGTGACACCATTCTGCCAATTTTCCTTCTAGAAAAGAAGCGCGTCTTGCCAATGTGTATGGATTACCCAGAACGTATTCTTTTATCAACATTTCTCTCCAGGAACTTGGCATTTTTGCAAAAAAATAGCTGAATAGCTACATTTTCCTCGACTCTCGAATTCCATCTATATTTGTTGAATAACATAATATATTCATCAACTAGACAGAATCGTGCAACTCGAGACTATACAGAACTTGAATATATCTTCTCTTTTTCTCTGTATCTTGATTATTGAAATAGTCTACCCATATAAATTGTGTGGGGACCTCGGGTTGCTAATCTCATCTTAGGGCAATAAATGAACAATTAACATTCATTAAACATCAATTAAATAAACCAAGAGCCAAGTAAAAAAAAAAAAGTTTATAAACAGTGCCTCGCTCGATCGGTGAAAAAAACCCGATCGAGCGAGCACATTTGCTCAGCTCTCGGATGGAACATATTTTGGCCTCGCTCGATCCGTCAACTTCTGCGGATCGAGCGAGCCACAATTTCAAATTCTCTGTTTGTCAAATTCCCAGGCTCGCTCGATCCGTCAACTTCTGCGGATCGAGCGGCCTCTGTTTTTCCAGAATTCTGCAGAACACCTTTTTCTGTCAAACACGATCCCTTCCAATTCAATCCCCAAAAATCAATCCAAAACATGATATATCAACTTCAAAACATGCATATACTTATAAACAAAACCTCAAGCATTTATACATGCATTTTATTACAACAACAAGTCGCTAAAGTTCGATAAACGACATCAAGTATTCCAAACTTCATACATGTGATCTAAACCAAAGTTTCATGCTTCTAAAGTTCAATACATCTTCTACAATCCCGAGTCCTCACGTGCTAGACTATCTCCCAGCTTTCAATAACGTCGATGACTAGCTCCTGCCCTTTCTGTTGTCATGCACACATACAAAATAAGACAACAGCCGGATAAACTCCGGTGAGATATAATTCTCAGTATAACCAACATATAGAAAGCGTTAAATAAATAATCTTGACTCTATTTAAACTCAAACCAACAAATAGAGTACATAAACGCTTTACATATGAATTGATTCACATAACTTCAAAGCCATCAAGATTCATAACTGATCTTGACATGGATATCCATCTAACAAATTCGTAAACGATTCGCAAATAAGGTTAACAGCAACCTTGACATAGAATCAATTCAATATAGCATCATATCAACTCGAATATTAAGATCCACTACCTGAGATGGATCAACAACACCACAATTAATTCAAAACATAAACAAGTATGTGATTTTTGCGGGCCAACTCAAAGATAATCGTTCTTGAGTTTCAAAGTCCCTACTTCGCGATGTCGTCATTATACCTTCGTTTATTTTGATTCTGAACTCTTCAAATCTGAAAGATACAACCAAAATACATATATCAAACTTCATATCAACCTATCATTTCAGAAACGAGTCAAAACCATCAAGAATTCATCAATCAAAACCACTTCAAACCTCAATCAACTTTCTTCGGCTCAAAGTCGGCGTCTCGTGTCGTTGGCCTTCCAAACTTGTCTGAAACTGAACAAGAAAATACTATAACATTGATAACATCTCAATAACAACTTCAACTCAGAATTCAGCTATCAAAACAGTTCCAAAACTCGATTAAACGACGTAGCGATTCAAAATCGGTAACCGACGTAATCCCGACTTCGAAACTTGTAACTCCAATTTATATATCAGCATATATCATATAGAACTCAGTCATATAACATCTTATCAGCAGCTATAGTCATCGATATACATTCTACAAATCATAATCAATCCCTTCAATCATCCAACTTTGATCCGGTGTCGAAACTAGACGCAATACAAAATTTCAAACATGAACGAAAACTCAATATCTGATATATATCCACTTTCGAATGTCAAACCATGCTAAAAGATATAAAAACTTACACCTAATCGAAGCCCTTGTCGTAAGGATTTCAGAACACTTTTCGGAATCAAAATCGGACAACCGGAACAAAAGTTATGGCAAATTGAATATCAAACTTCCAAAGAGAAATGAAGAGAACGACTCTCTGTTCTTATTTTCAAATGTTTCTGAACAAATTCCCCTTCTTACACGTTGCATATGCACAAGAATCTGATAACTTTCAATTAAATTTGCACTTTAGTCCCTAGATTCTTCAATAATTGCAATTTGGTCCTCGACCCTTATTTTAATTCAATTTCAATCCTAAATAATTTAAGAATATTAGAATTTAAATCAAAACTCTAAATATTCTCAAATTAAATATACTTGGATTAAAATTAAATAAATTCGGATTAATGTCTAATTAATCCCGGGCCTTACATTTCTCCCTCACTAAGACATGAGTTCGTCCTCGAATTCATAAACAATATAGATATGCAGTCCGCATACTCATAAAAGTAAAGAATAACTGAAAACTGAATAAGAACTCACATCAATGAAATAGATAAGGAAATTGTTGCTTCATATCTTCTTCAACTTCCCAAGTCGCTTCTTCAACTCCGTGTCGACTCCATTGAATCTTCACCAATGGAATGGTCTTCGTTCGGAGTTGCTTTGTCTTCCTATCAAGAATCTGAATAGGTTGCTCGAAATAGCTAAGAGTGTCATCCAACTCAGCTTCATCGGAGCGAATCACATGAGATGCATCAGATATATACTTCCTTAACATCGATACATGAAAGACTTCATGTATTCCAGATAAAGACATAGGAAGAGCGAGTCGATAAGCTAGATTGCCTATCTTCTCGAGAATCTCATACGGCCCAATATACCTCGGAGATAATTTTCCTCGTTTACCAAATCGAACGGTGTCTCTGAACGGTGAAATCTTCAGAAACACTCTATCTCCCTGATCAAAAGATAATGGCCGTCGTCGTACATTCGCATATCTGGTCTATCTGTGCTGTGCTGTTCTCATTCTCTGCTGTATCAGTTTCACCTTTTCAGTCATCTATCTGATCATATCTGGCCCCAACTCAGGTACCTCAGAAACATCATCCCAATACAAAGGCGATCGACACTTCTTTCCATATAATGCTTTAAATGGTGCCATCTCTATACTCGTCTGATAACTGTTGTTATAAGAAAATTCCACAAGTGGTATAGAGTTTTGCCATGTAACACCAAAATCAAGTACTACAGCTCTAAGCATATCCTCAAGCGTCTGAATTGTTCATTCAGATTGACCGTCGGTTTGAGGATGGTAAGCAGTACTCAAATGTAAACGCGTACCTAGAGCTTCCTGTAAGCTATGCCAAAAGTACAACGTAAACCTCGGATCTTGGTCAGATACAATCGACTTTGGAACACCGTGTAATCTTACCACTTCTCGAATATAGAGATCTGCCATTTGATCATGACGATACGTCATTCGATAAGGAATAAAGTGAAAGAGTGGGTGCCCGGTGAGCCAACTTGTGGCTAAGGGCTTTGATGACTCTTTGTATAAATAATCTTTTGTTTAATATAATTTACACTTTTATTAATGGCAATGACTTTATCTTTCTTCATATTGTTATATTGTGATATACTATTGTTGTTTTGATAAAGACCTTGAATATACTATAGTGTATGTAAGATGTGGTAGAACATGGGGATGTCTATCATGAAACACATCTTATAGTCACTGTATATTCTAAACTGTTCCTAGTCGATTGAGCCGTCCGATAATAAGGATAAGGATCGCTCGAGTTTGAGACTAGAATTTGCGATGCGGAGTACCACGTTTCATTGGTAAGGAACATAGAGATGTTCGAAGCATGCAAATGGATATTCATATGATGAATGATCGAACTACCCTATCCGGACTTTCCAAGTGGTTATCACTTATCGAGTGGATAAAGTCCGCGGTTTTGGTTGTACACCATTAGTCCTTACTACTTGAGACATCATTGAGACTCTATATGCTAGTACTGTGCTTTGACTCGTTTACCGACTCTATTGGGGTCATCAGGTGTCGGGATTGGGTACAGTTACAACACATATAGGAGTCGATGCTTTGTTGTCAAGGATTCACCACATACTTGCGAGTGTGGATATCCTATGCGATCTGAGGAGATATTAGTGTGACGAATCTCTGGCCAGAGTACATGATATGATTTAAGAAATGGTTTCTTAGTAGCACATGCGATGTCACTATTTGATCTTCAAGATGCATTGCATAGTTATCGAATCTCGAGCGACTCTCGATATACCAATGGTTGTTGATTCGATCGGGATATATGGATGAAGGGACCGTACTGTACGCTAACTAAAATCTATTGGTTCTTGTAGGCACTATCAGTGATACCTAGGGAATCATGGGGCGATGTTGCTAGGCGCTCATACCATGATTCGATGGGCAAGTCGGAAATTGTTGTTCCGAGTCACAAGGAGTTGTGAGCCCACGGCTAGCTGTATCCCTGAACCATTGAGGGTCACACAGTGTAATGGATTTTTAATCCCCGTTGAGATAGTTAAATTTAAAGAGTTAAATTTAATGAACGAAGAAGTTGGACTTCTTATTTAAGAGTAGAGGAGTAAGATTTCCTAAAATGACATAGGGATGACCATTTTTGGAAATCACTGAATTCGGATTCAGAAAAATTTATCTTGACTTTAAAAGGTGCAGAAATGGTTTCTGTGCACATTGGTGAAATCGGTTTATCAATCGGAGTCACGATGAATTTTATATTAATTTCTGAACATGCGGGCTTTGCTTGTCGGGCTTGAACTTATGACTAATGGGCCCTAAGCTGTTAGTGGCCTACATTATAAATAAGTTATTGCAGTACAGAAATTACATACAACAGGTCACAATTTTCGAAAACCCTAAGTATTTTTCTAAAAAGTGGCCGCCCCCCTCCCTCTCTCTGTCAGAAAAATCCAGCCTGTGATTTTGAATTACAGTCTGGTTTAACGGATCAAATTCGTTAATCTCTTCGTAGAAAACTTCTGATAGATTTTCTAGTTCAATCTATCAGAGGGATTAAATCTCTGTTCGTGGACCTGATTGAAGAACAGTTCGTCCATCAGTTCCAGGGATATACAACAAGAGCAGAGAAATCTGTTGGTGTCCAAAATCTCGATTCGAGATTAAAGGTAAAAATTTTATAATTGTTATTTAGTTTTTACACACACAATTTAATCGTAAGGTTGATACCCATTATGGAATCGTTCCATACAAAATTTTAATCTTCCGCTGCACCGGGTATCAATCATAATTGATCTGATCGCCGCATTCTCCAACAGTGGTATCAGAGCCAGGTTGCTCAGATCAAGCGATTAAATTAATCGATTGTACAAAAAATTTTTAGGTCTCGGTTTTTTGAAACAAAATAAATATTTAAAAATAAAATTATTTTTTTCGGGCAAAAACCCGGGCAGCGATTGGATCGCTGCCCGGGGCAGGGGCAGCGCACGGCGCTGCCCAGGGCAGCGACGAGGGGCAGCCGGGCTGCCCGGCCCGGGAACGTCCCGGGCGGCCCGCGGGAAAAATTATTTTTAATTTTTTAAATTAAATTTTAATATGTTAAAATTCTATTTTTGGTCCGATCGAAAATTGTTTTGATTGGTCCACGAGTCGTCGGATCAAATTGTTCGAGTCCGAAAATTTTAAAATTGATTTTTGGATAAATTTGAATTTTTGGAAAATTTTAATATTTTATCCTTTAATTGAATTTTGAAATTAATTATTTTTGGTACAATTGATGATAAGATATGATCTTATGGATATATTAAGTAAAATATGATTTTATGTATAAAATTTGATTTTATAGATAAAATATGATTTTATTTGATAAAAAGATAAAATATGATTTTGTATGTAAAATAAGATTTTATGTATGAAATATGATTTTATCCTTTTAAATTTAAATTGCCATTGCATGTTATCCAATAAATTAATTTTGAATTAAATGTTATTGGATAAGGATGATCGATTGCCATGACCAATTTTGTAGGTATATGTTAAGAATTTACATTTGTTTTATTGTTGTTGGTTTTATCAATGGGCCTGGTTTATGGCCCAATATGAATGTCATATGTAATAAAAGTGGGCTTGGTTTATGGCCCGTTCCCACCACTTAAAAATGTATCCCCTACTTGTCATTGTTATTTATTGTAAATACATTAGATTTAGTGGGAGATCAAGATTTGAAGATGGAGGTGGGCCCAGCAGACAATAAAGACAGAAGAAATGTAAATTGGAAGCAAATGTAATAGGATTGCATTGCATACTGCATATTACCTAGGATTGGACTAAGACTCGTGATTGGCAACCACGGGTCGATTAGAAATGGAATCGATCATCCTATATAATATGTGATATTATAGTTGTATGCATGTTTTAGACATAATTGTGTGAATCCGGCAAGCATACAAAATTTTTTAAAAAAAAAATGATGAGACAAATTTTTATAATTAAAAATCCCTCATTTTAAATATGATTTAAAATTGATATCAAGATAAATAAAGGAAATTTAAATTTGTTTAAATGTTCCTACCTTCCATCAACGATCAATGTATGAGATGCTACCCGCGGATACGGTCCGGCTCATATTATTGGGGGGGCCCGTTCGTCGGAAAGCTGTACATTGGATCGACACATGTTGTAAGTTGGGTGGAACTCCCATGGGATCGGCTCATATTATTGGGAGATCCACATGGCGACCATCCATCACAACTTAATATTGATGGGTCATCTTGACATGTCACAATAATCGGCGTCTTATTATTGGGCCCTTATTGGACATGAGGTAAAAAAAAAAACATGGAGGTTGCTTTGGAAGCAATTGGGCTCTACCATTTGAAAATTATGGTTGGCTGATATTATTCGGGACCATAAGTTTGTCAATTGGACTCCATGTTCTCACTAAGGAAAACAGTTTCCCGTTTTCACTAGAGGGTAGTGAAATCGTTAAAATAGTGGGAGTGAGATTCATAAAATAAATTTCGCCTATTTTATGTCTTAGTAAATTGCTTAAACAATCACTGATATTTGTCTGTTTCTTTTCAGTATTTCATACGATGAATTCGCGTAATCCACTTTTCTCGATCCTCGAACAAAATAAGTTGACTGGCGCAAACTATACGGAATGGTTCCGTAAGTTGAAGATTGTCTTGACTTCGGAGAAGATGCTCTACGTGTTAGAAAAATCTCCTCCAAAGGAAGCACCAGCTGACGTAAGTCCGGAGGAGTTAGCCAAGCTTGATACATGGTGGGACCATGATATCAAGACCAAATGCTATATGCAAGCCTCGATGTCTGATGAACTCCAGAGGCGATTTGAGGACACCGTGAATGCTGCTGACATTCACGTTCAACTCAAGGAACTTTTTGGGGCTCAATCGAGGGCTGAAAGGTTCGCTACTGTAAAGGAGCTAATGACGTGTCACATGCGTGAAGGGACTTCGGTCCGTGATCATGGGGTACGAGTGATTTGGCTCATACAGAAGTTGGTAACTCTTGATTTGGTGTTGGAGCATGAACTCAACGTGGACTTACTACTTCTGTCTCTTCCTTCTTCGTTTGACGGATTTGTGGTAAATTTCAATATGAACAAGATAGAGGCCTCCCTTGAAGAGATGGTCAATATGCTTGTGACATATGAATCCACATTAAAGAAGGATAAACCGGCTTTCTTGGTGGGCTCCTCTTCTTCTGCTAAGAAGGGGCCAAGTACGAAGGGTAAGAAACGTTCTGCCCCACCCAAGAAAATTGAACCCGAGAAGAAGTACAAGACAAAGGCTTCAAACATGGAAAAATCCAAGGATGTTTGCCATTACTGCAAGAAGCCCGGTCATTGGAAGCGTATCTGTAAGGAATATCTAGAGCAGTTGCGAACTGCAAAGGGTATGTTCTATATTGAAATAAATGTTTCACTTAATACTACTTCTTGGGTATTGGATACCGGATGTGGATCTCACATTTGCAATGATTTGCAGGTGATGACAAGAAGTCGCAGGCTTAGGATGGGTGAGACCCAGCTGAGGCTCGGAAATGGTTCCAGAGTTGAAGCAAAAGCAGTGGGAGATGTTTATTTAATTTTGCGGAACGGTTTTAAGTTACTTTTAAGAGATGTTTTATTTGTTCCGAATTTGATTAAAAACATTATTTCTGTTTCTATGCTTGATAGAGATGGTTATTCTTGCAATTTTGTGAATGGGATTTGCAATATTTACAAGAATGAATGTTTGATTGGAAATGGACAACTTGAAAACGATCTATACAACTTAAAACTAAAAGACGTTCCAATAAATTATGTTGATAAACCGGCAACAACAAACAAAAGGAAAATCGATAGCCAAAACCCGGCAAACCTTTGGCACGCTAGGCTAGGTCATATTTCCTCAAGGAGGATGAACAAGCTAGTGGGAGAGGGCATGTTTGATATGTCTGATATTAACTCTCTACCTACTTGTGAATCCTGCCTAAAAGGAAAAATGACTAAATCTCCTTTTAAGGGGAAACCTGAGCGTAGTCAAAATCTGTTGGATTTGATCCATACAGATGTTTGTGGTCCATTTAGAGTTGGGACTCAATATGGCCACACCTACTTCATTACCTTTACTGATGATTATTCAAGGTATGGGTATTTATATTTAATGAAATATAAGTCTGAAGCATTTGAAAAGTTCAAAGAATTCAAGGCTGAAGTAGAAAACAAGCTAGGTAAAAGTATTAAAGCACTTCGATCGGATCGAGGTGGAGAATACTTGAGTACCGAGTTTTTGGACTATATAAAAGAGAATGGGATTCTCTCTCAGTGGACACCTCCTATGACACCACAGCTTAATGGTGTATCGGAGCGTCGTAATCGAACTTTGTTGGACATGGTTCGATCCATGATGAGCTTCACTGAGCTTCCACCTTCGTTTTGGGGCTATGCGCTTGAAACAGCGGTATTGTTGTTGAACAAAGTCCACACTAAAGCAGTGGACAAAACACCATACGAGTTATGGAATGGCAAAGCTCCTAAGTATTCGTACTTGAGGATTTGGGGATGTCCTGCTTACGTGAAGCGGACAGTGGGAGATAAGTTAGATAGTCGATCCAGCTTATGTTATTTTGTAGGATATCCGAAGAATTCAATCGGATATTATTTCTATTATCCTGCTGAAACAAAGGTGTTTGTTTCAAGGAATGCCACCTTCTTGGAGAAGGAGTTCTTATTGGATAAGAAAGGCGAGATGATGGAACTCGAAAAAATTCGAGAAGAACCCGAAATACAAAATAACGATCCTACACCTCAGGAACCATTGCTGGACACACCTATACCTAGAAGATCCGAGAGGACTTCTAGACCTCCTATTCGATATGGTCTTCTTCTTGAAGGGGATCAAGATGAACCCGATGTTGGATGTGATCCAAGAAACTTCAAGGAAGCAATTTCTGATGCGGATTCAAATTTATGGCTTGAAGCTATGCAGTCGGAAATAGATTCGATGCATACAAACCAAGTTTGGTCTCTAGTAGATCCTCCCGATGGAATTGTTCCAATAGGGTGTAAATGGATCTACAAGAGAAAGCTTGGGCCTGATGGTAAGGTATTGACCTACAAGGCACGATTGGTGGCAAAAGGTTATACTCAAAAACAAGGAGTTGACTATGATAAAACCTTTTCGCCAGTTGCAATGTTCAAGTCCATAAGAATCCTTATTGCCATAGCTGCATGGTATGACTATGAGATATGACAAATGGATGTGAAGACTGCTTTTCTTAATGGAGACATTAAGGAAGAAATCTATATGAAGCAGCCTGAGGGGTTCACATCCATGGGAAGCGAGCATAAGGTATGCAAGCTTCAGAGATCAATTTATGGTCTAAAACAAGCATCAAGAAGTTGGAACCAGAAATTTGATGAAACAATAAAGGAGTTTGGTTTCATCAAGAACCCGGAGGAACCATGCGTGTACAAGAAAGTAGTTAAGGATGCTGTGACATTCTTAGTACTTTATGTTGATGACATCCTACTCATTGGGAATGATGTAGGGATGTTGCAGTCAACAAAGATATGGTTATCAGGTAGATTCTCGATGAAGGATTTGGGTGAGGCATCCTATATTCTAGGGATACAGATCTATAGAGATAGATCTAAGAGAATGATAAGACTCACTCAATCAACCTACATCGACACCATATTGAAACGGTTTTCAATGGATGGGTCCAAGAGAGGACATCTACCCATGTGTCATGGAGTTTCTCTATCCAAGTCTATGTGTCCCAAGACTGATGAAGAGATAGAGAAAATGACACATGTACCATATGCGTCAGCCATAGGTAGTATCATGTATGGGATGATATCTACCAGACCGGATGTAGCATTTGCTCTGAGTGTCACGAGCAGATATCAAGCTAATCCCGGTCAAATGCATTGGAAAGTCGTGAAGGACAGTCTTAAGTACTTACGAAGGACTAAGAATATGTTCATGGTATATGGAGGAAGAGAACTAAAATTGGATGGCTATACCGACTCTAGCTTCCAAAGTGACGTGGATGACTCGAAGTCAACCTCTGGATTTGTGTTCATGCTCAATGGCGGTGCTGTCTCTTGGAAGAGTTCCAAGCAGGACACCACAGCGGATTCCACCACTGAAGCAGAATACATTGCAGCATCGGCTGCTTCTAAAGAGGCCGTTTGGATGAGGAATTTCGTCCAAGAGTTGGGCATCATTCCTGAAGTTGTTGGTCCAGTCCCGGTGTACTGTGACAACACGGGTGCCGTTGCTCAGGCAAAGGAACCAAGGTCTCATCAAAGATCCAAACACGTACTGAGGAAATACCACATCATCCGGGAGATTGTGGAAAGAGGAGACATCACTGTCGAAAGAGTGGCCTCTGCAGACAATATCGCTGATCCACTTACTAAGCCCTTGCCAGGACCATTATTTGACAAACATCGCGAAGCAATGGGTCTACGTAGTATGACTAGTTGGCTATAGGGCAAGTGGGAGATTGAAAGAGTGGGTGCCCGGTGAGCCAACTTGTGGCTAAGGGCTTTGATGACTCTTTGTATAAACAATCTTTTGTTTAATATAATTTACACTTTTATTAATGGCAATGACTTTATCTTTCTTCATATTGTTATATTGTGATATACTATTGTTGTTTTGATAAAGACCTTGAATATACTATAGTGTATGTAAGATGTGGTAGAACATGGGGATGTCTATCATGAAACACATCTTATAGTCACTGTATATTCTAAACTGTTCCTAGTCGATTGAGCCGTCCGATAATAAGGATAAGGATCGCTCGAGTTTGAGACTAGCATTTGCGATGCGGAGTACCACGTTTCATTGGTAAGGAACATAGAGATGTTCGAAGCATGCAAATGGATATTCATATGATGAATGATCGAACTACCCTATCCGAACTTTCCAAGTGGTTATCACTTATCGAGTGGATAAAGTCCGCGGTTTTGGTTGTACACCATTAGTCCTTACTACTTGAGACATCATTGAGACTCTATATGCTAGTACTGTGCTTTGACTCGTTTACCGACTCTATTGGGGTCATCAGGTGTCGGGATTGGGTACAGTTACAACACATATAGGAGTCGATGCTTTGTTGTCAAGGATTCACCACATATTTGCGAGTGTGGATATCCTATGCGATCTGAGGAGATATTAGTGTGACGAATCTCTGGCCAGAGTACATGATGTGATTTAAGAAATGGTTTCTTAGTAGCACATGCGATGTCACTATTTGATCTTCAAGATGCATTGCATAGTTATCGAATCTCGAGCGACTCTCGATATACCAATGGTTGTTGATTCGATCGGGATATATGGATGAAGGGACCGTACTGTATGCTAACCAAAATCTACTGGTTCTTGTAGGCACTATCAGTGATACTTAGGGAATCATGGGGCGATGTTGCTAGGCGCTCATACCATGATTCGATGGGCAAGTCGGAAATTGTTGTTCCGAGTCACAAGGAGTTGTGAGCCCACGGCTAGCTGTATCCCTGAACCATTGAGGGTCACACAGTGTAATGGATTTTTAATCCCCGTTGAGATAGTTAAATTTAAAGAGTTAAATTTAATGAACGAAGAAGTTGGACTTCTTATTTAAGAGTAGAGGAGTAAGATTTCCTAAAATGACATAGGGATGGCCATTTTTGGAAATCACTGAATTCGGATTCAGAAAAATTTATCTTGACTTTAAAAGGTGCAGAAATGGTTTCTGTGCACATTGGTGAAATCGGTTTATCAATCGGAGTCACGATGAATTTTATATTAATTTCTGAACATGCGGGCTTTGCTTGTCGGACTTGAACTTATGACTAATGGGCCCTAAGCTGTTAGTGGCCTACATTATAAATAAGTTATTGCAGTACAGAAATTACATACAACAGGTCACAATTTTCGAAAACCCTAAGTATTTTTCTAAAAAGTGGCCGCCCCCCTCCCTCTCTCTGTCAGAAAAATCCAGCCCGTGATTTTGAATTACAGTCTGGTTTAACGGATCAAATTCGTTAATCTCTTCGTAGAAAACTTCTGATAGATTTTCTAGTGCAATCTATCAGAGGGATTAAATCTCTGTTCGTGGACCTGATTGAAGAACAGTTCGTCCATCAGTTCCAGGGATATACAACAAGAGCAGAGAAATCTGTTGGTGTCCAAAATCTCGATTCGAGATTAAAGGTAAAAATTTTATAATTGTTATTTAATTTTTACACACACAATTTAATCGTAAGGTTGATACCCATTATGAAATCGTTCCATACAAAATTTTAATCTTCCGCTGCACCGGGTATCAATCATAATTGATCTGATCGCCGCGTTCTCCAACATAAAGCATGCAGATTTCGTCAACCTGTCGATGATCACCCAAACAGCATCGCATCCTCGAGATGATCGTGGCAACTTCGTTACAAAGTCCATGGAAATGTGGTCTCATTTCCATTCAGGAATCGATAAACTCTATAATAAGCCACCTGGTTTCTTTCTTTCAGCTTTCACCTGTTGGCAATTCAAACATTTTGACACAAATTCCGTCACATCAGACTTCATTTGTTTCCACCATTACTGACTCTTCAAGTCGTTGTACATCTTTCTGCCTCCAGGGTGAACACTAAAGCGACTACAATGGGCTTCTTTCAGAATATGCTGTCTCAAGTCTGCAATATTGGGAACAACTATGCGGTTATTCACATACAAGATATCATCATCACTAACCTTGTACTCAGACTGATGTCCTGATCTAATCATTTCAATCGATTTTTGTACATTCTGATCAGCTTTCTGCGCTTCTTTGATACGAATCAATAACTCTGGCTCAGCACTGATTGCGTAAACTCTCATAGGCCTTCTATCTGTCTCAAATACATACCCAAAAACACAACAATTCTCAATCAAATTAGATACACCTATAGTAGATACAGATAGAGCACATACTTTTCTACTCAGGGCATCTACTGCTGCGTTAGATTTTCCCGGATTGTATTTGATTTCACAATAAAAATCCTTCAGTAAATCAAGCCATCGTCGTTGTCTCATATTCAATTCAGACTGTGAAAATAGATACTTCAGACTTTTATGATCGGAAAAGATTTCAAACTTCTCGCCGTATAAATAATGTCTCCAAATCTTCAATGCAAAGACGATTGCAGCCAATTCAAGATCATGAATCGGATACCTAACTTCATGTGGTTTCAGTTGTCGAGAAGCATAAGCGACAACATGTCCTTTCTGCATTAAAATACATCCCAAACCCTGGTGAGAAGCATCACAATAAACAACAAAATCACCAGTACCTGTAGGGATTATTAGAACAGGCGCTGTAGTCAATCTCTTCTTAAGTTCGACGAAACTTCTTTCACATGCTTCAGACCAAACAAATGGTGCATTCATCTGTGTAAGCTATGTAATAGGCTTCGCTATAGATGAAAAATCTCGAATGAATCGACGATAATAACCTGCTAAGCCCATAAAACTTCGAATTTCTGGCACAGATGTCGGTCTCTGCCAACTGATCACAGTTTCAACCTTACTCGGATCCACTGAAATGCCATCTCCTGAAATTACATGACCAAGAAAAACAACTCGCTGCAACCAAAACTCACATTTGGATAACTTGGCATACAATTTCTCTTCTCTTAATATTCTCAATACAGTTCGGAGATGATCAGCATGTTCACACAGATTCTTAGAGTATATCAAAATATCATCGATAAATATGATTACGAAATCATCTAGATATCTTTGAAATACCCTGTTCATCAGTCCCATTAACACTGCAGGTGCATTTGTTAAACCAAAAGGCATGACAATAAAATCATAATGTCCATACCTGGTTCTAAATGCAGTCTTTGGGATGTCTTCATCTCTCACTCTCAACTGATGATAACCGGATCGTAGATCAATCTTCGAATAAACTGACGATCCCTGCAATTGATCAAATAAATCATCGATACGAGGTAAAGGATAACGATTCTTTACCGTTGCTTTGTTCAATTGCCGGTAGTCAATACATAATCTCATCGATCCATCCTTCTTTCGAACAAATAATACCGGAGCACCCCAAGGGGAAACACTCGGTCTGATATAGCCTTTGGCCAACAAATCTTCAAGTTGGTCTTTCAGTTCTTTCAGTTCAATCGGTGCCATACGGTAAGGTGCTTTCGATATCGGCTGTGTACCTGGCATCAATTCAATATTGAAGTCTACCTCTCTGTACGGTGGCAATCCTGGAATCTCGTCAGGGAAGACATCTGCAAACTCATTTACCACTGGTATGTTCGTCAATTTCGGACTAGTCTTCAGTACATCCACTACATAAATCAGAAATCCTTCTGCTCCTTTCTGTAACAAGTCAGTCATAGAAAGAACAGATATCAAAGGAATTCTGGCTCGTGATCCCTTACCATAGAATTTCCACTCATCAGTCATATCAGGTCTGAACTTCACAATCTTCTAAAAACAGTCAACTGTTGCTCTGTACTTGGTTAGCATATCGATACCGATTATGCAATCAAAATCAGATAAACCAAGAACAATACAGTCAAGCTCAACTTCATTACCTTCGTACTGTAGTACACAATTTTTAATAGACTTCACTGATACTATACCTTTTCCCAACGGTGAAGATATAGACACTACAGTAGCTAATGACTCAATAGGCAATGAATACAATGTAAAATATTGTTCAGATATAAAGGTATGCGACGCACCAGTATCGAATAAGACATAGGCAGGATAACCAGAAAGAAAACAGTTACCTGCAATCACATCGTCTGGTGCCGCTTGTGCTTGCTCTTCAGTCAATGCAAACACTCGTGCTTGTTGCCTCGGAGGTTGATTTACAGTTTGACCTCCTCCTCTTTCTTGTGCTACAGGCTGTGGTTGGAAAGAGTGCACTGAAGATATCTGTCTGTCAGTCTGAGCTACTGGTCTAGACGATCCAGTACCTTGAGCACCTTCAGAACCTCTTTGAGGACAAACCCTCGCAAAGTGTCCCATCTTGTTGCAAATATGACAACTACCAAAAATGCCTCGGCACTGATCACTGGTATGACGACCACCACACTTGGTGCAATACACCTCAGACCTACCAGCTCGGGATTGTTGTGATCCACTTGAACTCGAAGAACTACCACCACCTGATCTCTTAAACTGTTTGCTCTTGCCTTTAAAGAAACTAATCTTTCCACCACTGCTACCTCCAGATTCAAATCGAGGTGGCGGTGGAATTTGTGACTGTTCTTGAGACTGTCTCTCTGGCTGTGGAACAAACTGTGTTCCTCGTTGTTTCAATATCCCTGCTTCTGCACCCTTTGCTCGATTCAGAGCATCAGCAAAGGTATTCGGTCTTCCCGAATTCACCAGTGTAAATACATCAGGATTCAAGCCATTGATAAATTGATCGGCTTGAGCTTCATCACTAACAGCGATATGTGGAGCAAACTTCAACAGGCTAGTGAACTTGGCAACATATTCCTCGATATTCAACTGTCCCTGTTGCAGGCTTGCAAACTCTGCTCCTTTGTCCTTGCGATAAGACACAGGAAAGAAACGCTGATAGAAAGCAGTTAGAAATACAGACCAGGTAATAACAGTACCTTGGTTCTCCAATGCTTTCTTCGTTGCTATCCACCAACTTTTGGCAAGGCCATGCAGTTGATGAATAATCAGTCTCACACGACGATCATCTGAATAATCAATAGACTCAAATAACTGCTCAATATCTTCCAGCCAGTTCTCGCACTCTATAGCATTCTCAGTTCCTTGCAACTTCGGTGGTTGGAATGACTGGAATCGTTTCAGAAGTTTCTCCATCGGATTCGCATCACTAAACTCATCAGTAGACGTACTAACCTGTCCATGTTCAGACACTGTCACTGGGACCTGTGCAGCATTTGTCTGTTCAGGCTGATTCTTAGCCAATGTCTATCTAACCCTCGGTGCTGGTCGGGGAGGCATATCTGATAATCAAACAGATTAGTGTACAGTTAAATCTCAATTACAATAAGTCTGTTACAGTCCACATTGCCTTCATAAAAGATCGAGTGTCGATTCATCCTCATAATACATGCTAGTACTTCAATCAAATAACCAGATAGCATGTAATTCATACCATTGTATAGCATATTCTTCGCAAATTATCACAACATCATGTGACAATTTAATATTTGTAATCAATCAATCATATACAATACAATTATAAAAGAAATAAATAAATCAGAATAGAAGACTCAATCTACCCCGCTCATCTAATCTCAGTCCAAAAAACTTATGCTCTGATACCACCTGTTGTGGGGACCTCGGGTTGCTAATCTCATCTTAGGGCAATAAATGAACAATTAACATTCATTAAACATCAATTAAATAAACCAAGAGCCAAGTAAAAAAAAAAAGTTTATAAACAGTGCCTCGCTCGATCGGTGAAAAACACCCGATCGAGCGAGCACATTTGCTCAGCTCTCGGATGGAACATATTTTGGCCTCGCTCGATCCGTCAACTTTTGCGGATCGAGCGAGCCACAATTTTAAATTCTCTGTTTGTCAAATTCCCAGGCTCGCTTGATCCGTCAACTTCTGCGGATCGAGCGGCCTCTGTTTTTCCAGAATTCTGCAGAACACCTTTTTCTGTCAAACACGGTCCCTTCCAATTTAATCCCCAAAAATCAATCCAAAACATGATATATCAACTTCAAAACATGCATATACTTATAAACAAAATCTCAAGCATTTATACATGCATTTTATTACAACAACAAGTCGCTAAAGTTCGATAAACGACATCAAGTATTCCAAACTTCATACATGTGATCTAAACCAAAGTTTCATGCTTCTAAATTTCAATACATCTTCTACAATCCCGAGTTCTCACGTTCTAGACTATCTCCCAGCTGTCAATAACGTCGATGACTAGCTCCTGCCCTTTCTGTTGTCATGCACACATACAAAACAAGACAACAGTCGGATAAACTCCGATGAGATACAATTATCAGTATAACCAACATATAGAAAGCGTTAAATAAATCATCTTGACTCTATTTAAACTCAACCCAACAAATAGAGTACATAAACGCTTTACATATGAATTGATTCACATAACTTCAAAGCCATCAAGATTCATAACTGATCTTGACATGGATATCCATCTAACGAATTCGTAAACGATTCGCAAATAAGGTTAACCTTGGCATAGAATCAATTCAATATAGCATCATATTAACTCGAATATTAAGATCCACTACCTGAGATGGATCAACAACACCACAATTAATTCAAAACATAAACAAGTATGTGATTTTTGCGGGCCAACTCAAAGATAATCGTTCTTGAGTTTCAAAGTCCCTACTTCGCTATGTCGTCATTATACCTTCGTTTATTTTGATTCTGAACTCTTAAAATCTGAAAGATATATCCAAAATACTTATATCAAACTTCATATCAACCTATCATTTTAGAAACAAGTCAAAACCATCAAGAATTCATCAATCAAAACCACTTCAAACCTCAATCAACTTTCTTCGGCTCAAAGTCGGCGTCTCGTGTCGTTGGCCTTCCAAACTTTTCTGAAACTGAACAAGAAAATACTATAACATTGATAACATCTCAATAACAACTTCAACTCAGAATTCAGCTATCAAAACAGTTCCAAAACTCGATTAAACGACGTAGCGATTCAAAATCGGTAACCGACGTAATCCCGACTTCGAAACTTGTAACTCCAATTTATATATCAGCATATATCATATAGAACTCAGTCATATAACATCTTATCAACAGCTATAGTCATCTATATACATGCTACAAATCATAATCAATCCCTTCAATCATCCAACTTTGATCCGGTGTCGAAACTAGACGCAATACAAAATTCCAAACATGAACGAAAACTCAATATCTGATATCTATCCACTTTCGAATGTCAACCCATGCTAAAAGATATAAAAACTTACACCAAATCGAAGCCCTTGTTGTAAGGATTCCAGAACACTTTTCGGAATCGAAATCGGACAACTGAAACAAAAGTTATGGCAAATTGAATATCAAACTTCCAAAGGGAAATGAAGAGAACGACTCTCTGTTCTTATTTTCAAATGTTTCTGAACAAATTCCCCTTCTTACACATTGCATATGCACAAGAATCTGATAACTTTCAATTAAATTTGCACTTTAGTCCCTAGATTCTTCAATAATTGCAATTTGGTCCTCGACCCTTATTTTAATTCAATTTCAATCCTAAATAATTTAAGAATATTAGAATTTAAATCAAAACTCTAAATATTCTCAAATTAAATATACTTGGATTAAAATTAAATAAATTCGGATTAATGTCTAATTAATCCCGGGCCTTACAAATTGTGCTTTAAATAGAGTAGTCATTCTTCCTCCAATCTCGCTTAGGATTCTCCTGCTAAGACTGATTCTTTGGTTTCTGGCATGATCATTTCCCAAGCTATCTTGACAGATCCCATTTGACTCATTCCTAGGAGTTTAATGAATCCTTCTTTATTGAGATCTAATGTTCCTGCTGCAATTCTCATAGCTGACGTCCAATTATCTATGAGATCTTCCCTGTTTTTAAAGTCCAGAACTTTAAGGTTTAACATAACCCCATAAGGATGTATCGGATCTAAAACAGTTTTTTCGTAAGGAGTTTGATGAAGTGGAATTTTACTCCTTCTTGTCCTTGTTCTTGCTGGATGAGAATTTTCTCCAACGTGAAATTCACTATATGGTTCTTCTGTTTTAACCACATATCTTGACGGATTCCCTGTAGGTTGTTCACCTTCAGGGGAATTCATCTTTAGATCTACTACCTTAAGATTTGCAAATGAATCGGCAAGGTCTTGTAGATCTTCAAGATTTAATCTTTCTAAAGTAGTCATCAAATAATATTTTTCTATGATACTGCTTTTATAAGATTAATCATCATTTCTTCATCAGTTAAAGGTTTTTGTACCATTTTGGTTTTACCTTTCTGATGTAACAAAGGTTCGGTACCAAACGAGAGTGGTAACCTTCTTCCTTTCCTAGAACTTGATGTTTGCTCTAGGTTCTGGATTTTAATTTGAAGATCCTTTAAATTTACAAGAATTTCTTCTTGTTTTTTAAGGATTTCTTCAATTTTTCGAGGTATTTCATATAGCTGGTTGCTATAATATTGTACCATCTTTTGGATTTCTCTAAGATCTCCGGAGAGTTTAGAGGAATCTGGTGTGATTTCTAAAAATTGAGAATTAGAAATCATATTTCTTACTCTTTTTAGAGCATGTAAAATAATCTATTTTAAATAGATTCACTTGTTTATAAGATTTCATATAAAGGAAATCATTCTTTTTCAAACTTTCGTTTGAATCCATGTTTTGTTGAAAATCTCTTCCTCAACAAAGGAAAGTATAATTTAATGAATAATATAAAGTCTGAATAAAATTATCAAGGCTCTGATACCATTTTGTTGAGCCACTGGGAAAAAAATAAGTCTTTATAAATAAAAAGGTAGATAGGAATTTTTTAGTCTAGATATTGGGGAAACATTTTATTAAAAGAGGGACGTAATTGGAAACGAATAATGTGTTAGTATATTTTTGGAAAAGTAATGAAACTATAGGGACATATTGGGGAATTATTCCATTTTCGGTAATGTAGTTTTTGAATGAGTTATTCTTTAACAATTGAAAATTTTCTCATGAGATAACTTTTTAGTGGATCCTATATTGTCGGTTTATCCATAGCTTAGTACATTGTGGATTTGTTTTTTAAAAAAATTTAAAATACGAAAAAAAACTAAACAATTTCTATTCGGATCTTTGTATCTTTTAATTTAGTTAGAAAATGTTTACTTTAATCATCAACATTGAATGACTGATTTTAGAGAAGTTGCTAGAACCTAAGAGGGGGAGAGGGTGTGAATTAGGTTTTTTGGCACCTTTAGCGATTTTTAAAATAAATTTTCAAAGTTGAAAATACGCAAGCAGAAAACTTCTTGGACATTCAAAAGAAATATAGAAGCAAAGCTCATAAATAAAGACTGTAAGTAAATAAATCAGTAAAGGAGAAGAGATTTGTTCTAGAAGTTCGAAGATGAATCGTCTACATCTCTCCTTCCCGGTTAAGATTTGAAAGGAAAATGTGTCTCGGATAATAGACATAATTTCTAGTCACTTATTTCTTTTTTGAATTAAATTCTAAATATAAGTTTTGTCTTTCTTTGACTCTTTTTTATCCTTAGTTATATAGATTACTATCTTTTATTAAGTGATATGATATCTTTGTTTTTTGAAGGAGTTTTATAGTAACAAGATATTGGTTTCCATGCTAATAAAACTCTATCAAAAGGAAACAAATAAATCTATATCAAGATGCAGAATGAAGCATGCAAAAATAGAGATATTTTGAACGAGAAGAAGAGCAGAGCTTTCACAGAAACTTAGAGAAGAATTCTGAAGACCAAGCAATCAAAGATCACATATTCCGGTTGAAGAATTCTCGTCGATTTCTGGTGTAGTTCGATGTGTTGGGAAACACTCGAATATAACATCGTGGCCACTTCATTTTGAAGATCTTTCTGGCTTATTCCTTGCGGCTGTGTTTATGTTTATACACTCTTTGGTTTTTTATACTTGGTTTATAGTTTTAGGGTGTGGTTTTAATTTCTCAACTTTTTGAGAAATTTGGTTTTTGTTTTTACACTCATTGGTTTTTCTTTACAATCCTAGAATTGAATTTAGAGTAGTGTTAGGATTTCTCAACATGTTGAGAGATCTAACTTTGATAGGTTTACTAGGATTGATTTTTGTATTTGAATATTACTTTGTCCTAGTAATCATTTTTGCCATAAGACATCCACTTGTGCACAGTAACTCTTGTGTAAACTGTTTATTATTTTATATTTATTTCCGCTGCGTTATTATTCGTAACAATTCGTTATTGATTGAAATTATCTATTTCCATTCGAACTTGTTAAGTTTCTGGAGGTGTTGCCCTTTGATGTTGCCAACATCATAGGACAACATCAGCGTGTTTAACTGCATAAGTTTTTGTATAATGTCATGTCGATACCTTTCAATTGGTATCAGAGCCTTCTATTAACGACACTAAGAGTCGATTTTGGTTTTTATTTTTGACAGGTACATTATGGAAGTTCAAGACTCTTACAAGGATTTGTTACAAATCTCGCAAGAAGTTAATGAATCAGATCTATGTGAAGAGTCTACATCTCTGATTACGAAGAAATTTGGCAATTACATAAAGAGAATTATAGATAAGAAAAAAAATTGAGAAGAAATCCAAGCCTCAGTTTGTGCCTACACCTTTGAAGACTCAACTATCATCTCTCTCTCAGGATCAGAACAAGCTGAAGTACAAGGATGATCATAAGAAGATTGAATCAGTACAATGTTGTGAGTGCTCGGGATTTGGGCACTATGCTAATGAATGTGCTAATAGATTGAGGAAAGGAGTGACTGCATTTTTATGTGATGATGATATTGATGAAGATCACGAGTCTACTGATAAAGAGAATCATACATCACTCACTGCCCTCTTGAACGAAAAACAATTTTTGGAAGTCAATCCCCACGGTGTTGCCTCTGGCACGGCAACATCAGGCCACAACATCAGACGGTATGTATCTAATTCCTTGTGTTTGAATGCTGTTTTTCTTGAGTATCCCAGTGTTCATGATGATAAGGATGAAGGAGAACTCACATTGGAAACTGTTCTAAGCATGTACGAGGAGAACACTGATTTGAAGAGCTCTCTGGCCAGGTGTGAGTCTATCATGAACAAGGAGATATCGAGTTTTGCAGAATGAATGATGAATTGGCTCGAGCAAATCATACTTTGGCTAGGTACAACTCGAGTTCAGGCAAGCTCAATGTTTTACTGTCTGTTGGCAAGGATGAAAAAGCTGGCTTAGGAATCAAAAATAGAGTATTTGAAGTAGGTGAATCATCAACCAGTGAACCTAAGCCTACTGTATTTGTAAAATAAAGTGTAAGTAACTCATTCACTAAAGTTGTTCCCACTGCCAAAATTCCACCTAAATAGGTTTGCACCCAGAAAAAAAAAACCACATTGCGTCTGTCATTACTGTCACAGACCTGGACACATCAGACCCTATTATTTCAAGTTGAGGAAAGACTACATGAAGTGGACTGTCAAGTCGATGTTGTATTATGGTGTTGGCAACATCAGCACAACACTGCTAAGAAACAGTCTTCTAGTAAAAGGGTCTGGGTACCTAAGGTGAAAACTTACTGTTTTGTCATTTATGCTTCATTAAAAACTGACACTACAGGTATATGGAATTTTGACCATGGCAGCTCACGCCACATGACTAGATCAAATGAGTTCTTCATTGATTATTTGGAACAAAACGGTGGACGAGTTACCTATGGTGGAGGTGCAAAAGGAAATATTATTGGAAAATGAACTTTGAATGTGAAAGGACTTCCAGAGCTTCACAATGTGCTTCATGTCAAAGGATTAAATTCGAATTTAATTAGCATTAGCCAATTATGTGATGATAACCTGTTTGTGAAATTTGATAAAAAAAAATGATGTGAGGTGTTTGGTGAAGCTAATGTTTGTGTTATGACAGGTACTAGGACAACCAATAATTGCTACCAAATTGGTGAAAAACATGGTTGTAGAAGCTCTAAGGTAAGCGAATTGGATTTATGGCACCAGAAGATAGGACATGCAAACTTCAAAACCTTGAAGAATCCGAGTAAGTTTGAAGTTGTACGAGCTATGCCTAACCTTACTTCTGGAACTTCGTTTGTTTGTGGACCATTTCAAAAGCGTAAACAGACTCGTGTTGCGCACCCGATGTTACAACATCATGGGACAACACTGTTTCTGGAGCTCTTATATATGGATCTTATGGATCTTATGGAAGTTTAAAGCCATGGTGGTAGGCGTTATTCTTTTGTATACGTAGATGATTTATCTCGGTCTACTTGGATAAGATTTATTAGAGAAAAAAATAACACATTTGATGTATTTATGAAATTGCTTACAAAGGTATCCAATGTGCAAAATTTGATGGTTAGTCGTATTAGGACTGATCATGGAAAAGAATTTTAGAATTCATTGTTTACAGGTTTGTGTGAAAAGAAGGGAATATCACATGAATTCTCTGCACCAAAGACTCCACAACAAAATGGCAGAGTTGAGAGGAAAAACAGGACCTTGTAGGAAATGCCTCGTGTGATGCTGAGTTCAAAGAACATTGCTAAGCGTTTTTGGGCTGAAGCTTTGAATATTGCGTGTCATATTTCGAATAGGATGTATTTGAGAAATGGTTCCACTATGTCTTATTATGAAATTCTTATGGGAAAGAAGTCTAATCTCAAATATTTTCATGTCTTTGGTTGTATTTGCTATGTGTAAAATGATAGGGATCATTTGGCTAGGTTTGATTCTAAAAGTGATAAATGCATGTTTCTTGGATATGCAGCTAATAGACGTGTTTACAGGATGTTCAATCTGAGGACTAAGACCATCACGGAGTCTGTTAACGTGGTTTTTGATGATCTCTCAGACCTCAAAGGAAATACGACAAAAGATGACATCCAATAATTGCTGGATGAACAACTGGAAACTCCCAGTGTTGTGCCTGATGTTGCCAACATCGAAGGTACAACATCGGATTCCCAGCTAACTCAACCTGAAGAAGATCATCCTGCTGAAGAAATACAAACCGATGTGGTAGAAAAAAATGGTGAAAAAGAATTACCAAGGAGGATTTAGAGATATCATCCCATATCTCAGGTAATTGGTAACTTACAGGAAAACTTGAGAACCCGAGACAAATAAAAAGTGGACTATCGAAAGATGATCGGGTTAGTGTGCAATACTTATGTGTTTTTCCAGGTAATGTATTCTAGTTTTGTGTCACTTATTTAACCCAAGAATGTGAACGAAGTCTTAAAAGATGAGTTTTGGGTAAATGCGATGCATGAAGAGCTTGAGCAATTTGTTCGAAATGATTTATGGTTTTTTGCACCCCCTCCTGCTCATGGTAATTTAATAGGTACTAAGTGGATCTTCAAAAAAAAAAAACTGATGATTGGGGGAACATTGTTAGAAATAAGGCTCGTTTGGTTTCTCAATGATATATCAAGTAAAAGGGGTAGATTTTGATAAAAATTTTACTCTTGTTGCTCGTATTGAATCTGTTCGATTGTTGCTTGCTATCACTTGTCATATGGGTCTTAAATGTATCAAATGGATGTGAAAAATGCTTTTCTTAATGTTATTTTGCATGAATAAGTTTATGTCCAACAACCTAAGGGTTTTGAAGACCCTAAGCATTTTGGTCCTGTCTACAAATTGAAAAAAGCTCTATATGGACTCAAGCAAGCACCATGTGCATGGTATGGTAGATTGACAGAATATTTTTTGAGTATTGGATTCAAAAGAGGTGAAGTGTATAAAACTCTCTTTATTCAAAAGCTCAAAGGTGATCTTAATTTGTCAAATCTATGTGGATGACATACTATTTTGTGCTTCATCTCAAAAGTATGTTGATCACTTTGTTGCATGCATGATATCTACTTTTGAAATGAGCATGGTAGGAGAGATGAGTTATTTCCTTGGTCTTCAAGTTAATCAAATGGTGGATGATTATGATTTTAAGAGTGAAACTCTGATTTTTTATTGTGATAATTCTAGTGTGATTAATATCTAAAAAAACCCAGTACAACACTCCCGCACTAAACACTTTGATATAAGACATCACTTTATCCGTGATTTGGTTGAAAAAGATTTGATTAATATGAAATTCATTGATACTGACAATCAACTAGCAGACATATTCACGAAAGCATTGGATTTTGAGAGATTTTCCAACCTTAGGAAGTCTCTTGGCATGTGTTCACTTTGATCGTTCACTGATGTTGGTTCGTGGTGTTTCCAACACTATGGGAAAACACCAAACATGCATGTGCATTTTTAGGATTTTAGGCATCTTGCATTTTATTCATGCACTTTTTTCAGTGTATTGTTTGTTTTTTTATGGTCATCAACTGCATAATCAGTAGTTTTTCTGTTTAAAATAGTTTGCAACACACTAAGCCATATTGATCACTCACTTAAGTCACTAAGTAGTTGAGGAATATTTTTGTACTCCATAATAATCTTGTTCCATGTAAAAAGTGACTTGAAAAATTTAAATGTGAGCTAATAAGAGAAGTGTTGATGCAATTGTCTAACACATCAAATATCAAAAGAAAATGAAAAAAGCTACCTGAAGGAGTCCTATGAAGACCGTTCTCTCAGTGTGCAGACTAACACTTTTGAATCAATAAATAGAAATTATGGCCAAATAAGTGTGAAACGTTTCCCAAATTTTGAAAAACTACAGTGTTCTCAGGTGATGTTTCCAACATCATATGCAAACGCAACACTTGTAAACATATCTCATGCATTGTTGTTGCATTTTGGCTAATGAACATTCTGTTTTAAGCATCCTTAGGACATGCATTTGCATTATTTCGTGAATAAATAAACTGATGAAATTGTTTCGTATTTTTTGGATGCAATATGGTGAATAATAAAATTAACCATAAATTTGTCCTTTGGGATTTTAATTTCAGTGGTGTTACATGCGGTGTGGAGTTTTTATTTTTAGGATATATCGGATATTGATTTAACTAGATTATTGCATTGTATATTGAGTTTCCAAATTTCCAAAAATTTCAAAACTCATTAATCTCTTTTTATCGTTACAATGTGATGATTGAGAGGATTGTGATTTTACTGGACAACGGATCTTTTACTGTGTCTTTGGCTCTTTAAATTGAAACATTAAAGCTTAAAATTGACACTTACTCAGATCTTTTGCATTGTTTCTCTCATAGCCTCTCTCTGTTCTATTTTCCCTGCGAATTATTTATTTTTTTCATAATCTCACTCACAATTGCAGGAAACCAGTTTGACTGGTGATGATTCTGGAGATGAGGATTTGAGATCGTTGCTCGCCCAAAACCCTCAGCTGGTGGTATTTCTTCCTCTTTTGCTAAGGAAGATTAATCGGAGAATGGTGAATCTTCACAATCTCCTGCTGCTGCCACTTTTGCTAAAGAAGGTCTTGCTGAATTTGGGATGTCATTGGCTCATTTTTTTTTATAAAGTTGAAGAAAGAAAGTGGAGAACCCTCGAAGACTACTGTGCATGAATCTGATGATGAGCCCAATGCTGAGTTGGCTCTAGAATTTGTTGATAACAGGCCCTCCAAGTCCACAAACTCATCCACTTGCTCCTCCGATTCATCCTTTGCTGCTAATGGGTCAAAATATTCTTCTGAGGACACTGAGACATCTGATGTTGCTGCAGACGATGTTGCCAACACCGATGGTGACAACATCGACGCAATAGACGGGTATGATCTTTTGAACTCTTTTTCTGACAAGTTCTACTATGCTGAAGCAGTTTCTCTCTGGGAACTTTATGAAACTCGTGAGCTTTGGGCCGAAAAGAATGTGGACAAAAAGTCTTTTGAGAAGTACAACATGGACTCCTTTCTAGTGGATCATGGTTTGTACTCCACTATTTCCTTCATGACTCCTTATAGTGTGCCTCTAGTACTTGAATTTTACTGCAACTTGAACTCCACTATCTATGAGAAAGACTCCGCAAATTTTGGGAGTCTGTGTTTGAGGTCGTCTTTATGAATTCTCCCCTTTAATTATCAATATTTTTTTGGCACTGTGGACACTTTTGAAAATGAAACCGAGACGGTGCTGCACTTTGGCAACTTTATGAGAATCGTGGTCTGATCGATGAACGATGTGTGGATCGCCCCTCTTTCGAGAATACAATATGGTGAAGTTTTTGGTGGATTAAGAAATGTTTTCCACTGTCTCTACAGTGACTCCATATTGTGCATTACATGTGCTTGAATTCTATTGCAATCTCAATGTTGATGGAAATAAGACTCAATGAAGTATGAGAGAGTCTTTGTGCGAGGTTGGGTATGAGTTTAACCCATCTGTCATCAACTCCTTTTATGGCACTCTTAAAAGTGTTGAAGAAAGCTTGGATCCTGATATGGATGTCATCAATAAGGTGCTCACTAGTGGATTGGTAAAGAAATTTCCTCTCCAACCATAGAAACTCTCAGCTGCTCGCCTGACGTCATTCTATTATGTTCTTAACAAACTAGCTATCAAGAATTGGACTCCTTCGACTAATAGCTCTGTGGTGACAAGAGTGCAAGCTCTTGCTTTGTTGCCATTGGCACGCGTGCCAATTTCAACTTTGGCAAACTGGTTTTCTGCACTGCTATGAATTTTGTAGATGGTGGCCTCAAGTCTACTAGACTACCATTTCGCTCTCTTGTATTTCGCATTTTGGAATTCCAAGGTTTTGTTCGTGCAGAAGATGAACCATTTTCTGTTGAGGGGGAGACATTCAAGATCGTTCCTGCTTTTTTCAAGGGCAATCGGAAGATTGATCTACCTTGGATGGGTGGACCTCTGTGTACTGGTGTTGTTCTTGATGTTTCCAACATCAAGGCACCAACACCAGAATTTGTGCAACTTTTCCTTGTCTACCTGGAGTCCCAAATCAAGTTTGCTGAGTCACAGATCTTAAATGCTCATTCTCTCATTGCTCAGTATACTTCTCAGGTCACTGACTACAAGCTTCTTCTTGAATTTTCCATTTATGTAAAAAGGGGGAGATGACGCTGTTTCTGGACCTTTTGGAGCACAGCAAGATGATGAAGCAGACGACAATCAAGCTTTTCTTATTTTAGCCTATATTTGTTTGTTTGTGTTTCTCTCTCCTTAGCTCTGCTTATGTTTTCTCTATCTTGCTCTGATTAGTTGAAATGATTATTTGATATATGTTCATGTATCTCTTTCTCACACAACTTTTTATTATCTTGCTCTGTTTGTTATCTTGCTTGCTCTGATTAATTGAAAACTTCTTAATGTTTGCTCTCTGTTCATTTATTGCTTCATAGTTGATGTTGTTCCTCTCGTGTTGCCAATACCTGGTGACAATATCGTGAACTGATATGATCAAATTTATGGGGAGCCTAAGTTGTCTAACTCAGGGGGAATAACTGATAATCATTATGTTTTGTTTTGTCCAAAAAGGTAAAAAGGGGGAGATTGAAAGGAAAACGTGTCTCGGATAATAGACATAATTTCTAGTCACTCATTTCCTTTTTGAATTAAATTCTAAATTTAAGTTTTGCCTTTCTATGACTCCTTTTTATCCTTAATTATATAGATTGTTATATTTTATTAAGTGATATGATATCTTTTATTTGAAGGAGTTTTATACTAACAAGAGATTGATTTTTATGCTAACAGGAATCTATCAAAAGGAAACAAATCAATCTATATCAAGATGTAGAATGAAGCGTGCAAAATAGAGATTTTGATCGAGAAGAATAGCAGAGAGTTCATAGAAACTTAGAGAAGAATTCTGAAGACCAAGCAATCAAAGATCACATATTTCGTTCGAAGAATTCTCGCCGATTTCTGGTGTAGTTCGACGTGTTGGGAAACACTCAAACATAACATCGTGACCACTTCATTTTGAAGATCTTTCTGGCTTATTCCTTGCGGCTGTGTTTATGTTTATACACCCTTTTGCCTTTCTTTGGCTCCTTTTTATCCTTAATTATATAGATTGCTATATTTTATTAAGTAATATTATATCTTTTATTTGAAGGAGTTTTATATTAACAAGATATTGGTTTCCATGCTAACACGACTCTATCAAAAGGAAACAAATCAATCTATATCAAGATGCAGAAGCGTGCAAAAATAGAGATTTTGAACGAGAAGAAGAGCAGATCTTTCACAGAAACTTAGAGAAGAATTCTGAAGACCAAGCAATCAAAGATCACATATTCCGGTCGAAGAATTCTCGTCGATTTCTGGTGTAGTTCGACGTGTTGGGAAACACTCGAACATAACATCGTGGCCACTTCATTTTGAAGATCTTTCTGGCTTATTCCTTGCGGTTGTGTTTATGTTTATATACCCTTTGGTTTTCTATACTCGGTTTATAGTTTTAGGGTGTAGTTTTAATTTCTCAACTTGTTGAGAAATTTGGTTTTTGTTTTTACACTCTTTGGTTTTTCTTTTCAATCCTAGAATTGAATTTAGAGTGGTGTTAGGATTTCTCAACGTGTTGAGAGATATAACTTTGATAGGTTTACTATGATTGATTTTTGTAATTGAATATTACTTTTTCCTAGTAATCATTTTTTCCATAAGGCATCGCACTAGTGCTTGCAGTTGTATACAGTAACTCTTGTGTTAACTGTTTATTATTTTATATTTATTTCCGTTGCGTTATTATTCGTAACAATTCGTCATTGATTGAACTTATCTATTTCCATTCGAACTTGTTAAGTTTCAGGAGGTGCTGCCCTTTGATGTTGCCAACATCATACGACACCATCAGCGTGTTTAAATGCATAAGTTTTTGTATAATATCCTGTCGATACCTTTCAAGATTGATTAACCGAGGTATCACTAGAAATTTTCTTGGCCTTGATGGCTCCAAGCTAGCCTTTATAACAACAAGTTCGCCGCGTCTACTTGGCCTTGAGGGTTCCAACGATATCCACAAAAAATCAATCACCACACTTTCAAAGATACAACGATCATGATCACAACACTATGATTGCTTATACAAGAATGTATTGAAAGACACAGGATAAGAATGCTTTGAAAGATGATGCTGTGTCTTCAATGACTCCGGAATGACCTATTTATATTGTTGAAAAACAAGCTGGTTTGGATCATCCGATCTAGTGCAACCAATTCCACCTTTTCTGCTTCAAGATCGGATCTTCGGATCCCATCTTTGGATCTCCGATCTACACATTCAAACTTGTTCTACTGTCATTGGGTTCGGATCCAACGATCCTATTTTGGAGCTTTCGATCATCTTCAAATTATATTGTTCCGTAAATCTTTCAATTGAAGAATCTTGAGAGATCGAACCTTCCGATCTAGTCTTCGGACCTTCCGAACTGCATAATTCGTTGCCTCTGAACTCCTTCGGATGGACATTGTTGAGAGCAAGTTCAGAGCTTCCAAACTTCCTTCCGAGGTTCCGAACTCCTACACTTCGCTGCTTCCGAACACCTTCCAAAGGGCTTCAATTGGTGATGTTCGTAGATTCCAAACATGGCTTCGGATGTTTTGAACGCAACTGGTAAAATTCAATAAATATGCATTTTGTCACCTTAAAAGATTAGTAACAATAGACCGAGTTTTGTAATCATCAAAAAATAATTTTTGAAATATGTTAATGCATTAAAAACATAAATCTCACCACTCGAGATTTATATGCATTTAAGGCGTAACAATCTCCCCCTTTTTAATGATCAAAAAACTTGGTTAAATAAATAAAATAAACATGCATTAAATATAATCATTTAATCAAAGAAATTAAATAATCCCCCTTAATACATGATCAAGATTTTTAATTAACATTTAACCAATTAATTCTCTCCATTTTTGCGATAATAAAAAAGTGTAAATAAATAAATGAAGAGAGAATAAACACATATGCACTAAATAAAGTTTCATTAATAATTTGCAAGAAATATTACATAAAGTGCGAAAAAAAGAAAAAAACTAAGTGTAATGTTAAAAAAATGCAGAAATCCACTCGCGAGATATTTTAATTAATTATTATGAAACATTATGAGTTTAAATGTTTTAAATATAAATATTTTATGTGAAAGTTAGTTATTGATTTTTTTTTTTCAGATATGTGTATAATTCCGGTGACAAATGGAATCGAGACTAGCCTGTGAGCTAGGTTTAAGAATATTAAAGAAGTATATGTTTATGACCAGCCGGCAAAACCATCGCATAGCAAACACAAAAGTCTACAAGTCATATCTCATACTAGGTGGACCAATTCGGATGATATCTAGGTCAAACAATCGTTTCAAGATAGAGTTGGATGTAGTGTAGCAGCAAATGGATTGACAGACCAGCTCTGGTATAATGGTCATATCTCTTAGTTTGTTATCCAAATGGAATGATTCAGTATGCGTTGAAAAGCTAAGAACATGATCAACAAATCTTTTTCACAAGTCAAAGTCTGAATGTGAAACATCCTAGACTTATAAATTTCTAAAATGCGGAAAATTTAAAAAAATTTCTCTTTCTTTTAATTTTAAAATAAATACTAAGTAAAATATTTATATATATATATATATATATACATATATGTACAACCATAAAAGAGATTTAAAATTTAATAAATAATTATGCAACATAAAAATAATTACTAAAACATCTGAATCATGCAATACTCAAAATAATTCAAAACAATTTAATCAACAGTGCATGCACTAACAAGTTGCATAAAAAAAATAATACTTAAAACTCAACACTGGAATAAAATCTTCAAAATAAAATAGTGTTTAAAATATTCATGCATAGAACACTAGCACGATGCAGACTACGGTCACGGGGCCACTGCAGCTCCGCTCATACGTCCTCACCATCGGTAGGGGTAACCTGCTCCTCTACGTACTCACCTGCACCATATCAGTGTAGTGAGCCTAGAGGCCCAACATGCATACTAACAAGGGTTTAAAATAATTTAATACACTTTCATACATAATACTTAACCTATAAATGCATGAGCATGCTTCAAAAATAATAACATAAATGTTGCTTAAATAAATCTCTGAATAATACATAACATACATAATATCATACATACTTGAGTTGTTGAGCACTTGTTTTCTTAACATCGAATGGTCCTATCCGTAAGTGTGACCCATACTTATATTGCGACTGATTAGTCTAAGAAACCATCGTACGAGGCTGGTGGCGAACCACCCATACATAAATGGCAGAAACTGCCCATACATAAATGGCCACACTTCAATTTCCACCTAAAATATTTTATTTGCTCAACCATAGAACTTCAATCATAGCATAAAAATTGATTTCATGAATGCATGTACTTTAAATAAATTGTGTGTCATTCATTTATATTTAATTTATTTTCTAATATCATATAAATATTCAAATAACTTTTCATGCATATAATAATTAAATATAAACTCAGGACACATGAATTTTCTCATGGTTTGATTCAACTGCTGGCCCTAGACATACAAGCCCATTAACTTAAGACTTGGCCCATTAGTGTACTTAAGCCCATTAACAACTTTTCTAGGCCCAATAAATCAATCAAAGCCCATTAAGACTAACTTAGGCCCAATAACACTGTCCCTGGCCCAATGGGCCCAAAAGCCCAATAACAGGCCCAATAACTTTCATGGGCTCCCAAGCCCATAAAAATTTCTGGCCAACTTAAAAATTTAAATAAAAATTAATAAAAGCCCAAAAATAATTAAATTAACCCAAAATAATTTAATGGAGCCCAAATAGATTAAATGGTACTAATTAAATTTTTGGGAATTTAATTAGCCCATTTAACTCCTAATTAACTTAAAAACTTAAAAATAAAAATACCCGAGCCTAATTAAAATAACCCGGACCCGGAACCCTGCAGGACCCTAAACCCGACCCCCCCCTCTCCTAGTTTCCTCTCGGCCGAGAGCAGCAGGCCTTCTTGGCCTGCTGCCGGCCGGCTCCGGCCACCCCTGGCCGGAGCACCGCCGCCCAGATGTAGCCCACATCTGGGCGGTCCCAACCTGTCATGGCTCAGCCCCAGCCATGGTCCCTAGCTCGAACCCGAACCCCTCTTCCACTTAACCCTAAACTGCACTCACAACTCCTTCCAAGCATAACCCGATCGGCTAGCCTTCACCCAGCCAACAACCTGACCATGGTTCGATCCTTAGGCACCCAAGGACCCCTCCTGACCGAACCCTCAGCCCTGAACCAAACCATGCCATCAAAACAACGTGAACCATGAACATGAATGCAACAACAAGCTTCAACCATTTTTTGAAAAAAAATATTCTAAAAACAATTCTGATGCACACGCACACACCCGCATATACACTGGTACGACACAAAAATATAGAGAAAAGATCATGCCTTTCACCGGTGTTTGAGTTTAGAAGCGCGTAGAACGATTCCCGGGACGACGAACGATGAACACACCTTCGAAGCTTAAAGAAAATCGAGCTATGGTGGTTCTTCCTTGGCTGATGATCAACAAAGAAGATGAAGAAGGAGGGTGGGAACTGATGGAGGCGGCTAAGTGATCGGTTGGGAGGGTTTGGGTAGAATAGGTTTAGGTTTTAAATTTGTTTAGTAGATAATGGTTTAATAATTACTAATAATCAATATAAAGATAATATATCAACTAAATTTATTTTTTAAAAGTCCTAATAATAATAATAATCTGATACAAAAATATAAATCCCGAAATATTAAAATAGGGAATTTTTAAAAGTGATTAAAAGTCATTATCTTGGCTAATTTTGGATAAAATGGACTCCTAAAATTATATAAAATTAAATACTTAAAATTCTGAGATAATAAAACTCAAAATAATATTTTAGGGCTCTAAAAAGGCTCATGAAATAAATTGGATAGAAAGTTTTCATCTCGTCCGTCCCCGGTCCCGTCTACGCGATCAAATAATTAAAATATTGAAAATCATAAAAATTACTAATTATGGGTTAAATGCTTAAAAATAAATTAAATCATGCACAAGTAATTCACATAATTATTTAACCCATAAATCTAAAATTTAAATAATTAAATATCCTAATTATGCATGCGGATTTACGTATTTAAAAATACCGGGTGTTACAATTCTCCCCCCCTTAAATTGAATTTCGTCCTCGAAATTAAAGTACTTACCCGAACAACTCCGGGTAGCGAGTCCTCATGTCTGCCTCGGTCTCCCATGTAGCTTCCTCCTCTGAGTGATTCAGCCACTGGACTCTGACCATCGGTATGACCCGCGTCCTAAGCCTCCGCTCCTCCCTAGCCAAGATCCGTACTGGTCTCTCCTCATACACTAGATCCGGTGGCAACTGTAAGGGCTCGAAATCCAACACATGCGACGGGTTGGAGACATATCTCCGAAGCATGGATACATGGAAAACGTTGTGCACTGCCGCTAGCCCTGGAGGTAGCGCTAAACGGTAGGCCAACGTGCCAACCCTCTCCAAGATCTCAAATGGCCCTATATACCTTGGATTAAGCTTGCCTCTCCGGCCAAAACGCACTACTCCCTTCATAGGTGACACCTTCAGGAATACGTGATCACCTACAGCGAATTCCAAATCTCGTCGTCTGGCATCTGCATAACTCTTCTGCCGACTCTGAGCTGTCCTCATCCGATCTCGAATCTGAGTCACTATGTCAGCTGTCTGCTGCACAATCTCAGGACCCAGCAAAATCCGCTCACCAACCTCATCCCAATGCACAGGAGATCTACATCTCCTCCCATACAATGCTGCATAAGGAGCCATACCTATAGACGACTGAAAACTGTTGTTATAGGTAAACTCCACTAATGGCAGTCTAGTCTCCCAAGAGCCCCGAAAATCAATGACACAAGCTCTCAGAAGATCCTCGAGCACCTGGATCACTCTCTCAGACTGACCATCTGTCTGGGGATGAAATGCTGTACTGAACAGAAGCCTAGTCCCCATAGCCGTGTGCAGACTCTTCCAAAACGCAGATGTGAATCTCGGATCTTTGTCTGACACAATAGACACTGGTATGCCATGCAGTCTAACAATCTCTCTGATGTAAAGCTCTGCATACTGTGTCAAAGTATAAGTAGTCCTCACCGGTAAGAAATGAGCTGACTTGGTGAGTCTATCCACAATCACCCAAATCGCTGTGCAACCTCTGGCACTCCTCGGTAAGCCAACCACAAAGTCCATCGTAATATTCTCCCATTTCCATTCCGGAATAGGAAGAGGTCTAAGAAGTCCTGCTGGACGCTGATGCTCTGCCTTGACTTGCTGACAAGTCAAGCACTCTGACACCACTCTCCCGATGTCACTCTTCATCCCGGGCCACCAATACAATAGCTGCAAATCTTTGTACATCTTCGTACTTCCGGGGTGAATGGAGTACGAAGATGTGTGAGCCTCTGCTAAAATCTCAGCTCTCAACTGGTCGACGTTCGGTACCCATATCCTACCACGGTACTGAACAATACCATCCTCCACTGTATACAAGAGATTATCTCTAGCCTCATCTCTCTGTCTCCATCGCTGCAACTCCTCATCAGTAGACTGTCCCTCTCTAATCCGATCTCGCAGAATCGGCTGCACTGTCAATACTGACAACCTCGGAGCCTGACCACTCGAATACACCTCCAAATCAAATCTCTGAATCTCACTCTGCAGTGGTAACTGTACTGTCAAACTGGGTAATACAGAGGACTTCCGACTCAAAGCGTCGGCCACTACATTAGCCTTACCCGGATGGTAGCTAATGTCACAATCATAATCCTTAACAAGCTCAAGCCATCTGCGCTGCCTCATGTTCAACTCCTTCTGGGTGAAGAAGTACTTGAGGCTCTTGTGATCGGTGAAAATCTTGCACTTCTCGCCGTAAAGATAGTGCCTCCAGATTTTCAACGCAAATACCACTGCTGCAAGCTCCAAATCATGCGTCGGATAGTTCTGCTCATGAATCTTCAACTGTCGCGACGCATATGCGATAACTCTGCCACTCTGCATAAGTACTGCGCCCAAACCAAGCTTGGACGCGTCGGTTTACACCACTAACTCCTCATGTGGCACTGTCATAGCTAACACAGGTGCTAAAGTAAGTGCATCCTTCAGTTGATCAAAGCTCCTCTGACAATCTGGACTCCAAATATACTTCGCGTTCTTCTTGGTTAAGGAAGTCAAGGGTACTGCAATAGAGGAAAAACCCTTGATGAACTTCCTATAGTATCCTGCTAAACCCAAGAAGCTGCGAATCTCCAAAGCATTCTTTGGAATTCCCCAATCCCTCACTGCCTGCACCTTGGACTGATCCACTGCAATCCCATCCCTAGAAATAATGTGGCCTAGAAACGCCACCTGCTCCAACCAAAACTCACACTTACTGAACTTTGCAAACAGTCGATGCTCCCTCAAAGTCTGCAAGGCTGTATGCAAATGTTGTATATGCTCCTCAATGCTCCTCGAGTAGATCAATATGTCATCAATGAATACAATGACAAACTGATCTAGATACGGCTGGAAGACACGATGCATGAGATCCATAAAAACTGCTGGAGCATTGGTCAACCCAAAGGGCATCACCAAGAACTCATAGTGCCCATATCGTGTCCTAAAGGCAGTCTTAGACACGTCTGAATCTCTGACTCTCAGCTGATGGTAACCAGATCGCAGATCGATCTTGGAGAATACCGAAGCTCCCTGCAACTGATCGAATAAATCCTCTATCCTCGGTAGTGGATACTTATTCTTCACTGTGACTCTGTCGAGCTCTCGGTAGTCGATGCACAATCTCATGCTACCGTCCTTCTTCTTTACAAACAACACTGGAGCTCCCCATGGAGAAAAGCTAGGACGAACAAAGCCCTTCTCCAACAGCTCCTGAATCTGCTCTTTCAACTCTCTCATCTCTGTAGGAGCAAGTCGATACGGTGCCTTAGAGATAGGCATAGTATCTGGCAACAACTCAATACTGAACTCCACCTCTCTCACTGGTGGAACTCCTACAACATCGTCAGGAAAAACATCTGGATAGTCACGTACCACCTCTATATCTGATAAAGATCTGCTAGAAACGTCTGAGGTAGTGACCACACTAGCAAGAAAGCCCTGAAATCCATGGCGCAATAATTTCCTCGCACGAACAAGTGATATCATCTGAGGAATACTGCTAGACTGAGATGCAAATAAAGTAAACATCTCACCTCCTGCTGGCTTCACTGACACGTCCTACGTCGGAAATCAATCGAAGCTCCATTAACTGATAGCCAGTCCATACCCAAAATCAAGTCAAACCCGGTCAATGGAAGAACCACTAGATCTGCTCGAATGGAGTGTCCCTGCAACTCCAATTCCAGATCCCTGATGACACTAGTGGTAGTGATAGTCTGTCCGGATGGCATGGTAACATCGTAACCACAGTCGACAACCTCCGGTGTAATGCCTATCCGTCTGATAAAATCTCGGGAGATAAACGAATGCGTGGCTCCTGAATCTAGCAATGCAAACGTGGAGTTGCCTCCAACTAGAATTCTCCCTGCACGCAGAAGATTCCCAACAATTCATACCACTACGCTCCCAAGGTTAAAACACTAAAATCCTTAATTCTAATCACAAAGAAACAAAATTCTTATTCTAGCATGCTGATAGTTAAACTCAAGTAACAGGCATTCAGATATAATCGCAATAAACAAAAGCAAAGGATTGAAAAAGTTCTAGGGGTTAGGTATACCGGTGATCAAGGAGGTATCTGGGTCAGCCTCCTCTGCCTGCATCACATATACTCGCCCACTGACGTTCTGCCTCTGCGGGCAGTTGGCAATCTGATGCCCCGGCTCTTTGCAACGATAGCAGACTCCTGCTCCCATAAGACACTGCCCGGAATGCATCTTCTGACACTTCGGACATACTGGATATCTCCCTGGAGTAGGGGCCCTGCCCCTAGTCTGCTGCTGTGGCTTCCCCTGAGGCCTCTGCTGATTCGGGCCCTTAGATGGCCCTGTAAACTGCTTCTTCGCAGGAGGCTGCGAAGATGGTCGCTGATACCCCGTCTGCTGAAACTGCCTCTTACCCTGCTGCTCTCTCTGGATCTCTCTCCGACCCTCCTCGGAACTCAAGGCCCTACTGACTGCAGACTCATAAGTAAGTACGTCTGCCATGCGAACATCATGCTTGATATCCGCCTTCAAACCTTCCACAAACTGCCTCAACTTCTCTGGTGGGCTATCAGAAATCATAGGCACAAAGCGACAGCCCCTCTCGAACTGTCTCACATACTCGACCACTGTCTTGTCCCCCTGACAGAGACTCATAAACTCCCGGATCATGCGACTGCGCACATCCTCAGTGAAGTACTTGGCGTAGAAGATACGCCTGAACTCGGTCCACGTCAGTGTAGGTAGATGGACTCCTCTAACTGCACCCTCCCACCAAAGGGCTGCATCTCCTCTCATCATGTACGTTGCACAGCTCACCCTGTCGGTGTCTGTGATCCCCATATAATCAAAGATGGACTCAAGAGAGCGAATCCATCCCTCAGCCACCAAAGGATCGGTGGTACCAACAAACTCCTTGGGCCCCTTCTTCTGGAACCTCTCAGCAACGTCCTCCTCATGGGACAGTCTGGGACGTGCAGCCGGCTGCTCCAACAGAGCAGTAATACCCGCCATCATATTAGCATTGGCCTGCTCCAATGCTGATAAAGGATTCTGCGGAGGTGGCGGTGGAGGCGGAGGTCCCCCACATCGGTTCACTGGCCTGGGAGGCATTCTGCACCACCACATATTACTTTACGTAAATCGCCATGCATAACTAAGTGGTTTAAAAGTAATGCTAACTTAAATTCAAAGAATTAAATCATGCTATAAACACTTAAAACTTACAGACCGGTAGCGTGGATTTTTGAGCTAGCATAGCAGTAATGACCCCTCCAAGGACCGTGCTTTGATACCAACTGAAACATCCTAGACTTATAAATTTCTAAAATGCGGAAAATTTAAAAAATTTTCTCTTTCTTTTAATTTTAAAATAAATACTAAGTAAAATATTTATATATATATATATATATATACATATATGCCCATACATATATGTACAACCATAAAAGAGATTTAAAATTTAATAAATAATTATGCAACATAAAAATAATTACTAAAACGTCTGAATCATGCAATACTCAAAATAATTCAAAACAATTTAATCAACAGTGCATGCACTAACAAGTTGCATAAAAAAAAATAATACTTAAAACTCAACACTGGAATAAAATCTTCAAAATAAAATAGTGTTTAAAATATTCATGCATAGAACACTAGCACGATGCAGACTACGGTCACGGGGCCACTGCAGCTCCGCTCATACGTCCTCACCACCGGTAGGGGTAACCTGCTCCTCTACGTACTCACCTGCACCATATCAGTGTAGTGAGCCTAGAGGCCCAACATGCATACTAACAAGGGTTTAAAATAATTTAATACACTTTCATACATAATACTTAACCTATAAATGCATGAGCATGCTTCAAAAATAATAACATAAATGTTGCTTAAAGAAATCTCTGAATAATACATAACATACATAATATCATACATACTTGAGTTGTTGAGCACTTGTTTTCTTAACATCGAATGGTCCTATCCGTAAGTGTGACCCATACTTATATTGCGACTGATTAGTCTAAGAAACCATCGTACGAGGCTGGTGGCGAACCACCCATACATAAATGGCAGAAACTGCCCATACATAAATGGCCACACTACTTCAATTTCCACCTAAAATATTTTATTTGCTCAACCATAGAACTTCAATCATAGCATAAAAATTGATTTCATGAATGCATGTACTTTAAATAAATTGTGTGTCATTCATTTATATTTAATTTATTTTCTAATATCATATAAATATTCAAATAACTTTTCATGCATATAATAATTAAATATAAACTCAGGACACATGAATTTTCTCATGGTTTGATTCAACTGCTGGCCCTAGACATACAAGCCCATTAACTTAAGACTTGGCCCATTAGTGTACTTAAGCCCATTAACAAATTTTCTAGGCCCAATAAATCAACCAAAGCCCATTAAGACTAACTTAGGCCCAATAACACTGTCCCTGGCCCAATGGGCCCAAAAGCCCAATAACAGGCCCAATAACTTTCATGGGCTCCCAAGCCCATAAAAATTTCTGGCCAACTTAAAAATTTAAATAAAAATTAATAAAAGCCCAAAAATAATTAAATTAACCCAAAATAATTTAATGGAGCCCAAATAGATTAAATGGTACTAATTAAATTTTTGGGAATTTAATTAGCCCATTTAACTCCTAATTAACTTAAAAACTTAAAAATAAAAATACCCGAGCCTAATTAAAATAACCCGGACCCGGAACCCTGCAGGACCCTAAACCCGACCCCCCCCTCTCCTAGTTTCCTCTCGGCCGAGAGCAGCAGGCCTTCTTGGCCTGCTGCCGGCCGGCTCCGGCCACCCCTGGCCGGAGCACCGCCGCCCAGATGTAGCCCACATCTGGGCGGTCCCAACCTGTCATGGCTCAGCCCCAGCCATGGTCCCTAGCTCGAACCCGAACCCCTCTTCCACTTAACCCTAAACTGCACTCACAACTCCTTCCAAGCATAACCCGATCGGCTAGCCTTCACCCAGCCAACAACCTGACCATGGTTCGATCCTTAGGCACCCAAGGACCCCTCCTGACCGAACCCTCAGCCCTGAACCAAACCATGCCATCAAAACAACGTGAACCATGAACATGAATGCAACAACAAGCTTCAACCATTTTCTGAAAAAAAATATTCTAAAAACAATTCTGATGCACACGCACACACCCGCATATACACTGGTACGACACAAAAATATAGAGAAAAGATCATGCCTTTCACCGGTGTTTGAGTTTAGAAGCGCGTAGAACGATTCCCGGGACGACGAACGATGAACACACCTTCGAAGCTTAAAGAAAATCGAGCTATGGTGGTTCTTCCTTGGCTGATGATCAACGAAGAAGATGAAGAAGGAGGGTGGGAATTGATGGAGGCGGCTAAGTGATCGGTTGGGAGGGTTTGGGTAGAATAGGTTTAGGTTTTAAATTTGTTTAGTAGATAATGGTTTAATAATTACTAATAATCAATATAAAGATAATATATCAACTAACTTTATTTTTTAAAAGTCCTAATAATAATAATAATCTGATACAAAAATATAAATCCCGAAATATTAAAATAGGGAATTTTTAAAAGTGATTAAAAGTCATTATCTTGGCTAATTTTGGATAAAATGGACTCCTAAAATTATATAAAATTAAATACTTAAAATTTTGAGATAATAAAACTCAAAATAATATTTTAGGGCTCTAAAAAGGCTCATGAAATAAATTGGATAGAAAGTTGTCATCTCGTCCGTCCCCGGTCCCGTCTACGCGATCAAATAATTAAAATATTGAAAATCATAAAAATTACTAATTATGGGTTAAATGCTTAAAAATAAATTAAATCATGCACAAGTAATTCACATAATTATTTAACCCATAAATCTAAAATTTAAATAATTAAATATCCTAATTATGCATGCGGATTTACGTATTTAAAAATACCGGGTGTTACAGAATGAGAGCCTAATAAGATGATACGTCACGTTGAAGTGTCTGGTTCTGCACAGGTTGCTGACAGAGCTCAATATTATACATAGTCTGGTATTTCAAGCATATTTCTCTCATAATAACTTGAAATGGAGTGATTCTTGATTCCATGGAAAGCTAATAAAAAGGAATACAATATTCATGTTTATCACTTTGCCCAAAAAATGACGAATCAAGAGATATAATCACTCGATCTGATCTCATTAACTCGCCTGTTTTGTCCTCGACCGTTTTGGAGCAGGCATGGTATTTCAAGCATAACTCTCTCATATGTAATCCAAATGGAGTGCTTCTTGATGCTTTGGAAATCCAAGATAAAGGAATAAAATGTGTATATTCATCACTTTGCCCAAAAAGCAATGCATCAAGATCTATAAGCACTCGACCGGTCAATATTCCCTCGACCACTGAGGTCCTCGATCGGTGAAAAGTCTCCTCGATTGTTGTTGGGCAGCTCTAGTAGTTCGAGCATAAATTTCTCATATGAACTCCAAAAGGAGTGATTCTTGATGCATTTGAAATCCAATATGAAGGGATACAACTTTCATGTTTATAACTATGCCCAAAAATCAACTCAATAAGAATTATAAGCACCTGAACTGACAATATTCACTCACCCATTTTAGCTCTGCTCAATCGGTCACCAAGCTTGTCACCTGCTCTCACCAGTCGACTACTCCAGATCCAGATCTAGTCAACAGATCAAAGCTACAGTTTAGAAATAGAAAATGAACGTTATATTGATAGACACAAGTACAACAGTTTTTTCAACGTTCTCATCTTTGTGTCCAACGTTCATTTTAATCTTGAAACTTATATATACAAGATCTGAAGATTAATTAAAAAAGAAGATCGGGTGTCAAAACAGATCCATTCAGCTATATCAAGAGTTTGCCCTTGGTGTGAAGAACACAACAAAATTCTTGAGCTCTCACAATCAAGTTCTTCACAATCCGACTCACTCACACACATTTGTTAGATTATTTGTATAAATTAGTTGAGTGAGAGTCTTTGCACAAAGACGTTAAAGATGTGTAAACTTTATATCTACAGTGTTATGTCATTGGAGAGAGATTGAGAGACTAGGAGTTCCGACTTAGGCGATGGGGTAAATCCTACGGTTGGAGTGGGTGTATTACAAGACGTTGCAATAGCCAAAGTATTCTAGTGTATTATTCCATGTGAGGAAAAAGGGGCGACGTAGGAGCGGTTGAGTTTTCGAACATTCATAAACAAATTCTCTTGTATCCTTAACCCCACCCCCTTTGCATTTTATTGTCTGCCACAATTTATCTTGCATGCATAGGTTGAAACATTCAAAGTGTTTGATAAAATGCTTCAACCAAACTATTTTTATTATTTCAACTTGCATTCTTTTCAAACGATTTCTCAAATACTTAATAAGTTTTTAGAGGAATTATTTCGAGTATTTTTTGCTTGATTTTGTATTCAAACTCGATATAATTTTTCGATACTCGGTTCATTTTTGAACATTTCAGAAACGAGATATTGTAGCTCAAAATATTTTAAAAGTGTATATTCATCCCCCCTCTATATACACAACCGATTCCCTATAGTTTAGTATGGAGTTTTATTTAAAAAAATTAGTGTATTTTATTTAATTTTAAAATTTAGAGAGGAAAATTATTTTAAAAGGTTATATTTTATGTTTTGTGGGCCAGCTTCCGGCCCATAGGCTTTTTCTGTATAAGAGTTTGAGTCCAAGTATAAGGTAGTAAAAAACCCTCTTCCTCTATTCGCGTTTCAGCGCCTCCCTCTCCCCTTCCCCCTAAGCTTTTCAAAAATTCACTTCTCCATTCAAAAATATTTTGACGTCGCTCATTCGAGAAAATACTAGGATCGTGTTCTCGGAGTCCGGATTTCCATACCAACAAAGAAAAGGCTAGTTTTATTCAATTCATGAACCATCATCCACGCAATAGTAGATATTTTGATATTGATGTGTGTATTCTAATGTATATGATGTTTTTCTCGCAAGGAACGAATAATTTTGAAAGAACGATGTATGATTGCATGAAAAAATGAATTATAATCACCTGGACGATGATGAGGTATCTTCTTATGATGAGTTATTATGTGTCTATACCAAAATGTTTGATATGTCTAAAGCACTTAGAAAAGAAAACAAAATTCTGAAAAATGAATTAAAATCTAAGGAGCATGAAAAATGAATTAAAATCACTTGGACTGCTGAGGAAGTTCAGATATCAAACTTCAATGCTAAAGGTTTAAATGTCATATTTTCAACTGTGGATGCCAAGATGTTCAGTTTCATTACTAATTGTGTATCTGCCAAAGAAGCTTGGGAAGTTCTACAACTACACTGTGAAGGTACTGAAAGCATGAAACGGACAAAAATGAGATTGCTGACCACCAAGTTTGAGAGTCTGAGAATGGAAAAGTCTGAATCCATCTCATCTTATGACCAGCGTGTTCGCAAGCTTGATAGCCTTCTGTTTGGGAGATCCAATATCAAATGAAAGGCTTGTCAGCAAAGTTCTTCGATCACTACCTGAGCAATTCAATGGGAAAATCTGGGCTTTAGAGGAAGCTAGAAACACTACCAATCTTGGTCTAACTAAACTATTTAGTGCTCTACAAGTGTTTGAGATTAATCTGAACTCATAGAAAAAAGAAAAATGAAAAACAATTGCATTCCAAGTGTCTAATGACTCCTATAAGGATCTGTTGCAAATCATACAAGAAGTCAATTATTCAGATCTATGGGAAGAGTCTATATCTCTCATCACGGAGAAATTTGGGAATTACTTTCAGAGATACCAAAGGAGGTGAGCAGAAGTCCGAACAGATATCAATTCCTAATTCTTTGAAGACTCAACGACCAACACTCTCTCAAGTTCAGAATAAGCCAATCAAGTTGAAGTACCAGGTTGATCCCAAGAAAATTGAGTCTGTATAGTGCCGTGAGTGCTCAGTTTATGGTCACTATGCAAATGAGCGTGCCAATAGATTGAATAAAGGAATTTTTGCCTCTCTGAGCAATGAGGAAGGTGATAAAGATAATGAATCTACTGATGAGGAGAATCACATAGCACTCACTTCCATTTTGAAAAGAAAGCAGTCATTTTAAGTGAATCCTCACGGTGTTTCCTCTGGCACAACAACAACAGTCACAACATCAGGATCTGTGAGTCAAGCTCCTTATGTTTAAATGCTGTTGAGAATTCCAGTGAACCTGATGATCAAAATCAAGAAGAGCTGACACTGGAAAATGTTCAAAACATGTACGAGGAACTTTATGCTGATTGGTTAACAAGGAACGAATATTTCACTTAAAAAGGAGAACACTGAGTTGAAGAACTCTCTAGCCAAACTTGAAGCCATCATGACCAAGAGAGACATTGAGTTTTGCAGAATGAAGGATGAATTGGCTCGAGCAAAACAGACATTGGCAAAGTACAAATGGAGTAAAAGAAAACTCAATGATTTACTGACTGTTGGCAAGGATCATAAAACTGGTTTGGGATACAAGAACAATGTCTTTGAAGTAGGAGATTCCTCAAATAGTGCACCTAAGCCTACTGTGTTTGTGAAAGAGAGTGAGAGTCACACATCCTCCTACTGCCAAAGTTCCACCAAAACAGGTTTGCACTAAAAAACAAAAAGGTAAGAAACCACATTTTGTCTGTCATTACTGTCATCGACACATCAGGCCATACTATTTCAAGTTGAGGAAGGACTACATGAAGTGGACTGCCAAGTCGATGTTTTCTCCGATGTTGCACAACATCAGCTACAAAATCAACAAGAAAAATTCCTCTGGAAAAAAGGGTTTGGGTACCAAAGGTGAAATCTAACTGTTTAGTTATTTACACTGTTTAAAAATTGACACTGCAGGTGCATGGTACTTTGACAGTGGCAGTTTACGTCATATGACTGGATCAAAGGACTTTATCTGACTATATGGATCAAAGTAGTGGACATATAACCTATGGTGGAGGTGCAAAATGGAAAATAGTTGGCAAAGGAACGTTGAATGTGAAAGGATTACCAGAACTTCATAATGTGCTTCATGTTGAAGGATTAAATTCGAATTTAATCAGCATTAGCCAACTTTGTGATGATAACCTTTTTTGTGAAATTTAATAAAACTTCATGTGAGGTGTTTGATGAAGCTAATGTTTGCATTATGATAGGTACTAGGTCGGCCTACAACTGCTACCAACTTGGTGAAGGATATGGTTGCAGGAGTTCTAAAGTAAGTGAATTGGATTTATGGCACCAAAATCTTGGACATGCAAAATTTTAAACCATGAAGATCTGAGTAAGTTTGAAGCTGTTTGAGGTATGCCTAACCTCACTTCAGGAACTCCGTTTGTTTGTGGACCATGTCAAAAAGGTAACAGACTCGTGTTATGCACCCGATGTTACAACATCATGGGACAACACAGTGTTTGGAACATTTGAATATGGACCTTATGGGTCCTATGGAAGTGGAAAGCTTTGGTGGTAAGCGATATTCCTTTGTATGTATAGATGATTTTTCTCGATTTACCTGGACAAGATTTATTAGGGAAAAATCTAACACATTTGATGTTTTCAAGAAATTTCTTATAAAAATTACAAATTTTCCTAATTTGAAGGTGATTCGGATTAGAACTGATCATGGAAAAGAGTTTGAGAACTCATTTTTTACAGTTTGTGTGATAAGAAAGGATTATCTCAAGAATTATCCGCCCCAAAGACTCCTCAGAAAAATGGGATAGCTGAAAGAAAATACAAGACCTTGCAGGAAATGACTCGTGTTATGCTGAGCTCAAAGAACATCGCTAAGCATTTTTGGGCTGAAGCTCTGAACACTGCGTGTCATATTTCGAACAGGGTGTATTTGAGAAATGGTTCTACTATGACTTCTTATGGGAAAAAAGCCTAATCTCAAATATTTTCATGTCTTTGGTTGTGTTTGCTATGTGTTAAATGATAGGGATCATTTGACTAAGTTTGATTCTAAAAGTGATAAATGCATGTTTCTTGAATATGAAACTTGTAGTGACCCGCACCGTGATCACCTACTAATGAAAAGCTTAGACATGAATTTATGCTTAAACAAAAAAACCAAAATCAGAGTTACTGCGAAAATTAAACATTCTACAATCCGACAGAAAACAACTTAAATTATCACAACCATATCGAATAACAATAAATACTGAATAAAATATAAATCTAGAAAACTCTGGTGACCCCTAATACCAAGCCCTGGTCACCTACCAACCACTGATCTCGCTTCTGGTCCACCTGCAGTGTGAGACCCCGATTCTAATCATCTAATCAAGAGTTAATCCTATCGAGAACTATTTAAAGTCCAAAAGATAAGACATCAAATGAATTAAAAAAAAAATTATTTTTCTTGTGAACAGTACTGCGCTCGATCCGGCAAAAAGCCAGGATCAAGCGCACCATATTCCTGAACTCTCTGCCGAGAAAAATAAAAGTGCCGCGCTCGATCCGGCAAAAAGCCAGGATCGAGCGCACCAATTGAACAAAGTCACTACCTCCAATTTTACAGGGGCTGCGCTCGATCCCAGCATTTCATAGGATCGAGCGCACCCTGGGCAACAGAAAAATTAACAGAAACAGGGCAATGCTTCAAACTCCAATCCATAAATTATCCAACATGCATAGCTCAACTTCATGAATTAATCCATAATCAAATCATACTTCATAATTCTATCCTGCTCGATTCCGAATCTAGTAACATGCAATCAATAAACTATCTTCGATAATCAATAATCATCAATCGAAATCGGTTCTAATATTCAATACTCAAAATCAAATACAACACATTCAAATTCTAACATGATTTCAAAACATAAACTAGATTGGCATGCATTTCCAATTATATTCCGAAGTCTCACTTCTAATCTTCATTCTCGTTCTATCCCTGCCGTCTCTGACTCGATCCTGCCCCACCTGTTGCCAAGTACACATACAAACAAAGATAACAGCCGGATAATCCGGTGAGAATAATATCCCCAGTAAAAGAGACTATCATGCATATCAAATAAACACATCATTTCATGACATGTATCAACTTCCAAATATCTATCACATCAAGATCAAATCAAGTAATTCATCCAAGTACTGAAATGAAATGATATGCATGTCTTTAAAACTTCTGCATTATCAGACTCAGATAATCAAATGAAATTCTTCTTTCTTTCTTTCTTTCTTCGGTTTGGGATCCCAAGGTTAAAATATCCAACAATCACACCGAACTCCCCTTTCGAGGTGGACGAGGTATATTTTAATCCTCTAAACTCCAGAGAATTATAGTGAGCTACTCGACAAGGTAGTAAATCGCCTACCAAGCCACTCGACTACAATCCCTAGATCATCTAATTCAAATTGAATAAATCATTCGGCTCAATATGAATGCTTATGTCATCTCATGAATTCAATCATATTTTCAATCATCAATTCAAATAAACATTCAATCATGATTTCAAATAAGCATTCAATCATGATGTCAAATAAGCATTCAATCATGCAAGTATGTGAATTTCTTCGGAACACTCGAATCAAGTCGGATTCGAGTTAATCGTTCCATTCAAGTCTAAGTCATCTTTTACCTTATTCGCTTCGAAGGTACTTCAATCTGAAAATCAATAATAAGGATAAAAATCAATATCCTAACAAATTCAATCAAAACTCAATCAAACTTCTTCGATCGATAAATAAGAAAATCGATACTGTACCGACTTCAATCTTCCAAACTGACCAAAGTTGTTATCTCGCAACTCTATTGACTTCAATTCAATCTATCAGAGGAAGTCATAAGGATCAATATCGACATCAAAAACTCAATCAAACTCGATACGATCAAAACATCGAAACGATATCCAAAACTCAAACTGACGGCATAACGGCTATAAACTGATCAAACCGAAAACGCAGACAGCAATTCAACAATCCAATATACTCATAATCATCTCAATATCATCAAAACAATTCAAATCCTTCAAATCTAAAAGCTCCATTTTTTAAATTTCACAACAAAAATCATATCAATTCCAATCGTCGTTAATTCTTCGAACCGTCTTAAATATACTATCACAGTTATCTCATAATCATCCTCTCCGAATATAAATCAATTCTAACAACGTCCAAATTTTCAAACTTCTCAGAATTAAGATATACTTACTTCCAAACGGAGCACTTGTCGCTGTGATCGTAGATATCAACTTCAGATCAAATTCCAACGGACGGATCGAGCTAAAATGGAAATCCCAAAGCTTGGAATTAAAATGGGGCGTCTTCAATGGTGAGAGGAGATGGAGGAGAAGGGATGGGAGTGAAAAGAAATCCAATTACATGCTTAAATATCTAATAAATCCATTTATTGCGTTTTAGTCCCTAAAAATTCCAAAAATTGCATTTTAGTCCCTGATCCAAATCGAATCGGCCCTCGACTTCTAAAATCTCTGATTATCTCAAATAACGTCCATTAAGATAATTTTGGGGCGTTACAATTCTCCCCCTCTAAGAATCAATTTCGTCCTCGAAATTAAACATAATTCTATCACAAGGTCGAGGCTTGAATCACAGGGCTGCAATAAGAATTTACATCTCGGAACTAAGTCCAAAATCTGCTTCCAATCTAACTCTGAATCATTCGTCTCAATCAGTTCGACATCTCAACAACAGGAGAAAGTCAGAAACTCTAGTCGATTAATTCATCAACACTCCGTCCGTCTATCAAAAGTCGTCTCATCCTCGTCAGAACATCCTTACAAATCAGTTACATTTCGAATCATCTACCGTTCTAACTCATGTGACACAGAAAGTTCATCTCAAAAATGAAAGAGATCTTCATCTCTCCTCGTACAACTTCTAGAAAGTGCTTACAATAATCATCTGATCGCTATCGTTGTACGAAGATTCCACAAAAATCAAGAATTCTCCCAACTAGTGCAAAGTCGAGCACTACAACTCATGGCAATTCCTCTAAAGTTCAATTCAACTGATCTGGCTGTACGTCGTTCTGAGGGTATCGAATCGAAAATAGTTGAAGTCAACAACAAAATTCTCTTCGAAGTCTATGCCAAAAGAACAATAACATCAAGGATCTTTGCCTAGGCTGACAGACTTAGGCAATTCATGACATCTGCCATCCTCTGACAAGATATCAATTCTCTCTTCTTCATCAAATCATTCTGTACAAAAAAAATGTTACGAATTCCATCAATCAATCAATCAAAATCAGACTGCCGAAAAATAAGGTTAAATCCTTCGGTTCGAAACATCAGTTGCTGCATTCACTCCTTCAGTTAAAAAGATTCAAATCAGAAATCTCAATAAGAAGAAAACCAAGTACTGCAAGATCGTCAGTACTGAAACTCAGAATACAAAGAGCGGATAATCAGAAATTCCATCGTCAGATAATAAGATCAAAGAAATTCATTCGGTCCAATCCGAATTCAAACATTGAAATTAGCAAACAACTGATCGGCGTACCATTCTGAAAAGATTCTCGAAAGCTCTGTACGATCAGTAAAATTTTCATCACCAGAAAGCAAGAAATTCATCAATAAGAATTCCTAATTTCAACTGATACTTCTGAAAGATTCGGTCAACAGAAAATTCTTCAACCATACAGGAGTATTCGTCAAATCCAACGGCCTGTCAAAAGTTCAAACTGGCCATACCTCAATCTGGAAACTATTTTGAGAAAGTTCACTTCACAATCTTCCTGAAGATAAAATTCGGATCCCCAATCAGTGTCGAACTCGTTCTGACAATCGTGACCAATCTAGAAGTTTATTCCGAACAACTTTAGTCGTTCAATAACCACTGGCACATCAACCAATTCAGGTTACAATCAAATAAATCAACTGTAAAGCTTCGAGAGTTCGTTCATACTATTCTGTAACAACAGTCATTCTACAGAATAAATCAAGAATTCTTAGAATCGTGAATTCTTATCGGAGGATTCCATCACTCGTTCAATGATACTCTGATGACATCTCATCTCAGACTCAACAAAGTAGCCTTGCTACGAAAATCATCGAATTGTGATCCCAATTCCATTCTGAATCAGAATAGACTGTACAACATAAAATCGGATCGCTCTCTCTCTGACTGCTGACAGTTCAAAACATCAGAAGCCATACTTCGAACTTCATGCTTCCTCATCCTCTATTCGATCTAATTCCTCAATTCATCAAACATCTTTCGATCATCTGGAAGAACTCTGAATAAACTTCAAAATGCCAATCTCTTGATACTCTATCTCAAACGAAACATCTGGCACAACATAAGTTATTCGCTAATAAGGCATCAATATAAACCTGAAACTCAGATTATACTCATATCTGATATATCTTCATCGGATTTTGAAAGGTCGAATCAGATTCCAAAGCGTTCTCAATCTTCTCAATCAACTCTGGTTCGAAGTCGAATGAAGGAGTCAAGATAAACATTTCATCTGTTCCAGATTCTAACAGAAGTGCAGCAAACATCTGTCAAAGAGGACAACTGAAGTAGATAAAATAAGAACAAATCATTCAGCTTAAACTCTTAGCTGTTACAATCAATTCTCCGGATAACAATAGAATTCGCATTCAGATTAATCGTCCTCTATAACTTTCTTTCCCAACTCAAAATCAGTTCGAACTGCGAAAATCAAAACTTCTATCTTCCAAGATCAGAACAGATTACTGAAATCTTCCAAGCAAATAAAAAGATGCTAGATCTTCCAAGCAAGAAGATCTCTGTGAGGCTCATATCGGAAACTAACATTGTATCTCGAGCGTCTTCAACTTCTTCGATGCTCAAGATAAAACGAAGTTCTTCTGAACAAGAATAAGTCTCAACTCTCAATAAGAAGGAGTGCAAAGCACCAAAAGGTCATCAATACTGAAGAAGTCAATAATACTGAGGTGCTGGTCAATCTCTCCTTCAATTCAATAAGAACTGGTCTCAAAGATATAAACTAAACATAAGAACATAATCTGATGAGTAATCGTCTTCTCAACAATAAGAATTCTTCAAAGGATTCGCGATAGAATTCGCTAAATCCAAGCATCTTCAAATTCAGATAAGGACGTCGATCCAGATCAATTCATAATAGCTCTAGTCTCGAGGTATTCAATAAAATTCCATCTTCCTAGGTAAAAGATCGAGGAAAAATACAACTCGGTCTCACAAGATTCAGATGTCAAAAGAATAGCATAATTGATCGGCATGAAAATCTACGAACAATACTTAAAGAATCTGAAAGATCAATACGGATCTTCAAAGGACAAGAGATTCATCGATAAGAATACTCAAGAACTCATTTACAAATCTCCGAAAGATTCGGTTCAAGGGACTCATAAACATTGCAGAAGCAATTCCAATTCAATCTGTACGATTAAAATTCAAATCGGTCGTACCTCATTCCGAATTCAATCTCTAAAACCTCTTCCCTACAGATTATATGTCGATGATGTCTGATCAAAAATTAATGTTGAACTCATCCTCTCGACTCGGAGGTAAATCTGGAATCTCAACTAGAACAACATCAGCAAACTCAACAACTCTGTTAAATCAACCAACACGGCTAATTGAAGACATCATCTGCATACCTCAAACATTCCTCCGCACCTTTCTGTAACAAACGGTAATCGAAAATTAATAAGAAAGGAATTCTTAAATCAGACATTCTTACCGGAGGAAAAATCCACTCGTCTATCATCTCGGATCCGAATTTGGCATCAATCTGAAATCAACTTCGGTTGCCCTGTACTCGGTTAATACACTACATCGATAATATAATCAAAATCTAATAACCGAAGTATAGTACTGTTCAGTACAATCAACTCTCATCGAAACAAAGTTCAAAAATTCGAATTAAACTCACCGCAACTAATTCAGATACTCAAAAGTAGAGAAAACATCATTCTAACTTCTCCACAAGAAGAAAAGTTGCATCAATATTTAACAGTATAAGAGTCGAAAGACCAAAATCGAACAGTACCTGCTTCATCATCGTCAGGAGCAGTTAGAGTCTGTGAATCTTCTATAAGAGCAAATACCACAGCCTGTCGCATAAATTCGGATTTACAAAAATTCTACGAAACGATCAAACCTTGTTTCTCTAAGGCTTTCTTATTCTATATCCACCAACTTTTCGCAATACCTGCAGTTGGTAACCAACTTACTGAATCCGTCGTTCGTCGGTGTAGTTTAATGAATCAAACAACTGATCGATCTCTTCTAATCAGCTTTCACACCCAAACTCATTCTCAGAACTCCTCAGAGTTGAAGCTAAATGACTGAAATCTCATCAGTAATGATTCCATCAGTGTCGAAGTGACATCCATCAGTTCAGTCACAGAACAATTCTGTACAATCGGGTTTGCTGCTAATTGAATCCTGTTCAAAACTTTCCGAATAGAAATCTGATTCAAGAGGATTAGGACACAACATCTCAATTACATCTATCTGGTGTCCAACAATCTCAACTCGACATACTCATTCGATCTCTGAAGTATTCAATGCAACCAGTAACCCGAAACAGTTCGTATCTCAATTAATTCATGCTTTAAAATTTAAATCACATATCCAAGTAATTCAATTAATTCTCAACATAAAGCATGCTCGCATATTCTTCAATCATAGAATTAATCAATCACATGCGAGAAATTAAGTTCAAGCGGACTCAATCTACCCCGCTCACTTCTAAATTCAGTCCAAGATCTTATCGTTTTGATACCACTTAATGTGAGACCCCGATTCTAATAATCTAATCAAGAGTTAATCCTATCGAGAACTATTCAAAGTCCAAAAGATAAGACATCAAATGAATTAAAAAAAAAATTTATTTTTCTTGTGAACAGTACTGCGCTCGATCCGGCAAAAAGCCAGGATCGAGCGCATCATATTCCTGAACTCTCTGCCGAGAAAAATAAAAGTGCCGCGCTCGATCCGGCAAAAAGCCAGGATCGAGCGCACCAATTGAACAAAGTCACTGCCTCCAATTTTACATAGGATCGAGCGCACCCTGGGCAACAGAAAAATTAACAGAAACAGGGCAATGCTTCAAACTCCAATCCATAAATCATCCAACATGCATAGCTCAACTTCATGAATTAATCCATAATCAAATCATACTTCATAATTCTATCCTGCTCGATTCCGAATCTAGTAACATGCAATCAATAAACTATATTCGATAATCAATAATCATCAATCAAAATCTGTTCTAATATTCAATACTCAAAATCAAATACAACACATTCGAATTCTAACATGATTTCAAAACATAAACTAGATTGGCATGCATTTCCAATTCTATTCCGAAGTCTCACTTCTAATCTTCATTCTCGTTCTATCCCTGCCGTCTCTGACTCGATCCTGCCCCACCTGTTGCCAAGTACACATACAAACAAAGACAACAGCCGGATAATCCGGTGAGAATAATATCCCCAGTAAAAGAGACTATCATGCATATCAAATAAACACATCATTTCATGACATGTATCAACTTCCAAATATCTATCACATCAAGATCAAATCAAGTAATTCATCCAAGTACTGAAATGAAATGATATGCATGTCTTTAAAACTTCTGCATTATCAGACTCAGATAATCAAATGAAATTCTTCTTTCTTTCTTTCTTTCTTCGGTTTGGGATCCCAAGGTTAAAATATCCAACAATCACACCGAACTCCCCTTTCGAGGTGGACGAGGTATATTTTAATCCTCTAAACTCCAGAGAATTATAGTGAGCTACTCGACAAGGTAGTAAATCGCCTACCAAGCCACTCGACTACAATCCCTAGATCGTCTAATTCAAATTGAATAAATCATTCGGCTCAATATGAATGCTTATGTCATCTCATGAATTCAATCATATTTTCAATCATCAATTCAAATAAACATTCAATCATGATTTCAAATAAGCATTCAATCATGATGTCAAATAAGCATTCAATCATGCAAGTATGTGAATTTCTTCGGAACACTCGAATCAAGTCGGATTCGAGTTAATCGTTCCATTCAAGTCTAAGTCATCTTTTACCTTATTCGCTCGAAGGTACTTCAATCTGAAAATCAATAATAAGGATAAAAATCAATATCCTAACAAATTCAATCAAAACTCAATCAAACTTCTTCGATCGATAAATAAGAAAATCGATACTGTACCGACTTCAATCTTCCAAACTGACCAAAGTTGTTATCTCGCAACTCTATTGACTTCAATTCAATCTATCAGAGGAAGTCATAAGGATCAATATCGACATCAAAAACTCAATCAAACTCGATACGATCAAAACATCGAAACGATATCCAAAACTCAAACTGACGGCATAACGGCTATAAACTGATCAAACCGAAAACGCAGACAGCAATTCAACAATCCAATATACTCATAATCATCTCAATATCATCAAAACAATTCAAATCCCTTAAATCTAAAAGCTCCATTTTCGAAATTTCACAACAAAAATCATATCAATTTCAATCGTCGTTAATTCTTCGAACCGTCTTAAATATACTATCACAGCTATCTCATAATCATCCTCTCCGAATATAAATCAATTCTAACAACGTCCAAATTTTCAAACTTCTCAGAATTAAGATATACTTACTTCCAAACGGAGCACTCGTCGCTGTGATCGTAGATATCAACTTCAGATCAAATTCCAACGGACGGATCGAGCTAAAATGGAAATCCCAAAGCTTGGAATTGAAATGGGGCATCTTCAATGGTGAGAGGCGATGGAGGAGAAGGGATGGGAGTGAAAAGAAATCCAATTACATGCTTAAATATCTAATAAATCCATTTATTGCGTTTTAGTCTCTAAAAATTCCAAATATTGCATTTTAGTCCCTGATCCAAATCGAATCGGCCCTCGACTTCTAAAATCTCTGATTATCTCAAATAACGTCCATTAAGATAATTTTGGGGCGTTACATGCAGACCTGCCCCGTCAAATGGGGGTGTCCGAGATAAAAGAAGGGACATGAGCGCTAACGCCCAATATATAATGTATCGATTATAAAAGTCTATATGATGCATGCATCATGAAATATGAATGCTCTGGATAAACTGGGATCATATCTAGAAAATCATGCACAGACATAGGCGCCTCCAGTATGCGCATGCTGCTCCAAAGATTCAGTGGGTGCCACACATACTAGACCCGATCTTGGACTATCACTGTCCTGGTTAAAACGCACACGCTGCAATCTCGGTTCAGTGGGTGTCACACAGTACCCGATCGTACAATAAAAACAACCCTGGGGCTGAGCAACCCTAGAACAACTGGCTATCTCGAAAGGATAACAAGCTCAACTTAGTATGCAAATGCCGCATACAAATCATTAATAGAATATCATGCATCTCATGACAAATAATAATGCAATACATAATCATGCAACACATAAACATGTATATTCAGCTGGCTATCCCAGTCTGTGTAATGCCCCAAATTTATCTTAATTGAATTTATTTGAGTTAATCAGAGATTACAGAATTCGAGGGCTGATTTTATATTGACCAGGGACTGTTTTGCAAATTTTGAAAATTTCAGGGACTAAAGTGCAAAATTGGAGTTTTATATATTATCTTCAAGATTTTGGTTGACTTATCTTCTCCTCCTTCCTCCTCCAAACCGTCTCCCTCCATTAGAGAAACCCAACGCCATCTTTAAGCTTTCAGATTTCCAATTCCGCTTGATCCGTCCGGTAGAAATTAAATCCGAAGCTAGTTTTGCAATCCCGGCAACGAGGGCTTCGTTCTATCATAAGTATTTCTACGATCAGTTATATTTCTTTTTTCAGATGTCGTTGGAATTCATTTCTTTTTGAGTATGATGTTCTTGAACTAGTTCTTATCGTTATTTTGAAGACGGATCGGAAAAAGAACGACGGTTAGATTTATTATGAGTTTTCTAATGATTTTCAAAGATGGGGATTTGGAGATTGATGGTTTTGAATTGTTTTGATTGATATGGGACTTGTTATGAGTTGGTTGAATTGTATTTATTTTGTTGTGATTTTCGGTTATTCAGTTTTTAGCCGTTATGCCGCCGGTTCGGAGTCTTGGATTTTTGTATGAGTTGAATTACTTGAACCGGGTTCCTTTGAGTTTGAATATATATATTGATCTGTTATTGCTCCTTACAGATTGGTTTGAAGGCATTTGAGTTCGAGGTTGCGGATTTTGGATCGTTATTGAGTTGAAGCCGGTATAGTATAGATTCTTTATTGTCGATTGTTTGAGTTCGAATGAGTTTTGATTTGAGATTATCATTTCTTTATACAGATTTGGAACTTCTGAAGCATCGAGAAAGGTATAAGATGACTTCGACTTGAACGGGATGAGTTATTTAAATCCGACTTGATTCGAGTGTTCCAAAGAATCACATACTTTATTGTTTAAGTGAATTTCTTGAATTATATGATTGAATGTATTATGATTTTACATGCATTCATATTGAGCCAATTGATTTGTTTTCATTTTGAATTAGACGTTCTGGGGATTATAGTCGAGTGGCATTGGTAGGCGAATTACTACAATAGCCGATCAACTCTCTATAGTTGCTCCGGAGTCTAGAGGATTGAAATATACATCATCCACCTCGAGGGGAGAGTCGGTGTGATTGTTGTGATATTTTACCCTCGGGATCCCAACAGAAAAATCAGAGAACCGTTTTCCTTTTGATTATCTGAGTATGATAATCCCTATTTTTAAGACATGCATCTCATTTAGTTTCTCATGAATTGCATTGTTGATTTGTATATCATGAGTTGATATATTATTTGATATGACATGTTTGTTGCTTATACTGGGAATACTATTCTCACCGGTTTATCCGGCTGTTGTCTTGTCTTTGTATGTGTGCTTGTCAACAGGTGAGGCAGGGCCAAGTCAGAGATCGCATGGCTATAGGGGTTGAGATGATAGAAGTGATGACTCGGTTTTAGAAGTCGAAGTTGTATAATCGAACTTGCTATGTTTTAGTTTTGGTACTTGGAAGTGTATAACTAGAAGCGATGCATGTACTACCGAATCGATTATATATTCATCTCTAGACTTTGATGTTTTTTTCATGTTGATTTGAGTTAATTATGCATGTTGGTTGGATGTTGAATGGGAGAATGAGATTTAAAGGAATTCCGGAATTTTTTTTTAATCAGAGCATTGCTCGCTCGAGCGGATGTTTCTTACCGCTCGAGCGAGGGGACATTTTCCTATTTTTTTGAGACAGGGATCTTCTCGCTCGAGCGGATGATTCTTCTCGCTCAAACGAGAGCTCTACAGAGTGCCAGGCAGAGTCTTGCTCGCTTGAGCAGGCGTTTCTTGCCGCTCGAGCGAGGCACTTTGTTTTAAAAAAAATTATTTACTTTTGACGTAGATTCTCTGTTAGATTTTGATCTAGATTTTGTTGATTAGATGTTTGGTATCGAAGTCCTCACATTAAGTGGTATCAGAGCGATAAGATCTTGGACTGAATTTAGAATCGAGTGGGGTAGATCGAGTCCGCTTTAATCAGTTTCTCGCATGTGATTGAATTATTTATTTGATTATTTAATTTCATGCGAGTATGCTTTATTATTTGAAGATTATTTGAATTACATGATTTGTAATTTAAATTGTAAAGCATGAACTACATGAGATACAAACTGTATTTGTTTTCCTGTTCGAATCCAATTTTTCCCAAGAGGTTGAAGGGAACCGAATTGTAGAGATTGAGATCTTTGTGTCCTAACCCTTTGATTATCAGATGGCACCTCGAAGAGTTTTGAACAGGGAACGACCGGAAGTAACTCCTCTGAATGATCAGGCTAGCACCGAAACCGATCAGATGGACGTCACAGCACCTCCAATGGAAACCTTACTGAAGAGGTTCTGATATGAATCTGGATGAGTATGATTAGAAAACACGATTACAAATATGAATCGCACCCTCTAATCAATAAACAAAAATCCAAAGTTTTGCCCAATCTTTGAAACAAGTAAAATTGATAGGATTTTGGATTTCCACCTTTAATCGACGGTACGATTAAAAACAAAAACCACGACAATTAAAACCAAAGAAACCTTCAGATAACTTGTATCTGACAATCTTCAGTGAGAAATCAATCGACAAACGCTTCCAAGTAATTAAACTGGAAAAAGTTTGATTTGAAAAGCCAAAGCAAAGCTTTGAATAAAATTCTAGAGAGAATTTCAATAATTTGTGTATAAACTGAATCTGAATTGTTATTCAAAATAATGAATGTTTTGTATTTATATTACAACCCAAAATAATAAAAGATATTGCCAAAATAAATCTAAAGATATCAAAATATCTCCTAGAAGTTTCCTAAAAGGTTTAAAAGTTTCAAAATAGAAAAATAATCACGAAATATTAAAATTCTCAAACACACACACAAACACCTTTGGTGTGTGAAACGAACACACGCGCGGGCGCGCTGCAACTCCGCAAATCCTTCGTAATTCATCAATCGTACGCGCGGGCATGCGGAAATCAAGGCATGGGCGCTCGGCTTCTTCGCAGGACAAGGCGCGGGCGCACGGAGAGGTAGGTGCGGGCGCACCTGAGGCTCGAACTGGACAGTGAATTTATGAGTTTTTTTCAATATTTTCTTCACTTCCTTGATCCCTTTGGACTTCAATAACATTATAGCTTCCTTCAAAGTGATTCTCAAGCATTCCAATGCCGTCTTGATTTTCTGCCATCAACAATTGAAGTGCTTCCTTAAACTTTCTAGCTCGGCCCCTCGTAACTGGTCCACTTGGCATCTCCAACAGATCCTTATCCGCTCGCACTACATGTGAGCCATTCATGATCGCATCAGGTTCCAATATTTTAAGCCGCCAACCTTGAAGGGTTTTGATAATGCAATTGGCTGTGAGAGTTGGCTGGAGGACATTGATCAGTTATTCGATTCTCTAGATTATTCTGATGATCGCCGAATCAGGTTAGTGATTCATCAGTTGCAGGGCATTGCTAAGAGATGGTGGATTTCAATGAAAAATGCTCTTGAGAATCGTGGTACAGTTGTCACTTGGAGTTTGTTCAAGACTGAATTCTATAAGCGTTTCTTCCCAGTGTCTTATAGAAAGGATAAGGGAGCCGAGTTTGCTAATCTGAAACAAGGGAACCTGAATATTGAGGACTATGTGTCTAAGTTTGATAGCTTTCTAAATTTTGCACCCCCCTTTTCCGAAAATGAAAAAGCAAAGGCCGACCAGTTCATTAATGGCTTGAACCCTGATATTTTTACCCTAGTTAATATTGGAAGGCCCGATAATTTTTCCGATGCTATGAATTAGGCCAAAGGAGCCGAGGAATGTCGGATGAGGCAGAGGGAAGCTCAGTTTGTGCCCCAGCAGCCGAGACAATATCAGAATCAACCGTCTCAATTTCAGAACCAACCATCGAGGTATGAGAGAGGAAGCAGTGGCAATAGCAGAAAGGATCACTTTCGTCCAAAAGAGAAATAGTTCAAGAAGCCTGGAATCAGCTCATCGAGTTCTAGTGGCTCGAAGCAGTTCGGATCAGGGCACAGTCTTGGTCAGTCAGGTATGTCTTGTACCAAGTGCATTGGTTGTCACTCCAGTGATCATTGTAGAGGTATTTTTGGAAGCTGCTATATCTGTCACCAAACGGGTCACTTTTCCAGATCATGTACTCAGCGTGGTTCTGAGCAAGCTCAGAGTGGTAATTCTTCTAGACAGGTAACTCAGACGGAGAGGCAAGCATCTGCAGTTCACTCTTTCCAACCTTAGCAGTAGACACGATAGGGAGGCAACCAGAATTCGAATCAGCCTCCTAGACACCAGACGAGAGTTTTGCTTTGATTGAGGAGCAGGCTCAGGCAGCTTCTAGAGATGTTATAGCAGGTAACTGTTCGATTATTGGTGATCCTGCTCATGTTTTGATAGATACGGGTGCTTCTCATTCTTTTATATATGAACAGTTTGTGTTGATACATGCTTTATCTACCGAGCCTTTTCCTGTTGTAGCTTATGTTACTTCACCTTTGGCTGGGGGAATTGCATCTGTGAAATTAGTACGGAACTGTGAATTGCGGTCTAAAAGGAATTTGATTGAATTAGATTGTATTGTACTTGGGCTATCTGATTTTGACTGCGTAGTTGGTATAGATGCTTTAACCAAGTATAGGGCTACAGTCGATTATTTTCAGAAAGTGATCAGATTCAGACCATAGATGGCAGAGGAATGAAAATTCTTTGGTAAGGGTTCTCGATCCAAGATCCCTTTAATATCTGTTTTGTCGATGACTTGTTTGTTACAGGAAGCAGCAGAGAGATTCTTGATTTATGTTGTTGATGTCCTGAAGTCTAACCTTGAGTTGATTGATATACCAGTGGTTAGAGAGTTTGCTGATGTCTTCCCGGATGAGATTCCTTGATTGCCTCCTATTCATGAGATCGAATTCAGCATCGAATTGGCATCAGGTACGCAACCAATTTCTAAATCTCCTTACCAAATGGCTCCTGTGGAATTGAAGGAATTAAAGGAACAACTTGAAGTTTTGATTTCCAAGGGATACATTCGACCTAGTGTGTGGGGACTTCGGGTGCTAATCTCATCTTATAGGGCGATTAATAACTGGAAATATTCGATTTGTATTATAGGACATTTGGTGACGCCAAACCGTACAATTGGCGACGTAAAAACACTTCGCAAAAAGATCAACAAATTTTATTTTTTTGAGTTGGAGCGCGGGCGCACACCCCTCTCGGCCATGGCACCCATGGTGCCTTGGTTAGGCGCGGTCGCGCCCTCTAGGCTGGGCGGGTGCACCTAGCCCTCGGATTTCACTTCCAAAGAACTGAAAAATGATGCTTTAGCCCTTGTTTTGATCCTCAAACATTGTATAACATATATAGCATAAATCCAACATCAAAATCTAGATGAAAACATGTAATATCATAATATGTTTAAGGATCCAAACATTACAAGTTGTTATCTCAACTTATGCCAAGGGATCCAACATTATTCAAGCTATACAAAAGACATACGTAAGTTCTTGTCAAGGCTCGTACAAACATTTATTTAGAACCTTAACATAAGTTCTTGGCATAATCTTCTACCATTCTAACCCGAAGTCACCCCATCTATCTTGATCTCGTTCTTTCATGGGCGTCCCTAACCTGTTCCTGCCCCACCTATTGCCATGCAAACATACAAACAAAGCAATAGCCGGATGTCTCCGGTGAGAATTGAATCCCAGTATAAAACAACTATATCATGCATAACATAGCATCTAAATCATAAGCATATAAACATCTCAACAAACATTAAACCAATCTATTGCAATGCATGATTTTAAAAATCTGCTATCAAGTTCTATATCGGTTCTTGGGATCCCGGGGAAGAAGAACACAACAAATCTCCCACCTAATCCCCTTTAGGGGTGGCGTTGAGCTCTTTTCCCGAACTTTGTCATACTATATCGAGTTTCTAGCAATAGGAGTCGATCTATCTCCTAAGTTCCTCGATATATATCCAAACGTCCATATTCTTTTGGCGAATCTGCCATTTCAAATCTCAAAGGGTTGTTGGATCAATATGAATGCATCAAAGTCTAGAAGCATAAGAATAAAAGTCAACTAATAACAAGCTAAGTCAAACAAGCAAGTAAAGATGCAAATACATACATATAAACACATAGTATGTGGTTTTGGAAGAGAATTCAAGAAAAGTCTCTTGAATGTACAAAGCCCTTGTTCTAAGGTTGTCTTATACCTTTCAAGCTTGGTTTCAAGGCTCTTAAAAAATCTACTCATACCCTTCTCAATCTTCAAGGATAACAAGTCACAAACCTTGTTTTTTCGTCAATCGGTTTCGAAGTCGGGATTCTTAAACTGAAGTCCTCTGTTCTCAATCTGAAAATACATCAAATATATCTAAGAACATCAGCAAGAACTCAAACAATATCCAGCTTAAGCAATCTAGACTCAAACTTGATCATTTTTCAAACCGACGGCGAGCGTAACGGTACGAAATCGGTAACCGAAACTAAAATCTAACCAATCTATCATCCAAACCAACTTCATATACATGATGTACCAGAAAAAATACATCAATATACCAGCATATCAGTAGCTGTAATTTCGAAATACATACTGCAAAATTCATAAGAAATAGAAACGGCATCCAATCTTCGACCCGATTTCAAATATCAAACATATACAACCTCTAGAACACATATCTAACATCAAATTCTGATTTCTCCCACATCATACTTTTGAAACATTCTGGAACATCAAAGTACTTACCCCAAATCAAATCTCTTATTGCAAGGATCGCAGAACTATGATCGAAATTAAAATCGGTCGGATGGATCTTGAGATATTGAAGATTTAAGATGAAAATTACTTAAAGAAATCTGAATTTGGACAAGGTTCTAGGTTCTTACTCCCATTTCTGATGCTTTTCATGTATATACACGTTCATATGCATGTGTAGACAAGTGTCATCCACTAACTATGAAAATTGCACTTTAACCCCTCAATTCTTCACTAATTGCAAACTAGCCCTTGAAACTTCGTTTTAATTCAATTTCAATCCTAAATAATTTAAGAATATTAGAATTTAAATCTAAACTCCAAAAATTCTCAAATTAAATATTCTCGAATTAAAATTAAATAATCTCGGGCCTTACAATTCTTCCCCTCTATGATATGATTTCGTCCTCGAAATCGCATGCAATCTGTACGCATATAAGATAAAGCAACAACATAAATACTGAAGAAGACTCACATCAGTGAAATAGCACTGGAAAGTGTTGTCTCATGTCTGATTCGACTTCCCAAGTTGCTTCTTCAACTCCATGATGACTCCACTGAACTTTCACAAGAGGAATAGTCTTGTTCCTGAGTTGTTTCTCCTTTCGATCCAATATCTGAATAGGCTTCTCAAAATAACTTAATTTCTCGTCAAGTTCATCCTCATCGGGCTGAAGTACATGAGAAAGATCAGGCTGATACTTCCGCAATATGGAAATATGAAAGATATCATGTATCCCAGAAAGAGCTGAAGGAAGGGCAAGTCTATAGGAAAGATTGCTGATAAGTGTATTTTATACACTTAATTTATATATGATTTTAATTGTTAATTGTTTGTTTCGAGCAGATTTATGTGTGGGTTTTGTTGTTTTTGTGGGTGTAGAAAATTATTGAAGTATTGTGAAAAAGAGAATAAAAATAAGAATTTGAGAAAAGAAAAGAATAAAATGAAGAAAAGAAAATTAAAGAAGTAAAGAAAAGAAGAAAGAAGAAAAGAAAAGAACAGGAAAAGAAACGAGAAAAGCTAATGGGCTTTTTATTGGGCTAGAAAGTTTAGTGCTTCATTAAGCGCTAAAGGAGAAAGGAAGTAGAGCAAACGCGCAACTTTCTGTGAGAGTGAAAAATTGGAGTCAGAGACTCATGCGTGCCCGCCTAGGATTTCTGGAGTGCCTGCTCCATCGCGCGATCTCAGATTTTAATTATTTCGGAAAATATTTTATTGGGCTATTTTTCATGGGATTTTGGTTGACGGTATAAAAGGGAATTGAAGTCTGAGATTTAAGAGAGAGCCGCCACACCACACAAAAGATCAGAGAAAAGATTTCTGGGAGATTTTTGATCGTGTGATTTTCTGAGAGAAGTCTGAGCTTTTATTTGAAGAACAAAGACGGAGATCGAGAGTCCCGACACGGCATCGCATCGACGGATTTGTTTTCTATCTTTTTATTTATTTAATTCTGATTTGATGTTGAATTTTCTGAACATGAATTATTGTTTTCAGAATTTTATTATGAACTAATTTTTTAGAGTCTAGAGGTCGGATGAAACCTGGTATAGACGCTTTCATGAATTTTTGATTTAACGAATTGATTTTCTTCTAGATTAGTTGTTTTTTTCTAGATTTGATTGTCTTTTCAATTACCTGATCACTAATTGAATTGTAATATTTATTTGAAATCTGGCACTCGGGAGAGGAGATTTTGAATAGGACCAATAGAATTTACACTGTTAATTATTTATATAACTCGGGAGAGTGTATAATTTTAACAGAGCTTTTGAAAAGAACATTGTTTTGAATAGATCACTGCAAATAGATTCTTAATAGGGATATTGGAATTGAATTGTAGTTGATAAACATTATTTGTTGCTCGGAAGAGGGAGATAATAAACTTAAGTGTTCTTAGCTATTAATTGACTGAAATTCATGAAGATTAATTAATTAGGATTGATTTTTGTTGAAACCAGGTGAAATCTATACCTCTAGATCATTTTTCCTCTTATTGATTTTTATCTGAAATTTGTGTGCGTGCTATCAAAAACTCATTGATTATTTTATTTTCTGCAAAACCTCTCAGTTATTGATTTTTTAGATAAAATTAGGACTATTTTAATTACAAGAACTGAATATTTTTATTTTACTCTCTGTGGCAACGATACTTGATTTATCACTATATTAAAACTTGACACTCGTACGCTTGCGAGTATTTTTCACAACAAGTTTTTGGCGCCGTTGCCGGGGAGTAATTTTTGATTTTGTTTAGTCTTGTCACCAATTAGTCTATGTTTTAATTTAGATTTTTTTATTTTATTTTAAGCTACTAATTGATTTCTTCTTATTTTTAAATTGCAGTTCATGTGAAAGTCTCAAAGTGCAAATTCTCTACTGTTTGATCGAAAGATCGAGAGAACTGCACGTTCTTTGAGAAGAGCGAGAAGAGAAGAAGTTAATAGAATGGCTGAAGAGAATCAAGCTCCCTTGGTGCCAATTAAAGAGCACTTCAGGCCAGTAATTCAGGCTTACTACTCTGGAATAGCTCGTGGAACTATCAATGCTAACAATTTTGAGCTAAAGCCTGCATTGATCAACATGGTTCAGCAGAACTAGTTTAATGGGAGCGTCACAGCTGATCCTCACCTACACCTGTGCACTTTCCTGGAGATAACAGACACGATAAAATTTAATGAAGTCTCTGAAGATATAATTAGACTGCGTTTGTTTTCCTTTTCTCTCAGGGATCAGGCGAGGAGTTGGCTACAATCACTGCCATTGGGAATTATCACTACATGGGAGGAGATGACAGAAAAATTTCTTGCAAAATATTTTCCTCCTGCCAAATCGACCCAACTGAAGATTGAAATCAGCACCTTCAGGCAGATGGACTCCGAACAGCTCTACGAGGCATGGGAAAGGTATAAAGAGTTATTAACACGTTGTCCTAACCATAAATTTGCAGATTGGGAGCAAATTGAGCTTTTCTATAATGGGCTGAATGCGCCTACTCGATTGTCGGTGGACTCTGCTGCTGGAGGCACCAATTTTGCTAAGGACCCTGTACAGGCCTACGATATGCTGGAACATATTACGATCAATAGTTTTCAATGACCATCTGAGCGTATGGGAGTCAAGAAGCCAGTTGGAGTGTATGCAGTGGATCCTCTCACATCTATCACTGCCCAATTATCTGCACTGACTACATAGGTAGCTTCTTTGAATAAGGTGAATGTTACAGATTCAGCTGGAATTTCAGTCGTTAATGAAGGATCTTAGTCCCTAGAAGAAGTGAATTATATTAATCCTAATGGCTACCGAGGGTGAGGAGGCTATAGAGGTAATCCTGCTCCCAACACTTATCACCCAGGTTTGAGAAATCATGAAAATTTTTCTTACGCTAACAATAAAAATGTGTTAAATCCTCCTCGAGGATAGAACACAATTAAGGGTGAGGGTAAGCCATCTTTGGAGGACGTTGTTAGTAATTTTGTGCAGGAATCTGGTAAAAGGATGGCGAGGACTGAGACTCGTCTAGATAGCTTGGAGACGCACATGGCCAACATGGGTGTTGTACTTCAATCCATGGAGACTAGCATTGGGAAGCTGGAAAATGCCTTGAAAGATAATAATAGAGGCCAGTTCCCGAGCAACACAGAGGTAAATCCGAAGGAGCAGTGCAATGCTATCATGTTAAGGAGGGTGAAGCAAGTAGATAGAGAAGAAAGCCAGCCATCTGAAAGGACTGAAAAAGCTGTAGTTGAAGAGAAAAAAGTCGAGGAGAAGGAGCCTGAACCTTAGCAGAAATCGATGTACAAGCCTCCACTTCCATATCCTCAACGGTTCAAGAAGAAGACTCTTGTTGAGCAGTTCTCCAAATTCTTGGAGATTTTTAAGAAGATTCATATTAACATACCCTTTTCCGATGCTTTAGAGCAAATGCCAAACTATGCGAAATTCATCAAGGAGGTGATGCCCAAGAAAAAGAGGTTGCTAGAGAATGAGGTGGTGAATCTAACTGAAGAGTGCAGTGCGGTGCTTCAAAAGAAAATGCCACAAAAGCTGAAAGATCCAGGGAGTATTACTATTCCTTGTTCTATTGGTGGTTCTCATTTTACTACTGTACTATGTGATTTAGGGGCCAGCATTAATTTAAAGTCATTGTCTATTTACAGGGCCTTGGAGTTGGGAGAGATGAAATCGACCATGATCTCATTGCAATTAGTGGATAGAAGCATCACATATCCATTGGGTATTGTTGAAGATGTGCTATTTAAGGTAGATAAACTCATCTTCCCAGCGGATTTTGTGATCTTGGACATAGAAGCAGATCATGTTGCTCCACTGATTTTTGGAAGACCATTCTTGGCCACAGTGGATGCCAAAATTGAAGTGAAGAAGGGGGAATTGTCGATGGGTGTGGAGTGCGAACGGGTGATTTTTAACTTATTCATGAAGACACCTAATACACCCATTGAAGAATTGCGCTTGATTGAGCGGGTGGTGAAGTTGGAAGGTTGTCAAAGGTCTAATATTGCGGGTGATTTATCAAAGAAGAACACGCCAAATTCCACAAAGAAGGCCACAAAAAAGAAAAAAAAATTTAAAAGGTGGTTCGTGGAATATATTTGAAGTGTGAAAGAGAAAGGAAAGATCATCTAATACCGATGAAAGTCGGGCTGAAGACTATAAACCAAGCGCTATTTGGGAGGCAACCCAAAATTTTTGTGTTATTTTAATTTTATTTTTATTTTTATCTAATTTATGCTTTAAAGTTTTTTTTGTTCGTTTTTGTTAATTATTTTATTTTATTTTCTTACATTGTTGGAAGAATTTTGGAGCTTAATATTACAAAAATTTTAATTTTTTTCAGGATTTTGAAAGTTTTGGCAGCAGATCATGCGCGCTCGCGCAAGATTAGAGGCACCCGCTCCAAGTTGTGATTTCAAATCAGACGTTTATGCGCGCTCGCTCATGATCGAGTGCGCGCCCGCGCCCACTCTATGGATGAAAGAACCTGCGCAAACGCGCATATATTCCGCGCAAACCTTGCGCTAACAAGCATCCCCAACCACACACAGTCAAGCGCAATCGCGCTCTTTATCCGCGCAATACCTTGCGCAAACGAGATCCCTATCCGCGCCTCCACGATGCGCAATCGCGCACCTTCTCCTTGCGCAAACCACTTCCCATTAGCACTTGCACCTAGAGCAATTGCGCATCTTTCCATCCCCTACTATGCGCCAATAGCAACTCATCAGCGCATCCTCTAGAGCAATCGCGCGACCCCAGCTAGCTAAAATCATGCACAAACAATCTCCTCATCTGAGCAGCACCATGCACAATCGCCCAAGAAATTCACTCACCCATGCGCAGCTTGCACTTCCAGCAGCCTCTCATTCCTTGCGCTAATTAACTCCTTAGTGCATCAACCATGTGATATCGTGTTCTTGAAGTGAACCCAAACCGAGAAACATATAGCACACACTTCATGACAGCTCCTCCAAGCTGTCCAACACCATGCGAGATCGAACATCTGAAGCTCGCCATGCCTCGCACTCTTCCTTCTTCCCCTATACATTAAGTGTTGTATCTTGCTTGCTTTGGGCTTTACTTTTGTGTCTTATCATGTGCATGTATTATTTTTCAGGTTATTATGGGCATTCATGTTGTGCTTTATCTATCCACCGTCTCCCCTGATGGTTTATTTGATGGTGTTATACATGCTGGAAATTTTTTTTCCCTTGGTGATGAAGTTGAGAACATCGAGTCCTAATGCTCGGTGTCGAAGGTACGAGTCCTTGTGCTTTTCTTGACTAATCATTGAAGACAATGCTTTTAATAAGTTTGGGGGGGGTAAATCAGTGTTTGATTCAGTTGTTTGGTTGATAGTTGATTAGTTGAGTTTTATTGTGTGCTTCATAGATAAAATTTTTGTTTGAGTTTATTTGTGTTTATGTGAGTATAGTTTAAAAGAAGTCAAGAAATAATTGGAATGCGTGGTCAATGATGAAGAAAAAAAAATTTTGTGCCTATAACTGAAATTCATGACTGTCCACCTATTTAACCAAATTTTGAATTTTGAATTAATGGAACCAATTAGATGAACAATTTCTTATATACTCTGTGATTAATACTTGAATCTGATTTTTGAAACATGCAAACATAGATATGATTGAGGCATTGTTTGAAATTTTTGGGTCTGTTGTTTGTTGAAAAATTTATCCTTTGTTTCCCATTTGAGCCTACACGTATATGAGTACATGAGGTAAAAAAAATCTGAAATTGTTGTGAAAATCATCGTTTACTTCTTATGATTATTTATTCTGCACTGATTGATATTTGTATGATTTAATTGTGGATTGAGACTTGTCTAGAACTAGTTCGGACACTCTTCGAGGCAAAATACGGGCATAACTGTGATTAGGAATTATTTAGGCAATTTTTCTAAAAATCGTTTGAGCCTTTCAAGCTACCCATTGATGAATTATATCCCTAGTACCTTGTTTGATCCTTATTGAAAATCGAATGGCATGCGTGTAAACATGTGATAAACCCTCATTCGTCATTGTTTCAAGGTCCTACCTTTACTACCTGAATAACCTAAACACTATTTCATACCTTTAATAGAGTAATTTGAATGCTAAAATGTTATATGCTCCTATTTTATATTTGTGAATATGGGATGGTGTGGTGGAAGAATTGAAAAAGAAAGGGGTAGTAGAGAAAAAAAAGAGATGAAAAGAGGATTGAAAAAGAAAAAAAACTTATGAATGAAAAGTTGTGAAAAAAATATTGTTGGTGAAAAAGATGAAAAAATCAATTAAGTGAAGAAAAGGTGTGAGATTTGAATGAACAAGGAGTTGAAATTAGAGTTGAGCATAAATTACTTTTTATTTTGAATTCTTATTCCGTTGTTTGTAGCCATGAGCCAGACCTAACATTATAAGTTGATTAAGTCCTATTGACTGAGTCTCAGTTGCCAAATATACTAGTGGAGAAGAGTTGCGAGAATTTAGCCTATGGACTGTTATTGATACTTTTAATGATTATGAATTTTTGATCGAAACACGCACACACTATTATTCTTTGCATTTACCTGATTGTGAGTGTTTTTGATTTTATATCCTATATTTGATCCTTTGCTACCTTGAAAAGTCCTCATGATCTATGAATGTTTGAATTGAATTTGGATAAGGGTGTTTTGAAATGTGAGTTGCGGAGATTGTAAGTTTATGAAGTTATTTAGTTATGATTAAAATTTTCAAGTGTTAGTAGTTGGATGAGATTGGATCTGAATTTTTGAAATTATTTCTGAGGCCAGTGCTTTCTTGACTACTTTTGGGTGATTTGAGTTTGTGGAATTTATTGTTTTGATAGTTTTGCTCGGGACTAGTAAAAGTTTAAGTTTGGGGGTATTTGATAAGTGTATTTTATACACTTAATTTATATATGATTTTAATTGTTAATTTTTTGTTTCGAGCAGATTTATGTGTGGGTTTCGTTGTTTTTGTGGGTGTAGAAAATTATTGAAGTATTGTGGAAAAGAGAAGAGAAATAAGAATTTGAGAAGAGAAAAGAATAAAATGAAGAAAAGAAAATTGAAGCAGTAAAAAAAATAAGAAAAGAACAGGAAAAGAAACGAGAAAAGCTAATGGGCTTTTTATTGGGCTAGAAAGTTTAGCGCTTCATTAAGCTCTAAAGGAGAAAGGAAGTAGAGCAAACGCGCAACTTTCTGTGAGAGTGAAGAATTGGAGTCAGAGACTTATGCGCGCTCGCCTAGGATTTCTGGAGCGCCTACTCCATCGCGCGATCTCAGATTTTAATTATTTCGGCAAATATTTTATTGGGATATTTTTCATGGGCTTTTGGGTGACGGTATAAAAGGGAATTGAAGTCTGAGATTTAAGAGAGAACCGCCACAACACACAAAAGATCAGAGAACAAATTTCTGGGAGATTTTTGATCGTGTGATTTTCTGAGGGAAGTCTGAGCTTTTATTTGAATAACAAAGACGGAGATCGAGAGTCCGGACACGGCATCGCATCGACAGATTTGTTTTCTATCTTTTTATTTATTTAATTCTGATTTGATGTTGAATTTTCTGAACATGAATTATTGTTTTCAGAATTTTATTAGGAATTAATTTTTTAGAGTCTAGAGGTCGGATGGAACCTGGTGTAGACGCTTTCATGAATTTTTTATTTAACGAATTGAGTTTATTCTAGATTAGTTGTTTTTTTCTAGATTTGATTGTCTTTTCAATTACCTAATCACTAATTGAATTGTAATATTTATTTGAAATCTGGCACTCGGGAGAGGAGACTTTAAACAATACCAATAGAATTTACACTGTTAATTATTTATATAACTCGGGAGAGTGTATAATTTTAACAGAGCTTTTAAAAAGAATATTATTTTGAATAGATTACTGCAAGTAGATTCTTAATAGGGATATTGGAATTGAATTATAGTTGATAAACATTATTTGTTGCTCGGGAGAGGGAAATAATAAACTTAAGTGTTCTTGGCTATTAATTGACTGAAATTCATGAAGATTAATTAATTAGGATTGATTGTTGTTGAAACCAGGTGAAATCTATACCTCTAGACCATTTTTCCTCTAATTGATTTTTATCTGAAATTTGTTTGCGTGCTATCAAAAACTCATTGATTATTTTATTTTCTGCAAAACCTCTCAGTTATTGATTTTCTAGATAAAATTATGACTATTTTAATTACAAGAACTGAATATTTTCATTTTACTCTCTGTGGGAACGATACTTGATTTATCACTATATTAAAACTTGACACTCGTACGCTTGCGAGTATTTTTCATAACAAGTTTTTGGCTCCGTTGCCGGGGAGTAATTTTTTATTTTGTTTAGTCTTGTTACCAATTAGTCTAAGTTTTAATTTAGATTTTTTTATTTTATTTTAAGTTACTAATTGATTTCTTCTTATTTTTAAATTGCAGTTCATGTGAAAGTCTCAAAGTGCAAATTCTCTACTGTTTGATCGAAAGATCGAGAGAACTGCACGTGCTTTGAGAAGAGCGAGAAGAGAAGAAGTTAATAGAATGGCTGAAGAGAATCAAGCTCCCTTGGTGCCAATTAAAGAGCACTTTAGGCCAGTAATCCAGGCTTACTACTCTGGAATATCTCGTGGAACTATCAATGCTAACAATTTTGAGCTAAAGCCTGCATTGATCAACATGGTTCAGCAGAACTAGTTTAATGGGAGCGTCACAGCTGATCCTCACCTACACCTGTGCACTTTCCTGGAGATAACAGACACGATAAAATTTAATGAAGTCTCTGAAGATATAATTAGACTGCGTTTGTTTTCTTTTTCTCTCAGGGATAAGGCGAGGAGTTGGCTACAATCACTGCCATTGGGAATTATCACTACATGGGAGGAGATGACAGAAAAATTTCTTGCAAAATATTTTCCTCCTGCCAAATCGACCCAACTGAAGATTGAAATCAGCACCTTCAGGCAGATGGACTCCGAACAGCTCTACGAGGCATGGGAAAGGTATAAAGAGTTATTAAAACATTGTCCTAACAATAAATTTGCAGATTGGGAGCAAATTGAGCTTTTCTATAATGGGTTGAATGCGCCTACTCGATTGTCGGTGGACTCTGCTGCTGGAGGCACCAATTTTGCTAAGGACCCTGTACAGGCCTACGATATGCTGGAACAGATTACGATCAATAGTTTTCAATGACCATCTGAGCGTATGGGAGTCAAGAAGCCAGTTGGAGTGTATGCAGTGGATCCTCTCACATCTATCACTGCCCAATTATCTGCACTGACTACATAGGTAGCTTCTTTGAATAAGGTGAATGTTACAGATTCAGCTGGAATTTTCAGTCGTTAATGAAGGATCTTAGTCCCTAGAAGAAGTGAATTATATTAATCCTAATGGCTACCGAGGGTGAGGAGGCTATAGAGGTAATCCTGCTCCCAACACTTATCACCCAGGTTTGAGAAATCATGAAAATTTTTCTTACGCTAACAATAAAAATGTGTTAAATCCTCCTCGAGGATAGAACACAATTAAGGGTGAGGGTAAGCCATCTTTGGAGGAAGTTGTTAGTAATTTTGTGCAGGAATCTGGTAAAAGGATGGCGAGGACTGAGACTCGTCTAGATAGCTTGGAGACGCACATGGCCAACATGGGTGTTGTACTTCAATCCATGGAGACTAGCATTGGGAAGCTGGAAAATGCCTTGAAAGATAATAATAGAGGCCAGTTCCCGAGCAACACAGAGGTAAATCCGAAGGAGCAGTGCAATGCTATCATGTTGAGGAGGGTGCAGCAAGTAGATAGAGAAGAAAGCCAGCCATCTGAAAGGACTGAAAAAGCTGTAGTTGAAGAGAAAAAAGTCGAGGAGAAGGAGCCTGAACCTTAGCAGAAATCGATGTACAAGCCTCCACTTCCATATCCTCAACGGTTCAAGAAGAAGACTCTTGTTGAGCAGTTCTCCAAATTCATGCTCCAAAGTCAAGTCGAGTGTTACCAACTTTTCAATGAGCCCAATCATGCGCACCCCATGCTCATGGACCGAAGTCCCATCTCGCATGCGGCTCATCATGAGCTCTCTGACGGTGGCATACCTCTCCGACCTTGACTGAGTTCCAAAGAGTTCCTTGAGGTTCTTGTGAATGTCAGCAACATTCACGGTATCCTCGAATCTCCTTTGAAGCTCATCAGACATCGAAGCCTGCATGTAGCATTTGGCCTTGATATCATTGTCCCACCATAAATCAAGTTTGGCCAACTCTTCCGGACTTGTATTAGCCGGGGCTTCCTTCGAAGGCGGCTTCTCTAACACGTAGAAAGCTTTTTCCGAAGTAATAATAATTTTCAACTTACGGAACCATTCCGTATAGTTTGCGCCAGTCAATTTGTTTTGTTCGAGAATTGAAAACAGTGGATTGCGAGAAGTCATTGTAATAGTATACTGAAAAGGAAACAGACAATAATCAATGATTGTTTAATTAATTTACTAAGGCATAAAATATGGCGAATTTTTATTTTATGAATTACACAACCACCATTTTAACGATTTCACTACCCTCTAGTGAAAACGGGAAATTTTTTTTCTTAGTGAGAACATGGAGTCCAATTGACAAATCATGATCCCGAATAATATCAGCCAACCATAATTTTCAAAAGGTAGAGCCTAATTACTTCCAAAGTAACCCTCATGTTTTTACCTCATGTCCAATAAGGGCCCAATAATATGACGCCGTTTATTGTGACATGTCAAGATAACCCATCAATATTAAGTTGTGATGGACGGTCGCCATGTGGATCCCCAATAATATGAGCCAATCCCATGGGAGTTCCACCCAACTTACAACATGTGTCGATCCAATGTACAGCTTTTCGACGAACGGGCCCCCCCAATAATATGAGCCGGACCGTATCCGCGGATAGCATCTCATACATTGATCGTTGATGGAAGGTAGGAATATTTAAACAATATTTAAATTCCCTTTTTATTAATCTTGATATCAATTTTAAATTATATTTAAAATGAGGGATTTTAATTTTGAAAATTTGTCTCATCATGCAATTTATGTATGCTTGCGGGATTCATACAATTTAGTCTAAACATGCATACATCAATAATATCATATATTATTTAAGGATGATCGATCCCATTAACTAATGACCCGTGGTTGCCAATCACGAGTCTAAGTCCAATCCTAGGTGATATGCAAGTATGCAATGCAATCCTATTACATTGAGCTTCCAATTTACATTTCTTCGATCTTCATTGTCTGCTGGGCCCACCATTTCTTCAAATATTTGTCTCCCACTAAGTCTAATAAATTTACAATAAATTTCGATGACAAATATGGGATACATTTTTAGGGGTGGGAACGGGCCATAAACCAGGCCCACTTTTATTACATATGACAATCATATTTGGGCTATAAACCAAGCTCATAAATAAACACCAACAACAATAAGACAAATGTAAATCACCTAACATACACCTAAAACATTGGTCATGGCAATCGATCATCCTTTATCCATTAATTAATTCAATAATTAAATAATTGGATAAACATGCAAAGGCATCATAATTTAAAAGATAAAATCATATTTTATCTTATCCATCCATAAGATCATATCTTATCATCAATTGTACCAAAATAATTAATTTTATAAAATTTAATTTAACGGATAAAATTTATAAATTTTCCAAAAATTCAAATTTATCCAAAAATCAATTTTAAAATTTTCGGACTCGAACAATTCGATCCGATGCCTCGTGAACCAATTAAAAACAATTTTCGATCGGATCAAAACTAGAATTTCAAAAATTAAAATTTTAATTAAAAATTAAAAATAATTTTTCCTGCCCGCGCCCCAAAAGGGGGTTCGGGCTGGGCAGCCCGTCGTTGCCCCTTGGGCAGCGATCCAATCGTTGTCCTTGGGCATTGACGCTCGCTGCCCGATTTGCCCATTAAAATTCAATTTTAAATTTTCATTTTGTTTCATAAACCGAGGCTTAAAAATTTTGTACAATCGATTAATTTAATCGTTTGATCTGAGCAACCTGGCTCTGATACCACTGTTGGAAAACGGTGTTCAGATCAATTAAGAATTGATACCCGGTGCAGCGGAATTTTAAAATTTTTATTTTATTATATGGAAGGATTCCATATATGGGTATCAAAACTTTTACGATTAAATTTGTTCTAGTAAAAATAAAACACAGTTAAATTTTTACCTCGTCAAGCAAAGGCTTGATCGTGGACTCCAACAGAATTTAATCTGCTCTTCTTGTAAATCCCGGAAACCGATGACAGTCACGATCTAACTCCGGAATTAGGTCCACGAACGAAAAACAGAAACCCTCTGATTGACTGCACTAGAAATCAATCAGAAGTTTTACGTAGAGAATAAACAGATATGATCTGTTAATTCGATTTGTAATTTTTCACAAAAATCACAAGTCGAATTTTCTCCAAAAGGGATAGAGGATTTCGAAAATCCCCTCGAAAATTCTAGAGTGTATTTTCGAAAATTGCAATATACAATGTATGTAATTTTCGAACCCAACACCTTTATTTATAGATAATTTCTAGTTATAATTGTATCAGGACTCTAACTCCTTAAAGCCCACAATCCATAACTTAAGCCCAACAAGCCAAGCCTGTTGTTATAGAAATTAATATAAAATTCATCGTGACTCCGATTGATAAACTGATTTCACCAATGTGCACAGAAACCATTTCTGCATCTTTTAGAGTCAAGATAATTTTTCTGAATCCGAATTCAGTGATTTCCAAAAATGCCCATCCCTATGTCATTTTAGGAAATCCCGCTCCCTTTAGTTAAGAAGTCCAACTTCTCTTTCATTAAATTTAACTCTTTAAATTTAACTATCTCTACGGGGTTTTAGTAATCCATTACTTGTGTAACCCTCAATGGTTCAGGAATACAGCTAGCCGTGGGCTCACAACTCCTTGTGACTCGGAACAACAATTTCCGACTTACCCATCGAATCATGGTAAGAGCGCCTAGCAACATCGCCCCATGATTCCCTAGGTATTACTGATAGTGCCTGCAAGAACCAGTAGATTTTGGTTAGCGTACAGTACGGTCCCTTCATCCATATATCCCGATCGAATCAACAACTATTGGTATATCGAGAGTTGTTCGAGATTCGATAACTATGCATTAAATCTTGGAGATCAAATAGTGATATCGCATGTGTTACTAGGAAAACCCATTAACCTAAAACACATCATGTACTCTGGACAGAGATTCGTCACACTAATATCTCCTCAGATCGCATAGGATATCCACACTCGCAAGTATGTGGTGAATCCTTGACAACAAAGCATCGACTCCTATATGTGTCGTAACTGTACCCAATCCCGACACCTGATGACCCCAATAGAGTCGGTAAACGAGTCAAAGTACAGTACTAGCATATAGAGTCTCAATGATGTTTCAAGTAATAAGGACTAATGGTGTACAACCAAAACCGCGGACTTTATCCACTCGATAAGTGATAACCACTTGGAAAGTCCGAATAGGGTAGTTCGATCATTCATCATATGAATATCCATTTGCATGCTTTGAACATCTCTATGTTCCATACCAATGAAACGTGGTACTCGGCATCGCAAATGCTAGTCTCAATCTCGAGCGATCATTATCCTTATTTGCGGACGGCTCAATTGACTAGGAACAGTTTAAAATATACAGTGACTATAAGATGTGTTTCATGATAGCCATCCCCATGTGCTACCACATCTTACATACACTATAGTATATTCAAGGTCTTTATCAAAACAATAATAGTATATCATAATATAACAATATGAAGAAAGATAAAGTCAATGCCATTATAAAAGTGTAAATTATATTAAACAAAAGATTGTTTTACATAGAGTCATAAAAGCCCTTAGCCACAAGTTGGCTAACCGGGCACCCACTCTTTCATACTATTCCTTATTCTATTGGTGGTTCTCATTTTACTACTGCACTATGTGATTTAGGGGTCAGTATTAATTTAATGTCACTGTCTATTTACAGGGCCTTGGAGTTGGGAGAGATGAAATCGACCATGATCTCATTGCAATTAGCGTATAGAAGCATCACATATTCATTGGGTATTGTTGAAGATGTGCTAGTTAAGGTGGATAAATTCATCTGCCCAGCAGATTTTGTGATCTTGGACATAGAAGCAGATCATGGTGCTCCACCGATTTTTGGAAGACCATTCTTGGCCACAGCAGATGACAAAATTGAAGTGAAGAAGGGGGAATTGTCGATGGGTGTGGAGTGCGAACGGGTGATTTTTAACTTATTCATGAAGACACCTAATACACCCATTGAAGAACTGTGCTTGATTGAGCCGGTGGTGAAGTTAGAAGGTTGTCAAAGATCTGATATTGCGGGTGATTTATCAAAGAAGAACATGCCAAATTCCACAAAAAAGAAAGCAAAATTTAAAAGGTGGTTCGTGGAATATATTTGGCTTGTGAAAGAGAAAGGAAAGATCGTCTAATATCGGTGAAAGTCGGACTGACGACTATAAACCAAGCGCTATTTGGGAGGCAACCCAAAATTTTTGTGTTTTTTTAATTTTAATTTTATTTTTATCTAATTTATGCTTTAAAGTTTTTTTAGTTCGTTTTGTTTATTATTTTATTTTATTTGCTTACATTGTTGGAAGAATTTTGGAGCTTAATATTACAAAAATTTTAATTTTTTTCAGGATTTTGAAAGTTTTGGCAGCAGATCATGCGTGCTCGCGCAAGATTAGAGGCGCCCGCTCCAGGTTGTGATTTCAAATCATACGTTTATGCGCGCACACTCTACGGATGAAAGAACCTGCGCAAACGCGCATATCTTCCGCGCAAACCTTGCGCTAACAAGCATCCCCAACCGCTCACAATCAAGCGCAATCGCGCTCTTTATCCGCGCAATACCTTGCGCAAACGAGATCCCTGTCCGCGCCTCCACCATGCGCAATCGCGCACCTTCTCCTTGTGCAAACCACTCCCAAAGATATGAGCAAACCTTGCGCTAACAAGCATCCCCAACCGCACACAATCAAGCACAATTGCGCTCTTTATCCACGCAACACCTTGCGCAAACGAGATCCCCGTCCGCGCCTCCACCATGCGCAATCGCGCACCTTCTCCTTGCGCAAACCACTCCCCATTAGCACTTGCACCTAGCGCAATCGCGCATCTTTCCATCCCCTACCATGCGCCAATAGCAACTCATCAGCGCATCCTCTAGAGCAATCGTGCAACCCCAGCTAGCTAAAACCATGCACAAACAATCTCCTCATCTGCGCAGCACCATCCACAATCGCGCAAGAAATTCCGAGGTAAAGGTTCTCTGCTCTCTTTATATCACCAACACACCGACTCTTCCGATCGAGGTGGATGGTGCATATTTTACTTCTCTAGACTCTGGGCATCTATAGAGAGTGTTTCTCGACAATGGTTAAAATTCTGCTCACCAATGTCACTCAACTATAGTCCACAGAACATCTAACTCATCTAGGCCTCTCTTGCCCGTAAAACAAAGTTAATTGGCTCAATACGAATGCAATGAAATTCATAACTCATTCAACTAATTTAAAGTAAAAACAAATAACATGCAAGTATGTGATTTTTCGGAACACTCAAATCAAGTCGGATTCGAGTTATTTGTTCCATTCCATTCCAAGTCATCTTTTACCTCTTCTTTGATTGACGTAGCTGCAATCCGGACAAGCTACAAGCACAAAAGGCTTAATCAAACATCATTCGATTCAAGTCAAAGAATGAAGTAACCTCGATATCAAACCTTGAACAATTCTTCAACGATTCGAATTCTGTCAATTCCGGACTCCACGATCTGCAACTGAATCTGAAAGAAGATATAAAATAATTCCAATGTCAATCCATCCAATCCATCCAATTCAAACCATTCAAACTCAATTCCAACTCCTAAATCCAAAATCTCATCAATAAAAACGATTGATATTCCAAAACTCAAACTGGCGGCATAACGGCTATAACTGATCAAACCGGAAATACAGACAGCAGTACAACATCTCAAACAGCTCATAACAATGCTAAAACCACAATAGAGGTTCAAACCCAACAAATCTCAAAACTCAAATTTTAGAATAAACTTACAAAATTCCTAACAATTCCGAACGACGTCCTAATTCAAAACCGACTGAGAATAAATGATCAGAACTTTGCCAAGAACAACATACTCGCAACTCAATCGATTCTAACAACATCCGAAAAATAGAAAGAATCTGATCGGAGAATTACTTATGATATAACGGAGCTCTCGCTGCCGTGATCGCTAATCTGCCTTCAGAAATAAATTCCAACGGACGGATCGAGCTCGGACTGAAATCTGGAAGCTTGAAGAAATGTTGGAGGTTCTTCAATGGAGATAAGGCGTGTAGGGGAATAAGATGGAATGCTTGAACTAAGTCAACTAGAGTAGATAATATATAAAATACATTATTTGCGTTTTTGTCCCTCAAATTTCTAAAATTTGCAAAATAGTCCCTGATCAAATACAAGTCGATCCTCGAATTCTAAAATCTCTGATTAACCCAAATAAGCTCAATTAAGATAGATTTGGGGCGTTACACTATGACTGACACAATGAATGAATTAGCGACTGAACTAATTAAAGAAGCCACTACTGAACCAAAGATGGTTGAACCAGTTTCGATGTTTAATCCCGAACAACAGCTGACCCACCTGAAAAGAAAGTGTCCCTTCTCAAAATCTATTATGTGCTAAAGAATGTTACCACCGAAATTGAGTAAGAGCAAGTAACTGAGAAAAAATCAAGCTTTTGACATTGAAGTGGAAGAAGAACCATCTATGTTCAAGATGTAATAACCCTTGCTTGAAATACCATATGAACAATAATCTACTTGAAAGGAGCTTATTGATCTCACTTCTAAGCTACATCAGTCATGAATTAATCCCTAGAATGAACAAGCTGAGGAAACTGACTTTGAACAGATTGATGAAATTTAAATCAATCAACAATAGGAAAAAAATACTGAAAAACTGAAAAATAAATTAAATTGAAGTTCTAAAAGAACAAGAGACTACTAGTGATCAAATCGAAATATCTAATAGGGAACAACTGGAACAACAACAGAAATATGAAATTGAAAAGAATGAACAAGGAACTAATACAGGAATGAATAAAGCCGAAACTGAGCAAGAAAGAGTTGAATTTGAAGTTTTGATGAATAGGGAGTTTGAAACTGACAAAGGACAAGAAGAAACTGATACAAAGAAACAATACAACAATGTAGAAACATAGACTGAACAATGCTCGACTGAGCTGGAAATTGAAAAGTTCTTTGTAGAAATAGAGACTGATGAAACAATCCTACAAAAAGGTAAACAAATCAGTACAGGGAAGGCTAGGCCTTCAGGCACAACAGGACATCATCCTGAAGAAGAAGAAGAAGAAGAAGAAGAAGAAAAAGAAGAAGAAGTGCCTGAGGATGACTATTCTCCTGACATCAATGCTATTTGGATAACATTGAAGTGAATAGCCCTCACTATTAATATTTCAGCCATCGGAGAAGATCAGTCGGAGAACAACACTCATGTAAGCAGTCTAAGGGATTTCTTATCTAGTGAGATGAGAAGACTTCAAATTCAAATGAATAGACTATGCAAAGCCTTGGACACTGCCAATTCAAAAGTTTCTACAATACCTCAGCTGACAGAAACTCAAAATCAACCGACCCCAAAGTTGATTTTTTGATTGCGTACTTCAAAAATTTTAGAAGTACAATGGCTGATAATTACATTGCCTTTACTTCTCAGATTAGAGCATTAAATCATGTGGTTCAACATATTCTTGTCAATACACCATTGCCTTCCAATGATTCTTCTGAAGGTGTCCATCAGGGCAATCAGAGGATAGGTTCTTATTTAAGGCCATTGGGTCAAGGATCTCAGAGAAGCCAATACAAAAGATAGTCAAATGCTCTTCTGTACTTTATCGACACCATTCAGTTGATATATTGTAATTCTCTTCCGATGGTTATCTTATGGAATTATTATTATTATTTTATCTACGTGCAAAAAAAATTTTTGACAAAAAGGGAGAAGACAATAGACATAAACTACTCAGACAACTATTAGTATCAGTCTAAGATACTAATTCGTTCAGTCGTCTAAAAAATATATTAATTTTTTCCTAAAACAGACACTCAAAGCTATGTTTTGTCAAACACCAAAAAGAGAGAATTGTTAGATAATAATTTTAACTTTTGGTGTTTAACAATCAATTAAGGAAAAATTAAAAGACTGAAAATAGTAACTTAACTGGATGTAGATGGACAACTAATCGGAGTTACTCAACTAAACAGTTCAGTCAAGAATAGTCCTGACCTGATTGGATATTTATATGACTGAACGAAGGTGACTGAATTAATCCGAAGAACATTCAACTGGACTTTGGCAGACTATTTGAAGACTAAATTTGACGACTAAACTTAGTATCTTGACTGAACAAGGACTGGATGACTATTTCAAATCAGTCAAGGGTACTCTACTGAATATTGGACGACTGAAATTTATCAAGAAATATTAAATAAAGACAGTTACACTCGATCAAAAATTCCCTAAAATATAAGTGTCAGAATATTTGAATTGATACCATTTTTGTAAAAGACAAAACACCCTAACAGATGCTGCAACAGTGGTAGTAGCGCAGAGTTGCACTATTTTCAGAGCTTGTCCTCAAGACTTACAACTCAAGCAACGAGAAATTAATGTGAGAAACAAATAAAATTGTAAGCATTTAATTATGACCGTTGCATATTGATGCCTATAAACATGCTTGAAGATTAGTTGTGGATAGCTCTCTCAAATTTTCAAACATTCAAGCATTCTAAGATATATGTGATCAAGTCCTTCGAGCTACCAAAATATCAAAGTATCTCACAATTGTAAAAGCACACTCTTTCAAGATATTCATTCGATCATCAAAGATCATTTTGTGTGAAGTGTTCAAGCACCTTATTCATTCTTGTAAAATCAGTAGGACTGAATTGCGTATTGAGTCTAGGAGTTTCAGTTAAGATAGTTTTAAGTCCTTGCTGAATTGAGATTGTACAAGTGGTTGAATTACTCAAATCTTCTAGTAGAGCATTCCAAAGAGAAGAAGGGTGACGTAGGAGTTTTTATATCAGAACATTCATAAACAATCTTTGTGTTCTTACTATTTCAGTTGACATTTTGCTCAAGTGTTCAATTTGTCTGTTGATTTTTTTTCGCACATAATCTTTGTTGATCAACTGATATTGTCAGTCAAAGAAACAAACAATCAGTTTAGTTGTGACCATAACTAAACCAAGTCATTCAATTAGAAGAAAGTGCATGTGGTGTATTCACCTCCCCTCTACACGCACTCGTCGATCCTAACAAAGATGATACTATTAATGAGTTCAAATAAGGGCAAGGGCAGAGTAGCCGAGAAAGTGGAAAATTTGCATGGCATGGCTGTTCGAGAACCAACTACAACAAATTTGATGTACAACAACGTCTAAACGACAACGGTTTTGTGAAAAAACCGTTGTCTCATGAGCTTTCACAACGGATTATTAAAATCCATTGTCGTTTGCCTTATTTTGTTAAAGAATGACAACAGATTATGACCTACGACAGCGGATTTTAAAATATTTTGTCTATTAGCGCTTTTTTATGGCCTACGACAATGGATATTAAAATTCGTTGTCGATGGGCGTTTTTTTTATGGTCATACGACAACGGATCTTTGAGCGTGTTTTTTATGGCCTACGACAACGGATTCTACAAAACCGTAGTTGTATTATTATTTTATATATTAATAAAATTAATTTTTTTTAAATATGTTATAATGAGAAACACCTTTTCGTTCTCTTTTCATCTCTCATCTCTTGTTTCTCTCCTCGTCGCTCTCACCATCCATTATCAAACCCTAGCTGCCATAGCACTCTAGCCCACTTCAGATCGAGAGCGGTTGTAGAAGAAGGATCGATGATGGAAGACTTTCGGTCACTCTCTCACTCCCGAGCATTTTCCAGGCGGCGGCTCCGGATACGACTTTACCCGGCGTCAGAGGTGGATCTAGCAATGGAGCTAAGTACAGGCTCATGTCTCCGGCCAAGCTCCTGATCTCTAGGTCCACTTGTATTCCTCTCTGTTTTTTCAGGAAAAAGTTTGACGAAAGGCGATTGGGGATTTTTTAGGCGTGATTAGGTGAGAAAATGCCTAAATACAAAGATGAGGTTCCTGCAGTTCGAGTGTATACAGTTTGTGATGAATACAAGTTTGTGACTAACTTTTTATTCCCCACAAATTCATTCTGTTTTAGTTTTGGATTTACTCAAGGAATAATTGGGTATCAAAATACTTTTACTGCAGATATTTGATTGTGAGGAACGTTCCGGTGCTTGGCTGCGGTGATGAGTTATTAAATTTATTCTCTACCTATGGCAAAGTTGAAGAGTGAGTGCTTGTTAATCATTCGATATTCGACATTGATGCATGTTTCACTATTAATAACTGGAAAGTGGGCAGTTTCTGAATCATGTTTTCTTTTTATTCTTTATTTCCCCATAGAATTCATCTTGTTGTGCTTGGGGATTTATTGGTGTCAGTTCCTAAAAAATATAGGTTTATTCTGTGGAAGCAGAATTTTAGTATCAGTAATTGATTAATATTTTGATTGTTTTGGTGTGTTTTGTTCAGATGTAAGCCAATGGATGATGAAGAGTGCGAGTCATTTATTGATGTTTACTGGATTAAGTTTCATCAGGTCAACAATGCCAGGTGATTTTAGTTACTAAATACTTCTATTCCATTCTCGAATACTTGTTTATATTCCTGTCAATCCTTAGGAGAAAATATAGCATATGGCATTATTATCCGAGTTTTTGTTGTGAGGCTTAAAGATGGAGACGACTTCGACTCGAGCCTGGATAGAGGAGTACCCTTCACATTCAAATTAGGCCAATGTATGTTCTGAGTACTTGTTTGTCAGATTCTAGTGAAGTTTTGACTATAATATGTGGTGCTTATTTTGGTGGATTTGCTCTGTTTCATCAAAAATTGCATTTGAAAATGGTGAAAATTGATCGGACAGGTGAAGTGATCGAAGGATGGGATGAAGGAATCACCACAATGAGGAAAGGTGAAAATGGTACCATAGTCTCTCAATGTGATAAAGGCTTGGAATTTTCTCTCACGGATGGTGAGTCCATGTTCCTCGTATCCCATGATTTCTAACTCTAAATTCATTTCTAAAATCCGAGTTTTTGTTTGTCATTACAAACAATTACTCAGAACATACACATGGATATTTTCCTTAACGGGACCCCTTAAAATCTGCTAATATAATGAATTATCCGAGTTTTTGTTTGTCATAGATGAGTAGGATGAGGGAAAAAACTAGACTTGATGGAATGGCTGTAACGAGGATGACAATGGAGTTTCGACAAGACAAGTATAGATGTTTATAGTCTGCTTACTTGTATGTGATTGTGTTTTGTTTAGTTTTTAAGCACATGATTTTGCTATGTGATTGTGTATTGATTGAATTATACATGCAGAAATGATTTATTCTTAAAAATTTGTGAGTTCAGGAGGTTTCCCAGTACTGAAGAGAATATCTCATTCCTCACCATCAAGGAAAGTAATCTCCACAATTCCAAGATGTAGTGGCTCCTCTGAATCGAGTGGTGATAAAAGTGAATCTTCAGACCAGAATAAGGTATGTGTCATTGATGTAATATTAGTTTATTTTATCTTATTTTCCCAGGCTATGGATGGAATCCCTTTACGTGTTTTGAAAATTTAGCAAGGAGTCTACTTTGTTGCTTATTTTATCAGTTGGTTTGGAATTATCTTTAGTTACAACTTTGTGTTTGTATCAAAAAAGGGATAAAATGGGACGTGTGAGATGGATTTTATTGTTTTTCTTATATGTCCTTATTTGACTCACGAAAGCACCTACATCGTAAACTAGTTACCCAGAGGCCAGAAAGGAATTATGTTATGCCCTTGAGCCCACTTGAAGAATCTATTAAATACCTTGATAACATGTTATTGCTGCTTTATATTTCTTCGTTGGATTTAACATAGAATTCTTAGACCGTGAAAAATCCATGATTGTTGGAGTAACATCAACCTAAGGATATGTGCTATATTGGAGGGTGATACTGGCAATAAATAACCAAACTTTCCGATTGATTTCAGGTCCCTGAGATTTCTTTCACATTTATTATTTCTGATCTTTTTTTCAGGCCTACATAAACACAAATACTTCATACTACAAAATTTTTAAGAACCCAAATCAGACCTAGCTAGACTATGCATAAAATATGTTTAGTTAGTACTTTTAGCTTTAAAGTATCAAGTATATGGAATCAGTGTCCAACCATGTTTATCATAAGCATTGAGAAAAGATGAAAATTAAAAATCCATAATTTGTATCAGGTTAAAAGTGTATCTTCTGTGTTTGAATGGCTTGGCGATTCCAACTACATGATGAAGCTTCTTCTTGACTTGAAACCAAAAGTTCACTCAGTTTGTTGTTAGATGCGTTGAAAGTGCCTGTTTTTACTTTGCTTTGACTACAAAGTCAAGTATATTCTAGTATCTTGATGACCCTGCTTTAAATATTATGCACAGATTACAAGATCCTCTTGGGTTTAACATACAACCACCTGATAATTGAAAGGGAAATATAAAAATGGCGAGAGGTTTGATATGGGCAACCGCAGAGGATTTGGCACGAAATCGAGGAGGTCAAGCATATTCTGCGTGTGAGAACACGAACGTGGATGGGAAGCAGAAGATCATGTTCGCTTTGTTTACGTCTCTAGTTCTTAGTTTCTGAACTTTTTTCGCATTTTTCTGCAGTGTGCATTGAATTAAAATTTTAATTTCGAGTGATTTGTAATACTAAAAAATTGTATATTAAATTTTATTTATGAAATTTTAAATTTTGGTTTATTTATAATATTAAAATTTATATAAAAATTTTTATTATTTTTTGTTTTTTATAGAGAAACGACAACGGATTTTATCCGTTGTCGTAGGGGTGCAGTTTTGACAACACCATCAGTTGGTAGGATTGCATAGTAAATTTTTGATATTAAATTGTGAATGCATGATATTTTATATGCTTAATTATGAGCATGTCACATGTGTTACCCAAAAAAAAAAAGTATTCTGCATTTTCCATGTTTCATATATAGTTAAGCATGACCGAGACGTCCGGATGCCACGAAAATACATAGTAATTGAAATATGTGTTTCATAAATATCGTCATCACACGTACGAACTCATATTTATAATTTGCTATATATAGTATATTTAAGACCTTTATCAATGCATTTTGTATGGGTAATAAGATAAAGTAAATCTCAAATAAAAATTAAACTAAATCAAAATAAAGACGATTTATGACAAAAAATAAATTTCTGAGTCAACAATATAATTGACTTGTAGGGTTACGATCTTAACACCTGGAGAACAAGACAACGTTTAAACGAGATAAGACTCTAACCGAGAGGAGGTTTACAATGTTGGTTTTTGGATTAAAAAAGTAGTACGAGTCTCGACCTTTGAAGAAAGTTTATAATATTTTCCATTTGTCTTTTTTCGATTTTTAAAATGGTAATAACAGGCAAGAAAGAAGATCATGGATTGCCACGAAGTGGTTAATTAATCGAAGGCATAAAGCCATCATTAAATCTAAACTGAAGCATGTCGTGGACAGCACATATATAACGTTCTCAGCCGGGTCAACGACAAACTTCGTACGACCAAAATATATAATGGGGAATACCCGACGATATTTTGATAAATTGACCCGGATGATTTTTACAGGGAACAAATAAGATGGACTGAACGAAGAAAAGCCTAAACAAGGGGGATGAACAACTTCATTATATCTAGTCATCCCATTCATATTTAAAACGAAAACTAATATTTTTTCCAATCTTTATCACAAATTTATTCGTAAAACCATTTCATAAATTTTTTTGTGTATATCAAACTCGTAAAATCGGACATACACGTTATGTATATTATATATGGAAAAGACATATATAACAAACTTTATTTTTTTTAATATGTATTTTACATATACCAATTTTTTTTTCGGTTTTGTGGGATAATAAACTGGGAAAAAAAAAAATTAGTCATTTTTAGAAGCACTTGTCGTTTAAAATTTGTTTTTTTTTTAATGAAATAAATAATTTTAAATTGCAAATAAACGAAAAATAAGTCATAATTGCAAATTTGTGGTGGCCATGTCAAGATAATTACTCTATGATGCTTCCAGATTATTCTATGCTATATCTGGAGTACTTCTCCCCCCATGATGTGGTCAAATATCAACCATTGGATCATCAACACATATGTCAATTTCCATAAAAATATAAGGGTCTCACGTGATCTAATGATATTAAAATAAGGGGAGAAACACTCCCCGTATAGCATAGACTAACCCGATGCTTCCTTGCACACATGTTTTTTTTTGTGGTTTGATAAAAAAATTATTAGGAACGATATTAGTAGACAAAAAATGAGGAGGATTGAAGCGAGCTAGTAAAAACGTAAATAATAAACAGGAAATGGTTTATTTTCCCAAACGAGAAAATAAAAAAAAAAATTCTGATCCTTTAATATTCGCATCGTTCCAATTTTGATCCTGTTAGAACAAAAAGTAAGTCACCAGACAAATCACGTAATTTTGCCTTAATTCCCCTAACAAATCTCTGCAGACAAAGTCAACCCTCCCTTGTTAAATAACAAACTTTGTTTGAGCCTCTAATTCACAACTTCCCCCAAGCTATCATCTTGTTTAATTCCCTATATTTGCAAATTACAAAGAACAATTATATCAATGGAGAAATTATCTCTCGGTGAAAAGAATAGCTTCAGCAAAGCTTGCCAAATCCAAAGTAGAGCAACAACGCTCCATTCCTCATCATTAAACGATGTATCTCATCAGAAATATAGCCGAGGAGATGAAGACCTCGCGCCTGATCCTCGTCGACTCTTTGTAGATATCGATCAATTCACAAACTCTCTTCTGGGAATCGATGACAAGTTATCGGGTCCTCCTCCCGAAACTCCCGATTTCGTGGAGACTTTATCAAAGACGGTGGAATCGAAACTGGAGTGCTATAATAATTGTGACGATGCAAAGAGAAAACTTGGAGAAGAGATGAGCGAAGACGATTTGTTTTTCATGGAAGCTGTGGCACACATGTCCAAATTAACAAATGCTTTGAGCCAATTTGCATCATATGGCACCAAGTCCCCCACTTTGAACAGAACCAGCATGGTGTTACAACGTGCCATGACATTCCTTGAAGAGGAATTTCGGGCATTGTTGGAAGAAGCAACAAATTGGGTGCAGGATAAAGGCTTGCCGCCGAATCAAGAAGAATATTCGGATCGCTGCGTGTTACCTAGAGAAGCAGATTCTGTGGACTCAGATATTCATGATTCTCTGCCTTATTCACCTCAAGTCATGACCAAAATGAACAAAATCGCGACGACCATGGTCTCCGCGGGGTACGAAACCGAATGTTGCCAGGTTTACTCCATCTGTCGAAGAAATGCCATCAGGCAGCAAATGGAAAGGCTCGAATTCGAAAAGATCAATATAGACGACGTGGTGAAAATGTCGTGGGAATCGCTGGAGGGCGAGATTTCGCGGTGGATCCGGGTCGTTAAATTTTATTCACAGGTCATTTTCCCCAGCGAGAAGAATCTCGGGGAGTCGGTCTTTTCGGAACATCCGCAAATCTGGCGAAGCTACTTTAGCAACCTCGCTCGCGCTGTGGTGATTCAGCTACTCGATTTCGTGGAGGCCGTGGCCATGGCGAAACGGTCGGCGGAAAAGCTGTTCAAATTCCTCGACTTGTACGAGACGCTGAAGAATCTGATTGTGTCTATGGACCGCGATTTGTGCTCCCCCGATTTGATGGAGGAGATCGCATCGGGCAGTGATAGGATCGGGGAGGCAGCTGCCAGCATATTCTGCAATCTCGAAAACTCAATCAAGAGCGATGTGGCGAGAACACCAGTTCCCGGTGGAGCCGTGCACCCATTAACGCGTTACGTGATCAATTATCTCAAGTACGCAGGCGAGTACAAGGAGACACTGGAGAAAATCTTTCAAAAGCACAGAGCGACGGCGGCGGAGAATGAGACGAAATCTCATAGCCATGACAACAGCAGCCCAAGCACTAGTAGTACAACTCCGTTTTGCATACAGGTGGTGAGAGTGATGGAGCTTTTGGATGCCAACTTAGAAGCAAAATCCAATCTTTACAGAGACCCTTCTCTCCGGGACATATTCTTGATGAACAACGGAAGATATATATTGCAAAAAGTAAAGGGTTGCGTCGAAATCCGGGGAGTGATGGGGGATACATGGTGCCGGAGAAGATCGACAGTTGTCAGACATTATCATAAGAATTATCAGAGAGAGACGTGGAGTAGAGTGCTGCAGTGTTTGAATCAAGATGGTTTGTTTCAAATGAATGGTGGGAAAATGAACAAAGCTACGATGAAGGAGAGGATGAAGACATTCAGTACAATATTCGAAGAAATACATAGAACACAGAGCAGTTGGATGGTTAGTGATGAGCAGCTTCAATCGGAGCTTAGGGTCTCCATATCTGCGTTGGTTATACCGGCTTACCGATCCTTCGTGGGCCGGTTCAGGCAATGCTTGGATAATGGAAAACAAGCTGATAAGTACATCAAATACCAGCCAGAGGATATCGAGGCATTGATCGAAGATCTCTTCGAGGGTAGTACTACTTCAATGTCTAGAAGGAGACCCTAGCTACCTAATATCTTTATTTATTGTGTGTGCATGTATGCTCAAGCGCCTCTGTTTCATTTTTTGATGGATTTTAATTCATTAATTAGCCATATATATATATATATATATATATTATTTGTGTGCAATATTATTGCCTAACTATTACCTATATTTTCATATGTCCTCAACAAAATTTTGAAATAGTACGTAAACAATTTATGACAATTTCTTTTCCCAATTAGCCCCAGAAAAAAATAATAATACTGCGGCTTTATAGTTTTATTGTTAAATGACAAAAGAAGTAGTCATACTACAGAGACAATTCTCTATGTTAAACAAAACTTTGGACAAGCTTGACCAAGCAGGATCTTCTTTGTCCCAACTGCATCAATCTCATGCTTCACTTGAAACCAAATTGGATACTCTTTCCACTGAATTTCACTCGCTGAAAGAATCCTTGGCAAATAATTTTCAGAGTATGACCAACCAGATAGAATCTCTTTCCTCTCTCACTAGACAGATTCTGCACAATCAAAATACATCTCAAAGAACTCAGCCAAGAGATGGCCATCAGAGACAGTTTAGCATATCATCGTCTACCAGCCGAGCACACAGCACTCATCGTCATTATTAGGGCTGGGAAAAAAATACCAAAATGCCGAAAATACCGTCATACCGTACCGAAAAATTTACCGAATATACCGAAATTTTTTTTGGTATACCGAGTTTTTTTTCGGTATACCGAAATTTATCGGTATACCGAATTTTTTTAAATATCCGGTACGATATTCGGTATAGAAATTCTCCATACCAAAAATTCGGTATTTTCGGTATGGTACCGGAATCGTACGGTACGGTATACGGTATCGTATTTTGATACGGTATACCGTACCGTACCCAGTCATAGTCATTATCCAAATCAACGATATAAATTTAGCTTTGCTTATGTTATCTACACATGTTTGCTGAATTATCGTTATTTAATGACATCTATTTCTCCTCCAAGTGCTTATTCCTCTTACTTATTGTGTTTGTCAAAAAGGGGAAAAACAGTTTAGCAGTTCGAAATCAGATAAAACGCAATCGACAACTAAACTCAACAAAAAAAAATCTAAGTTTTGATAAATCTAAGTTTTGTCAAACCCCGAAAAGGGGGAAATTGTTAAAGATTTTAAGTTTCGGTGTTTTGAAATCGTAGCGCTAAACTGAACGATATACATCAAGTCACTAAACTGATAGCATCGTGAAACTGAAAGTGACTAAGTAAACTGCTCGCGCGCTCAACTGCTAAAGCTTACAAATAGTTTATATACCGAGACTGAGTACCCAAGTTGCTAAACTACTATTTATCCAACTACTCTCAGTCTACCTTTTTTCCACTCAACTGTCATCATTACTCAATTGGAGTTCTAATCAGATAATATTTAAAATTATGATCACTGACACCCAAGCCTATAAATAGGCGCATCGATCAGTTGAGAAAAGCTCTCGCAATTATTGAACATGAACTCGCACTCTGAGCAGTCGACCAAAAGCTTTCAAAGTTCTTTAAGCTAAACTGATCAAGAAACTCGAAGCACGCAATTCGCAGATATCATTCGATCATTGTAGGATCAACTTGTGCATCTGTAATCGAGTTGTAAAAAATTTTTCTTTTTTTTTTTTTCCATCGAGGATTGTTTTTGTTGATTCTGTATACTAGGAGTTCTGAGATAGACGATTGTGTGCAAGTCCTAGTCTTGAAATGAGGTTTTGCAAGTTGTTGTAAAAATTTTCTTTTAGTGTTATCCTTCCGAGAAGGAAGAAGGGATGACGTAGGAGTTTTGAAATATCCGAACATCCAGAAACATTCGGTTGTGTCTTTCATTTCAGTTTACCTTACTAATTCAGTTTCGCATTCACTTTTCTACCCAGTGTTCAGAATCTGTTTGTTGATATTTTTCGCATAGTATATTTGTTTGTCAACTTACATAGACACCAAAAAAGTAAGAAGTCAGTCGTTAACCCGATTGCGTTCTAATTTTTTAGTTGAAATTTTTTAGATGTATTCACCTCCCTTTACAATCAACCGATCCTATCATAATCTATTTGGCTACATCAATTTAAATTTATTTGAACTTGTTTATGAAAAAAAAAAAAAAAAAGCAACTGATAAGATATAGGAGTATGATCTGTTCACCAGTTCAAAAATATTTAACATGATAATGATACCCGCAATCCATCATGAATAAAAGACGAAAATTTATTAAAATTTATGCAGTCAACCTCTAGCAATGCAGCCAGATTTAAGGGTAAGCAGAATGGTTGAGACTTTAATTTCTTCCCAATCATTTGTGTGTCTAATATTCGATCACATCTTCTAAATATCCCACCGTTAATATTTAATGATCAATAATCAAATACCCACCATCCAAAAATTTATGGGACCTACTGTCACTTTATAATTTTCAAATCATCATCTATATATTTCACCATTCAAATTATTTATAATTTCTATTACTTTATTTATTTATTTTAATTAATTTAATTTTTTATATTTAATATCGAATTTATGTATGTTTTGAAATATTATATAGTAAAATAAATTTAATATTAAAATTTTATTTAAATTGAAATGTTACAACATAGTAACAGAGAAATTTGACAAATTATAAATGAAACTAAATAAATGTTTCATAAACGTGTAGGGATCCGCCAACCCCCCCGCCACAACAGGCGACATCTTTAAAAATAAATAAATAAATAAATGTTTCATAACGGCTAGTGCGTAACGTTTATTTCTTAGCTGTACTTAACAACTATTTCATAGAAGAAAATTTTAAAAAGTTAAATTAATAAACCATAAATAAATGACATGAAAATAGAAATACATTACAGGAAACAGAAATTACAAACCCCGAATTACATTACACGAATACAAAAATTAAAAACTCAAAATAACATGACATGAAAACAGAAAATATGTAACACAAATATACTACATGTTCAATGTTTTTTTGAGTTACTCTCATAATGCCCGATGGTTCTGATGTTGTTTATCGGTAATGCCTCGTGTTTCCATTACGAGGAGTTGATGAGTTTGGATGAGTTGTGTAACTCTCATATTTTGATTATATTCCTCCAAATGTGTCATGTACTGCTGTAGATTTTGAATGGCGTCTTCAAATTGAGTCACTTTATATTTCTCTTTTCTCTTTGTTGTCTTATGTCTCATTGAACGAGATCGGGATTCACAATCATCTACATCAACAGTTGTGTTTGGAGTGGATGAATCAGTATGCCTTCCTAATGATTCGGGAGGGTCCTTGTCTTTTTTGAAGCTCGATGACCTAATTTTAAAGCATACATTGGACTGAATTTGACAACTCTCCGCACATTTTTATACTGGAAAATAGTTTAATAAGTAATAAGGAAATGTATAAAACGGAGCTCAAAGGTTGTTTGTCAAAAATTTTGGATAATTTTGATAATAGGATGGTGGGTATAGATTTGAAAATTTTGTGGGTATCGTGTGTGAAATATTTCTGGGTGAGATGTATAAAACAAATCTAAAAGGTCGTATGAGAAATATTTTTGATGAAGGGGGGGTGGGGAAGTTAGCATGTCATTGGGCTCACATGAAATATTTTCGGGGGAAATGTATAAACGGAGCTCGAAGGTCGTTTGTTGAAAAATTTGGATAATTTTGGTAATTTTGATAATAGGATGGTGGGTATAGATTTGAAAATTTGGTGGGCATCGTGTGGGATATATTTCCGGGGGAGATGTATAAAACGGAGCTCGAAGGTCGTTTGTTGAAAATTTTGGATAATTTTGGTAATTTTAATAATAGGATGCTGGGTATAGAAAATCTTGGAAAAAATTGGTGGGTATCGTGTGGGAAATATAAATTGAGATTGTGAATTAAGACGAACTCAGGAATTTTAGATGCCAACTTAGAAGCAAAATCCAATCTTTACAGAGACACTTCGCTCCGGGACATATTCTTGATGAACAACGGAAGATATATATTGCAAAAAGTAAAGGGTTGCGTCGAAATTCGGGGAGTGATGGGGGATACATGGTGCCGGAGAAGATCGACAGTTGTGAGACAGTATCATAAGAATTATCAGAGAGAGACGTGGAGTAGAGTGCTGCAGTGTTTGAATCAAGATGGTTTGTTTCAAATGAATGTGGGAAAATGAACAAAGCTACGATGAAGGAGAGGATGAAGTCATTCAGTACAATATTCGAAGAAATACATAGAACACAGAGCAGTTGGATGGTTAGTGATGAGCAGCTTCAATCGAAGCTTAGGGTCTCCATATCTGCGTTGGTTATATCGGCTTACCGATCCTTCGTGGGCCGGTTCAGGCAATGCTTGGATAATGGAAAACAAGCTGATAAGTACATCAAATACCAGCCAGAGGATATCGAGGCATTGATCGAAGATATCTTCGAGGGTAGTACTACTTCAATGTCTAGAAGGAGACCCTAGCTACCTAATATCTTTATTTATTGTGTGTGCATGTATGCTCAAGCGCCTCTGTTTCATTTTTTGATGGATTTTCATTCATTAATTAGCCATATATATATATATATATATTATTTGTGTGCAATATTATTGCCTGACTATTACCTGTATTTTCATATGTCCGCACCAAAATTTCGAAATAGTACATAAACAATTTATGACAATTTTTTTCCCAATTAGCCCCAGAAAAAAATAATAATACTGCTGCTTTATAGTCTTATTGTTAATTGACAAAAGAAGTAGTCATACTACATAGATAATTCTCTATGTTAAACAAAACTCTGGACAAGCTTGACCAAGCAGGATCTTCTTTGTTCCAACTGCATCAATCTCATGCTTCACTTGAAACCAAATTGGATACTCTTTCCACTCAAGTTCACTCGCTGAAAGAATACTTGGCAAATAATTTTCAGAGTATGACCAACCAGATAGAATCTCTTTCCTCTCTCACTAGACAGATTCTGCACAATAAAAATACATCTCAAAGAACTCAGCCAAGAGATGGCCATCAGGGACAGTTTAGCATATCATCGTCTACCAGCAGAGCACACAGCACTCATCGTCATTATTAGGGCTGAGAAAAAAAATACCAAAATGCCAAAAATACCATCATACAGTACCGAAAAATTTACCGAATATACCGAAATGTTTTTCGGTATACCGAGTTTTTTTTCGGTATACCAAAATTTGTCGGTATACCAAATTTTTTTTTATATCCGATACATTTTTCGGTATAGAAATTCTTCATACCGAAAATTCGGTATTTTCGGTACGTTACGGTATACGATATCGTATTTTGATATGGTATATCGTACAATACCCAGCCCTAGTCATTATCCAAATCAACGATATAAATTTAGCTTTACTTATGTTATCTACACATGTTTGCTGAATTATCGTTATTTAATGACATCTATTTCTCCTCCAAGTGCTTATTCCTCTTACATATTGTGTTTGTCAAAAAGGGGAAAAACAGTTTAGCTGTTCGAAATCAGATAAAACTCAATCGACAACTAAATTCAACAAAAATAAATCTATGTTTTGATTAATCTAAGTTTTGTCAAACACCGAAAAAGGGAAAATTGTTAAAGATTTTAAGTTTCAGTGTTTTGAAATCGTAGCGCTAAATTGAACGATATACATCAAGTCACTAAACTGATAGCATCGTGAAACTGAAAGTGACTAAGTAAACTGCTCGCGCGCTCAACTGCTAAAGCTTACAAATAGTTTATATACCGAGACTGAGTACCCAAGTTGCTAAACTACTATTTATCCAACTACTCTCAGTCTACCTTTTTGCCACTCAACTGTCATCATTAGTCAACTGGAGTTCAAATCAGATAATATTTAAAATTATGATCATTGACACCCAAGCCTATAAATAGGCGCATCGATCAGTTGAGAAAATCTTTCGCAATTATTGTACATGAACTCGTACTCTGAGCAGTCGACCAAAAGATTTCAAAGTTCTTCGAGCTAAACTGATCAAGAAACTTGAAGCATGCAATTCGCAGATATCATTCGATCATTGTAGGATCAACTTGTGCATCTGTAATCGAGTTGTAAAAACTTTTTCTTTTTTTTTTTTTCCATCGAGGACTGTTTTTGTTGATTGTGTATACTAGGAGTTCTGAGATAGACGATTGTGTGCAAGTCCTAGTCTTGGAATGGGGTTTTGCAAGTTATAAAAATTTTCTTTTAGTGCTATCCTTCCGAGAAGGAAGAAGGAATGACGTAGGAGTTTTGAAATATCCGAACATCCAGAAACATTCGGTTGTGTCTTTCATTTCAGTTTACCTTACTAATTCAGTTTCGCATTCACTTTTCTACCCAGTGTTCAGAATCTGTTTGTTGATATTTTTCGCATAGTATATTTGTTTGTCAACTTATATAGACACCAAAAAAGTAAGAAGTCAGTCGTTAACCCGATTGCATTCTAATTTTTTAGTTGAATTTTTTTAGATGTATTCACCTCCCTTTACAATCAACCGATCCTATCATATTCTATTTGGCTACATCAATTTAAATTTATTTGAACTTGTTTATAAAAAAAAGCAACTGAGCAGATATAGGAGTATGATCTTTTCACCAGTCCAAAAATATTTAACATGATAATGATACCCGCAATCCATCATGAATAAAAGACGAAAATTTGATTAAAATTTACGCAGTCAACCTCTAGCAATGCAGCCAAATTTAAGGATAAGCAGAATGGTTGAGACTTTAATTTCTTCCAAATCATTTGTGTGTCTAATATTCGATCACATCTTCTAAATATCCCACCGTTAATATTTAATGATCCATAATCAAATACCCACTAACCAATAATTTATGGGACCTACTGTCACTTTATAATTTTCACATCATCATCTATATATTTCACCATTCAAATTATTTATAATTTCGATTACTTTATTTATTTATTTTAATTAATTTAATTTTTTATATTTAATATCAAATTTTTGTATGTTTTGAAATATTATATAGTAAAATAAATTTAATATTAAAATTTTATTTAAATTGAAATGGTACAACATAATAAAAGAGAAATTTGACAAATTATAAATGAAACTAAATAAATGTTTCATAAACGGGTAGGGATCCGCCAAACCCCCCGCCACAACAGGTGGCATCTTTAAAAATAAATAAATAAATAAATGCTTCATAACGGCTAGTGCGTAACGGTTATTTCTTAGCTGTACTTAACAACTATTTCATAGAAGAAAATTTTAAAAAGTTAAATTAATAAACCATAAATAAATGACATTAAAATAGAAATACATTACATGAAATAGAAATTACAAACCCGGAATTACATTACACGAATACAAAAATTAAAAAATCAAAATAACATGACATGAAAACAGAAAATATATAACACAAATATACTACATATTCAATGTTTTTTTGAGTTAATCTCATATTGCCCGATAGTTCTGAAGTTGTTTATCGGTAATGCCTCGTGTTTCCATTATGAGGAGTTGATGAGTTTGGATGAGTTGTGTAACTCTCATATTTTGATTATACTCCTCCAAATGTGTCATGTACTGCTGTAGATTTTGAATGGCGTCTTCAAATTGAGTCACTTTATATTTCTCTTTTCTTTTTGTTTTCTTATGTCTCATTGAACGAGATCGGGATTCACAATCATCTACATCAACAGTTGTATTAGTAGTGGACGAATCAGTATGCCTTCCTAATGATTCGGGAGGGTCCTTGTCTTTTTTGAAGCTCGATGACCTAATTTTAAAGCATACATTGGACTTGATTTGACAACTCTCCGCACATGTTCATACTGGGAAACAGTTTAATAAGTAGTAAGGAAATGTATAAAACGGAGCTCAAAGGTTGTTTGTCGAAAATTTTGGATAATTTTGATAATAGGATGGTGGGTATAGATTTGAAAATTTGGTGGGTATCGTGTGTGTGAAATATTTCTGGGTGAGATGTATAAAACAAATCTCAAAGGTCGTCTGAGAAATATTTTCGAGCAAAGGGGGGGGGGGGAACTTACCATGTCATTGGGCTCACATGAAATATTTTCGGGGGAAATTTATAAACGGAGCTCGAAGGACGTTTGTTGAAAACTTTGGATAATTTGGGTAATTTTGATAATAGGATGGTGGGTATAGATTTGAAAATTTGGTGGGCATCGTGTGGGATATATTTCCGGGGGAGATGTATAAAATGGAGCTCGAAGGTCGTTTGATGAAAATTTTGGATAATTTTAATAATAGGATGCTGGGTATAGAAAATCTTGGAAAAAATTGGCGGGTATCGTGTGGGAAATATAAATTGAGATTGTGAATTAAGACGAACTCAGGAATTTTGGATGCCAACTTAGAAGCAAAATCGAATCTTTACAGAGACCCTTCTCTCCGGGACATATTCTTGATGAACAACGGAAGATATATATTGCAAAAAGTAAAGGGTTGCGTCGAAATTCGGGGAGTGATGGGGGATACATGGTGCCGGAGAAGTTCGACAGTTGTGAGACAGTATCATAAGAATTATCAGAGAGAGACTTGGAGTAGAGTGCTGCAGTGTTTGAATCAAGATGGTTTGTTTCAAATGAATGGTGGGAAAATGAACAAAGCTACGATGAAGGAGAGGATGAAGACATTCAGTACAATATTCGAAGAAATACATAGAACACAGAGCAGTTGGATGGTTAGTGATGAGCAGCTTCAATCGGAGCTTAGGGTCTCTATATCTGAGTTGGTTATACCGAATTACCGATCCTTCGTGGGCCGGTTCAGGCAATGCTTGGATAATGGAAAACAAGCTGATAAGTACATCAAATACCAGCCAGAGGATATCGAGGCATTGATCGAAGATCTCTTCGAGGGTAGTACTACTTCAATGTCCAGAAGGAGACCCTAGCTACCTAATATCTTTATTTATTGTGTGTGCATGTATGCTCAAGCGCCTCTGTTTCATTTCTTGATGGATTTTCATTCATTAATTAGCCAGATATAAATATTGTGAGACCTCGATTCTAAACCACTAATCTCGGATTAAACAACAAGTAAGCGAACAAGAATCCAAGAGTAAAACAATTCAAAGTTTTTTTTTTTTTTTAAACGCCGCGCGCCCGCGCGAGGAACAAAGCTCGCGCGTGCGCGGGCTTCAACAACCGAGACCAACCAAAGGCTCGCGCCCGCGCGAGGTACCAAGCTCGCGCGCGCGGGGGCAAACAATTCAGAGGCCCAACGGAGGCCTCGCGAGCGCGCGAGGAACGCCTCGCCCGCGCGCGGAAGGCCTGGGCAGAAAATGCTCAGGCTGCAGAAAATAAAGAAAGGATTCCGCGCTTGGTCCGACATGCCTTCAAATACATATGCAATAACAGGGTGTAGGGAAACATTCCATAACAAGTCATGCTTTCAGAAGGCCTAAAAACAACCAGAAGTCTAAAACGATACAACAACAACATACTTCGATTTTAGATTACAATCCGAATACAAACTAATTCGAAAAACAAAACATATCAAGTTCGAGTTCTAACATGCTTCAATCTTAAACTAGATAAACATGCTAATTCGACTTCTAAACCGAGTCTCACTTCTACTACTTGCCCTCGAAGCTAACCATGCCTCTTCTGACTTGTTCCTGCCCCACCTGTTGCCAAGTACACATACAAAACAAAGCAACAGCCGGATAACCGGTAAGAACGACATTCCCAGTAAAAGCAACATAACAAGTAATACAAGTAACAAACATGCTTTCAATACAATAACGAAATCAATAACATCGTAATGAAATGCATGTCTTTAAACAGGGATATCAAATCTGATAACGAGGGATTGCTGTTGTGCCTTTGGGATCCCGAGGATAAGATCACGTAACAACTCACCGACTCTCCCAATCCAGGTGGTGCCACGTATCTCACTCCTCTAGACTTTGAGCAACTGTAATGAGTATGCTAGCACCAGACGAAACGACTACGACCTGGGCCACTCAATCATAGTTCCCAAACGTCTAAACAAAAAGGGCGGTTCTGCCCGCTGAAACAAGATTGGCTCAAGATGAATGCATAACAGAAACATAAAACATAAGCCAAAACAATCAAACAAAACACAAGTTCCTCATGCTAGAACAAGTGTAGATGCAAGTACGTGATTTCAAAAGGGAAAACTCAAGAACCACAGTCCCGAGTATGCTATCCCGCTGCGATGACTGCTTTTACCTTTCAATGTAGTAGCTCCAACTCTGGATAAGCTACAAAAGAGATTGTATAAACAACTACACAATCTAACAACAACAAGGCAACGGTTCAAGGAAAACTCTTTATACCGTTCTTCGTCCAACTCTCGACGAACAATGCTGCTAACACAGGGCTCGACAAACTCCAACGAATCTGTAAGAATTCAAGAGTTGATCAACAACCACGATCACTCACACACCATGACTTCAATCAATACAAAAACGATTCGAAAACCCAAAACTCAAACCGACGGCATAACGGCTATAAACTGAACAAACCGGAAATGCAGACAGCAGTTCAATACCGATATCAACTCATATCAATGCCCAAAACAACAATAACAAAGCAAACCCATCAATCTAAAAATCCACATTTTCGAAAATGGCTTCCAAAAATCATAACAAATCCGAACGTCGCTCTAATTCAAAATCGACAGATAATAAACGATCAGAACTCTGTCTAGAACAACATACTCGAATCTCGAACGATTCTAACAACATCCAAAAACTAGAATGTATCTGATCGTAGAAGAACTTACAATATAACAGAGCTTTCACTGCAGTGATCGATAATCTGCCTTCAGAAATAAATTCCAACGGCCGGATCGAGCTCGGGATGAAATCTGGAAGGTTGAAGAATCGATTTCTTCAACAATGGAGGAGGGAGGCGTGAAGAGGAAGGTGATGGAGAAGAGAGTGGGTCCAAAATCCTTATAAATATCTATAAAAACCGATAATTGCGTTTTTGTCCCTGAAAAATCCAAAATTTTCAAAAAAGACCCTGATCAAAATCAAGTCGGCTCTTGAACTCTGGAATCTCCGATTATCTCAAATAAAGTCGATTAAGATAAAATCGGGGCGTTACAAATATATATATATATATATATATATATATATATATATATATATTTAATTTGTGTGCAATATTATTGCCTGACTATTACCTATATTTTCATATGTCCTCACCAAAATTCCGAAATAGTACGTAAACAATTTATGACAATTTCTTTTCCCAATTAGCCCCAAAAAAAAATAATAATACTTCGGCTTTATAGTTTTATTGTTACCTAGATGCCGATTCACACATTTTATAAGCTTGAGAAATATAAATATATATTGTGGTACATGTGAGACGATCTCACAGATCTATATTCATGAAAGAGATCGATTGGATCAATATATAAAGTGAAAATTAATATTTTTAGCATGAAATGTAGTACTTTTTGTTGGTTGGATCGAATAGAAGATTCGTTAATTTCATTATGAGATGGTCTTATTATAAGAGTTTTGTGTAAAATTATAGTAGATTTATTCCAATATTCGATCTCTGTTTTTCAAGTTAATATGTCAGTATACATATTTATTTGATGGGAAAACTGCAATTTTAGTCCTTTATGTTTGTCACTTTGCGATTTTGGTCCTCTATGTTTTAATATTTCAGTTTTAGTTCTGCATGTTTCGATTTTTGAAAATTTCAGACCTTTTTATTCGAAAATGCTTATGTGGCACTATACACGTCAGCTCCACATCAGCACTGCATTGGTGCCACATCAGCGCCACATCAGAAAAAGAACTAAAATTGCCAAAAAAATAAATATAGCGGACTAAAACTGAAATCTGAAAATATAAAGGACCAAAATCGCAAAGGGACAAACAAACAGGACTAAAAAAGCATTTTTTTTCCTTATTTGATTACTTCTTATTAGTCTCCCACCTCCCTAAGGTTAGTCAAGTTTGAAAATAATTTCAAAAAAGGGTATATAGTGAGCGATGGTGTTATAGCCACCAATATATAATAACTAAAACAATTTACAGAAATTCTAGTGGTGGTATTAAATAACACCGTCCAATAAAAGATATCATGTGCATCTCCAATTGCTTCCACAAATAACTTATTAGATTATTCACGTCTACACTAAACGTTCTTACATATTGATGATGTTTTGCTAAATCAGGTGCTCGGGCTATTAGGGTAGCAAGGTGGGCCTGATTAGATATCCGGGATGGTAAGGATGATGAGTGATGGTTCATTCCTGGGTAGAAAATGATCTGCACACAAGGGAAATGTAGCAAAAGCACGTTAGTGGGGCGCCGGAAGGTTTTCCGATGAGGCCACTCCGATGCTTAAGTCAGACTCAAAAATAGAGTGGGCTTTAAAGGAAAAATGAGTATAGTGCTTTTGGGATAAAAATGAACATATCTTTTCTGATACCTGTAAGAGGTATTTATAGGTTTTGAAGTGAGATTGTTGCTCCGCAATTTCTGGATAATGGCCACGATCTGGGTTGTGGGTGAAGGGATTATTCACGTCTAACTATTGTGTATGATCCCTATCCCATGACCGAGGTTGTGACAACGTGGGATTCGTGGCCCTAAAAAATAGGCATGGACCAAGTCATGAAGACTTAATCTTCTCCATCTCCTAGATTCTCGAAACCGGGCTACACCCTTAATCCTTAGCTACCAATCCGACTTCATAAAGCCTGTCTCATTCCCCTATTATGGCACAGTCCTGCCATCCCTATTTTCCTGGATCCCCTGTGTCCCTCGGCTCCCGGGGTATCACCACTTCTCCCTAAAATAGTCGGGCTAGAGCCCTGCTCGCTGTCCTGAGTCATAGATCTCCGATGTCCCTAAGTATCACCACTCCTCCCTAAAATAGTCGAGCTAGAGCCCTGCTCACTGTCCAGAGTCATAGAGCCCCGATGAACAGCCCTGGCGCTTGTATTTTGGTGGCAACATTTTGAATTTCAAATTTCAAATTCGTTAGTGCTGACGTCAGACATGACGTAAATCCTGGAATATGAAGTGATGGGCCGTTTCACTCGAGTACGCCTCCTGACTCTTCATATGGTCGGCCATCATTACCTGTCAGGCCCACATTCCAAGGATAACCACTACTGTTTGATCATTCTGAGACACACGGCCCAGATTCACCCTTAACCTCTTATATATATATTCCATAGCCATCTCTTTTTCCCACTCTTCCTCTTTTCACACACTCACTTCCATTGCCTCTACCCCTCTCGTGTTCCGGCAATCTGATTTCCTCTGTGACTTCCGGCGACTATTCCTGGTGATCCTGCTTTTCAGTCTAGTTCTCCCTACTTATTCCTCGCGTTTTGCTCCCTTCGCTGTAAGTTTTCGACCTATCTTCTACTATATTTTGCCCTCGTGTACCTTGTCTCTTCTCAGGATGTCGGAATCTGCATCCTCGACCTCCTACGCCAACGCCCGCGGCTCCTCTAGCATGGAGTCTGCTGCCTTACGCCATGAGTCTCCTCTCCCTATTACTTTTTCTGCCCAAGCGGAGGCAGTGGACCCTTCTTCCTCTTGTCCCAAGAAGGCTCAAACCGGGATTTCTAGGGACAAAGGCAAGAGTAAGGTTTCTGATACTACCCCTTCTACACCCTTCCACAAACCAAACCCTGAGGGTCCCTGGTTCTCCCATTTTACCAGCACTCTCCGCCCAGAGGCCATAGAAGAGCTCCGAGCCATGGGCAACATTCCCCCATCTTATTCTATCCTTATCCCCGGCCCTCTAGGTAGAGCTGACCAGCCTCCTGAGGGTTTCTTTACTTTCTTTAGGGCGCATCTCCGAAACGGGCTTTCTTTCCCAGTCCCTCCTTTTTATTATAAGATTGCCAATTTTTATAAAGTGCCCCTGAACCAGTTCCATCCCAATGCCTTCCGCATGATGGCTGCCACCTATGTTCTTTTCAAGACGCATAATTTGGCCATCTGTTGCGAAATTTACGCTCTCAAGCGCACGGTTATCAAGTTTTAGTAAAGAATGAGTAAAGTATCGATCCCACGAGGAGTAATATGACAATATTCAATGCTTGTAATTAAAATAGTCCTAATTGTATATAGAAAATTAAGCTTTAGAGATTTGCTAAAAAATTAAATAAATAATAGAGAATTATCAAGCTTACGCACACACAATTCTTAGGAAATTATCAATCAGAGAAAAATGGTCTAGAGATTTTGATTTCACTTGGTCTCGACAATATTCATTCCTAAATAATCTATTTCATGAATATCTTTCAATTAATAACCAAGAACACTTAGATTATTCTATTCCCCTCTCCCGAGCAATAAATAGAGTGTATCAACTACACTTCAATTTCAATATTCCTGTTAAAAATCTAGATGCAGTGATATTTGTAAAACGATGTTCCTTAAAGGTTCTATTAAAGTCATATACTCTCCCGAGCTATATAAACAATTAACAGTGTAGTCTCTATTGATCATATTCAAAATCCTCTCTTCCGAGTGCCGGATTCAAAATAAATATAACAACTCAATTTATGGCCAGTAAATTAAGAAGACATTCAATTATAGAAACACAATTAATCTACAGAAATTCAATTCATTAAAATCAAATATTCATGAATATGTCTCAACCAAGCTACGTCAACCTCTAGACTAGAAAAATTTAGTTCATACTCAAATTCATAGCAAACCAAATCATGTTCAATATCTCAAACATAATTCAACACACAAAAGATAAATAAAGATGAAATAACAAAGTCATAGTCTTTCTTCCGTATCCGGTTAAAAAGTCTTCGTCTTTGTTCCAATTATTCTTCAATTCATGATCCAAAATCTCACGAAATTGTGCTCTCAAAAGTATTGTGTGTATGGCGGCTGATAGATACTCCATATGACTCAAAAAAACCCCTTATATATGCCCTAAAAATTGTCCAAGATAAGCCCAAGAGAAACCAAAAAGTTTCCATAAAAACTCGGACTCTTCAATTCTGAAAACACGACGGCGTGGGCGCTAAGTGGACATGCGCGGGCGCGTCTTTTTCTCGCACATTCATTCTTAAAAAATCACCAGACGGCACGGGCGCGCTGTAGGCTCGAATTCCTCCTCCAAATTCTTCACACATCGTGCGGGAGCGCGAAGGATAGGCGCAGGCGCGCCTTCAGTTCAAATTAGGCCTTTTTCCTCTCTTGATTTTTCCTTTAAACTCCCATCTTTTTGGCCTTAAGTCCATTTAAACGCATCATACTCATTTCTTTCCTACAAGCACAAAAACAACAGCAATTCACGCAATATCTACCAATAAATCCCAAAAGTCAAGTAAAATCATATACAAATTAAGTGCACAAAATGCACTTATCAAATTCCCCCAAACTTGAACTTTTGTTCGTTCCGAGCAAAACTAACACAAAACCTTAAACTCATAACACATATACAACAACAAGAACCATCAAGAATTACTATGGATCAATGCCCTCAGCATGCATTTCAAAAACAAATCAAATACAATCATATTAAACCTATTGACATTTGACAAAAATTGTTTAACAAGAAAAATATCTCAACCTCATAAACTTATAAACTCTGCAACTCACATTTCAAAATACTCTTCTTCAAATTCAATTCAAACATTCACAGATCATGAGGACTTTTCAAGGTAACAAATGATCAAATATTGGATATTAAATCAAAACACTCACAATCGGGTTAATTCAAAGAAGCATAGTGTGTGTTTCGATCAAAAACTTGTAATCATTAAAAGTGTCAATCAGCAGTCCATAGGCTAAATTCTTGCAACCCCTCTCCACTAGTATATTGGGCAACTGTGACTCGGTCAATAGGACTTAATCAGCTTATAATTTCAGGTCTGGCTCATGGCTACAAACAAAGAAATAAGAATTCAAAAGAGGGAATATTGTATGCTCAATAAGTAATTTTCACTCCTTTTCATTCACAATTTTACACTTCTTCTTCACCCTTATTTGTATTTCATCTCTTATTTTCTTTCTTCTTTTTTTTTTCTTTTTTTCAATTCTTCCACCACACCATTCCATATTCACAATTATAAACTAGGAGCATATAATATTTTCGCATTCAAATTACTCCCTTAAAGGTAGGAAATAGCGTTTAGGCTGATCAGGCAGTAAATGTAGGACCTTGAAACGATGATGAATGGGTTTATAACACGTTTACACGCATGTCATTCGAATTTTAATAAGGCTCAAACAAGGTACTAGGGGTAACATGCATTAATAGGGTAGCTTGAAAAGCTCAAACGAATTCAAAAAAATTGCCTAAATCATTCCTAATCACAGTTATGTCTGTATTTCATCTCGAGGGGTGTCCGAACTAGTTCTAGACAAGTCTCAATCCACAATTAATTCATACAAATTCCAATCAGTGCAGAATAAATAATCATCAGCAGTAAACGATGATTTTCAACAAATTTCAGATTTTGTACCTTATGTACTCATATACGTGTAGGCTCAAATGGGCATCTAAGAAAACAACAAAATCAGGCCCAAACATCCAAACAATGCCTCAATCATCTCTATGTTTGTTTGTCTCAAAATTTAGATTCAAGCATAAATCACAGAGTGTATAGGAGTTCAATCGTTCTCTTGGTTCCATTCATTCAAACTTTTGTCAACTAGGCAGATATTCATGGATTTCAGTTACAAAAAAAAAAATTCTAACATCATTGGCCATCTATCCATTTCATTCATGATTTCTTGAAACATTCACTTATCAACCCAACTCACAACCACATACATTTCCCAAATTCAGCAACACACCAACACAACACAACAAATCCTAAAAATCCAAAATAACTAAAAGAAAATCAACAAAACAAAAGCAACAAATTTTCAAATAATTTTCAAATTTGACAACCCCCCTAAACTTGGTACATTAATTGTCCTCAATGAATAAAACACAAAAGACTAAAGGACATGTACCTCAAACGACGATCGTCAGTGGTCGTTGCTATCACCAGCATCATGGGCAAGATCAGAAGGGCCAAAGGTGGGTGGCCACTGTGGATACGGAGGAAATGGGTGAGCCAAAATGGCAGCCTGTGGGAACTGATGTCTCAAAGAATCGGTGATGTAGTGGCCCGTAACCAAATAACGTAATTAAGGGATTAATCAACACAAAATGAAACATTATGGATTGCTGGAGATCGAAAGCACCGAAGGTAGGATCGGAAGCTCCGATGGTGATTGGAAGCTCCGATGTGTGATCGGAAGCTCCGATTGTAATTATGTCAGCCATGACGTGTGGCTGATCGGAAGCTCCGATAGAGTTCGGACGTTCCGATCACCCCTATCCGAATTCAACCAATAAGAACTTGACACGTGGCAGATAAGGATAATCGGAAGCTCCGATGTCGGGATCGGACATTCCGATCGAGGATCGAAGGTTTCGATCATTGTCTATAAATAGAAGGTCGGGGCTTCACAATTCCGTGAGTACCTTCTCCTTCTAGACGTATTTGCGTAGTTCTAGCCTTCCTAGACTTGACCCGGGTGTCGGCGAGGCGTTCGGGAGTCGCAGCGGAGTTGTGCCCGAGTTCTGGGGGCATCGACATCAAAGGACTGACGACGGACGCAGGTATAGCTTTGGCTCCTTAAAAATATTAGGGAGTATGTTATAGACTAGTTAAGGCTTTTAGAGCACTATAATGATATTAGTATCATTTCGCAGCGTAGTGCGGAGTTAGGCGTGGACCTAGAGCTGGTAGAGCTTGCCTAGTATTTGAGGTACGAAAGCACTGTTCAAGATATCCTGACTGAGTATGCATGTATTATGTGACTGCATGATTTATATGACATGATTTTATGCTGCATACATTTTCATATTGAGCTATCTCATTTGAGATGTCTATTAGTAGGGTTTTACCCTATCCTGTTAGTTGATCTACTTCCATCGATTTGGGTCTGGAATATCCACTGGTATTTTGGTATGGGATCCACCTACTGAAGCGACGACACATCATCCTACATACCAGGTCCCGGTCTGTCTTTGTTATCTGATCCTTGGCCTCAAGTCTGTAGGCAGTTCACATTGCATGCATGTTTACTCATACTCTCGTGCTGAGCGTTTTATGCTCAGGTCTCGTACTTTGTGTTTCTGGACACCCTATTCCATGGGGCAAGTTTGCGACTGGATGAGGCGGGTGGATCCAAGAGGGGCTAGGCAGTGGTTGATCAGCCGGATGTCTGCCTAGGTTTTATTTTCTGATGTATTTGGATAATACTGTATTCGATTTGGTTGTATAACTATTCAGGGTATTTAAAGATTCCTTTTCATGGGATTGTATATTGTTTATTGCTTCCGCAGTTTATTGAATATCTGTTTAATTGCATGATTAAGTTTTGATTAGTAGGTGATCTTGGTAAGGGTCACTACATTTATGGTATCAGACATGCATAGTAATCTTGGGATTTAGATTCTGCGTAAGGTAACCGTGAGGTTAATTTTGTAGATGATGGATCATGATAATCAAAGCAGTCATGGCAGTATAGGTGGACGCTGGGGAGACGCTGACTGAGAACGTCGTCAAGAGCGCCATCATCGTCATCGCGATGATCATCGCCGGTTCAGCATGCATCGATTTAATCAGATGGGTCCTAAGCCCTTGGTTGGGGGCGAGACTCCGGAGGATGCGGAGAACTGGCTGGAGCGCATGGAGACTTGTTTCCAGACATTCCACTGTACTGAGGAGAAGAAGATGGAAAGTCTTGGTTATCGTCTGGATAGACGATGTGTTTGCCTTGAGGAATGACCAGGCAGTGGAGGAGAACGACAAGGTCATCGTAGGTACATTTTAGTTATATGGTTTACCTGCTCTCGTACTCATTGATACTGGTGCATCTCATTCCTTTATCTCTGCACGTTTTGTTAAGAAGCATAAGTTACTGGGATTGCGTCAGGGATCTATGACGATTGACGAGTACCAGCAGAAGTTCTTTGATCTATTGTCTTATTGCCCTGAGATTGCCGACAGCTTAGAGATGAAGTACAATATGTTCCTTCGGGGTCTTAATCCAGAGATCCACGACCGGGTGGCGGTGGGCGATGATATGACTTACGAGGGATTGGTGAACCGATTTCACCAGGCAGAGGATAGTATTCGGTGTAACAAGTCTTTTTCTCAGTCCAGGCCTGCGAGTTCCTTGGGTCCCCGTGCTCAGTCTTTCAAGAATTCTGGATCTACTTCTTCTTCCTCTGGTTCCGATAGCGTTATGCGTTTTGGGAAAAAGGAGAAGTGCGATCACTTCGGGAAGAATCACCCGACCGACAAATGCCGAAAAGCTTCTGGGGCATTCTTTCGCTGTGGAGAGGTTGGTCATCTCCGGAGGGATTGCCCATTAGGGGTAGGAGGCAGTTCTAGTTCAGGATCGGGTTCTCAGGCCACCGTTCAGCAGAGGTTGCAGGGACAGTCTGCTGGGAGTTCTCACTTGAAGCCGCGGGCTTCTGGCCATGTGTTTGCCTTGAGGAATGACCAGGCAGTGGAGGAGAACGAGAAGGTCATCGTAGGTACATTTCAGTTATATGGTTTACTTGCTCTCGTACTCATTGATACTGGTGCATCTCATTCCTTTATCTCTGCACGTTTTATTAAGAAGAATAAGTTACCATACATTTCACTAGACGTAGTAATTTCTATTTCTACTCCGACGGGCCAATCTGCATTGGCCAAGCGTCTAGTGATGGGATGCCCTTTAGAGTTTGAGGGAAATATTCTGGTAGCAAATCTCATGGTTCTCGCGATGGAGGATTTCGATTGTATTCTGAGGATTGATATACTTACTACCTACCGATCTTCAGTGGACTGCTATCAGAGGTTGGTGCGCTTTCATCCGGTTGGGAGTGATAGCTGGTTTTTCTATGGAGAGGGAGCACGACCTCCGATGCTGTTAGTATCAGCTTTGAGAGTCTGTCGAGCTTTGAAGTCTGGAGGGGAAGGATACCTCATCTATGCAGTCGATTTGACCATTGAGAGTGTTGGTTTAGAGAGTATTCCGATTGTGAATGAATTTTCATATGTATTTCCAGATGGGATTCCGGGTTTTCCTCCTATTAAGGAAGTCGAGTTTGGCATAGAGTTGATGCCGGGTACTTCACCTATTTCTCGAGCACCGTATCGTCTGGCTTCGTCAGAGATGCGCGAGTTGAAGAATCAGTTGCAGGATCTTTCGGACAAGGGGTACATTCGTCCTAGTGTATCTCCTTGGGGAGCTCCTGTTCTCTTTGTGAAGAAGAAGGATGGGTCTATGAGGTTGTGTATTGACTATCGGAAGCTGATTCGAGTTACTGTGAAGAACAAGTATCCTTTGCCTTGTATTGATGACATGTTCCATCAGCTGCAGGGTAGTTCGGTTTACTCCAAGATTGACTTGCGGTCCGGGTATCATCAGATGGGAGTTTGAGATCAGGATGTAGCCAAGACAGATTTTCACACTCGTTATGGGCATTACGAGTTTCTATTAATGCCTTTCGAATTGACTAATGCGCCGGCTGTATTTATGATATGATAAAACGTGTCTTCAAGGAGTTTCTGTATAAGTTTGTCGTGGTATTCATTGACGACATTCTGGTGTATTCGCATGATGCGGATGAGCATGCTTCTCACTTGCGATTGGTGTTGCAGACTCTTCGAGATGAGCAGTTGTACGCCAAATTTAGTAAGTGCGAGTTATGGATGGATCGAGTGGTATTTCTTGGCCATATCATATCCAGAGAGGGAATTTCTGTTGATCCAAGCAAGATTGAAGTTGTATTGAACTGGTCACATCCGATGAAGGTTGCTGAGATCCGCAGTTTCCTGGGTCTAGAAGGATACTATCGTCGCTTTATCTTGAATTTCTCACAGCTAGCTCGATCGCTGATGCAGCTTACCCATAAGGGTGTTGATTTCGAGTGGTCCTCAGAGTGCGAGGAGAGTTTTTGTGAGCTTCGACAATGGCTGACTTCTGCGCCTGTTTTGGCATTACCGTCGGGATCTGGGGGGTATGTGGTTTACACAGATGCTTCTCTTCAGGGGCTAGGTTGTGTTCTGACTCATAATGGACATGTGTTCGCATACGCTTCTAGACAGTTGAAAGTCCATGAGGACAATTATCCAGTTCATGATTTGGAATTGGCAGCTATTGTGTTTGCTTTGAAGATCTGGCATCATTATCTCTACGGTGAGAGATTTGAGATCTTCACATACCATAAGAGTCTCAATTATTTGTTCACTCAGGTGGAGTTGAACATGAGACAGAGGCGTTGGATGGACTTGTTGAAGGACTATGATTGCGAGATTAAGTATCATCTGGGAGCTGCTAATCTCACTGCTGATGCCTTGAGTCGCAAGGTGTGATTGTCCGCACATCAAACTTGTTCGATATCTTGCGTGATTGAGGATTGTTCTTCTTCAAGGTATACCTTCAAGCACAAGAAAGGTATGCAGGGTATCCAGATGTTTGCAGTACTATCTGAGCCAGCTTTGTATGCACGGATTCAGGATGCTCAGATGTTTGATCCAAAGACCCAGCGTTTGGCTCGTTTAGCCAATGAGGGTAGTACATCTGGATTGCACTATCAGTCAGATGGTTTTCTGTGTTTGTCAGGTCGACTTGTGGTTCCGGAGGATGAGGATCTTTGGGGGGAGATCTTGTCTCAAGCACATCGCACAAAGTTGAGTATTCATCCGGGGAGCAACAAGATGTACAAGGATCTGGGTACTCGATTTTGGTGGAAGGTGATGAAACGAAGTGTGTATCAGTACGTTTCGAAATGTTTGTTGTGCCAGCAGGTCAAGGCGAAGCACCGACGACCTGGATGGTTGCTTCATAGTCTGCCTATTCCTGAGTGGAAATGGGAGCTTATCATGATGGATTTTGTGACCCATTTTCCGTTATCCTCGAGGAATCTTAATTCTATATGGGTTGTGGTGAACCGACTCAGCAAGTCAGCACATTTCATTCCCTATAGCCGTGAGTACAATGTGGATCTCAATACGATGAAGGAGAGGATGAAGACATTCAGTACAATATTCGAAGAAATACATAGAACACAGAGCAGTTGGATGGTTAGTGATGAGCAGCTTCAATCGGAGCTTAGGGTCTCCATATCTGCGTTGGTTATACCGGCTTACCGATCCTTCGTCGGCCGGTTCAGGCAATTCTTGGATAATGGAAAACAAGCTGATAAGTACATCAAATACCAGCCAGAGGATATCGAGGCATTGATCGAAGATCTCTTCGAGGGTAGTACTACTTCAATGTCTAGAAAGAGACCCTAGCTACCTAATATCTTTATTTATTGTGTGTGCATGTATGCTCAAGCGCCTCTGTTTCATGTCTTGATGGATTTTCATTCATTAATTAGAAAGATATATATATATATATATATATATATATATATATATATATATATATATTATTTGTGTGCAATATTATTGCCTAACTATTACCTATATTTTCATATGTCCTAAACAAAATTTCGAAATAGTACGTAAACAATTTATGACAATTTCTATTCCCAATTAGCCCCAAAAAAAAATAATAATACTGCGGCTTTATAGTTTTATTGTTAAATGACAAAAGAAGTAGTCATACTACAGAGACAATTCTCTATGTTAAACAAAACTCTGGACAAGCTTGACCAAGCAGGATCTTCTTTGTCCCAACTGCATCAATCTCATGCTTCACTTGAAACCAAATTGGATACTATTTCCACTGAAGAAGTTCAATCGCTGAAAGAATCCTTGGCAAATAATTTTCAGAGTATGACCAACCAGATAGAATCTCTTTCTTCTCTCACTAGACAGATTCTGCACAATCAAAATACATCTCAAAGAACTCAGCCAAGAGATGGCCATCAGAGATAGTTTAGCATATCATCGTCTACCAGCCGAGCACACAGCACTCATCGTCATTGTTAGGGTTGGGAAAAAAATACCGAAATACCGAAAATACCGTCATACCGTACCGAAAAATTTACCGAATATACCAAAGTTGTTTTCGGTATACCGAGTTTTTTTTCGGTATACCGAAATTTGTCGGTATACCGAATTTTTTTTAATATCCGGTACGGTATTCGGTATAGAAATTATCCATACCAAAAATTTGGTATTTTCGGTATGGTACCGGTATGGTATGGTACGGTATACGGTATCGTATTTTGATACGGTATACCGTACCGTACCCAGCCCTAGTCATTATCCAAATCAACGATATAAATTTAGCTTTGCTTATGTTATCTACACATGTTTGCTGAATTATCGTTATTTAATGACATCTATTTCTCCTCCAAGGGCTTATTCCTCTTACATATTGTGTTTGTCAAAAAGGGGGGAAACAGTTTAGCAGTTCGAAATCAGATAAAACGCAATCGACAACTAAACTCAAAAAAAATAAATCTAAGTTATAATGAATCTAAGTTTTGTCAAACACCAAAAAGGGGGAAATTGTTAAAGATTTTAAGTTTTGGTGTTTTGCAATCGTAGCGCTAAACTGAACGATATACATCAAGTCACTAAACTGATAGCATCGTGAAACTGAAAGTGACTAAGTAAACTGCTCGCGCGCTCAACTGCTAAAGCTTACAAATAGTTTATATACCGAGACTGAGTACCCAAGTTGCTAAACTACTATTTATCCAACTACTCTCAGTCGACCTTTTTGCCACTCAACTGTCATCATTAGTCAACTGGAGTTCAAATCAGATAATATTTAAAATTATGATCATTGACACCCAAGCCTATAAATAGGCGCATCGATCAGTTGAGAAAAGCTCTCGCAATTATTGAACATGAACTCGCACTTTGAGCAGTCGACCAAAAGATTTCAAAGTTCTTCAAGATAAACTGATCAAGAAACTCGAAGCACGCAATTCGTAGATATCATTCGATCATTGTAGGATCAACTTGTGCATCTGTAATCGAGTTGTAAAAACCTTTTCTTTTTTTTTTCCATCGAGGTTTGTTTTTGTTGATTGTGTATACTAGGAGTTCTGAGATAGACGATTGTGTGCAAGTCCTAGTCTTGGAATGGGGTTTTGCAATTTGTTGTAAAAATTTTCTTTTAGTGCTATCCTTCCGAGAAGGAATAAGGGATAACGTAGGAGTTTTGAAATATCCGAACATCCAGAAACATTCGGTTGTGTCTTTCATTTCAGTTTACCTTACTAATTCAGTTTCGCATTCACTTTTCTACCCAGTGTTCAGAATATGTTTGTTGATATTTTTCGCATAGTATATTTGTTTGTCAACTTACATAGGCACCAAAAAAGTAAGAAGTCAGTCGTTAACCCGATTGCGTTCTAATTTTTTAGTTGAAATTTTTTAGATGTATTCACCTCCCTTTACAATCAACCGATCCTATCATAATCTATTTGGCTACATCAATTTAAATTTATTTGAACTTGTTTATGAAAAAAAAAGCAACTGAGAAGATATAGGAGTATGATCTGTTCACTAGTTCAAAAATATTTAACATGATAATGATACCCGCAATCCATCATGAATAAAAGACAAAAATTTAATTAAAATTTACGCAGTCAACCTCTAGCAATGCAGCCAGATTTAAGGGTAAGCATAATGGTTGAGGCTTTAATTTCTTTCCAATCATTTGTGTGTCTAATATTCGATCACATCTTCTAAATATCCCACCGTTAATATTTAATGATCCATAATCAAATACCCACCAACCAAAAATTTATGGGACCTACTGTCACTTTATAATTTTCACATCATCATCTATATATTTCACCATTCAAATTATTTATAATTTCTATTACTTTATTTATTTATTTTAATTAATTTATTTTTTTATATTTAATATCGAATTTATGTATGTTTTGAAATATTATATAGTAAAATAAATTTAATATTAAAATTTTATTTAAATTGAAATGTTACAACATAGTAACAGAGAAATTTGACAAATTATAAATGAAACTAAATAAATGTTTCATAAACGGGTAGGGATCCGCCAAACCCCCCGCCACAACAGGCGACATCTTTAAAAATAAATAAATAAATAAATGTTTTATAACGGCTAGTGCGTAACAGTTATTTCTTAGCTGTACTTAACAATTATTTCATAGAAGAAAATTTTAAAAAGTTAAATTAATAAACCATAAATAAATGACATGAAAATAGAAATACATTATAGGAAACAGAAAGTACAAACCCCGAATTACATTACATGAATACAAAAATTAAAAACTCAAAATAACATGACATGAAAACAGAAAATATGCAACACAAATATACTACATGTTCAATGTTTTTTTGAGTTACTCTCATAATGCCCGATGGTTCTGAAGTTGTTTATCGGTAATGCCTCGTGTTTCCATTACGAGGAGTTGATGAGTTTGAATGAGTTGTGTAACTCTCATATTTTGATTTTATTCCTCCAAATGTGTCATGTACTGCTGTAGATTTTGAATGGCGTCTTCAAATTGAGTCACTTTATATTTCTCTTTTCTCTTTGTTGTCTTATGTCTCATTGAACGAGATCGGGATTCACAATCATCTACATCAACAGTTGTGTTTGGAGTGGACGAATCAGTATGCTTTCCTAATGATTCGGGAGGGTCCTTGTCTTTTTTGAAGCTCGATGACCTAATTTTAAAGCATACATTGGACTGGATTTGACAACTCTCTGCACATGTTCATACTGGGAAACAGTTTAATAAGTAATAAGGAAATGTATAAAACGGAGCTCAACGGAAGATATATATTGCAAAAAGTAAAGGGTTGCGTCGAAATCCGGGGAGTGATGGGGGATACATGGTGCCGGAGAAGATCGACAGTTGTGAGACAGTATCATAAGAATTATCAGAGAGAGACGTGGAGTAGAGTGCTGCAGTGTTTGAATCAAGATGGTTTGTTTCAAATGAATGGTGGGAAAATGAACAAAGCTACGATGAAGGAGAGGATGAAGACATTCAGTACAATATTCGAAGAATACATAGAACACAGAGCAGTTGGATGGTTAGTGATGAGCAGCTTCAATCGGAGCTTAGGGTCTCCATATCTGCGTTGGTTATACCGGCTTACCGATCCTTCGTGGGCCGGTTCAGGCAATGCTTGGATAATGGAAAACAAGCTGATAATTACATCAAATACCAGCCAGAGGATATCGAGGCATTGATCGAAGATCTCTTCGAGGGTAGTACTACTTCAATGTCTAGAAGGAGACCATAGCTACCTACTATCTTTATTTATTGTGTGTGCATGTATGCTCAAGCGCCTCTGTTTCATTTCTTGATGGATTTTTATTCATTGATTAGCCATATATATATATATATATATATATATATATATTATTTGTGTTCAATATTATTGCCTAACTATTACCTATATTTTCATATGTCCTCAACAAAATTTCGAAATAGTACGTAAACAATTTATGACAATTTCTTTTCCCAATTAGCCCCAGAAAAAAATAATAATACTGCGGCTTTATAGTTTTATTGTTAAATGACAAAAGAAGTAGTCATACTACAGAGACAATTCTCTATGTTAAACAAAACTCTGGACAAGCTTGACCAAGCAGGATCTTCTTTGTCCCAACTGCATCAATCTCATGCTTCACTTGAAACCAAATTGGATACTCTTTCCACAGAAGAAGTTCACTCGCTGAAAGAATCCTTGGCAAATAATATTCAGAGTATGACCAACCAGATAGAATCTCTTTCCTCTCTCACTAGACAGACTCTGCACAATAAAAATACATCTCAAAGAACTCAGCCAAGAGATGGCCATCAAGGACAGTTTAGCATATCATCGTCTACCAGCCGAGCACACAGCACTCATCGTCATTATTAGGGCTGAGAAAAAAAATACCAAAATGCCGAAAATACCGTCATACAGTACCGAAAAATTTACCGAATATACCAAAATTTTTTTCGGTATACCGAGTTTTTTTTCGATATACCGAATTTTTTTTATATCCGGTACATTATTCGGTATAGAAATTCTTTATACCGAAAATTTGGTATTTTCTATATGGTACCTTTATGGTATGGTATGGTATACGGTATCGTATTTTGATACGGTATACCATACCATACCCAGCCCTAGTCATTATCCAAATCAACGATATAAATTTAGCTTTGCTTATGTTATCTACACATGTTTGCTGAATTATCGTTATTTAATGACATCTATTTCTCCTCCAAGTGCTTATTCCTCTTACATATTGTGTTTGTCAAAAAGGGGGAAAACAGTTTAGCATTTCGAAATCAGATAAAACGCAATCGACAACTAAACTCAACAAAAATAAATCTAAGTTTTGATGAATCTAAGTTTTGTCAAACACCGAAAAGGGGAAAATTTTTAAAGATCTTAAGTTTCAGTGTTTTGCAATCGTAGCGCTAAATTGAACGATATACATCAAGTCACTAAACTGATAGCATCGTGAAACTGAAAGTGACTAAGTAAACTGCTCGTGCGCTCAACTGCTAAAGCTTACAAATAGTTTATATACCGAGACTGAGTACCCAAGTTGCTAAACTACTATTTATCCAACTACTCTCAGTCTACCTTTTTGCCACTCAACTGTCATCATTAGTCAACTGGAGTTCAAATCAGATAATATTTAAAATTATGATCATTGATACCCAAGCGTATAAATAGGCGCATCGATCAGTTGAGAAAAGCTCTCGCAATTATTGAACATGAACTCGCACTCTGAGCAGTCGACCAAAAGATTTCAAAGTTCTTCAAGCTAAACTGATCAAGAAACTTGAAGCACGCGATTCGCAGATATCATTCGATCATTGTAGGATCAACTTGTGCATCTGTAATCGAGTTGTAAAAACTTTTTCTTTTTTTTTTCCATCGAGGACTGTTTTTGTTGATTGTGTATACAAGGAGTTCTGAGATAGACGATTGTGTGCAAGTCCTAGTCTTGGAATGGGGTTTTGCAAGTTATTGTAAAACAAAATTTTTAGTGTTATCCTTCCGAGAAGGAAGAAGGGATAACGTAGGAGTTTTGAAATATCCGAACATCCAGAAACATTCGGTTGTGTCTTTCATTTTAGTTTACCTTACTAATTTAGTTTCGCATTCACTTTTCTACCCAGTGTTCAGAATCTGTTTGTTGATATTTTTCTCATAGTATATTTGTTTGTCAACTTACATAGACACCAAAAAAGTAAGAAGTCAGTCGTTAACCCGATTGCGTTCTAATTTTTTAGTTGAATTTTTTTAGATGTATTCACCTCTCTTTACAATCAACCGATCCTATCATATTCTATTTGGCTACATCAATTTAAATTTATTTGAACTTGTTTATGAAAAATAGCAACCGAGCAGATATAGGAGTATGATCTGTTCACCAGTCCTAAAATATTTAACATGATAATGATACCCGCAATCCATCATGAATAAAAGACGAAAATTTGATTAAAATTTACGCAGTCAACCTCTAGCAATGCAGCCATATTTAAGGGTAAGCAGAATGGTTGAGACTTTAATTTCTTCCCAAGCATTTGTGTGTCTAATATTCGATCACATCTTCTAAATATCCCACCATTAATATTTAATGATCCATAATCAAATACCCACTAACCAAAAATTTATGGGACCTACTGTCACTTTATAATTTTCACATCATCATCTATATATTTCACCATTCAAATTACCTATAATTTCTATTACTTTATTTATTTATTTTAATTAATTTAATTTTTTATATTTAATATCAAATTTATGTATGTTGAAATATTATATAGTAAAATAAATTTAGTATTAAAATTTTATTTAAATTGAAATGGTACAACATAATAATAGAGAAATTTGACAAATTATAAATGAAACTAAATAAATATTTCATAAACGGGTAGGGATCCGCCAAACCCCCCTCCACAACAGGTGGTATCTTTAAAAATAAATAAATAAATAAATGTTTCATAACGGCTAGTGCGTAACGGTTATTTCTTAGCTGTACTTAACAACTATTTCATAGAAGAAAATTTTAAAAAGTTAAATTAATAAACCATAAATAAATGACATTAAAATAGAAATACATTACATGAAACAGAAATTACAAACCCGGAATTACATTACACGAATACAAAAATTAAAAACTCAAAATAACATGAAAACAGAAAATATGTAACACAAATATACTACATGTTCAATGTTTTTTTCAGTTACTCTCATATTGCCCGATGGTTCTGAAGTTGGTTATCGGTAATGCCTCGTGTTTCCATTACGAGGAGTTGATGAGTTTGGATGAGTTGTGTAACTCTCATATTTTGATTATATTCCTCCAAATGTGTCATGTACTGCTGTAGATTTTGAATGGCGTCTTCAAATTAAGTCACTTTATATTTTTCTTTTCTCTTTGTTGTCTTATGTCTCATTGAACGAGATCGGGATTCACAATCATCTACATCAACAGTTGTGTTTGGAGTGGACGAATCAGTATGCCTTCCTATTGATTCGGGAGGGTCCTTGTCTTTTTTGAAGCTCGATGACCTAATTTTAAAGCATACATTGGACTGGATTTGACAACTCTCCGCACATGTTCATACTGGGAAACAGTTTAATAAGTAGTAAGGAAATGTATAAAACGGAGCTCAAAGGTTGTTTGTCGAAATGTTTGGATAATTTTGATAATAGGATGGTGGGTATAGATTTGAAAATTTGGTGGGTATTGTGTGTGTAAAATATTTCTGGGTGAGATGTTTAAAACAAATCTCAAAGGTCGTATGAGAAATATTTTCGAGGAAAGGGAGGGGGGGAGGGAACTTACCATGACATTGGGCTCACATGAAATATTTTCGGGGGAAATGTATAAACGGAGCTCGAAGGACGTTTGTTGAAAACTTTGGATAATTTTGGTAATTTTGATAATAGGATGGTGGGTATAGATTTGAAAATTTGGTGGGCATCGTGTGGGATATATTTCCAGGGGAGATGTATAAAACGGAGCTCGAAGGTCGTTTGTTGAAAATTTTGGATAATTTTAATAATTGGATGCTGGGTATAGAAAATCTTGGAAAAAATTGGCGGGTATCGTGTGGGAAATATAAATTGAGATTGTGAATTAAGACGAACTCAGGATTTTTGGATGCCAGCTTAGAAGAAAAATCGAATCTTTACAGAGACCCTTCTCTCCGGGACATATTCTTGATGAACAACGGAAGATATATATTGCAAAAAGTAAAGGGTTGCGTCGAAATCCGGGGAGTGATGGGGGATACATGGTGCCGGAGAAGATCGACAGTTGTGAGACAGTATCATAAGAATTATCAGAGAGAGACGTGGTGTAGAGTGCTGCAGTGTTTGAATCAAGATGGTTTGTTTCAAATGAATGGTGGGAAAATGAACAAAGCTACGATGAAGGAGAGGATGAAGACATTCAGTACAATATTCGAAGAAATACATAGAACACAGGGCAGTTGGATGGTTAGTGATGAGCAGCTTCAATCGGAGCTTAGGGTCTCCATATCTGAGTTGGTTATACCGGATTACCGATCCTTCATGGGCCGGTTCAGGCAATGCTTGGATAATGGAAAACAAGCTGATAAGTACATCAAATACCAGCCAGAGGATATCGAGGCATTGATCGAAGATCTCTTCGAGGGTAGTACTACTTCAATGTCCAGAAGGAGACCCTAGCTACCTAATATCTTTATTTATTGTGTGTGCATGTATGCTCAAGCGCCTCTATTTGAAATATTATTGCCTGACTATTACCTATATTTTCATATGTCCTCACCCAAATTTTGAAATAGTACGTAAACAATTTATGACAATTTCTTTTCCGAATTAGCCCCAGAAAAAAAATAATAATACTTCGGATTTATAGTTTTATTGTTACCTAGATGCCGATTCACACATTTTATAAGCTTGAGAAATATAAATATATATTGTGATACATGTGAGACGATCTCACGGATCTATATTCATGAAAGAGATCGATTGGATCAATATATAAAGTGAAAATTAATATATTTAGCATGAAATGTAGTACTTTTTGTTGGTTGGATCGAATAGAAGATTCGTTAATTTCATTATGAGATGGTCTTATTATAAGAGTTTTGTGTAAAATTTTAGTAGATTTATTCCAATATTCGATCTCTGTTTTTCAAGTTAATATGTCAGTATACATATTTATTTGATGGGAAAACTGCAATTTTAGTCCTTTATGTTTGTCAATTTGCGATTTTGGTCCTCTATGTTTTCATATTTCAGTTTTAGTCCTGTATGTTTTGATTTTTGGAAATTTCAGTCCTTTTTATTCGAAAATGCTTACATGGCACTACACACGTCAGCTCCACATCAGCACTGCATTGGTGCCACATCAGCGCCACATCAGAAAAAGGACTAAAATTGCCAAAAAAATAAATATAGCGAACTAAAACTGAAATCTGAAAATATAAAGGACCAAAATCGCAAAGGGACAAACAAACAGGACTAAAAAAGCATTTTTTTTTCCCTATTTGATTACTTGTTATTAGTCTCCCACCTCCCTAAGGTTAGTCAAGTTTGAAAATAATTTCAAAAAAGGGTATATATTGAGCGATGGTGTTAAATCCACCAATATATAATAACTAAAACAATTTACAGAAATTCTAGTGGTGGTATTAAATAACACCGTCCAATAAAAGATACATGTGCATCTCCAATTGCTTCCACAAATAACTTATTAGATTATTCACGTCTACACTAAACGTTCTTACATATTGATGATGTTTTGCTAAATCAGGTGCTCGGGCTATTAGGGTAGCAAGGTGGGCATGATTAGATATCCGGGATGGTAAGGATGGTGAGTGATGGTTCATTCCTGGGTAGAAAATGATCTGCACACAAGGGAAATGTAGAAAAAGCACGTTAGTGGGGCGCCGGAAGGTTTTCCGATGGGGCCACTCCGATGCTTAAGTCAGACTCAAAAATAGAGTGGGCTTTAAAGGAAAAATGAGTATAGTGATTTTGGGATAAAAATGAACATATCTTTTCTGATACATGTAAGAGGTATTTATAGGTTTTGAAGTGAGAGTGTTGCTCCGCAATTTCTGGATAATGGCCACGATCTGGGTTGTGGGTGCAGGGATTATTCACGTCTAACTATTGTGCATGATCCCTATCCCATTACCGAGGTTGTGACAACGTGGGATTCGTGGCCCTAAAAAATAGGCGTGGACCAAGTCATGAAGACTTAATCTTCTCCATCTCCTAGATTCCCGAAACCGGGCTACACCCTTAATCCTCAGCTACCAACCCGACTTCATAAAGCCTGTCTCATTCCCCTATTATGGCACAGTCCTGCCATCCCTATTTTCCTGGATCCCCTGTGTCCATGGGCTCCCAGGGTATCACCACTTCTCCCTAAAATAGTCGGGGTAGAGCCCTGCTCGCTGTCCCGAGTCATAGATCTCCGATTTCCCTAGGTATCCACTCCTCCCTAAAATAGTCGAGCTAGAGCCCTGCTCACTGTCCAGAGTCATAGAGCCCTGATGAACAGCCCTGGCACTTGTATTTTTGGTGGAAAAATTTTGAATTTCAAATTTCAAATTCGTTAGTGCTGACGTCAGACATGACGTAAATCCTGGAATATGAAGTGATGGGTCGTTTCACTCGAGTACGCCTCCTGACTCTTCATATGGTCGGCCATCATTACCTGTCAGGCCCACATTCCAAGGATAACCACTACCGTTTGATCATTCTGAGACACACGGCCCAGATTCACCCTTAACCTCTTATATATATATTCCATAGCCATCTCTTTTTCCCACTCTTCCTCTTTTCACACACTCACTTCCATTGCCTCTACCCCTCTCGTGTTCCGGCGATCTGATTTCCTCTGTGACTTTCGGCGACTATTCCTGGTGATCCTGCTTTTCAGTCTAGTTCTCCCTACTTCTTCCTCGCGTTTTGCTCCCTTCGCTGTAAGTTTTTCACCTATCTTCTACTATATTTTGCCCTGGTGTACCTTGTCTCTTCTCAGGATGTCGGAATCTGCATCCTCGACCTCCTACGCCAACGCCCGCGGCTCCTCTAGCATGGAGTCTGCTGCCTTATGCCATGATTCTCCTCTCCCTATTACTTTTTCTGCCCAAGCGGTGGCAGTGGCCCATTCTTCCTCTTGTCCCAAGAAGGCTCAAACCGGGATTTCTAGGGACAAAGGCAAGAGTAAGGTTTCTGATACTACCCCTTCTACACCCTCCCACAAACCAAACCCTGAGGGTCCCTGGTTCTCCCATTTTACCAGCACTCTCCGCCCAGAGGCCATAGAAGAGCTCCGAGCCATGGGCAACATTCCCCCATCTTAATCTATCCTTATCCCCGGCCCTCTAGGTAGAGCTGACCAGCCTCCTGAGGGTTTCTTTACTTTCTTTAGGGAGCATCTCCGAAACGGGCTTTGTTTCCCGGTCCCTCCTTTTTATTATAAGATTGCCAATTTTTATAAAGTGCCCCTGAACCAGTTCCATCCCAATGCCTTCCGCATGATGGCTGCCACCTATGTTCTTTTCAAGACGCATAATTTGGCCATCTGTTGCAAAATTTATGCTCGCAAGCGCACGGTTATCAAGTTTTAGTAAAGAATGAGTAAAGTATCGATCCCACGAGGAGTAATATGACAATATTCAATGCTTGTAATTAAAATAGTTCTAATTGTATGTAGAAAATTAAGCTTTAGAGATTTGCTGAAAAATTAAATAAATAATAGAGAATTATCAAGCTTACGCACACACAATTCTTAGGAAATTATCAATCAGAGAAAAATGGTCTAGAGGTTTTGATTTCACTTGGTCTCGACAATATTCATTCCTAAATAATCTATTTCATGAATATCTTTCAATTAATAACCAAGAGCACTTAGATTATTCTATTCCCCTCTCCCGAGCAATAAATAGAGTGTATCAACTACACTTCAATTTCAATATCCCTATTAAAAATATAGATGCAGTGATATTTGTGAAACGATGTTCCTTAAAGGTTCTATTAAAGTCATATACTCTCCCGAGCTATATAAACAATTAACAGTGTAGTCTCTATTGATCATATTCAAAATCCCTTCTCCCGAGTGCCGGATTCCAAATAAATATAACAACTCAATTTATGGCCAATAAATTAAGAAGACATTCAATTATAGAAACACAATTAATCTACAAAAATTCAATTCATTAAAATCAAATATTCATGAATATGTCTCAACCAAGCTACGTCAACCTCTAGACTAGAAAAATTTAGTTCATACTCAAATTCATTGTAGTAACCCAGATTCTATTTTAAGATAATAATATGTTAAACATGATTAAGGATTGGTAATTAATCAATTTCAGAGTGTTATTGGACTTCGGAAGAGAATTTGGGCTTTTGACTTTGGGCCGGATCGAAAGCTCCGATCCCAGCCACTTCGGAAGCTCAGCGGAAGCACGAGATCGGAAGCTCCGATCCAGGAACGGAAGTTCCGATCTCCAGCTGCCAGCTTTGCCCGATGACTCAGCCGCGAGTTTTGACAAGTGTTGATCGGGGTGAGATCGGAAGCTCCGATCGTCGGATCGGAAGTTCCGATCCTGGCATGTCCTGCATGCACGCAATGAGCTGGATCGGAAGCTCCGATCCCAAAATTGGAATTTCCGATCCTGGCCGAGAATTTTGCCTATAAATAGGTCTCGTCCGATTTCATTTTGAAATACGAATTCCCGAGTTTCCTTTCTTCAGTTATATAGTGTGAGATATACACTTGAGGGCCCTATCGGTTATAATAGAGGTTCTGGAATAACCAAGGTGTGGTTATAGTCATCCGGGACTAGCGACTTCAAAGGGCTAACTACGGACGAAGGTATGGTCCGGGAATCTGTTTATGTTTTGGGAGTACTTATTAGCTTAGTTAAGGTTTATAGAATTTATGTAGTGATACAGTGAACTTTTGAATATAGGCTTGGAACCTAGGATCCTACTTTACTTGAACTAGCCTAGAGGTACATACACATTGACTGAGATTGCCAGCGAGTATACATGTTTATATGTTGCATTTATTTGGCATTATTATATGGCATGATGTATGCTTTACCGTTTTCTATACTCATATGTCGTGAGCATATACACGTTGAGCCTATACCTTGATATACCTGATTATAGAGCCGCTCAGCTCTATACTCGATAGTCTGTCACTGAGAGTACCGCGACGGCGGGGGCATTTATGTCTGTCTACTCTGGTGTACTAGATGAGTGTGGTTGCACTCAAAGGTTGATCCGTGCGGTGGCAGCACTCATGTGGCGCCGGTACTAAGCATGACTTTTCAGATGACCCTGTTCCAGTCATCATGTTGCATGCATTATATACATATGTTTACTCATGTCTATGTACTGGGCGTTAGTGCTCACGTCCTAGTTGTTATCTTGGACACCTTATTCCATGGGGCAGGTCGCAGGATGGACGGAGCTGGTAGTTCAAGGCAGGAATAGGGAGCAGGAGCCTTGAGGATTTTATTATAATCTGATATAGCTGTATAATGTTTACTGTTTAAGATTTCGATTTGGTTGTATCACTACAGTATTAAGCCTGGATTATTTACTAAGCTAATATGTAAATTATGGATTATGTTTCCGCACGTTTTTACTCTGTTAAGTATTTTGCTGTATTCAGTTTAATGCATGCTATTAGTTGCCAGTTAGTAGGTGATTCCATGCAGGGTCACTACATTTTTGGTATCAGAGCATGCTTAGATTTTGGGATTAGTACTTGGGATTTAGTCTAGTCTTGAGTAATTCTTGCGCATTTGGGATTTTAATGTGCAATTCTTTTCAGGATATGGCTGACGAGAGTCACGGTAGTGTTGGCCAGGGAGGTGGTCGTCATCATCGTCATCACCGCCATCATGATGATCAACATCGTCATCATGAGGGTAGACGTCGCTACTCTATTAATAAGTTCATGCAAGTAGGACCGAAACCTTTGGTGGGAGGCGAGAATCCTGAACAAGCTAGAAGCTGGATGTCTAAACTCGAGAGTACTTTCCGAGCTTTCGATTGTTCTGAGGATCAGAAGCTGGAAGTTCTAGAATTTGTTCTAGAAGATCGAGCATGTTTTTGGTGGGATTCCAAAGCTGCTCAGGCACGTACTGAGAGAGGACAGATGACTTGAGGGGATTTCTGTCGGGAGTTTCAGAAATTGTATTTCCCTCCGGCTGTTCGCCAAGCACGATCTATGGAGTTGCTTACTTTGAGGCAAGGATCAATGACTATTGATCAATATCAGCAACGATTTCTTGATCTGCTACCTTTCAGTCCTCATATCAATGAGAGTGATGCATCGAAGTATGATATCTTTCTACAAGGTTTGAACCAAGATATCTACTCTCAGGTTGTCATCTGTGATGACCCGGTATCTTTTGAGACTTTGGTGAACCATTGCCGTCTTGTGGAGACTAGCAACAGGCGGGCACAATTGATGATGCCAGCACAGCCTAGTGGATCTTTTGAGCCTCGAGCTCAATCTGTTGTGCATTCTGTACCTACGTCTTCTTCTTCTCCTACTACTTCATCTGGATCTCGTGGTTCACGAGGTATGTTCCGTTTTGGAAAGAAGAAGAAGAAGGATGAGTTTTGTAGCCATTGTGGAGGGAAGCATCCTGCAGCTTCATGTCGGAGAGCTACTGGTGCTTGTTATATTTGCGGTCAGCAGGGACATCTGCGGAGAGATTGTCCTCAGCGGATGGGTTCTGCTAGTGGATCAGGATCACAGATTGGATCTCAGGCTTCTATTGTTCCACGTCAGCAGCCAGCACCACAGAGTTCTTCTGGTTATCGTCCACAGACTCAAGGGCAGGTGTTTGCTCTGTCTCAGGAGCAGGCTACTGAGGGAAGCGATCGCATGTTGGCAGGTACCTTTCTGTTATGTGGTATTCCTGCACTTGTATTAATTGATACTGGAGCATCGCATTCCTTTATTTCTAGTCGCTTTGTTAAGAGACATAGATTACCTTATGTATCATTAGATATGGATTTAGTTGTATCTACTCCGTTGGAGCAAGAGATTGTAACTAAGCGTCTAGTGATGGGTTGCCTTCTGGAGTTTGAGGGTAATGTGATAATAGCTAATTTGATGATATTAGCAATGGCATATTTTGACTGTATCTTGGGAATAGATATGCTGACTTTGTATCATGCTACTGTGGATTGTTATCAGCGTCTGGAACAGTTTCATCCGGTTGAGGGTGATAGCTGGTATTTTTATGGTGAGGGTGCGCGACCTCCGATGCCACTTGTTTTGGCTCTAAAGGCATGTCATGTCTTGGAGTCAGGTGGGGAGGGCTACCTCATCTATGCAGTTGATATGTCCACGAGTAGTACGGGTATTGATCAGTTACCAGTTGTCAGCGAGTTTCCTGATGTATTCCCTGATGAGATTCCTGGTTTTCCTCCGGTGCGAGAGGTTGAATTTGGTATTGATTTAGTACCAGGAACTACGCCTATATCCCAAGCACCTTATCGTCTGGCACCGTCAGAGATGAGGGAATTGAAACAGCAGTTATAGGATCTGCTTGATAAGTGATATATTCGTTCGAGTGTTTCTCCGTGGGGAGCACCTGTTTTGTTTGTCAAAAAAAAGGATGGATCGATGCGATTATGTATTGATTACAGGCAGTTGAATCGTGTCACCATTAAGAATAAGTATCCTTTTCCACGAATTGATGATCTATTCGATCAACTACAGGGTACTTCTATTTACTCGAAGATAGATCTGAGATCTGGATACCATCAGATGCGGGTACGAGACTCAGATATATCTACGACTGCTTTCAGGACCAGATACGGGCATTATGAATTTTTGGTGATGTCATTCGGTTTGACGAATGCACCGGCAGTCTTTATGAATCTGATGAATCAGGTATTTCGAGAATATCTGGATAGATTTGTCATCGTCTTCATTGATGATATTCTTTTCTATTCTCATGACAAGGATGAGCATGCACAGCATCTAAGGATTGTTTTACAGACGTTACGAGATAAGCAGTTGTATGCGAAATTAAGCAAGTGTGAATTCTGGCTTGATCGGGTAGTGTTTCTCGGTCATGTAATTTCTAGTGAAGGAATATCTGTTGATCCAAGTAAGATAGAGGCAGTGCTGAACTGGTCTCGTTCGACGACGGTTGCTGAGATTTGTAGTTTTTTGGGTCTAGCTGGATATTACCGTCGGTTCATCGAGAATTTTTCACAGTTGGCCAGGCCTTTGACTCAGCTTACTCGGAAAGATGTTGCCTTCATATGGTCCTCGGATTGTGAGGAGTCATTTCACGAGCTGCGTGGATGTCTTACTACTGCACCTGTGCTAGCTCTACCTTCTGGATCAGGAGGTTATGTTGTCTATACTGATGCCTCTGGTCAGGGGTTAGGATGTGTTTTGACACAGCATGGACATGTTATTGCCTATGCTTCTCGACAGTTGAAGACGCATGAGAGTAATTATCCAGTACATGATCTCGAGTTGGCCGCCATTGTATTTGCGCTCAAGATTTGGAGGCATTATCTTTATGACGAGAAATTTGAGATATTTACGGATCATAAGAGTTTGAAGTATTTATTCACTCAGGCGGAGTTGAATATGCGACAGAGACGCTGGATGGAACTTCTGAAGGATTATATTGTGAAATCAAATATCATCCAGGTTCTGTTAATCTTACTGCTGATGCCTTGAGTCGGCAGGTAAGACTTTCTGCACTTCAGACTAGTGAAGTATCTCATATGATTCAAGAGTGCTGTTCATTGAGTTTTACGCTCAAGCACAAGAAAGGGAGAAATGAGATTCGTTTGTATACTATTCTATCTGAGCCAGCATTGTATTCTCGGATCAGAGATGCTCAGATATCTGATGTTAAGACTCAGCGTTTGGCACGTCTAGCCAATGGAGTTAATACATTTGGATTCCATTTTCAGGCAGATGGTTTATTGTGCCTATCTAATCGAGTGGTTGTACCTAATGTTGCGGAGCTCAGGAACGATATTCTTTCTCAAGCTCACAGGAGTCGATTATCAGTTCATCCTGGAAGTATGAAAATGTATAAGGACTTGCGAACTAGATTCTGGTGGAAAGGGATGAAGAGAAGTGTGTATCAATTTGTTTCGAGATGTTTGGTTTGTCAACAGGTCAAGGCTGAACATCGACGACCAGGTGGATTACTACAGAATCTTGAGATTCCTGAATGGAAGTGGGAGCACGTGACTATGGACTTTGTTACCCCACTTACCTATGACTACACGTCAGTGTGATGCTATCTGGGTTGTCGTTGACCGTTTGACGAAATCAGCACACTTTATTCCTTATAACCGGGAGTATTCTTATGATCGCATGGCACGCTTATATATCCAGGAGATAGTGCGATTACATGGGATTCCAGTGAGCATAGTCAGTGATAGAGACCCGCGATTTACCTCACGTTTTTGGGGTAGTTTTCAGGAGGCGTTGGGTACCACTCTGAGTTTGAGCACTGCGTATCATCCAGAGACTGACGGGAAGTCAGAACGGACGATTCGTACGCTGGAAGATATGCTACGTTCTTCTGTCATGGATTTTGGCTTATCTTGGCAGGATCAGTTACCTTTGATCGAATTTGCCTACAATAACAGTTATCATCGTAGTATTGATATGGCACCTTTCGAGGCATTGTACGGTCGACGGTGTCGTACTCCGTTATTCTGAGATGAAGTCGGGGAACGACAAGTCGAGGGTCCTGAATTGGTGCAGCAGATTGTAGACAAGGTAGATTTGATCAAGCATAGGATCAAAGTTGCACAAGATAGACAAGCCAGTTATGCTAATATTCGCCACAGGCCACTTCAGTTTGAGACTAGTGAATATGTATTTCTCCGAGTATCACCTTTCAGGAAGGTGATTAGATTCGGCGTAAAAGGCAAGTTGTCTCCTCGTTTTATTGGGCCTTTCCAGATACTGGAGAAGATCGGAGATGTTGCATATCGTTTGGCTTTACCGCCAAATCTTTCCAGTATACATAACGTTTTTCATGTGTCATTACTTCGACAGTATATAGCTGATGAATCTCATGTGATTCAGTCTACTGATATTCAGCTAGAGCCAGATCTGTCTTTTGTTGAACGACCAATCCGTATCCTAGACAGGAAGGAGAAAGTTCTTCGGAACAAGACTATACCACTTGTGATGGTACAGTAGCAGCGCCGAGGCGTTGAAGAAGCAACTTGGGAAACTGAAAGTCGTATGCAAGCGGAATATCCTGAGTTGTTTGCTTTGTACTTTTGATTTACCATGTAAGATGTAATTACAGTTGTTGTAATAAAACATGGTTTGATGTTTCATATTGTTATCTTGATTTGTCTTTAGATGTTATTTCGCGGATAAAATATCTAAAGGTGGGGAGAATGTAGTAACCCAGATTCTATTTTAAGATAATAATATGTTAAACATGATTAAGGATTGGTAATTAATCAATTTCGGAGTGTTATTGGACTTCGGAAGAGAATTTGGGCTTTTGACTTTGGGCCGGATCGGAAGCTCCGAACTCAGATCGGAAGCTCCGATCCTAGCCACTTCGGAAGCTCAGGGGAAGCACGAGATCGGAAGCTCCGATCCAGGAACGGAAGTTCCGATCTCCAGCTGCCAGCTTTGCCCGATTACTCAGCCGCGAGTTTTGACAAGTGTTGATCGGGGGTGAGATCGGAAGCTCCGATCGTCGGATCGAAAGTTCCGATCCTGGCGTGTCCTGCATGCACGCAATGAGCTAGATCGGAAGCTCCGATCCCAAAATCGGAAGTTCCGATCCTGGCCGGGAATTTTGCCTATAAATAGGTCTCGTCCGATTTCATTTTGAAATACAAATTCCCGAGTTTCCTTTCTTCAGTTATATAGTGTGAGATATACACTTGAGGGCCCTATCGGTTATAATAGAGGTTCTGGAATAACCAAGGTGTGGTTATAGTCATCCGGAACTAGCGACTTCAAAGGGCTAACTACGGATGAAGGTATGGTCCGGGAATCTGTTTAAGTTTTGGGAGTACTTATTAGCTTAGTTAAGGCTTATAGAATTTATGTAGTGATACAGTGAACTTTTGAATATAGGCTTGGAACCTAGGATCCTACTTTACTTGAACTATCCTAGAGGTACGTACACATTGACTGAGATTGTCAGCGAGTATACATGTTTATATGTTGCATTTATTTGGCATTATTATATGGCATGATGTATGCTTTACCGTTTTCTATACTCATATGTCATGTGCATATACACGTTGAGCCTATACCTTGATATACCTGATTATAGAGCCGTTCAGCTCTATACTCGATAGTCTGTCACTGAGAGTACCGCGACGGCGGGGGAATTTATGTCTGTCTACTCTGGTGTACTAGACGAGTGTGGTTGCACCAAGAGGTTGATCCGTGCGGTGGCAGCACTCATTTGGCGCCGGTACTGAGCATGACTTTTCAGATGACCCTGTACCAGTCATCATGTTGCATGCATTATATACATATGTTTACTCATGTCTATGTACTGGGCGTTAGTGCTCACGTCCTAGTTGTTATCTTGGACACCCTAGTCCATGGGGCAGGTCGCAGGATGGACGGAGCTGGTAGTTCAAGGCAGGACTAGGGAGCAGGAGCCTTGAGGATTTTATTATAATCTGATATAGCTGTATAATGTTTACTGTTTAAGATTTCGATTTGGTTGTATCACTACAGTATTAAGCCTGGATTATTTACTAAGCTAATATGTAAATTATGGATTATATTTCCGCACGTTTTTACTCTGTTAAGTATTTTGCTGTATTCAGTTTAATGCATGCTATTAGTTGCCAGTTAGTAGGTGATTCCATGCAGGGTCTGTTGGAGAACGCGGCGATCAGATCAATTAGGATTGATACCCGGTGCAGCGGAAGTTTAAAATTTTTTATATGTAACGATTCCATAATGGGTATCAACCTTACGATTAAATTGTGTGTGTAAAAATTAAATAACGATTATAAAATTTTTACCTCCAATCTCGAAGCGAGATTATGGACACCAACAGATTTCTCTGCTCTTGTTGTATATCCCTGGAACTGATGGATGGACTGTTCTTCAATCAGGTCCACGAACGGATATTTAATCCCTCTGATAGATTGCACTAGAAAATCTATCAGAAGTTTCTACGAAGAGATTAACGAATTTGATCCGTTAAACCAGACTGCAATTCAAAATTCACAGACTGGATTTTCCGAGCAGAGGGGAGAAGGGGGGCGGCCACTACTAAGAGAAAAATAGGGTTTTTTTTCGAAAATTGTGACCTGTTGTGTGTAATTTCTATACTGCAATAACTTATTTATAATGTAGGCCACTAACAGCTTAGGGCCCATTAGTCATAAGTTCAAGCCCGACAAGCAAAGCTCGCATGTTCAGAAATTAATATAAAATTCATCGTGACTCCGATTGATAAACCGATTTCACCAATGTGCACAGAAACATTTCTGCACCTTTTAAAGTCAAGATAAATTTTTCTGAATCCGAATTCAGTGGTTTCCAAAAATATCCATCCCTATGTCATTTTAGGAAATCTTACTCCTCTACTCATAATTAAGAAGTCCAACTTCTTTGTTCATTAAATTTAACTCTTTAAATTTAACTATCTCAACGGGGATTAAAAATCCATTACACTGTGTGACCCTCAATGGTTCAGGGATACAGCTAGCCGTGGGCTCACAACTCCTTGTGACTCGGAACAACAATTTTCGACTTGCCCATCGAATCATGGTATGAGCGCCTAGCAACATCGCCCCATGATTCCCTAGGTATCACTGATAGTGCCTACAAGAACCAATAGATTTTGGTTAGCGTACAGTACGGTCCCTTCATCCATATATCCCGATCGAATCAACAACCATTGGTATATCGAGAGTCGTTCGAGATTTGATAACTATGAAATACATCTTGAAGATCAAATAGTGACATCGCATGTGTTACTAAGAAAACATTTCTTAAAACACATCATGTACTCTGGCCAGAGATTCGTCACACTAATATCTCCTCAGATCGCATAGGATATCCACACTCGCAAGTATGTGGTGAATCCTTGACAACAAAGCATCGACTCCTATATGTGTTGTAACTGTACCCAATCCCGACACCTGATGACCCCAATAGAGTCGGTAAATGAGTCAAAATACAGTACTAGCATATAGAGTCTCAATGATGTTTCAAGTAGTAAGGACTAATGGTGTACAACCAAAACCGCGGACTTTATCCACTCGATAAGTGATAACCACTTGGAAAGTCCGGATAGGGTAGTTCGATCATTCATTGTATGAATATCCATTTGCATGCTTCGAACATCTCTATGTTCCTTACCAATGAAACGTGGTACTCTGCATCGCAAATGCTAGTTTCAAACTCGAGCGATCCTTATCCTTATTATCGGACGGCTCAATCGACTAGGAACAGTCTAGAATATACAGTGACTATAAGATGTGTTTCATGATAGACATCTCCATGTTCTACCACATCTTACATACACTATAGTATATTCAAGGTCTTTATCAAAATAACAATAGTATATCACAATATAACAATATGAAGAAAGATAAAGTCATTGCCATTAATAAAAGTGTAAATTGTATTAAACAAAAGATTGTTTATACAAAGAGTCATCAAAGCCCTTAGCCACAAGTTGGCTCACCAGGCACCCACTCTTTCAATCTCTCACTTGCCCTATAGCCAACTAGTCATACTACGTAGACCCATTGCTTCGCGATGTTTGTCAAATAATGGTCCTGGCAAGGGCTTAGTAAGTGGATCAGCGATATTGTCTGCAGAGGCCACTCTTTCGACAGTGATGTCTCCTCTTTCCACAATCTCCCGGATGATGTGGTATTTCCTCAGTACGTGTTTGGATCTTTGATGAGACCTTGGTTCCTTTGCCTGAGCAACGGCACCTGTGTTGTCACAGTACACCGGGACTGGACCAACAACTTCAGGAATGACGCCCAACTCTTGGACGAAATTCCTCATCCAAACGGCCTCTTTAGCAGCAGCTGATGCTGCAATGTATTCTGCTTCAGTGGTGGAATCCGCTGTGGTGTCCTGCTTGGAACTCTTCCAAGAGACAGCACCGCCATTGAGCATGAACACAAATCCAGAGGTTGACTTCGAGTCATCCACGTCACTTTGGAAGCTAGAGTCGGTATAGCCTTCCAATTTTAGTTCTCTTCCTCCATATACCATGAACATATTCTTAGTCCTTCGTAAGTACTTAAGAATGTCCTTCACGGCTTTCCAATGCATTTGACCGGGATTAGCTTGATATCTGCTCGTGACACTCAGAGCAAATGCTACATCCGGTCTGGTAGATATCATCCCATACATGATACTACCTATGGCTGACGCATATGGTACATGTGTCATTTTCTCTATCTCTTCATCCGTCTTGGGACACATAGATTTGGATAGAGAAACTCCATGACACATGGGTAGATGTCCTCTCTTGGACCCATCCATTGAAAACCGTTTCAATATGGTGTCGATGTAGGTTGATTGAGTGAGTCCTATCATTCTCTTAGATCTATCTCTATAGATCTGTATCCCTAGAATATAGGATGCCTCACCCAAATCCTTCATCGAGAATCTACCTGATAACCATATCTTTGTTGACTGCAACATCCCTACGTCATTCCCAATGAGTAGGATGTCATCAACATAAAGTACTAAGAATGTCACAGCATCCTTAACTACTTTCTTGTACACGCATGGTTCCTCTGGGTTCTTGATGAAACCAAAATCCTTTATTGTTTCATCAAATTTCTGGTTCCAACTTCTTGATGCTTGTTTTAGACCATAAATTGATCTCTGAAGCTTGCATACCTTATGCTCGCTTCCCATGGATGTGTAACCCTCAGGCTGCTTCATATAGATTTCTTCCTTAATGTCTCCATTAAGAAAAGCAGTCTTCACATCCATTTGCCATATCTCATAGTCATACCAAGCAGCTATGGCAATAAGGATTCTTATGGACTTGAACATTGCAACTGGTGAAAAGGTTTCATCATAGTCAACTCCTTGTCTTTGAGTATAACCTTTCGCCACCAATCGCGCCTTGTAGGTCAATACCTTACCATCAGGCCCAAGCTTTCTCTTGTAGATCCATTTACACCCTATTGGAACAATTCCATCGGGAGGATCTACTAAAGACCAAACTTGGTTTGTATGCATCGAATCTATTTCCGACTGCATAGCTTCAAGCCATAAATTTGAATCCGCATCAGAAATTGCTTCCTTGAAGTTTCTTGGATCACATCCAACATCGGGTTCATCTTGATCCCCTTCAAGAAGAAGACCATATCGAATAGGAGGTCTAGAAGTCCTCTCGGATCTTCTAGGTACAGGCGTGTCTATCAATGGTTCCTGAGGTGTAGGATCGTTATTTTGTATTTCGGGTTCTTCTAGAATTTCTTCGAGTTCCATCATCTCGCCTTTCTTATCCAATAAGAACTCCTTCTCCAAGAAGGTGGCATTCCTTGAAACAAACACCTTTGTTTCAGCAGGATAATAGAAATAATATCCGATTGAATTCTTCGGATACCCTACAAAATAACATAAGCTGGATCGACTATCCAACTTATCTCCCACTGTCCGCTTCACGTAAGCAGGACATCCCCAAATCCTCAAGTACGAATACTTAGGAGCTTTGCCATTCCATAACTCGTATGGTGTTTTGTCCACTGCTTTAGTGTGGACGTTGTTCAACAACAATACCGCCGTTTCAAGCGCATAGCCCCAAAACGAAGGTGGAAGCTCAGTGAAGCTCATCATGGATCGAACCATGTCCAACAAAGTTAGATTACGATGCTCCGATACACCATTCAGCTGTGGTGTCATAGGAGGAGTCCACTGAGAGAGAATTCCATTCTCTTTTAGATAGTCCAAAAACTCGGTACTCAAGTATTCTCCACCTCGATCCGATCGAAGTGCTTTAATACTTTTACCTAGCTTGTTTTCTACTTCAGCCTTGAATTCTTTGAACTTTTCAAATGCTTCAAACTTATATTTCATTAAATATAAATACTCATACCTAGAATAATCATCAGTAAAGGTAATGAAGTAGGTGTGGCCATATTGAGTACCAACTCTAAATGGACCACAAACATCTGTATGGATCAAATCCAACAGATTTTGACTACGCTCAGGTTTCCCCTTAAAAGGAGATTTAGTCATTTTTCCTTTTAGATGGATTCACAAGTAGGTAGAGAGTTAATATCAGACATATCAAACATGCCCTCTCCCACTAGCTTGTTCATCCTCCTTGAGGAAATATGACCTAGCCTAGCGTGCCAAAGGTTTGCTGGGTTTTGGCTATCGATTTTCCTTTTGTTTGTTGTTACCGGTTTATCAACATAATTTATTGGAACGTCTTTTAATTTTAAGTTATATAGATCGTTTTCAAGTTGTCCATTTCCAATCAAACATTCATTCTTGTAAATATTGCAAATCCCATTCACAAAATTGCAAGAATAACCATCTCTATCAAGCATAGAAACAGAAATAATGTTTTTAATCAAATCTGGAACAAATAAAACATCTCTCAAAATAACTTAAAATTGTTCTGCAAAATTAAATAAATGTCTCCTATAGCTTTGGCTTCGACTCTAGAACCATTCCCGAGCCTTAGCTGGGTCTCACCCATCCTTAGCTTATTACTTCTTGTCATCATTTGCAACCCATTGTAAATGTAAGATCTGTATCTGGTATCCAATACCCAAGAAGTAGTATTAAGTAAAACATTTATTTCAATGTAAAACATACCCTTTGCAGTTCTCAACTGCTCGAGGTATTCCTTGCAGTTACGTTTCCAATGACCGGGTTTCTTGCAGTAATGGAAAACTTGTTTAGACTTGTCGAATTTTGCATGTAACATTTGGCCTTGAGATCATGGTCCAACCATTTCTCTAGTTCGGCCAACCTTTCGGCAGTTACATCAGCTGAGGCTGTTTTCGGAGAAGCCTTTTCTAACACTTAGAAAATCTTTTCCGAACTCATGACAATCTTAACTTATGGAACCATTCCGTATAGTTGCGCCAGAAAGTTTGTTTTGTTCGAGAACATGTGGATTACGAATTCATTGTAATGAAATACTGAGTTGAAACAGACAATAATCGATGATTGTTTAATGAATTTACTAAGACATAAAATAGGCGAAATTTATTTTATGAATCTCACTCCCACTATTTTAACGATTTCACTACCCTCTAGTGAAAACGGAAAACTGTTTTCCTTAGTGAGAACATGGAGTCCAATTGACAAACTATGGTCCCGAATAATATCAGCCAACCATAATTTTCAAAAGGTAGAGCCCAATTGCTTCCAAAGCAACCTCCACGTTTTTACCTCATGTCCAATAAGGGCCCAATAATATGACGCCATTTATTATGACATGTCAAGATGACCCATCAATATTAAGTTGTGATGAACGGTCGCCATGTGGATCCCCCAATAATATGAGCCGATCCCATGGGAGTTCCACCCAACTTACAACATGTGTCGATCCAATGTACAGCTTTCCGACAAACGGGCCCCCCCAATAATATGAGCCGGACCGTATCCGCGGGTAGCATCTCATACATTGATCGTTGATGGAAGGTAGGAACATTTAAACAAATTTAAATTTCCTTTATTTATCTTGATATCAATTTTAAATCATATTTAAAATGAGGGATTTTAATTATGAAAATTTGTCTCATCATTTTTAAAATTTTGTATGCTTGCCGGATTCACACAATTTTGTCTAAAACATGCATACAACAATAATATCACATATTATATAGGATGATCGATTCCATTTCTAATCGACCCGTGGTTGCCAATCACGAGTCTTAGTCCAATCCTAGGTAATATGCAGTATGCAATGCAATCCTATTACATTGAGCTTCCAATTTACATTTTTTCTGTCTTTATTGTCCGCTGGGCCCACCTCCATCTTCAAATCTTGATCTCCCACTAAATCTAATGTATTTACAATAAATAACAATGACAAGTAGGGGATACATTTTTAAGGGGTGGAAACGGGCCATAAACCAAGCTCACTTTTATTACATATGACATTCATATTGGGCCATAAACCAGGCCCATTAATAAATCTAACAACAATAAAAACAAATGTAAATTCCTAACATACACCTACAAAATTGGTCATGGCAATCGATCATCCTTATCCAATAACATTTAATTCAAATTAATTTATTGGATAACATGCAATGGCAATTTAAATTTAAAAAGATAAAATCATATTTCATACATAAAATCTTATTTTATATAAAAAATCATATTTTATCTTTTTATCAAATAAAATCATATTTTATCTATAAAATCCAATTTTATACATAAAATCATATTTTACTCAATATATCCATAAGATCATATCTTATCATCAATTGTACCAAAAATAATTAATTTCAAAATTCAATTTAACGGATAAAATATTTAAATTTTCCAAAAATTCAAATTTATCCAAAATCAATTTTAAAATTTTCGGACTCGAACAATTCGATCCGACGCCTCGTGGACCAATCAAAAACAATTTTTGATCGGACCAAAAATAGAATTTTAACATATTAAAATTTAATTTAAAAATTAAAAAATTAATTTTTTCCGCGGGCCGCCCGGGACATTCCCGGGCTGCCCGCGCCCTAATGGGGTCGGGCCGGGCAGCGACGATCGCTGCCCTGCGCAGCGCCCAGCGCTGCGCTGGGCAGCGCCGTGCGCTGCCCCCCCCCCCCCCCCCCGGGCAGCGATCCAATCGCTGCCCGGGTTTTTGCCCGAAATATTTTTTTTTTATTTTAAATATTTATTTTGTTTCAAAAACCGAGGCTTAAAAAATTTTTGTACAATCGATTAATTTAATCGCTTGATCTGAGCAACCTGGCTCTGATACCACTGTTGGAGAACGCGGCGATCAGATCAATTAGGATTGATACCCGGTGCAGCGGAAGTTTAAAATTTTTTATATGGAACGATTCCATAATGGGTATCAACCTTACGATTAAATTGTGTCTGTAAAAATTAAATAACGATTATAAAATTTTTACCTCCAATCTCGAAGCGAGATTATGGACACCAACAGATTTCTCTGCTCTTGTTGTATATCTCTGGAACTGATGGACGAACTGTTCTTCAATCAGGTTCACGAATGGATATTTAATCCCTCTGATAGATTGCACTAGAAAATCTATCAGAAGTTTCTACGAAGATATTAACGAATTTGATCCTTTAAACCAGACTGCAATTCAAAATTCACAGACTGGATTTTCCGAGCAGAGGGGAGAAGGGGGGCGGCCACTACTGAGAGAAAAATAGGGTTTTTTTCGAAAATTGTGACCTGTTGTGTGTAATTTTTGTACTGCAATAACTTATTTATAATGTAGGCCACTAATAGCTTAGGGCCCATTAGTCATAAGTTCAAGCCCGACAAGCAAAGCCCGCATGTTCAGAAATTAATATAAAATTCATCGTGACTCCGATTGATAAACCGATTTCACCAATGTGCACAGAAACCATTTCTGCACCTTTTAAAGTCAAAATAAATTTTTCTGAATCCGAATTCAGTGGTTTCCAAAAATATCCATCCCTATGTCATTTTAGAAAATCTTACTCCTCTACTCATAATTAAGAAGTCCAACTTCTTTGTTCATTAAATTTAACTCTTTAAATTTAACTATCTCAACGGGGATTAAAAATCCATTACACTGTGTGACCCTCAATGGTTCAGGGATACAGCTAGCCGTAGGCTCACAACTCCTTGTGACTCGGAACAACAATTTCCGACTTGCCCATCGAATCATGGTATGAGCGCCTAGCAACATCGCCCCATGATTCCCTAGGTATCACTGATAGTGCCTACAAGAACCAATAGATTTTGGTTAGCGTACAGTACGGTCCCTTCATCCATATATCCCGATCGAATCAACAACCATTGGTATATCGAGAGTCGTTCGAGATTCGATAACTATGCAATACATCTTGAAGATCAAATAGTGACATCGCATGTGTTACTAAGAAACCATTTCTTAAAACACATCATGTACTCTGGCCAGAGATTCGTCACACTAATATCTCCTCAGATCGCATAGGATATCCACACTCGCAAGTATGTGGTGAATCCTTGACAACAAAGCATCGACTCCTATATGTGTTGTAACTGTACCCAATCCCGACACCTGATGACCCCAATAGAGTCGGTAAACGAGTCAAAGCACAGTACTAGCATATAGAGTCTCAATGATGTTTCAAGTAGTAAGGACTAATGGTGTACAACCAAAACCGCGGACTTTATCCACTCGATAAGTGATAACCACTTGGAAAGTCCGGATAGGGTAGTTCGATCATTCATCGTATGAATATCCATTTGCATGCTTCGAACATCTCTATGTTCCTTTCCAATGAAACGTGGTACTCTGCATCGCAAATGCTAGTCTCAAACTCGAGCGATCCTTATCCTTATTATCGGACGGCTCAATCGACTAGGAACAGTTTAGAATATACAGTGACTATAAGATGTGTTTCATGATAGACATCTCCATGTTCTACCACATCTTACATACACTATAGTATATTCTAGGTCTTTATCAAAACAACAATAGTATATCACAATATAACAATATGAAGAAAGATAAAGTCATTGTCATTAATAAAAGTGTAAATTATATTAAACAAAAGATTGTTTATACAAAGAGTCATCAAAGCCCTTAGCAACAAGTTGGCTCACCGGGCACCCACTCTTTCAGGGTCACTACATTCATAGCAAACCAAATCATGTTCAATATCTCAAACATAATTCAACACACAAAAGATAAATAAAGATGAAATAACAAAGTCGTAGTCTTTCTTCCGTGTCCGGTTAAAAAGTCTTCGTCTTTGTTCCAATTATTCTTCAATTCACGATCCAAAATCTCACAAAATTGTGCTCTCAAAAGTATTGTGTGTATGGCGGCTGATAGATACTCCATATGACTCAGAAAAACCCCTTATATATGCCTAAAAATTGTCCAAGATAAGCCCAAGAAAAACCAAAAAGTTTCCATAAAAACTCGGACTCTTCAATTCTGAAAACACGACGGCGCGGGCGCTCAGTGGACACGCGTGGGCGCGTCTTTTTCTCGCACATTCATTCTTAAAAAATCACCAGACGGCGCGGGCGCACTGTAGGCTCGGTTTCCTCCTCCAAATTCTTCACACATCGCGTGGGAGTGCGAAGGATAGGCGCGGGCGCGCCTTCAGTTCAAATTAGGCCTTTTTCCTCTCTTGATTTTTCCTTTAAACTCCCATCTTTTTGGCCTTAAGTCCATTTAAACGCATCATACTCATTTCTTTCCTACAAGCACAAAAACAATAGCAATTCACATAATATCTACCAATAAATCCCAAAAGTCAAGTAAAATTATATACAAATTAAGTGCACAAAATGCACTTATCAAATTCCCCCAAACTTGAACTTTTGTTCGTCCCGAGCAAAACTAACACAAAACCTTAAACTCATAACACATATACAACAACAAGAACCATCAAGAATTACTATGGATCAATGCCCTCAGCATGCATTTCAAAAACAAATCAAATACAATCATATTAAACCGACTGACATTTGACAAAAATTGTTTAACAAGAAAAATATCTTAACCTCATAAACTTATAAACTCTGCAACTCACATTTCAAAATACTCTTCTTCAAATTCAATTCAAACATTCACAGATCATGAGGACTTTTCAAGGTAACAAATGATCAAATATTGGATATTAAATCAAAACACTCACAATCGGGTTAATTCAAAGAAGCGTAGTGTGTGTTTCGATCAAAAACTCGTAATCATTAAAAGTGTCAATCAGCAGTCCATAGGTTAAATTCTTGCAACCCCTCTCCACTAGTATATTGGGCAACTGTGACTCGGTCAGTAAGACTTAATCAGCTTATAATTTCAGGTCTGGCTCATGGCTACAAATAAAAGAATAAGAATTCAAAAGAGGGAATATTGTATGCTCAATAAGTAATTTTCACTCCTTTTCATTTACAATTTCACACTTATTCTTCACCCTTATTTGTATTTCATCTCTTCTTTTCTTTCTTCTTTTTTTTTTCTTTTTTTCAATTCTTCCACCACACCATTTCATATTCACAATTATAAACTAGGAGCATATAAGATATTCGCATTCAAATTACTCCCTTAAAGGTAGGAAATAGTGTTTAGGCTGATCAGGCAGTAAATGTAGGACCTTGAAACGATGATGAATGAGTTTATCACACGTTTACACGCATGTCATTCGAATTTTAATAAGGCTCAAACAAGGTATTAGGGGTAACATGCATTAATGGGGTAGCTTGAAAGGCTCAAACGAATTCAAAAAAATTGCCTAAATCATTCCTAATCACAGTTATGTTTGTATTTCATCTCGAGGGGTGTCCGAACTAGTTCTAGACAAGTCTCAATCCACAATTAATTCATACAAATTCCAATCAGTGCAGAATAAATAATCATTAGCAGTAAACGATGATTTTCAACAAATTTCTGATTTTGTACCTCATGTACTCATATACGTGTAGGCTCAAATGGGCATCTAAGAAAAATTAAGTTTTCAACAACAAAATCAGGCCCAAACATCCAAACAATGCCTCAATCATCTCTATGTTTGTTTGTCTCAAAATTTAGATTCAAGCATAAATCACAGAGTGTATAGGAGTTCAATCGTTCACTTGGTTCCATTCATTCGAACTTTTGTCAGCTAGGCAGATATTCATGGATTTTAGTTACAAAAAAAAAATCTAACATCATTGGCCATCTATCCATTTCATTCATGATTTCTTGAAACATTCACTTATCAACCCAACTCACAACCACATACATTTCCCAAATTCAGCAACACACCAACACAACACAACAAATCCTAAAAATCCAAAATAACTAAAAGAAAATCAACAAAACAAAAGCAACAATTCAAATAATTTTCAAATTTGACAACCCCCCTAAACTTGGTACATTAATTGTCCTCAATGAATAAAACACAAAAGACTAAAGGACATGTACCTCAAATGACGACCGTCAGTGGTCGTCGTTATCACCAGCATCATGGGCAAGATCAGAAGGGCCAAAGGTGGGTGGCCACTGTGGATACAGAGGAAATGGGTGAGCCGAAATGGCAGCCTGTGGGAACTGATGTCTCAAAGCATCGGTGATGTAGTGGCCCGTAACCAAATAACGTAATTAAGGGATTAATCAACACAAAATGAAACATTATGGATTGCTAGAGATCGGAAGCACCGAAGGTAGGATCGAAAGCTCCGATGGTGATTGGAAGCTCCGATGTGTGATCGGAAGCTTCGATTGTAATTATGTCAGCCATGACGTGTGGCTGATCGGAAGCTCCGATGGAGTTCGGACGTTCCGATCACCCCTATCCGAATTCAACCAATAAGAACTTGACACATGGCAGATAAGGATAATAGGAAGCTTTGATGTCGGGATCGGACGTTCCGATCGAGGATCGGAGGTTCCGATCATTGTTTATAAATAGAAGGTCGGGGCTTCACAATTCCTTGCCAATTCCATGAGTTCCTTCTCCTTCTAGACGTATTTGCGTAGTTATAGCCTTCCTAGACTTGACCCGGGTGTCGGCGAGGTGTTCGGGAGTCGCAGCGGAGTTGTGCCCGAGTTCTGGGGGCATCGACATCAAAGGACTGACGACGGATGCAGGTATAGCTTTGGCTCCTTAAAAATATTAGGGAGTATGGTATAGACTAGTTAAGGCTTTTAGAGCACTATAATGATATTAGTATCCTTTCGCAGCGTAGTGCGGAGTTAGGCGTGGACCTAGAGCTGGTAGAGATTGCCTAGTATTTGAGATACGAAAGTACTGTTCGAGATATCCTGACTGAGTATGCATGTATTATGTGACTGCATGATTTATATGACATGATTTTATGCTGCATACATTTTCATATTGAGCTATCTCGTTTGAGATGTCTATTAGTAGGGTTTTACCATATCCTGTTAGTTGATCTACTTCCATCGATTTGGGTCTGGAATATCCACTGGTATTTTGGTATGGGATCCACCTACTGAAGCGACGGCACATCGTCCTACATACCAGGTCCCGCTTTGTCTTTGTTATCTGATCCTTGGCCTCAAGTCTGTAGGCAGTTCACTTTGCATGCATGTTTACTCATACTCTCGTGCTGAGCGTTTTATGCTCAGGTCTTGTACTTTGTGTTTCTGGACACCCTATTCCATGGGGCAAGTTTGCGACTGGATGAGGCGGGTGGATCCAAGAGGGGCTAGGCACTGGTTGATCAGCCAGATGTCTTCCTAGGTTTTATTTTCTGATGTATTTGGATAATACTGTATTCGATTTGGTTGTATAACTATTCAGGGTATTTAAAGATTCCTTTTCATGGGATTTTATATTTTTTATTGCTTCCGCAGTTTATTCTGAATATCTGTTTAATTGCATGCTTAAGTTCTGATTAGTAGGTAATATTGGTAAGGGTCACTACATTTATGGTATCAGAGCATGCATAGTAATCTTGGGATTTAGATTCTTCGTAAGGTAACCGTGAGGTTAATTTTGTAGATGGTGGATCATGATAATCAAAGCAGTCATGGTAGTATAGGTGGACGCTGGGGAGACGCTGATCGAGAACGTCGTCAGGAGCGCCATCATCGTCATCGCGATGATCATCGCTGGTTCAGCATGCATCGATTTACTCAGATGGGTCCTAAGCCCTTGGTTGGGGGTGAGACTCCGGAGGATGCGGAGAACTGGCTGGAGCGCATGGAGACTTGTTTCCAGACATTCCACTGTACTGAGGAGCAGAAGATGGAAACTCTTGGTTATCGTCTGGATGGACGAGCCCGTAAGTGGTGGACATTCACATCTGCACCATTAACAGAATTTGTATTTTCCACCTGCAATCTTCCAGGCGAAGGCGAGTGAGTTACTGGGATTGCGTCAGGGATCTATGACGATTGACGAGTACCAGCAGAAGTTCTTTGATCTACTGTCTTATTGCCCTGAGATTGCCGACAGCTTAGAGATGAAGTATAATATGTTCCTTCGGGGTCTTAATCCAGAGATCCATGACCGGGTGGCGGTGGGCGATGATATGACTTATGAGGGATTGGTGAACCGATGTCACCAGGCAGAGGACAGTATTCGGTGTAACAGGTCTTTTTCTCAGTCCAGGCCTGCGAGTTCCTTGGGTCCCCGTGCTCATTCTTTCAAGAAGTCTGGATCTACTTCTTCTTCCTCTGGTTCCGGTAGCGTTATGCATTTTGGGAAAAAGGAGAAGTGCGATCACTTCGGGAAGAATCCCCCGACCGACAAATGCCGGAAAGCTTCTGGGGCATGCTTTCGCTGTGGAGAGGTTGGTCATCTCCGGAGGGATTGCCCATTAGGGGTAGGAGGCAGTTCTAGTTCAGGTTTGGGTTCTCAGGCCACCGTTCAGCAGAGGTCGCAGGGACAGTCTGCTGGGAGTTCTCACTTGAAGCTGCGGGCTTCTGGCCATGTGTTTGCCTTGAGGAATGACCAGGAAGTGGAGGAGAACAAGAAGGTCATCGTTGGTACATTTTAGTTATATGGTTTACCTGCTCTCGTACTCATTGATACTGGTGCATCTCATTCCTTTTTCTCTGCACGTTTTGTTAAGAAGCATAAGTTACCATACATTTTGCTAGACGTAGTAATTTCTATTTCTACTCCGACTGGCCAATCTGCATTGGCCAAGCGTCTAGTGATGGGATGCCCTTTAGAGTTTGAAGGGAATATTCTGGTAGCAAATCTCATGGTTCTCGCGATGGAGGATTTCGATTGTATTCTGAGGATTGATATACTTACTACCTACCGATCTTCAGTGGACTGCTATCAGAGGTTGGTGCGCTTTCATCTGGTTGGGAGTGATAGCTGGTTTTTCTATGGTGAGGGAGCGCGACCTCCGATGCTGTTAGTATCAGCTTTGAGAGTCTGTCGAGCTTTGGAGTCTGGAGGGGAAGGCTACCTCATCTATGCAGTCGATTTGACCATTGAGAGTGTTGGTTTAGAGAGTATTCCGGTTGTGAATGAATTTTCATATGTATTTCCAGATGAGATTCTGGGTTTTCCTCCTATTAAGGAAGTCGAGTTTGGAATAGAGTTGATGCCGGGTACTTCACCTATTTCTCGAGCACCGTATCATCTGGCTTCGTCAGAGATGCGCGAGTTGAAGAATCAGTTGCAGGATCTTTCAGACAAGGGGTACATTCTATTAATGCCTTTCGGATTGACTAATGCGCCGGCTGTATTTATGGATCTGATAAAATGTGTCTTCATGGAGTTTCTGTATAAGTTTGTCGTGGTATTCATTGAAGACATTCTGGTGTATTCGCATGATGCGGATGAGCATGCTTCTCACTTGCGATTGGTGTTGCAGACTCTTCGAGATGAGCAGTTGTATGCCAAATTTAGTAAGTGCGAGTTATGGATGGATCGAGTGGTATTTCTTGGCCATATCATATCCAGATATGGAATTTTTGTTGATCCGAGCAAGATTGAAGCTGTATTGAACTGGTCACGTCCGACGAAGGTTGATGAGATCCGCAGTTTCCTGGGTCTAGCAGGATACTATCGTCGCTTTATCTTGAATTTCTCACAGCTAGCTCGACCGCTGATGCAGCTTACCCGTAAGGGTGTTGATTTCGAGTGGTCCTCAGAGTGCGATGAGAGTTTTTGTGAGCTTCGACGACGGCTGACTTCTACGCCTGTTTTGGCATTACCGTCGGGATCTGGGGGGTATGTGGTTTACACAAATGCTTATCTTCAGGGGCTAGGTTGTGTTCTGACTCATAATGTACATGTGTTCGCATACGCTTCTAGACAGTTGAAAGTCCATGAGCACAATTATCCAGTTCATGATTTGGAATTGGCAGCTATTGTATTCGCTTTGAAGATCTGGCATCATTATCTCTACGGTGAGAGATTTGAGATCTTCACAGACCATAAGAGTCTCAATTATTTGTTCACTCAGGCGGAGTTGAACATGAGACAGAGGCGTTGGATGGACTTGTTGAAGGACTATGATTGCGAGATTAAGTATCATCCGGGAGCTACTAATCTCACTGCTGATGCCTTGAGTCGCAAGGTGTGATTGTCCGCACATCAGACTTGTTCGATATCTCGTGTGATTAAGGATTGTTCTTCTTCAGGGTATACCTTCAAGCACAAGAAAGGTATGCAGGGTATCCAGATGTTTGCAGTACTATCTGAGCCAGCTTTGTATGCACGGATTCGGGATGCTCGGATGTTTGATCCAAAGACCCAGCGTTTGGCTCGTTTAGCCAATGAGGGTAGTACATCTAGATTCCACTATCAGTCAGATTGTTTTTTGTGTTTGTCAGGTCGGCTTTTGATTCCGGAGGATGAGGATCTTCGGGGGGAGATCTTGTCTCAAGCACATCGCACAAAGTTGAGTATTCATCCGGGGAGCAAAAAGATGTACAAGGATCTGCGTACTCGATTTTGATGGAAGGTGATGAAACGAAGTGTGTATCAGTACGTTTCGAAATGTTTGTTGTGCCAGCAGGTCAAGGCGGAGCACCGACGACCTGGAGGGTTGCTTCATAGTCTGCCTATTCCTGAGTGGAAATGGGAGCTTATCACGATGGATTTTGTGACCCATTTTCCGGTATCCTCGAGGAATCTTGATGCTATCTGGGTTGTGGTGAACCGACTCAGCAAGTCAGCACATTTCATTCCCTATAGCCGTGAGTACAATGTGGATCGTATGGCTCTATTGTACATTCAGGAGATCGTTCGACTTCATGGAGTTCCTGTGAGCATTGTCAGCGATCGTGATCCCAGGTTACTGATGGGCAGTCAGAGTTCACTATCCATACCTTAGAGGATATTCTCCGGGCGTGTGTTATGGATTTTGGTTCAGCCTGGCAGGATCATTTGCCATTGATCGAGTTCGCGTACAACAACAGCTATCATAGTAGCATTGGTATGGCACCTTTTGAGGCGTTGTACGGACGACGTTGTTGAACTCCACTATTTTGGGAAGAAGTGGGGGAGAGGCAGGCTGAGAAACCTGAGTTAATCCAGCAGACCGCCGATATTGTTGGTTTGATCAAGAAACGGATTAAGACTGCACAGGATTGTCAGGCCAGCTACGCTAATAATAAGCGTAGACCATTGCAGTTCGATATTGGGGAGAAATTATTTCTGAGAGTTTCACCTTTCCGCAGGATTCTCATATTTGGTCTCAAGGGTAAGTTGTCTCCCAGATTCATCGGTTCGTTTGAGATCTTGGAGAGTGTTGGCGATTTGGCTTATCGTTTGGCCTTGCCACCGTATCTTTCCAGTATTCATGACGTATTTCACGTATCCCTGTTGCGACGATACGTGTCGGATCAGTCTCACATTCTACAGTCGTCTGAGGTTTAGGTGGATACTGATTTGACTTATGTAGAGAGGTCAGTTCGTATTCTGGATCGTAAGGATAAGGTGTTGCGGAATAAGGTTATTCCTCTGGTTTTAGTTCAGTGGCAACGCCGAGGCACTGAGAAAGCTACTTGGGAGCTTGAGAGCAGGATGCATTCAGAACATCCCAAGTTATTTTGATTTTTATTGTACTCAGTTGTACCTAGTAATATTGTTCAATCGGAATAAAAGATGTTTCTTCGTGTTGTTTCTACTTTTAGTACTTAAGATCTGATTTCGAGAACGAAATATCTTAAGTGGGGGAGAATGTAGTGGCCCGTAACCAAATAAGGTAATTAATGGATTAATCAACACAAAATGAAACATAATGGATTGCTGGAGATCGGAAGCACCGAAGGTAGGATCGGAAGCTCCGATGGCGATCGGAAGCTCCCATGTGTGATCGGAAGTTCCGATTGTAATTACGTCAGCCATGACGTGTGGCTGATCGGAAGCTCCGATGGAGTTCGGACGTTCCGATCACCCCTATCCGAATTGCTAAATATGATTCATTTAGGCTCATAAGAAATTGCATCACCTTTCCTCTTTGTTCTTGCTCCTCCACTTTCTTCATAGCACTACAAGTACATGTTGGAAGATCATTATATGAAGAAAGTTCATCCCACTAGCCCTTCAGTTTTGTGAAATAAACGGAAACAGACATGGAACCTTGTTGTAGTGAAGCGATATCTCTTTAGATTTGAAAGTTTCTAGGAGAGCATAGTTTTGAGAAAAACTTTCTTTCAAATTAGCCCAAACTTCAGCGAAAATTTGGCATAAATCACGCTATTTGCAAGATCGGGCTGAATAGAGTTGAGGTTCCAAGATAAAACCATGTCGTTGCACTTTTTCCATGAGAAGAAAGTTTCAGCACTTGATGCTAGCTGGTTTCTTGAGGGTTCCATCAATGAAACCTGTTTTGTTTTTGGCGCTAAGAGCTATGCTCATCGAACGACTCCAAGTGCCATAGTTATCCCCATTCAAAAGTGTGTTGACCAAAATAATTCCCGGATTATCCGAGTGGAGAAGAAGGAGAGGGTTGGAAGTGTCGGCGATGCTTCCTCTCAATTTTTTTGTAGGAGTTTCTTCTGCCATATTATTCTAAAAAGTTAAGACAGCTGATCTTCCCAGAAACGTGCCTCCCTGATACCATGTAAAAAATAAAGAGGCCAAAGAATTATGAAAAAAAATTGTTCTCTCATTGATATGTCATGCAGGACCTCTTACATATATATGAAAGACTAGAAAAGAAAAGGATATTATATATTTTAGAGAAAACTGCAATTTTGCTCATTTATGTTTGTCAATTTGTGATTTCGATCCTCTATGTTTTCATATTTCAGTTTTAGTCTTGCATGTTTTGATTTTTGGCAATTTCAATCCTTTTTATTCAAAAATGCTTACGTGACACTACGCATATCAGCTTCACATCAACATTGTATTGGTGTCACATCAGCTTCACATCAAAAAAAGGACTAAAATTGCCAAAAAACAAAGATAGCGGACTAAAACTGAAATGTGAAAAATATAGAGGACCAAAATCGCAAAGTAACAAACATACATGATTAAAAAAACAATTTTTCCTATATTTTACAACTATAGCTCTAACGTTACAGCAAAACAAAGGAAAAGATTGACCTAATTGTTAGAGTAGATGCCCTGCAAGCCAAATTTTGGTCATGGATTTTATTGACGCAAGTGTAATAACAATCTTTTGTAATATAATTAATCTTTTATTTTGCATTTTCTTTATCTGTATACCCATGCAAGCTGCATAGATAAAGAACTTGAATATACTATATTAAGATATGAGGTTGTACATGTGATGGCAATCATGAAACACATATTATTAATTACTGTATATTCTAAATCTAGTCCCTAGTCGATTGAGCCGTCCAAAATAAAGATAAGGATCGCTCGAGCTCGAGACTAGAATCTGTGATGATGTGTACTATGTTTCATTGGTATGGACATAGAGATGTTCAATCATACAGATTGGTGCTCATACGATGAGTTCACTGAACTACCCTCCCTCGGACTTTCCAAGTGGTTATCATTCATCAAGTGGATAAGTCCGTGGTTATGGTTGTACACCATTAGTCCTTACGACCCGGGACAACACTGAGGCTCTACATGCTAGGACTTTACTTTGACTCGTTTACCGACTCTATGAGGGTCATCAGGTGGCGAGGTTGGGTACAGTTGCGACACATGTAGGAGCCAGTGCATTGTAGTCGGGGATTCACCGCTCACCTATGGGTGTGGATATCCTATGTGATCAAGTGAGATAATAGTGCATGGAATCTATGGCCATAGTGTAAGATGTGTAGTGGAGTAAAGTGTTTACCAAGTTACAAATGCGATGCCACTATGTATTCTCAAAGACATCACATCGTTATCGATGCAACCCTCGATGAACCAATGGTTGCAGTTTCGATCGGGATATATGAGATAAAGGGACTATACTGTACGTTAACCATAATCGACTGGTTCTTGCAGGCACTATCAGTTATACCTAGGGAATCATGGGGCGGTACTACTTAACACTCTTACCATGATTCGATGGGTCAAATCAGAAATGAGTTCTGACAAAAAAATTTTTATGATCAAATAGTTGATTCATAGAATGAGGCTAATAAGGGTAAGCCTGAAACCACGACTAGCTGTATCCCTGAACCATTGAGGGTTACACAAGTACTGGTTTTTCTATTCCCGTTGAGATAATAAATTCAAAGATTTAAAATTATGATAAACAAATTTGACTGGATCGATAGATAAGCTTATAAATTGTTTATAATAGCTTATAAAAATTTTGAGAGCAAAATTAATTAAAAGAGTTTAATTAATTTTTCCAAGTTGGACTTGGATTTTAAGGGCTCATACAATATATATAAATGCATATATATAGATATATATATACACGATATATATATATATATGGATATATATAATATATATTTATGGATATGTGACCTTATGTTTATAATAATAATATATATATATGATATATATTATATTATTATAATTAAAAAAAATTGAGGAGTAAATGAGTTGTCTCCCGACAACTCATTTACTCACCCCAATCAATATTTCAATTGATTGGGGGTTGAATCAGAGTATTCGATGCTCGAATTGTTTCTATTCGAAGCTCTCTCTCCGCTAGCTCTCTTCTCCAGTCATCTTCTTCGTTTTTCTCTTCGTTAATTTTTTTCTTATTTTAAGTGCGATTTAGAAGAGGAACATGAAATCCAGTCGTGAACCTGATTTGGAGATTGAAGAAAGGTAAAAATCCAGTTGATTGTTCGTAGGGATATACAACAAGAGCTATTTTCGAAATAGTTGGAGCCACCACCAATCTTTTAAGATTGATAGGTATAAATCTCTTAACACCCTATGAATATTTTTAAACCATACGAGTGTCCAAGAATATTTCGAATGTAAAAAAAAATTTTAAACTTCCGCTGCGCCTTGGGCACGATAGAGATCCGATGATCCAACAATGGTATCAGAGTCATTTTCTCTATATCGTATGGTTTATTTCATGTTGAGTAATTTTAATTTCTAACCGCATAAAAAAATATTACAAAATCGCAACCCCTTAATATTATTATTTTTCAGAATTTAAATATATATATATATATATATAGATATAGATATATATATATATATATATGTGTGTATAAGATACATATATATATATGGATATATAATATTATTTTATATATATGTATGCGATACATATATATGTATATATATGTATCTTATACACATATATGTATGGATATATATATATATATATATATATATATTATTATTATATATAGATATATATAATTAAAATATATATAGATATGTGTATATATATGCATTACTATATGTATATATAAACACATATAGATATATATTATTATATATATAGATATATATAATATAATAATAATAATGATTGAAATTGTGGGCCCTATTATTAAATGCAATTATGTGAATTGCAGCATGACTTGAAAGCTGTTCGAATTGTTCGGGCACCGTACGGGCTAGGTGGTGGGCTGTTCAGAAAAATTTTGGGCGGTTCGATCATGGGATCGAAAAAGTTTCGAGCCCGATGCGGTTTTGAAAAATATTTTTTTTTTGAAATAAATAATTAGAATGTGATTTTAATTATTTATAGTAAAAGGGTTTTACAAGAAAATCAATTATTATTGAATTAATTAGAGATTAAATAAAGGATTTTATTTAATTTGTTAATTCATTAAATAATTGTGACGGTTAGTGATAAAATTACAAGATACATGAAATTGATGAATTATATAATATCTGATATTATATGCATGATGGATGATCGAGAGCCATGACCAATGTGTTAGGTGTATGTTAGGATATTTTTCATGTCTCAACTTGTATAATTTTATTTGATAAAATTAAAGTGGGGTCTGGTTTATGACTCGTTCCCACCCCTTGATATGTATTCCTTATGTGTCATGGCTATTCAAATGTTAATATTTTTAATAGTGGAAGATCAAAATTGGAAGATGGTGGGCGCGATTATCAAGATGACGACATGTAAAATATTGGAAGCTTATGTAATAAGTTGCATTTGCATCCCTGCATTTACCTAGGATTTGGACCTTGATCCATGCTTGGCTCGCATGGATCTAATAGTATTGGCAATCGATCATCCTTATTAAATTGTCATATTATGATATATGTGATATATAGTAATATGCATGTATATATATTATTCGATAATATAGTTGCATGAATCCGACAAACATACAAAATCTTGGCATGCGATTTTAAATAAAACGATGAGACAATTTTAAAATTAAAATCCCTCATTTAGAATATGATTCAAAATTTATATCAAGCCATAAAAGTAAAAATTAAAAGAGTTTAATTTATTCTTGTCTTCCATCAACGGTGGTTGCATGATGAACGCTACCCGCAGTCAGTGTCTGACTCATATTATTGGGGAGACCTGGACGCCGGAAAGCTGTGACTTTGATAAGGGCATTTTATGCACTTAATTTGCATATGATTTGACTTGGCTTTTGTGATATATCGAGTAGATTTTATGCATATTTGTTGTTGTTTTTGTGAGATGCAAGGATTGGAGGAAAAGTAACGAGAAGAGACGGAAAAAGTAATTACGGAGATGCAAGTTTACAAAATTTCTGGAGCTGATAGATACATCCAAATCCAATCTCCACCGTTCACAATGAATTTTGGGATGTTTTAAAGCTGCTGTCAAAATTTCAGCTCAATCTGACGGCTAGAACTAAGTTATGATTTTTGCAAGAATGCTGCGCGAGCTGGATGCGCTGTAGCGCACCCGCGCCCTGTAGCTCTTATTTGGAGAAAATTATCGGCGATCAGCGCCTTTGCACCCTAGGACAGTGCACCCGCGCCCTGGAACCCAAAAACGCAGCGCACCCGCGCCCGAGAGTAGCGCACCCGCGCCTGACGTGTCGTATTTTTGGAAACTTTTAGTCTCGAACTTTAAAAGGACTCTTTGGCATATATCAGATTATTATCGAGGGTTTTCATGAGTTTTTGAAGGCTAGAGACGGCTAGAGACCAAGGAAAAGGGAGAAGAAGCATTCTTGGCACGAAGACGGACGAAGCGACTACCGGAGACGGAGAAGCATCATCTACTTTCGTTTTTATTTCATTCTTTCTCCTAATTTTTGAATGATGTTCAAGAACATGCTTTGTTTGATTTTTATTTTCATTATGAATTAATTCCTTTGTCTAGAGGGACGACGTAGCTTGACTTGAAACCATGTTTTTGATATTTTGATTGATATATTAGAATTATTCATTCGATTTATTTGTGTTTTCCTGAATTGATTGCTTCAATTTACTGGTCATAGATTGAATGATATTTTATTTAGAATTTATCACTTGAGAGAGGAGATTTTGAATACGACATAGGAAAATACATCTTTGGTGTTTATATTGTTCGAGAGGCATATAACTCCATAGAAGTCATAGAAGAATTCTTGTGCTATTTACCGGATTTAATAATTGAACTTTGATAGAGAAATTGAGTTTGCTATTGAATACGAATTTCTTCTTGACACTCGAGAGAGGTAGTAGAAAATAATAGGAATTCTTGGCTAATAAACTAGAAGAATTTATGATATAGATTTCTTTATGAATTAACTTGGTGGATGGTTAAGTGATGTCGAACCTCTAGAATTTGTCTCTCATTGAATTTTCGTCTTGCGAACTCGTCGTTAATTAATTTTATTTATTGCAAATTTTAGTTTGATATAACTCAAATCATTCTCGTAGCTCTACATAGGATTAAGATTTGATTAGTTGCAAATATTCAATATAATATCATTTTATTCATTCTCTCTGGGATCGACTTGGACTCATTTTCTATATTAAAACTTAACACCGTGCACTTGCGGGCACAAAATTACGCAACAAGTTTTTGGCGCCGTTGCCGGGGAGTGAATTTTATTTGATTTATATTAAATTGTGCTAATTAGTCTTAATTTTGATTTAGAGCATTTTATTTTATTTTGTTGGTTCTAATTTTAAAATTTTTCATGTCTATGCAGTTTATGCGAAAAAGCCAAAGTTACGACTCACTGCTCTTTGATCCGAAAATCGAGAAAACTGCTAAAGCTTTGAGAAAAGCTAGAAGAGAAGAGTTGCAAAAAATGGATAAAGAAAGAGAAAGAGCTGTCAATAATGCTCCGGTGCCGATCAGAGATCACTTTCGACCGGTGATCAATACTCATTATTCTGGGATAGCTCGGCAGAACATCACGGCGAATAATTTTGAGTTGAAGCCAGCTCTGGTTAATATGGTGCAGCAGAATCAGTTTAAGGGTGCAGCTACTGAAGATCCAAATTTGCACCTGCGTACTTTTCTGGAGATTGCTGACACAGTAAAGATTCATGGTGTTACTGAGGACACCATCAAACTACGATTGTTCCCGTTCTCTCTTAGGGATAATGCTCGTAGTTGGTTGCAATCACTGCCTCTTGGGAGTATCACTACATAGGATGATATGGCTTCCAAATTTCTGGCTAAGTATTTCCCACCTGCTAAGTCGGCTCAGTTGAAAATAGAGATCACTACATTCAAACAGCAAGATTTTGATCAATTGTATGAAGCCTGGGAGCGGTACAAGGAGTTGCTTTGGAAGTGTCCAAACCATAATTTTCCAGATTGGGAACATATCGAATTATTCTACAATGGTTTGAATGGGCCAACTCGTATTTCTATGGATGCTGCAGCTGGAGGTTCAATATTTTCTAAATTTCCTGAACAGGCTTATGAGATGCTTGAGCAAATGACTGTTAACAGTTATCAGTGGCCGAGTGAAAGATCTGCAATAAGAAAGCCTGTTGGAATTCATGAGGTTGATGCATTCACTGCTTTGACTGCTCAGATGGCTACTATTTCTACACAGTTGGCTGCACTGACCAAAGGGAATCAAAGTTCTACTGAGACAGCATCACTGGCGACTGCCGTAAATTCTGCTGATGGATTTGAGAGTGTGGAGCAAGCGCAATATGTGAACAACAGGAATTACAACAATTATCGAGGTAATCCTGTACCCAATCAGTATCATCCTAGTTTGCGTAATCATGAGAATTTTTCCTATGCAAACAATAAGAATGTGTTGAATCCTCCACCGGGGTTCAATACTCAGAATGGTGAGGGTAAAGCATCGTTGGAAGATTTGGTGATTAATTTTATTGCAGAATCATCCACAAGATTTAAGAGGAATGAAAATAGGCTTGACAGTATGGAGACGCACTTGACCAATGTGAGTGCTTCTATGAAAAATCTTGAAACACAAATTGGTCAACTGGCGAATGCATTGAATAATCAGCAGAGAGGTGTGTTTTCTAGCAACACTGAGGTTAATCCTAGAGAGAAATGCAAGGTTGTTATTCTTAGAAGTGGCAAGGAACTTGGAACAGATAAGCCGAAGGCAGTGGATGATGAAGAAGTTGAAGAGATTGTGGTAGAGTCTGAAAAATCTGATAGCCAAAATTTCAGCAAGTCTGCAGTTGTGCCTGAGAAACCGCCTGTGCCAAAAGCTATTCTGCCATATCCTCAGCGGTTCAAGAAGAAAGCTTTGGATGAGAAGTTTTCTAAGTTTCTTGATATCTTCAAGAAAATTCATATTAATATTCCATTCGCTGATGCTTTGGAACAGATGCCGCATTATGCAAAATTCATGAAGGATGTGATGATGAGGAAGAGAAAGCTTGAAGAGTTTGAAACAGTGAAGTTGACAGAAGAGTGCAGCGCCATCCTACAAAAGAAACTGCCACAAAAATTGAAAGATCCAGGGAGTTTCACTATTCCTTGTATTATTGGTGGTGCGACTGTTAATAAGACATTGTGTGATTTAGGTGCAAGTATTAATTTAATGTCTTTGTCTATTTTCAGGTCTTTGGAGCTTGGCGAGGTGAAACCAACCACGATTACTCTGCAGTTGGCTGATCGTTCTCTTACTTATCCTAGAGGAGTTGTGGAAGACGTTTTGGTAAAAGTAGATAAATTTATTTTTCCTGCTGATTTTGTAGTGCTTGATATGAAAGAAGATCAAGATGTCCCTCTAATTTTGGGGCGACCATTCTTGGCAACTGGAAGAGCTTTAACTGATGTGCAGGAGGGTGAATTAACTATACGAGTTGGTGGTGAAGCGGTCACTTTTAATATTTATAAGACCACGAATTACCAAGATGAAGTACGTGCTTGTAATCACATTGATTTATTTGATTCTTCTGTGAATAATTTTGGTGTAGGAATAGAGTTGAAAAGTGGGCGAGATCCGAAGGTGGCGAAGAAGATGAAAAAGAAAGCTAAGTCCAAGATAATTTTTGAGCATGTTTGGAGGGTGAAAGAGAGGAACAAAACCTCTAATAAAGTGACAGGAATTGGCTAAAATCATATTTGACCCCTTAAGAGTATAATTTTTAAAATTTATTCAACCCATAAGATCCAATTTTAAAATATTTATCAAACATTTACATTTTATGAATTTTATTTTTATTTTAAATTTATTATTATTAATTAATTTGTTTCTAAAAAAAATATTATTACTTTATCTTGATATCATTATTTTATTAAATCAATTCGTGTTTTCAATTTCTCCGTTAAACATGCATTCATAAACAAGGATTTAAATACATAAACGTACCAAAATATTGAACAAATTAATAGTAAATTTTATCATTATACAATTTGACCCCTTGTTTAATAGTAAATTTTATCATTATACAATTTTATCATTATACAATTTTATGAATGTTTAATATTTTGGTACTTTTACGTATTTAAATTTTTTTTTATGAATTAATATTTAATGAAAAATTCGGAAGCACGAAGTAAGTTCAATAAAATAATGATATCAAGATAAATTAATAATATTTTTTTAGAAACAAATTAATTAATAATAATAAATTTAAAATGAAAATAAAAATAAAAATTCATAAAATGTAAATGTTTAATAAATATTTTATAATTGGATCGTATGGATTGAAAAGATTTAAAAATTATACTCTCAATGGGTCAAATATGCAATTTTAATATTTCACAGGGGTATTTGGTGCAAAAAAAAATCAAAATGTTTGTCCAGTCGCAGGAGAGGCGCGTGTGCAACAATTGCTCATATAAAGGGGCACGTGTGCTAATTTTATGATGCTTATTAAAATTTCATAGGGGAGAAGTGTGCATTTTCAATATTTCACAGGGGTATTTGGTACAAATAACTCCTAAAATTAGTGACAAATTATAAATTTATGTCACAAATATTAGAACGGAATTGCGTTTCCGTGTCTATTATTAGTGACGAAAATATTATATCCATCTCAAAATTTTAATTAGTACTGGAATATTAGTTTCGTTGCTATATTTTGCCACAGATAGATAGATAATCCGTCGTTGCTAAAATTTTAGCGACGAAAGAATTAATCACGGTGTTTATTCCGTTACAAATCCGTGACTAATTCATATTAGTAACGGATTTGGCCGTTACTACTCAGAAAATATTTTGTAGTGATAATAATTAACACTCTATTGTTGTGATTAAACGATACGATTACCCAAAGCAAAACAAACAATGTTTTGCATGTCAAAATAAAAGTTTAAAATTTCTTGTGCGTCTTGAGATAAGAAAACGATACACCAACATATTTATATATTAAATACAGAAATATTATACTATGATCAAAGGTGAAGAAGGCATCTCAAGGATTTCCCATCAATGAGTAATTCGAAAGCTTCGTTAATCTTCGTAAATGGCAACTCATGGGTGATGAATTCATCCAACTTCACCTCCTGAATTGATTAAAAACATAATAAATAAACAAAGATATATAGTAAAGTTATATATTTTATTAGAAGGCCTCCTCATGAGTTAATTAATTAATGCGTAATGACTGGGTAACTATTATTTAGGATCAAAACACTTTCTTATGAGGCTTTTAGTGTAGCTAAAACATAACAATAATTCATCGTTAAAGAGGAATGGAGATAAGGATCATATGGGAAAATAAGAGGGATCAAAGTGGTTTTGATTCCAAATAATAGAGATGAAAACTAATAATCTCGGTTATTTTTTAAAGCAATTTTGGGGAGGAAATTGGGCCATGCATGTATACTACATGTGCTCTTTTCTATTAGTTGTTAACGATTATAAGACATGAGGATAAAAGACATCTAAAATTTATAGGTAAACGAAAGGACGTACTGGAAATTAAAACGATTAATTATAAGTCTTTACCCCATTCATGCACTGATTTGCAAAATGAGGCAATTGAGATTTTCCTTTGAAGTCACCAAACACTGATCCCACCATTCTTCTCCCATCAAACAGCTCCATTGGATGGATTGGTAGCAATCTTGGTGTTGGATGTATCCCTAGTATTACTGTAAGACCCCAACCCTGCATAAAACCCCATAAAAGATCATAAATTAATTATTTCAATGCGACACACATTAATTTCGATTTTAAAATTAAATAATTATACTTTAATGTGTTGAAAATCATATATGGGAAAGATGCATATTTAAAAATGTTTGGAGTTACATTTTTAAAATATATATTTTCCAAGGCATATATCATCAAATTAAACGAAGTAGCGATCGATGATGAGTGGAGGACTGTCACCTGTAGATTAAATAAAAAGTAAAATTATATATAATTTTTCGAAAAGAAAAATTAGATCTCAAGTATATGGATATTTGTCTCCATGTATAAGATCGCTTTTGGTTAAATACAATACTTCAAATGTAGTATTTGGGAGAGTTTTAAGAAAACATTTCTCAGCTTTTTCCTAACAAAAATTGAATTTTTTGTGAAATTTTATTAAGAAAAAATTGAGAAGTGCTTTTTAGAAGCTTTTTCAAACACGACCAAAGTTTAGTTAACTAACTTTTATGCAGCCAAACCAAATCAGAGCAGAAATACTGAAATCTATCAAATTTCGTACCGGTCACAAGATTAGAGATAGTTTTTGTGTTTGCAGAGATAGTATGGGGAGTTAATGCACACAAAAATGAAGGTTGTGCGACCACTACCGAAAGAGGGTAGAGTTCAACCTACTTTATGGGTATTACCCTAATGATAGATATAATATCTTGTGATTTGTCAGATCAACAATATATCATTATTTACGCCTATGTATAGAGAGGTTGAGTTCAACCTAGCATATGGATATTACCCCAATGATAGATCTAATGTCTCATGATTTGTCACGTCAACAATATATCATTAACTACGCCTATGTGTAAAAATACGAACCATTGGATGCATGATTGATAAGTGCAATTTATGCATTTAATTTACATATGATGTGGCTTAGCTTTTGTGATGTATCAAGTGAGTTTTATGCATATTTGATGTTGTTTTTGTGAGATGCAAGAATTAGAAGAAAAGTACCGAGAAGAAACGGAGAGCCGAATTATGGGACAGCAAACTTCAGAAATTTACTGGAAATGTTTGAGATATCCAAATTCAATCTGCACCGTTCATAATAAATTTTAGGATTTTTTAAGTTGTTGTCAAAATTTCAAGTCAATCCGACGGTTAGATTGTGAGATATGAATTTTTGAAAATTATCGCGCAGCTGGAACAAGAGCAGAAGCGCACATGCGCTTGAGAAAAAAAGAGGAGAAGCTGCTCTTCATGACTAGGGCAGCTGCGCCTCATGAATAGAGCAGCTGCTCTTCATGAAAAAGGTGAAGGAATTGAAGAAGCGCATCTGCGCTTAAGAAGGAGCAAAGCTGCGCTTAATTTCAGAGCATGCAATATTGTGAAGCGCATCTGCACTTAAGAAGGAGCAAGTCTGCGCAAAAAGACAGAACTTTGAGATTGAAGAAGCGCATCTGCGCATGATTCCTAGCGCGTATTTGGGCTTCATCAATGAGCTTTCAAACAACATATAAAAATAGAATTGAAGGAAGGAAAAACGGAAGCAGCCGCCACAATTCACAGAAAAACAAATTGAGAGCTTAAACGTGAGATTTGAGAGAATTTGAAGGCGAGAGAAATCTGAAAACGTGAAAAGCTTCAAGAACAAAGACGAAGATCGATCGACCGGACACGACATCGAATATTCGGATTTGTTTTCTTTCTTTGAACTTATTATTATTAAATTGATATCTAGATTTTTTAACATGAATTATTTTTGCAATATTTTGATTATGAACTAAAATTTCTTAGTCTAGAGGTTGATGTAGGCTGGTGTAGGCTCTTCTACAACTTTTGATTTTTATTGGATTGAATTTTACTAGATTAATTGTTTTTTTTAAAATTTGATTATCTTTTCAATTACTTGATCACTAATTGATTTGTTAAATTTATTTGAAATCATTGCTCGGGAGAGAAGATTTTGAATAAGACCAATAGAAATAACACCATTAATTATTTATATAGCTCGGGATAGTGTATAATGTCAACGGAGCCTTAGGAAGAACATTGTTTTACACATATATTGGAATTGAATCTTAGTTGGTACACATTATTTGTTGCTCGGGAGAGAGAAATAATATAATTAAGTGTTTTTGGATATTAATTGAATATAATTCATGAAAATAATTTAATTAGAAGTAGTTGTTGTCGAAACCAGGATAAATCAAAACCTCTAGACCATTTTATCTCATTGAAATTTTCTGAAGTTATGTGCGAGTTTTGCTATAATTTATTATTTATTTAAGTTTGAAAACCAAAACTCTTAATTTAATTTTCTAGATAAAGTTTAGACTATTTTAATTACAAGCACTGAATAATTTTAACATTACTCCTCGTATGAACGATACTCTACTTACACTTTATTAAAACATGACACTGTGCACTTGCGGGCACAAAAGTACACAATAATGATTTGGGTATTTCCCTTTAGTGTAAGATCTCATTAACCGTGTAGAGATATGAATCATTGAATGCATGATTTGGGTATTATCCTTAGTATAAGATAAAATTCGTACTCGCATAAATTTGAATTCCAAATAATGTTTATGATCGTTAGGATCCCCATTTATCAATGTGCCATTTGTGAAGTTACAAGAATTAACAAGATTTTGTAATAAATATCACATGGTGTTTGTCATGAAAGGAAACTAAATTTATTTTTCTTTAAAAGTTTTGGAATATTTTGTGAAAATAATGTATTACCTATTTTGGTAAAATTTTAAAATATATATTAAAATTTTGAGATTTTTAATATTTATTTTAAAATAAAAAAATTGTAGAAAATCTCAAAACTTGATGGACAAATAATTCATTTGAGAAATATGAGATATTTCATCTCTTGGATTTAGAAAATATTCGGTAATTTTTTTTTTCTAGAAATCTAATTAAGAAAGAGTTTTATTTTAATCAAATTAGATTATATATATGTGTGTGTGTGTGTGTGTGAGAGAGAGAGAGAGAGAGAGAGAGAGAGAGAGAGAGAGTGAGAGAGAGAGAGTAAGAAAGAGTTTTATTTTAATCAAATTAGATTATATATGTGTGTTTGTGTGTGTGTATATTCGGTAATTTTTTTTTCTAGAAATCTAATTAAGAAAGAGTTTTATTTTAATCAAATTAGATTATATATATGTGTCTGTGTGTGTGTGTGTGTGTGTGAGAGTGAGAGAGAGAGAGTAAGAAAGAGTTTTATTTTAATCAAATTAGATTATATATGTGTGTTTGTGTGTGTGTGTGTGTGAGAGAGAGAGAGAGAGAGAGAGGACATAAAAAATATCTACACGCTCTTAATAATTCCGAAAATGTATGAGTGACATTTTAGTGATGGAATGTAAAAAAATTATCTTTAAAACCATATGAAAAATGTTTTAACAGTTCAAATGTAATAATTTTTGCAAAATGACACCATAAATAATCAAAGAAATAAAAGTAATATAGAACTTGGATAAAAAACATTAAACAGAAAAAAATAATGTGATTATTATTTTTTTTGTACTTATTAGATTTTCAATTATATGTAAAAAAAATATATGATGAAAATTTATTTTTTATACAGGAAACGGAATTAGAATCGTATTCATATTTTTATAGGGGTAATTCTATGAACATTTGTTTAAAAAAGCATAAGGGTTATAAGCATCTATATTTATTTTTCAAATTGTGTTATCTGCTATTTTGAGATTTCACAAGAAGGTTGTATGGAATTTACCTGTATAGTTCTATCTATTTGAGGGAAATCTATGCAGTTGATAGGCCGGATAGATTGATAGTTCATGGTAGCGGAAAAGTCTACAATTGCAGTCAGATTGAAACATGCCGAGTGAACAATGATGGATGAAAAAAAAAATAAATTTTTCTGGGTTTTTGTTCCAATGTTGGGGAGACCCCTACACCAACTGGAGTCAAGTTCATCCCATATACATCTTTAGCATCTATATTTTGGATAATTTCATCCTAGTTTCAGACTCTCTACCCCAATGATCCACACTATAAATAGACGAGCATTTAGATAACAAATTTAGGTAGGTAGTGCAAAAAGATATCTTCACTGTTTTTAATAAATAAGAAAATACACTACACCAAATTACTTAAAATGATTTATTTATTTATCTTATGAATCTTACAAAATCTATTCATGTATTATCTCTCTTACTCACTCTAATATTATCCACATTTATTCCAATTTAATCTCATATATTGTTTCATGTGTTAAATTTTAATGTGCATAATTATATAAATAATATTTTAATCTTAATTTTTATATTAAAGATAGATTGTTGGGGAGGATAAACTTACATCATGGGTTGACAAAAAAGCCTCCCGGAGGACATCCAAGTTTCCTGCACATTCAAAACTATATTGCACGCCTCCATCCGTCATTTCCCTTATTATCTGTAGTGATCTTCGCATCATTATTATTTATAAAATAATTGACCAAACAATTTATATTATAGAGAAATATAAAAAAGAATCAATTCAATTTAAAAATACACAAATCACGAAGAATAGACTGAATAGTTGACCCTTAATTTGTGCTATTTTTTTTTAAAAAAAAGTTAATTTGTACTAGCTATCTTTAAAGATATAAAAATTAAGAACGTATTCAAATAATTTAGACATTTGCTGACCTGGTGCACCGGCTGGTCAAGGTCCTTGGGATTTATGAAGTCCGTGATCCCAATTGCCTGCCCTTTGGGAATTAAAAAAAATAGAAAGAAAATAATAAATAATAAATAATAATAATAATAATAATAATAATAATAATAATAATACGATATTTAATTGGGTGTCATTTGAATGACATGTGACCATGGCGTTGTTGACTGGACATTTTCGCAGCCCTATCTTTTTTTATAATTATTCCACCGGACGTGTTGATTGCATCCTTTGAATCAGTCAGTCGTAAACATTATATTGTTCAAAGAGTTTTTCTGTATTTGGAGAATGCTTGAAACTACACGTTAAATTTCCGATGAAAATGATTGTTCGAGGCATCTCGTATATATTTGTTCGAGGCAAAGTGTATTTCCTCTGTTAAAAAGTGAGACTAAGGCTTAGTTTGGAAGTTGAAAGGGAAAAGAAAAGAAGAGAAGAGAAAAGAAAAGAAAAGAAAGTGAGGAAAGAGAGAAAAGAAATGATGTACTTTTTTTTTTAGGAAGAAAAAAAATGAAATGAAATGAGTTAAATTTATTTAAAATCAAATTTTTTTTTTGTGTTTCCTCCCATTTCCGTCAACATTTGGAAGAAATGATTTTTGATTGAGAGCCTTTCTTTCTTTTCTTTCCTTTAAAAAACTCCCTAACAATCAACTTTTTAAAAATTTATTTCTTTTACCTTCTTTGCCTTCCAAATCACAGAAAGTTCGATGCTACCAATGGGGTCAATTTTTTTATTTATTAATTTTTTTTTGCGAAATTGGACAGTCTGACTGTAATGAAATACAAAGAAAGACGTCAAAAATATGAAAATATATGCGCGCACACACACACATATATATATATATAACATAGTGAGACAAAAGTTCAATTACATTTAGGTAGTGTTTGGTAGTGCTTCTCAGAAGATCTCCCAAACACTACATTAGGTTACTTGCGTTTTGGAATGTTTCTAAGAATCATTTTTTAGTTTTTCCTGCACAAAGATGCTTTTAGGAAGCATTTTTAAGAAAGTTCAAAAGTACTTTCTAAAAGCATTTCAAAACGCTACCTTAGTCCAATTTGTAAGGAGTTTTTTTGCCTAATTTTAAAAACCGCGGGTTAATGTCATGAACTTCAATAATTCAAGATGTGGAGACGAATATGCAGCAAACCATGATTAAAATTAACCATGGTATTTTAAATAACAGCCAGGAAATAAATAATAAGATATCTACCTTTGAGTTGTTTATCGGGGTTAATGTCAACTCCAATAATTCTTGATGCTCCTCTTGCCCTTGCCCCTTCAACCACCTGCAAATTCATTAAAATACAAGTGAACCTCAATAATGGACAATTAGCATCCGTCTCACAAAATTTACACGTCTTACAAGAGTTTTTGTGTTACTTTTATATCAAAATATTACTTTTTACACAAAACCTCTTATGAGATGGTTTTACGGATAACTTTTGTGATACAGATATTTTAATTGAGTCATCCATAATAAAATATAACTTTTGATGCTAAAAGTACTACTATTTATTGAAATATAGACATGTGTGACTCGTTATTCTAAAATCGTTTCAAAAAAAAAAAAAAAAAACTCTATGGTAAAATAAAATAGAGGAACTTACAGCCAACCCGACAGCTCCCAAGCCAAAAACAGCGACACTTGCCCCAGCTTGCACGTTAGCGGTGTTCCACACCGCTCCCAGCCCTGCATAATTTCTCGTGTTCATTCAAGGTCCCCCCCAGCTATATTTTAGTAGTAGAGGCTTATTATTAGTTCAGAAACTATAAAGTTTTAATTAATTTGTCCATTAATTTTAATTTGGTTGACACACTTTAATTTTTGTGAATTGATCACAAAAAAAGTTGTTTGAGTAGCTAGCTAGGAGAGAATTAAATTGAATGAATAGGTACCCGTGGAAACCCCGCAGCTGAGCAAAGTCATAGTGGGGAGTGGGGCTTTGGAGTCGATCTTGACGACGCAAGCTGAATCCAGCACAGTGTACTCGGTGAATGTGGAAGTGTTGAGGAAATGGTAGATGGGTTTCCCCCCATCTTTGGTCCTGAATCGACACTTTCCGTCGCCGATCATCGTACTCTTGAACGGATTCACCCGATACGTCTCGCACAGATTTGTCTTCTCCGACTTGCAGTAGCCGCATTCCCCGCACTCGCCGTTGAATATGGGGACTACGTGGTCCCCTACTTCTATGTCCCCCACCCCTTCTCCCACACTTTCTACCACACTTATCAATTACACCATCCAAACCAACATCATTAATTAATTCGATGTTATTATTGAGATATTCATTCATTCATTCATACAAATCATGTTTTAATTAAAAAAGCAATTCAAAATTCATCAATATATATAAATTTCTTACCCGGAGGCTTCATGCCCAAAAATTCGAGGGTACACCCGCTGAGCTTCATTCTTTAAAACAAATTAAATTTGACCCCATAAATAAATATTCACAACAAAAAATTAAAATATATATATACATATATGCGAGTAATATTTGTATATATATATGTACCTCTCCTTGCCAAGCACCTAGATCTGTGTGGCAGATTGAAGTAAAGAGGATCCTGATTCGGACCTCCTTATTCCCAGGAGGATCCACCAGAATCTCCTCCACAACCAGCGGCTGCCCCGCCCCGTACGCCACCGCAGCTGCAATCATTAATTCCACCAAAACTCAACTTCATTTATAATATTGTAACAACATATATATATATTACATCTCCAATAACATGACCAACCTACCAAATTTATAAGCAAAATTGGTTTAATCCCATAAAAACTTAAAAATAAATTAATATGTTGTGGTAGGCAATCCAAAGTTAATTTTTTGGCTACATAAACTAGTAAAATCCTATGGTTTATGTTAATATATCGCCCAATCAAACTATGATATTGGTTCACTTTAAATAATTCAAAATAGCACGAAATTCTTCTAAAATCAAGTCTATACAATTCTTGGGAGTGAAATATTATTTTGAATGATATATAGTACACAAGAAGAACATATATTAGAGAAGAGAAATGTAAATGAGGTAAATATAATGGTGATTTAAAATATAGGAATTTAATTAAAAAAACACTATGATATCCCAGAGGAGTTAGTTCATGCTCGTTTGGTTTTTCACAAAGATCGTGAATTAATTATTATTTACGTACCTTTGCATGTAATAACTTTTCCGATGGTTTCGCTTGAAATGGTATGGTGGTAGGAATTCATGTGATTATCCGAACTTCCCATTGATCTATTCAGGATTGTGTGTGCTCTTTTACTATATAATAATAAATATCTCTATTTATAGAAGCCTTGGATTAATATTCAATGAGCCTTCACCGACATACATAGCTGATAGCTCCTGTCACAAGTTAGTTATTTATATGTAGAAGCGTTGAATTCATGGCTACGGAAGTGAAGGAATTTTGCAGTTACCACCCTCATCTTTATGGTATTGCAACTAAATCCTAAACTTCATTGTTGATTGCGATAATTTGTCTCTGTCGAACAAGTTGTCAGACGACAAGTCGTTGATGGGGATGAATATTAATAAGGATGGTTGGCGGGGTCAACAAAAAGACATTTCAAATTATTGTGTGTATTTATATTTATATTTTATCTTCTTAAACAGAATATTATTCATGAATCCTAATTAAGTTATATAATATGTATTATATATATAATACGGTTGATATATAAATGTACATATCTATACTATATATATATATATATATATATATATATATATATATATATATATATATATATATCAAGCAAAAGCACCTTAGTTGGTCTCTTGGTATGCCCAACCTCAAATTGCCAAAAAAAAAAAAAAAAAAAAACCCTCTCAAAAATGCATGTCATATTAAAATCAAACAGTTTAAAAATAAATGTTATATAATATACACACAACACATAATATTTATATATATTATGTTACATACGCAATATGTGTGCGTTACCACTAATATTATTTATGAAACAGAAACTTGCTTTAAAAACTAGAAACCTACACTACCAAATTTACTCTTTCCTCGAAGATGATAAAACAAGGGTATGGAAATATTTATTGACAAAATATTGTTAAAATATATTAGAGCCACATTCATATCAGCTAGTGTGATATTCTTATTTTGGTAATAACAAACATCATCGAGCTGGTCTTAGGAACCAACTGCTTCCTTGTTGTAATTAAAGATATAGACAGGAATGGATCCAGAAATTAGAGTTAGGGCGAGCTTAAACCAATATAATATATAAGGGGGAAAAAAGTCACTTTATTATATTGTTCAACAAAATTGTGCTCTGCGAGATTTAAAAACATAAAATTCATCTATAATAGAATCTATATTTATATCCTAAGTTAAATCTCGTTCAATATGAAATGTCAAACAATCAACAAGAAAGTCATCCTCCATTTTATTGCGAAGAGGAATTTGGATACTAGAAACGGGGAGACTTTTACTATATTGATGTTGTATTGTAGAGTCTATAGAAATAGAAGTGCATTCACTAATTTGACGATATATCTTTTTAAAGAAAGAAGATATCAATGTTTTTTATTTCTTTACAGCAGATTGATGTTTCATTTTAAAATAGTTCAAGTTATATCCTTAAAAAAGTAACAAAATAACAATATTCAAACAAATAAACAATTAATAGTCATTGACTCAACAAATAATAAAATAAAAATACATATATATTTCTATTTCAATAGATACTACACATATAGCTTTAATATAACTTATATTATGCACACAATAGGACATAAATAAATTATATTCTATTAATATTAAATATTCAATATCAGAGAAAATTTATATTATTTAATTTCATTGTTTTTAAGATCCAGATAAAGTATAAAAAATAAAATTATCATTATTTAATTTATTTCCATGTACATACTATTACTATCTTCCATCACCTCCACAAATAAAATCGAATTTTTGCCTACACCAATTAATTCAAAAAAACCCTACCAACTTGCATAACACATATATAGACAATAAATAAATCTTACAAAAAAAAATGGATCAATGAGATTCTGGGCAACGTATGGATTGTGATAGAAAACGTATTGTAATTGTAGGTTAAAATAAAGAGTTAGTGTTGTCCGCGGTGTCACAACATCAACGACAACACAGTGCAGCGGAAAATAAACAAAAATAAATAATACAAGAAATTAATTTTGCACGAGTATTTATACTCGTGCGGGTGCCTTAGGGCTAAATATCATAGTAAACGTAAGATCAGTCTTACAAAGTAATCCTAGTGATTTTACGAAAAGTCATTAAATCCTAAATTTCTCAACAAGTTGAGAAATCAAACTTGCATCCTAAATAATATAAAACAAATCAGATGCAACTCCCGTAGCCTAAATTGAAGAGACAGAAAAGATATTCGATCAACACAGTTCCCACAGTGTTGTCTCTAATGTCTTCAACACGAACGGTAGCACGGGGATAAGCAACAACGATGGTTGCAAAACTTCTTCAGAATCTTCGAATTCTTCTATGTGATTTTCTTTGAAAGCTCTTCTGAATTCTCCTCTGAAATGTGTGATTGTTTGTGCGCAGAATCCTTTACTTATAGATAAGAGTCCAAGCAGAGAAAGGATTCTTGTAGAGTCCTACATAAATAAGGAAATAAGACTTTGTTAGGAATAAGACTCTTTTAAATATAATTGATAATATCTTGATAATATATGATAATCAATGATACACAATAATTCATTATGAAGATAATACTCAATCTAGGTAAATATTTTATCTCAATATTTTCGATAATAGCACATAAATATTTATCATATCATATCAATTCATATCTTGATAATATTTCATAAATCCTTTTAATTAGATATCAAGATATAATTTAATTAAGTTAAATATCTATCCTAAATATATTATCGAGATCATAGAATATTTAACCATATCATATCAATCTTTTGTCTAGAAGGCAAAATTCAATATTCTAATTAGCACGCTTAAGGAAAAGATTTTCAAGAAATTAATATTCCTTTCAATCTCCCCCTTTTTGCCTTTCTGGACAAAATCAGCACAAACAATTATAAACATAAACTCCCCCTGAGTTTAAAACACTTCTCCCCCCTGAATTAGTAAGTCTCCCCTTGAAGTGTTGTCTCTCATGTTTGCAACACCAAGGATAACACGAACCTTGATGCTTAGGGATTCTATAATTCATATATCAGACATAAGAGGGGTAGAAATAGTTAAACTAGTTAAAGCATATAAGAGCAATTAAGGCACATAACTAGAGCAAAACAAAAACAGATATAAAACAGAAAATTAAGGTTAAGATGAGATAAGGAAAAAAATATGGGGTGACACCAATCAATCTAAAATTGATCAGTATCAGATCCCTCCTGATCTTCAGTGTCCTCATCCTCATCGTCCTTAGTCCCAGATGGACCAGCCTTATCTTGTACATTCTCTCCCCCTTTTTGGCCAGAAATGCCAAATTTTGTACGACAGTCACCTAACAAGGCTCCATAATGATCCAAGTCCTCATGGGCTTGGGCAAACAACTTTCAGTATGAACCATGAGAGTCTGAATGATAGTGAGAGAGAAATCCAGAGTGGATTTGTGAGGCACAGTTTCTTCAGGTTGTTCAGTGTTGTCTCCCGTGTTGGCAACACCGGGAACAACATCAACATCAGTAACAGCAACAGTAGATTCAGACCAAGGAAGGTCAAGGTTTATCTTCCCTCTTATTAAAGCAGCTGCAACCTACAGATGTTCAGTCAGTTCAGAGATACCTTCACCAAAATCACAAAGCAAACCTTGAAACTCCAAAATTCCATAGATAAAGATGGAAAAGACACCTTGATGGATTTTAATCTTTCATCTGCAAACTGGAGTATAGTCTTGAATACGAGCTTGCTAAAAATGAAAGTGCTCTTAGTCCCTATAACAAATGACACAAATGCTTGTGGTCGAGTCACCACGTTGAAGCTTGTAGAAAGCATCCAATGGCGTAAGATAGAGTAAAAGGATGTGAGCTGTGCAACAGAGAGTTGTCCAGGAAACTTTTGAGCAAACCACCGATGAGTAAGCAGTAGCTTCATGAATATTAGGGCGGTTCCCTTCTTCAACATCCGATGTGTCATAAAGAGTATTGATTGTGGCAGGGTTGAAATCAAAAAGTTTTTCTCTCACAAAAAGTTCATCACTGATTTCCTGCTGTAGGGCACCACTGCAATAAAAAAAATAGCTTTTGATCCTTCAAAAATTCAACCAAATTGATCCTTCCATAGGCATCCACATCGATATTCTTCTCATCAATCAACATCGATTCACATACAAGAGCCACACAGCAGTATCTTCTCTATAGTAGAACTTGTGGGAAAAGACAGTAGTCAAATAATTTCTGCAGCAGCCGTGTTGTCTGTGATGTTGGCAACACCATCAGCAACACCAGCATCAGCATCAACATCATCTTTCTCGGAAAACTTGATTTCTCACTAGCTTAAGCATCAGACTCATCTTAGATGTGGAGGAATTATAAGATACATTGGGCCTGATTGCAGCAAATTATTCCAGCATCTCTTTCAATCTCCCCTTTTTTGCTTTAATTCTTTGAGCAAAAACAACCACATAAATATCAGTCTTCCCTTGCTTCAGAATGTCCAGAACTTGAGTCAAGGAAGCTTCATCATCATCATAAAAGACAATTTCCTCAGTAGCAATAGGAGGAACAAAAACATCAAATTCAATCATCAATCGATACTCGGCCAATAAGGCTTCATAGTGTACATTGTATCCCTTCTCCTGACTTATTTTATTCACTACATGATCCATCAAAGATTGTACAACAACATGAGTAATCTGCAGAAAATCAGCTGTCGGAGCAGTGTTGCGCGCAGTGTTGGTAACACGAGGCACAACATCAAATTCAGACCAAGTAGGTCTATTTTCCCTTTCAGCAAAATATGAGCAACCTTCAATTCTTCACCAACCAGAGACACAGACTCATCAATATCTCGGATAAAACCATATAATTCAAGAATACCAAAGATGAGGGATGGAAAAGGCAAATTTGTGAAATTTAGAAACCTTCATCAGCAAATTGGAATATGAACTTGAATATCAGGTTCGCAAAACTTGAAGTGACTTCATGTTCCAACTGCAAAAAGTACTAGAGCTTGTACTTGGTTACCACAATAAAGTTGGTTGAAGGAGTCTCGTTCTTCACAATACTAATTGATTTTCAGCAGAACTCCTTTTCTTCATCATCAAAAGTGTGATATAGAGCAGTGATACCAACTGAATCAAACATCTATTCGCTCATGCACAGACACTCTGGCAAAATTGGTAGATTGCTCAGCATCTACACCAGCAGCGAGGTTTGTAAAGATTTCCAGAACAGGCTTTTGACTGTGATGAACAAAAGCAAAGACAGTAGCAAAAAGACCTCGAGTCTTGAAAAAATTCAACCAAATTCTATCTCTTGCAAGAATCCAGATCAATCTTCTTCTCTTCAATGAACTCATGGTTGACATACAGATGTCTATCAATAGTAGAAGCTTCTGAATATAAATTGTGAGATAAGGAAAGTGACATGTCACAATCAACATAAACAGTGTTGCCTTCAGTGTTGGCAACACCATTCACAACATCATCACCAGCAGAATCTTGAGTGTTTGCTTCCTCAAATTCATCATCCTCAGAGATGAAAGATGAACTACCAGAAATATTTGGTCTGTTATCTGCAAGTTTCTGTTGCATATCTGCATCAGGTTCTTCCTCAAGGACAGCAGAAGTACTAGGCACGTGTTTGGAAAAAATCAAAACAAAAAGACAATCTGATTAGCACAAAAAGCAGATAAGCTTAAAGTTAATCAAAGCGAGAGAATGTAGGAAGACAATTTGATTACTGCAAAGACCAATTAAGCATAAGAATGATCAAATCAATGAGTAATATATGCTTAAAAGAAATCCATTAGACAGTAAAAAGAAATTCAGAATTCAAACATTCACCTTCTAACAAACTCATCCAGAAACACTTACCAACAAAAATTCTTATGGGTAAAACTTTTCAAATCGAGGAAATAAAATCCAACCCAATTATGAAAATAATCCGAGATTGAAAGCAATCAAAATTCCCATAAATAATTCCACATCGGCTCAACTCCACTAAATCATTGTCAATCACAAAAATTCAATTTTCAGTAGATAGAGTATTTCACCAAATTTGTTCGTTTAGAACATCAAACCCTGAACAGAAAATATTCACAATTCTGAATGCATATGCATGTCTTATTTTATGCCTAAAACAGAATGTAACATAAAAAATAAAATGCAATCACATGCACATGATATGTTCACAAGTGTAGTGTTGCCTCTCATGTTGACAACGTCATCAACAACACCATAGTTTTTCAAAAAATATTTGCAACTTACACACTTGATTACCCTTGATTTCAGAAAATTTTCAGAAGTGGTAGCCTGCACACTAAAGAACAGTCTTCATTGGACTCAATTAGGTAGCTTTTTCCATTTTCTTCCGATTATTGATAAAGTTTGTATGTATGACATTGGTCATCAAACTTAGTAAAAATCTGAACAATGAATTTGCGAAACCACCTTTCACATGGGACAAGAACATGGAATACACGTACAACCCTCAACTACTTAGTGGTTTAGTCAGAGTTCCATAAACAAGGGTCAGTGTGTTTAATAAAAATTTTGCTGAAAAACTTGGCATCAGTCGAATCATTGTAATAGAGATTAAAGCACTACACATCACAAAGTGAATGCAAAATGCCTAAAATCCTAAACGTGCATGAAAAAAAAAAACAACAGTGTTGTCTATGGTGTTGTAACACCGGCGACAACACCAGCAAATGTTTATAATGCACACATGCAGAGAGACCTCCAAAGAGTAGAGAATCTCTCGAAAACTAAAACTTTTGTGAATATAACTATCAGTTGGTTATTAGTTCCAACAAAATCCATTCGGATCACACTTTTTTCTACAAAATCTCGAATAAAGTGACGCCAAATGTCAATGGGTTTTGTGCGAGAGTGTTGAACTGGGTTTTCTGAAATGTCAATCGCACTCAAATTATCACAATAAAAAATGGGGGGTTGACTTTTAAATCCACAATCCTCTAACATTTGGTTCATCAAAAAAGGTTGTGAACAAAAAGTTATATCTCCAAGACAACAACACCCTCCCATAGTGCATTTTCTATCATTCAAAATCCCAGCACATAAACACACTGTAAAACCAACAAGAATGATATTTGTCTCTCTAGTGTACCACAAATCCAAGATGTCAAAGGTGTATCTTAAGATACATTTTACTTCTTTTAAAAGTGTGACCTTAGGATCAGATTGGTACCTAGAATATAAACACACATTAAGCATGATATCAACATGAATTGCAGTTAAGTACAAAAAATTTCCAATCATGATGTGGTACATGGTGTTGGCAACACCGGCCGTAGCACCATTCTTACCCAACTTTTCACTAGATCTCATTGGTGTTTTCATGCTTTTAGTGTTCTCATTACATAACTTTTTCACCAAAATTTTGACATACTTGCTTTGGGATATAAAAATACCATCATGCATTTTCTTAACTTGAAAACCAAGAAAATAACTCAACTCAACTACCATGCTCAATTCAAAGATGGAAGACATGCATTCAACAAAATTATCAACATGCTTTTGAGAAGAAGCCCAAAAAATGATGTCATCCATGAAAACTAGGCAAACATGTATTTCACCTTTGAACTTTTGAATAAAAAAGGTTTCATCAACCTTACCTCGTTTGAAGCCAATTTCAAGAAGATATTCAATCAACCTTACCTGGTTTTTGGACATGAAACTCATGCATACTGACCCAATCACCTTGAGGTAGTCCACTTTGTACTTCATTCGAGTTTGCATTGTTCCAGAAGCATCTTAAAAAGTCTGTGATGATGGATGGTTCTTCTGTATTTTGCTTGAAATGTCCTTACCATCATTTATCAAAACAACATAATCATTGCTTGGTTGATTATCCTCATTTTCAGTTACTATTAGACCCGGTGTTGTGCTTGATGTTGCAACATCAGAGGCAACACCTGGATCTTTCAATGGACTGAAAATTTCCAGCAGATCACACACATCATCCTCAGCAGTTTTTCCTTTGAGATCTGCAAAATCATCAAAAACTACATTAATAGATTCCATAACTGCTCCAGTTCTCAGATTAAACATTCTACATGCATGACTATTCAAAGCATATCCAAGAAACAAGCATTTTTCACTTTTGGAATCAAATTTGGCTAGGTGATCTCTTTCATTCAAAACAAAACAAATACAGCCAAAAACATGAAAGAATTTAAGGTTTGGCCTCTTTCCCATGAGAATCTCATAGAAAGTCATAGTAGAACCACTCCTTAAGTATACTCGATTCAATACACGACAAGCTGTATCCACGACTTCTGCCCAAAATCTTTTTGAGATATTTTTGAGCTCAGCATCACTCTAGCCATCTCCTGCAACTTCATATTCTTTCTTTTGGCTATGTCATTTTGTTGAGGAGTCTTTGGGGTAGAAAAATCATGTGATATGCCTTTCTTATCACTCAAATATGATATGAATATTTCTCAAATTCCTTACCATGGTCAGTCCTGATCCTTCCAACCTTCAAGTTATGCAGGTTAGTAATCTTTGTGAGTAAACTCTTAAAAATATCAAATGTATCCGACTTCTCTCTGAAGAATTTTACGCGTGTAAAACGTGAGAAGTCATCAACACACACAAAAAAAAACTTCTTACCTCCATAGCTTTCCTGTTCCATAGGATCCTTTAAATCCAAATGCAAAAATTTAAGGCACCGTGCTGTCCCAAAGTGTTGTAACACGAGGTGCAACACGAGAGTTTTCTTACCTACTTGGCATGCACCACAAACATATGGAACTCCAGAATTCAAAATAGACATACCTTGGACAGCTTCATACTTACACAGATTTTTCAATGTCTCCAAATTTATATGACACAACTTTTGGTGCCATAAATCAAGATCATCCACTTTCATGTGGTTGCAGACACGTTCCTCTCCAAGTGGATAGTAATCTGCTGATCTTGTACCTATCAAAACACATATGTTAGCATTATCAAAAACTTCACAAGTATTTTTATCAAACTTGACATGAAAATCATCATCACACAATTGACTAAAAGAAATCAAGTTTGAGATTAGTCCCTTGACATGTAGCACATTGTGAAACTTTGAAAATCCTTCCACGTTCAGTGTTCCTTTGCCACCAATCCTTCCTTTTGCACCACCTCCGTAAGTCACTTTACCACATCTTTGTTCAATATGGTCCATGATATGTTCTTTCAAACCTGTAATGTGGCGTGAGCTTCCACTATGAAAGTACCAGTGACCTGCAATGTTAGTTTTCAAGGAAGTATAAACAACAAAATACTGAAAATCAAACTTTAGTACCCAAATTTTCTTTGTTGTGGGTCTGTTTTTGGTGGTGTTGCGCCTGGTGTTGTGCAACACGGGGGGCAACATTAGCTTTGACTTCCAATACATGCAGTCATTCCTGGTCTTGAAACAAAAAGACCTAATGTGATCTGGTTTGAAACAGTAATGACACAAAAAATGGCGCTTCCATTGCTTTGGCATTTGAGGAGGAACACACTCTTTTGATGGAGAATTCTTGAATGACGGAGCGACAATGAATGTGCTAGAAGTATTGCTACCTTCTTTCACAAACACAGTTGGTTTTGATGATTCTCCAACTTCAAACACTCTGTTTACTAACCCTAAACCAGCCTTACCATCTTTACCCATTATAAAATCAAGCTTGGATGTACTTGAATTAAACTTAGCAAGTTTTAGAGTTACCTTTTCAAGCTCCCCATTATCCTTGCAGAATTCAAGATTTTTCTTACCTAGAATCACTTCAAGCTTGGCCATGGCAGACTTCAAATCAGAATTTTCTTTAGAGAGAGTTGTGTTCAAATTGTTCCGTTTGATCCGATCAACATACAACTCCTCATAAAGTTCCTGTACACACTCTAGAGTTATATCATCATTGACAGCTTCCTGATCACCAAAACTACCAAGAGTAGATGTATTCAAGCACACTGATTTTTCACTGGTGTTGCGACTTGGTGTTGCAACACCGGAGGAAACACCCAGTGGGTTGACTTGAAAACATCTCTTTTCTTTCAGCAATGCAGCTAAGGGGGTATGATCTTCTTCATAATTCTGTTCTTGATCTCTGTCAGAGTCATCATCTCTCAAGAAAACAACCATACCGTGGAATCGATTTTCACATTCAATTGCACAGTGTCCATATCCATTGCATTCCCTGCATTGCACATAATCAAAATTCTTGGTATTAGATTCATAATTAACAACATACCTTGGTCGAGATGGTTCTCGAGTAGGTGACACCCTCAACAGATTCTCAGGAGCAGGAAAACTAGGGTGCTTAAATTGTTGTCCAATTTTTTGTTTGTCTTTTCTCTTCAAATAATCTTCAAACTTCTGTGAGATCAAGGAAATTGAATCATCACATAAATCTGACTTATTGACTTCCGGTGGTCGGAATCTGACGTCAACAATCGACACGTCCATGATAAACCTACAAAACAAAAATAACCAGAATCTCTCTTAGTAAGGTCAAGAGTTGGCTCTGATGCCACTTGATAGAAAACGTATTGTAATTTTAGGTTAAAATAAAGAGTCAGTGTTGTCCGCGGTGTCACAACATCAACGACAACACAGTGCAATGGAAAATAAACAAAAATAAATAACACAAGAAATTAATTTTGCACGAGTATAAAAACTCGTGCGGGTGCCTTAGGGCTAAATATCACTAGTAAACGTAAGATCAGTCTTACAAAGTAATCCTAGTGATCTTACGAAAAGTCATTAAATTATAAATTTCTCAACAAGTTGAGAAATCAAACTTGCATCCTAAATAATCAGAATATAAAACAAATCAGATGCAACTCCCATAGCCTAAATTGAAGAGACAGAAAAGATCTTCGATCAACACAGTTCCCATAGTGTTGTCTCTGATGTCTTCAACACGAACGGCAGCACGGGGACAAGCAACAACGATGGTTGCAAAACTTCTTCAGAATCTTTGAATTCTTCTATGTGATTTTCTTTGAAAGCTCTTCTGAATTCTCCTCTGAAGTGTGTGATTAATTGTGCGCAGAATCCTTTACTTATAGATGATAGTCCAAGCAGAGAAAGGATTCTTGTAGAGTCCAACATAAATAAGGAAATAAGACTTTGTTAGGAATAAGAATCTTTTGAATATAATTGATAATATCTTGATAGTATATGATAATCAATGATACACAATAATTCCTTATCAAGATAATACTCAATCTAGGTAAATATTTTATCTCAATATTTTCGATAATAGCACATAAATATTTACCATATCATATCAATTCATATCTTGATAATATTTCATAAATCCTTTCAATTATATATCAAGATATAATTTAATTAAGTTAAATATCTATCCTAAATATATTATCGAGATCATAGAATATTTAACCATATCATATCAATCTTTTGTCTAGAAGGCAAAATTCAATATTCTAATTAGCATGCTTAAGGAAAATATTTTCAAGAAATTAATATTCCTTTCAGATTGGTTGCATCCAAGTCACCAAGTGAGAAAGGCAGAGAGAGGAGAATGCTCCAATAAATCGAATTATGAAATATCGAACACGAAATAAGTATTTTGTTCCGTCAAAAAAAATAAATAAACGATTTTAATTTGTGTGTGTTTGTATAGTCTGCAAACTAATTGGGCTGAATTTGAGAGAAATAATCGCTCACACGAGTTAGACCTAAGCAAGGGAGAATGAGATGGGCAGGACATGGAAATCTGGGCTGGGTTTTATACTTAGGTATTAAAAAAAGGGCTGGGCTACAGCCCATGACAGCTCCTAAAGAGATCCGTCTCTGGGTATAGAGCTTGTGATCCCAAACTCAAGTTGTCTTACTCTCTTATATTTGTCACACTCCACAACTGAGACACATCATCGGTGTTCAAAAATGTTAAATAACAAGTCACGTAATACATCAAATAACCAAAAGTTAGTATATTACACAAAATCAGAAATTTTGTGAAATCTGAATTTTGGGGCTGATATTCATGTGAATATGCTGCTGAAATTACTGATGTTATAGTATTTAGATGATAGAAAGATTGATGTTATGTCTTTGGAAAGACCGACTTCTAACTGTTACGCCGCCGGTTTACATTTTGATACGATTTCAGCTATAGATCGAACCTAGCAATAAATTCAGATTGATAATGATATTGAGCATGTTGTGAACTTTCTTTTAGTTGGGAATTGAAGTTATCAAAGTCGAGTCGTCGAGTTCGAGCCGTTTGAAGATTGAATCAGAAATAAGAGAAACAAAGGGCTTCTTGAGCTATCAAGGTTGAGAAGAGCAGAATTTTGACAGCTTGTGTTTGATTCAGAATTGCTAGAGTTTCAGATATTTGAATCAGAATAAATGTATGAATAGACATTAATTGAGATGGGAAGAACAACTCAAAATCGTTTATGATTATCGAGTTTCCTAAAATCACATACTTATATGTTTATGTGCTTTTATGTTATTTAATTACTATTGTTGCTTTGAATGATTATTGAATTGGTGTTCAAGATGTTTTGTAGTGACCCTTACCGAGATTACCTACTAAACAGAACTTACGCATGCAATTAACTTAATCAAAACAGTAATCAAAATTAAGTTGCGGAAACTATAAACAATTATACAATCCCAAGAAAAGGAATCTGTAAATATCCGAATAGTTTATACAACCAAATCGAAAGCTGTATCCACCCAATACAATGAAATAAAAACTAGACGAAGCTCCAGCTGGCCAACCACTGCCTAGCCCCTCTTGGATCCACCTGCCTCGTCCAATCGCAAACCTGCCGCACGGAATAGGGTATCCAGAAACACAGAGTACGAGACGTGAGCATAAAATGGTCAGCACGAGAGTATGAGTATACATGCATGCAAGTGAACTCCCTACAGACTCGAGGTCAAAGATCAGATAACAAAGACAGATCGGACCCTGGTATGTAGCACGCTGTGCCGTCGCTTCAGGAGGTGGCTCACATACCAAAAATACCAGTGGATACGCGGGACCCAAATCGATGGAAGTCTATCCACTAACAGGATAGGGTAAACCCTACTAACAGACATCTCAATAGAGATAGCTCAAGATGTAAATGTATGCAGCATAAAATCATGGCATATAAATCATGCAGTCACATAATACATGCATACTCAGTCAGGATATCTGGAACAGTACTTTCGTACCTCAAATACTAAGCGCGCTCTACCAGCTCTAGGTCTACGCCTATAATCCGCACTACACTGCCAAATGATACTAATATCATTAAAGTTCTCTAAAAGACTTAACTAGGCTATTGCATACTCCTAAATATTTTTAGGAAGCAAAAGCTATACCTTCGTCCGTCGTTAGCCCTTTGCTGTCGATTGCCTCAAAACTAGGCCACAGCTCCGCTACGACGCCTGGATCGCTATGCCACTTTCGGATTCCCAATGGGACGCCTAGAGTTCCCTAGATCTGAGTTAATAGGCTAAGAAATTGAGAGAGAAGACGTGAAAGGTGTACTCAAATGTGAGCCTCGGCACCCCTATTTATAGACAACGAACGTTGCGTCCGTTCCTCCATTGTTGCGTCCGTTCTGCCTGACGAACGTTGCGTCCGTTCACCATCTTTGCTTCCGATGGTGCCAATGTCACATCAAGTACGTAAGCAGTGACGCATTTCTGATGGCACGAACGTTGCATCCGTTCCTAGAACGTTGCTTCAGTTCTGCCTGATCCTCCGGACCATTTTTGATCATTCTGGTCTAATCCCGGGCTCCGTTAATCCATTAGAAGTATTCTTAATCCAGTTTATCGGTTTAATTAGCAATTACTTACTAAAACTGGGTACGGGCTACTACATTCTCCCCCACTTAAGATATTTCGTCCTCGAAATCAGATCTTAAGTACCGAATGTAAAACAAGGTGCAGAAACATTCTCTTATTCAGATTGCAAAAGTTTACAGAGTTTACAACTGAATACCATTCGAAAATGAAATCAAAATCACTCAGGATGTTCTGTACGCATCCTGCTTTCAAGTTCCCAAGTAGCTTCTTCAGTGCCTCGGCGTTGCCACTGAACTAATACCAGAGGAATGAATTTATTTCGCAAGACCTTATCCTTATGATCCAGGATACGAATATGTCTCTCAACATAGGTCAAATCCTTATCCACCTGAACCTCAGACCGCTGTAGGATATGAGATGGATCTGCCACATACCGTCGCAACAGAGATACGTGGAACACGTTGTGAATACTGGACATATACAGTGGCAAAGCCAGACGATAAGCCAAATCGCCAATGCTCTCTAAGATCTCAAACGGACCGATAAATCTGGGAGATAACTTTCCCTTAAGGCCAAATCTGAGAATCCTGCGGAAAGGTGACACTCTCAGAAACACTTTCTCCCCAACATCAAATTGCAGAGGCCTACGCTTAGTGTTAGCATAGCTGGCCTGACGATCCTGTGCAGTCTTAATCCGTTTCTTGATCTGATCAACAACATCTACTGCTTGCTGGATAAAATCCGGTCCCTCAGCCTGCCTCTCCCCCACTTCTTCCCAGAAGAGTGGAGTACGACAACGTCGCCCGTACAATGCCTCAAAAGGTTCCATCCCAATGCTAGTATGATAGCTGTTGTTGTACACGAACTCAATCAATGGCAAATGATCCTGCCAGGCTGTACCAAAGTCCATAGTGCAAGCTCGAAGAATATCTTCCAAAGTAAGGATAGTGCGTTCTGACTGACCATCTGTCTCCGGATGATAGGCAGTACTCAAGCTGAGAGTAGTGCCCATCGCACGCTGAATACTCCCCCAGAACCTAGAAGTGAACCTGGGTCTCGATCGCTGGCAATGCTCACAGGCACTCCATGAAATTGAACGATCTCCTGAACATACAAATGGGTCATACGATCCACGGTGTACTCTCAGCTATAGGCAATGAAATGCGCTGAATTGGTGAGTCGGTCCACCACAACCCAGATAGCATCACAATTCCTCGAGGACATCGGCAAATGGGTCATAAAAGCCATCGTGATAAACTCTTATTTCCATTCCGGAATAGGTAGACTGTGAAGCAAACCTCCAAGTCGTCGGTGCTCTGCCTTGACCTGCTGGCACACCAAACATCTCGAAACATACTGATACACGCTGCGTTTCATCCCCTTCCACCAAAATCGAGTACGTAGATCCTTGTACATCTTGTTGCTCCTCGGATGAATACTTAACTTGGTGCGATGTGCTTGAGACAAGATCTCCTCTCGCAACTCTTCATCCTGTGGAATCACAAGTCTATCAGACAAACACAGAAAACCATCTGACTGATAGTGAAATCCAGACGTGCTACCCTCGTTGGCTAGACGAGCCAAACGCTGGGTCTTTGAATCCGACATCTGAGCATCTCGAATTTGCGAATACAAAGCTAGCTCGGATAATATCGCAAACATCTGGATACTTTGCATACCTTTCTTGTGCTTGAAGGTAAACCCTGAAGAACAACAATTACTGATCGCACTAGACATCGAACAAGTCTAAAGTGCGGACAGTCGCACCTTGCGACTCAAGGCATCAGCAGTGAGATTAGCAGGTCCTGGATGGTACTTAATCTCGCAATCATAATCCTTAAGCAAATCCATCCAACGCCTCTGCCTCATGTTCAACTCCGCCTGAGTGAACAAATACTTGAGACTCTTGTGGTCGGTGAAGATCTCAAATTTCTCGCCAAACAGATAATGATGCTAGATCTTTAGAGCAAACACAATGGCTGCTAACTCCAAATAATGGACTAGATAATTGTCCTCGTGCAACTTCAACTGTCTTGAAGCATATGCGATCACATGTCCATTCTGAGTCAGGACACAACCTAACCCCTGAAGAGAAGCATCCGTGTAAACCACATACCCTCCAGATCCTGACGGTAATGCCAACACCGGCGCAGAAGTCAACCACCGTCGAAGCTCACAAAAATTGTCCTCGCACTCGGAGGACACCTCGAAATCAACACCCTTGCAGGTAAGCTATGTCAATGGTCGAGCTAGCTGAGAGAAGTTTAGAATGAAACGACGATAATATCCTGCTAGACCCAGAAAGCTACGGATCTCAGCAATCGTCGTTGGACGCAACCAATTAAGCACAGTTTCAATCTTGCTTGGATCAACAGAAATCCCATCCCTGGATATGATATGGCCAAGAAAAACCACTCGATCCATCCAGAACTCACACTTGCTCAGTTTGGCGTACAACTGCTCATCCCAAAGAGTCTGCAGTACCACTCGCAAGTAAGAAACATGCTCTTCCGCATTACGCGAATACACCAAGATGTCATCAATGAAGATCATGACAAACTTGTCTAAATACTCCCTAAAGACACGGTTCATCAGATCCATAAATATAGTCGGCGCATTAGTCAATCCAAATGGCATCACTAGAAACTCATAATGCCCATAGCGAGTACGGAATGCAGTCTTGGCTATATCCTGATCTTGGACTCTCAACTGATGATAACCAGATCTCAAGTCAATCTTGGAGTAAACTGAAGTGCCCTGCAGCTGATCAAACAAGTCATCAATACGAGGCAAAAGATACTTGTTCTTCACAGTAACTCGGTTCAGCTGCTGATAGTCAATGCAAAACCGCATAGACCCATCCTTCTTCTTCACAAAAAGAACAGAAGCTCCCCAAGGAGATACACTAGACGAATGTACCCCTTGTCCAACAGATCCTGTAACTGATTCTTCAGCTCGCGCATCTCTGACGGAGCCAAACGATACGGTGCTCGAGAAATAGGAGAAGTACCAGGCATCAACTCTATGCCAAACTCAACTTCCCTAACAGGAGGAAAACCCGGAATCTCATCTGAAAATACATATGGGAATTCATCCACAACAGGAATACTCTCTATCCCAACGCTCTCAGCGGACAAATCGACTGCATAGATAAGGTAGCCTTCCCCGCCAGACTCTAAAGCTCGACAGGCTCTCAAAGCTGATACTAAAGGCATCAAGGGTCGCGCTCCCTCACCATTGAAAAACCAGCTATCACTCCCATCTGGATGAAAAGCGAACTAATCTTTGATAGCAGTCCACTGAAGCTCGATAGGTAGTCAGCATGTCTATCCCTAGAATACAATCGAAGTCATCCAACGCAAGAACCATGAGATTCTCTATCAAAATGTTCCCTTCGAACTCTAAAGGGCAACCCTTCACTAGACGCTTAGCCAAAGCAGATTGACCCGTCGGAGTAGAAACAGAAATTACTACGTCTAGTGCAATGCGTGGTAACTTATGTCTCTTAACAAAACGTGCAGAAATGAAGGAATGAGATGCACCAGTGTCAATAAGTACGATATCAGGTATACCATAAAGTAGAAATGTACCTGTGATGACCTTCTCATTCTCCTCCATAGCCTAATCATGCTTCAAGGCGAACACCTGGCCAGAAGCCCGCGGTCTCAAATGAGAACTCCCAGCAGGCTGTCCCTGCGACCTCTGCTGAACGGTAGCCTGAGAACCAGATCCTGAATCAAAACCGCCTCCCCCAAAATGTAGACAATCCCTCCGGAGATGACCAACCTCTCCACATCGAAAACAAGCTCTAGAAGCTTTGCGGCATCGGTCGGTCGGATGTTTCTTTCCACAATGATCACACTTGTCCTTCTTCCAAAAATGGACAACACCAGCAGAACCAGAGGAAGAAGAAGTAGATCCGGACTTCTTGAAATATTGGGCACGGGGACCCAAATAACTCGCAGGCCTAGACTGAGAGAAAGACATGTTCCGCCGAATGCTATCCTCCGCCTGGTGACAACTGCTCACCAAACCCTCGTAGGTCATGTCATCACCAACCACCACGCGGTCATGAATCTTAGGGTTAAGGCCCTGAAGGAACAGATTATAATTCATCTCAGAGTTGTCGGCAATATTAGGGCAATAAAACAATAGATCAAAGAACTTCTGCTAATACTCGTCAATAGACATGTCTCCCTGTCGCAGACTCAGTAGCTCTCCCGCCTTCGACTTTCGGAGTGCAGGAGGAAAATACAGCTTTTGAAAAGCTGTGTGGAACTCGGCCCAGGTGGCCACTCCTCTCGCCGTAACAAAGGGTGCAGAAGTAAACCTCCACCACCTACGGGATCGCCCATCCAGAAGATAACCCAGTGTCTCCATCTTCTGCTCCTCAGTGCAGTGGAAAGTCTGGAAAGTCGTCTCCATGCGGTCTAACCAGTTCTCCGCATCCTCTGGAGATTCACCTCCAACCAAGGGCTTAGGACCCATCTGCAAGAACCGACACACACTGAAACGATCCTCATCACGTCGACGATGATGATGCTCCCAACGATGCTCATGGTCATCGTCTCCCCAGCGTCCACCTCCACTACCATAGCTACTCTGATCATCGTAGTTCGCCATCTAAAAAAGTACCTCACGATTATCTTATGTAGAATCTAAATTCCCAAGAATACTATGCATGCTCTGATACCATAAATGTAGTGACCCTTACCGAGATCACCTACTAAATAGAACTTAGGCATGCAATTAACTTAATCAAAACAGTAATCAGAATTAAGCTGCGGAAACTATAAACAATTATACAATCTCAAGAAAAGGAATCTGTAAATATTCGAATAGTTTATACAACCAAATCGAAAGTTGTATCCACCCAATACAACGAAATAAAAACTAGACGAAGCTCCAACTGGCCAACCACTGTCTAGCCCCTCTTGGATCCACCTGCCTCGTCCAATCGCAAACCTGCCCCATGGAATAGGATATCCAGAAACACAGAGTACGAAACGTGAGCATAAAACGTTCAGCACGAGAGTATGAGTATACATGCATGCAAGTGAACTCTCTACAGACTCGAGGTCAAAGATCAGATAACAAAGACAGACCAGGCCCTGGTATGTAGAACATTGTGCCGTCGCTTCAGGAGGTGGCTCACATACCAAAAATACCAGTGGATACGCGGGACCCAAATCGATGGAAGTTCATCCACTAACAGGATAGGGTAAACTCTACTAACAGACATCTCAATAGAGATAGCTCAAGATGTAAATGTATGCATCATAAAATCATGGCATATAAATCATGCAGTAACATAATACATGCATACTCAGTCAGGATATCTTGAACAGTACTTTCGTACCTCAAATACTAGGCGCGATCTACCAGCTCTAGATCTACGCCTATAATCCGCACTACACTGCCAAATGATACTAATATCATTAAAGTGATCTAAAAGCCTTAACTAGGCTATTGCATACTACTAAATATTTTTAGGAAGAAAAAGCTATACCTTCGTCCGTCGTTAGCCCTTTGCTGTCGATTGCCTCAAAACTAGGCCATAGCTCCGCTACGACGCCTGGATCGCTATGCCACTTCCGGATTCCCAATGGGAAGCCTTGAATTCCCTAGATCTGAGTTAGAAGGCTAAGGAATCGAGAGAAAAGAGGTGAAAGGTGTGCTCAAATGTGAGCCTCGGCACCCTTATTTATAGACAACGAACGTTGCGTCCGTTCCTCCATCGTTGCGTCCGTTCTGCCTGACGAACGTTGCGTCCGTTCACCATCGTTGCTTCCGATGGTGCCAATGTCACATCAAGTACGTAAGCAGTGACGCATTTCTGATGGAACGAACGTTGCATCCGTTCCTAGAACGTTGCTTCCGTTCCTGACCCTCCGGACCATTTCTGATCATTCTGGGTCTAATCCCGAGCTCCGTTAATCCATTAGAAGTCTTCTTAATCCAGTTTTTAGGTTTAATTATCAATTACTTACTAAAACTGGGTACGGGCTAAAGGGGATCGGTTAACTCGTGCCCGGAAACGCAGCGGAAATATAAAAATTTTTAACAAAAGAAATCCGAGCACTTGTGTAGTATTCAAAAACTCAAACAACCATAGGGTGTTTAGAATTTTACCTATCAATCTCAAAGATTGATTTATGGCTCCAACCAAGTTGATAAACAACTAGACTCTTGAAAAGGGTAGACTCAATCTACAAGCTTCCAAGAGCACTCCTTGCTCAAAATGAATTCAACACTTCGAGCCTCCGAATTAGGTCCACGACTAGACGATCTAGATCCGCTCTAAATATGCACTAGAATATTTAGAGAATTTTGCATTGAGATTTTTCTTTTCTTCTTCCACAAAAATTGAAAGAAAACTTGGAGGAATAATATGGAGAGTGTTCGGCCACTTCCAAGTTTAAAATTGGAATTGAATGAATTGTGTAATGTGTGTATATTATATTAATGGAGAAGAATTGATTAGATACAATTAAAATCATGCATAGAAAAAATGCATGACTTGCATGGAAAATTGCATCCAATCTTCCAACCCTTCAAATTCCATCACACACATACATATATATATATATATGTATATAAATATATATATTTAAATGGTATTTTGAACTTATTTTAATTAAATATTAAACCTAAACACATTTAAGTTTAATCAATGAATTAAATTCAACTTGAACTCATTCAAGTACACTAGTAACAATAATTATATAACACTATTTTATTTGAGCTCTACAAGACTCAATAGTGTTTAATTATTTGTACATTAAAATGTCAACTAGTGTTAAATTAATTCAACACTTGAATTAATTAACTAAGTTCAAAATAATAGTTTAGAAAATCACCATTTTCATAAACTAATTATTTTAAGTCAACTTTTAATCTTGGAACATATTCACAAATTAAAAGTTACTTATTCCATTCGTTCTCCAATTTAGAAGTCAAACTTCTAATTTATTTTACTTATAAACTCCTTTATAAGTTGTTCAACACATTGAACTTATTTTAATCTCAACGGGATCTAGAAAGCTAGTACTTGTGTGACCCTCAATGGTTCACTGATACAACTAGCAGTGGGTTCACATCTCCATGTGATTCGGAATCAACAAGTCCCTTATATGAGCATACCCTATATATAGCTCCATTCATATTAATCAATACATTGATAATAAGAACGTCAGAAAACTCAAGTCTGATAGTACCCAACCAGTCATGTAAACGTCTAGCAGCATCGCTTACATGACTCCCTAGGTATCAAATGATAGTGCCTGCAAGAACCAATCAATTATGGTTAGCGTACAGTACGGTCCCTTCAACTCATATATCCCGACCGATTCGACAACCATTGGTTTATCGAGAGTTGTCATTGAATCAATAACTATGTGTCATGCCGTAGTTGCATCGAAAATGTAATTCAAGAAACTCCTTTCTTAATTACACTTACTCTGATCAGAGATTTCAAGCTACGTATGCATGATATAACATAGGATATCCATACCCGTAGGTAAGCGGTGAATCCCCGACTACAATGCATTGACTCCTATATGTTTCGTCACAACACCCAACATTGCCACCTGATGACCCCAGATGAGTCGGTAAACAAGTCAAAGTGAAGCACTAGCATACAGAGTCTCCATGTTGTCCCGGGTTATAAGGACTAATGGTGTACAACCATAAACTAGGACTTCTCCACTCGATAAGTGAGAACCACTTGAAAAATCCTTTAGGGAGGGTTGTTCAGTGCACTCTACAAGGAACACCTATTTGCATGCTTGGACATCTCCATGTCCCCTACCAATGAAACATGGTACTCACATCGCAAATACTAGTCTCAAGCTCGAGCGGCCTTTATCCTTCTTTATGGCGGCTGAATCGACTAGGAACAGTTTAGAATATACAGTATTCCAAATATGAGTTTCATGATAGTCATCACATGACCATCTCATATTCTTTCTACTATTTGTATATTCAAGGGCTTTATCTATGCAGCTTGCATGGGTATAAAGATAAAGATGTGCCAAATTAAATAATGTCAAATATTATTAAAATAAAGATTGTCATACAAGAGTTCTCTCAAGGACCATCGGCCAACACATTGGCTCGACGGGCACCTACTCTAACAATCTCCCACTTGCACTAGAGCCAACTACCCATATTCTTCAAACCCATTGATTCGCGATGCTTTTCGAACAATGGTCCTGGTAAAGGCTTAGTTAGTGGATCAGCAACATTATCTGCGGAGGCGACTCTGTCTAACAAGACATCTCCTCGTTCCACAATTTCCCGGATGATGTGGTATTTTCTCAGTACATGTTTGGATTTCTGATGAGACCTTGGTTCTTTTGCCTGAGCAACGGCACCAGTGTTGTCGCAGTACACCGGGACTGGATCAACTCCATTAGGAATAACTCCCAACTCTTGGACGAAATTCCTAATCCAAATAGCTTCCTTTGCAGCATCGGATGCAGCAATATATTCTGCATCAGTGGTTGAATCCGCAGTACTATTTTGCTTGGAACTCTTCCAACAAACAGCAGCACCATTGAGCATGAATATAAAACCGGAAGTTGACTTCGAATCATCAACATCGCTTTGGAAGCTAGAGTCGGTATAGCCTTCCAATTTTATTTCTCCACCCCCATAAACCAAGAATTATTCTTAGTCTTTCTCAAATACTTGAGAATGTCTTTCACAGCTTTCCAGTGTGGAAGACCAGGGTTCGATTGATATCTACTTGTAACACTAAGTGCAAAGGCCACGTCAGGACGTGTAGATATCATCGCATACATGATACTACCAATTGCAGATGCATATGGAATGTGTGTCATCGTCTCTATTTCTGCATCATTCTTGGGAGACATGGATTTGGATAGAGACACGCCATGACACATTGGTAGATGTCCTCTCTTAGACTCATCCATCAAAAACCTCTTCACGATGGTATCAATGTATGTGGACTGGGTGAGACCAAGCAATCTTTTCGATCTATCCCGATAGATTTGTATTCCCAATACAAAAAATGCTTCACCCAAGTCCTTCATCGAGAACTTACTCGATAACCATACTTTAGTTGATTGCAACATTCCTACATCATTCCCAATGAGTAGAATGTCATCAACATAAAGTACCAGGAATGTCACAGCACTCCCACTGACCTTCTTATACACACATGGTTCCTCAGGATTCTTAGTAAACCCAAACTCTTTGATTGTACCATCAAATCTGAGGTTCCAGCTCCTAGATGCCTGTTTGAGACAATAGATAGATCTCTGAAGTTTGCATACTTTATGCTCACTTCCGATAGATGTGAACCCTTCAGGTTGAGACATGTAAATTTCTTCCTTAATATCCCCATTAAGAAAAGTTGTCTTCACATCCATCTGCCATATTTCATAGTCATACCATGCGGCAATGGCAAGCAATATCCTTATGGACTTGAACATTGCGACTGGAGAAAAAGTTTCTTCAAAGTCAACTCCTTGCCTTTGAGTATAATCTTTTTCCACCAATCGAGCCTTGAAGGTCAGAACCTTCCCATCCGTCCCAAGCTTCCTCTTGTAAATCCATTTACACCCTATAGGAACAATTCCTTCAGGTGGATCCACAAGATTCCACACTTGGTTCGAATACATGGAATTCATCTCAGATTCCATAGCTTCAAGCCACTTGGATGAATCGGCATCAGACAATGCTTCCTTGAAGGTCCTTGGATCACATCCATGGTCAGGCTCATCTGGGCCCTCTTCAAGAAGCAGACCATACCTCATAGGTGGTCTTGAGATCCTCTCGGATCTTCTAGGAGCTTGTATCTCCTCTCTTGGTTGTTCGGGTGTGGGTTCCACAATCGTGGGTGTTTCTCAAACTTCTTCGAGTTCTATCATCTCCCATTTTCTATCCAATAGAAATTTCTTCTCCAAGAAGGTTGCATTTCTAGAAACAAACACCTTTGTTTCTTTGGGATGATAGAAATAATATCCAACCGAATTCCTTGGATATCCCATGAAGTAGCATAAAATGGATCGAGCATCCAATTTATCTCCCACTATCTGCTTCACATAAGCAGGGCATCCCCATATTCTTAGATAAGAATACTTTGGAGGTTTTCCCATCCATATCTCATATGGTGTCTTATAAACTGCCTTTGAATGGACATTGTTCAACAACAGTGCCGCTGTCACAAGTGCATATCCCCAAAAAGATGGCGGCAACTCCGTGAACCCCATCATAGACCGAACCATGTCCATCAAAGTTCGATTACGACGTTCTGAAACACCATTTAACTGAGGTGTACCAGGAGGAGTCCACTGTGAGAGAATCCCATTCTCCCTAAGATACTCTTGGAATTCAGTACTCAAGTACTCACCACCTCGATCCGATTGAAGTGCCTTGATGCTTCGTCCCAATTGTTTTTCTACTTCATTTCTGAATTCTTTGAACATTTCAAAAGCTTCAGATTTGTATTTCATCAAATACATATACCCATACCTAGAGAAGTCATCGGTAAAGGTAATGAAGTAAGAATGTCCGTGCTTAGTGGTGATGCTAAGTGGACCACACACATCTGTATGGATCAAATCCAACAGTCCCTTGGCTCGCTCCACATGGCCCTTAAAGGAAATTTTGGTCATCTTTCCTTTTAGACAGGGTTCACAAGTAGTAAGAGAATTAATATCAGACATATCAAACATGTCTTCTCCCACTAGCTTGTTCATCCTTTTAAAACATATATGACCTAATCGAGCATGTCATAAGTGTGCTGGATTTAGAGTATCTTGTTTTCTTTTGGATGTTGTTGATATCTCTTGGACATTATACATAGGAATATCTTTCAATTTTAAATTATAGAGATCATTTTCCAATTGTCCTGTACCAATTAAACATTCATTCTTGTAAATATTGCAAACACCTTTGCCAAATAAACAAGAATATCCATCTTTATCAAGCATAGAAATGGAAACAATGTTTTTCACCAAATATGGTACAAACAAAACATCTCTCAAACATAATTTAAAATCATTGTCCAACAATAAGTAAACATCTCCAATAGCTTTGGCTGCAACTCTTGCCCCATTGCCCATCCTCAAGAAGGTCTCACCATCTCTGAGTCTCCTACTTCTTGCCATCACCTGCAAATCATTACAGAGATGTGAGCCACAGCCGGTATCCAATACCCAAGAAGAAGAGTTAAGTGAAATGTTTACTTCAATGTAGAACATACCTTTTCCAGAACCATTCTGGTCAAGATATTCCTTGCAATTACGTTTCCAATGTCCAGGTTTCTTACAGTGATGACAGACGTCATTAGTCTTGTTAGCCTTAACTGGTGTGGCTACCACAACGGGACTCGGAGCTTGCCTCTTCAAGGGCACGTTCTTTTTGGGAGCATGGAAGGAACGCTTCTTTCCCTTCCCATGTGGTCTATTCTGTTGGAAACGCGGCTCTCAGATCAATCACGATTGATACCCGGTGCAGCGGAAGTTTAAAAATTTTATTATGGAACAATTCCATAGTGTGGGTATCAACCGTTCAACGATTAAATTATAAGTGTGTGTAAAATTTAAATAACAATTATTAAATTTTACCTTCAATCTCGAAGCGAGATTATTGGACACCAACAGAATTAATCTGCTCTTGTTGTCTCTCCTTGGAACCGATGAACTCCTTCAATCAGGTCCACGAATGAGGTTTAAATCCCTCTGACAGATTGCACTAGAAAATCTGTCAGAAGTTTTTCTGCGAAGAGATTAAACGAATCTGATTCGTTATTCCTGACTGCAATTCAAAATCACAGACCGGAATTTCTCTGACAGAGAGAGGGAGGGGTCGGCCGAAAATTGAGAGAGGGAGACTAGGGTTTTCGATTTTTGTCTCTCAAAATTATGACCTGTTGTGTCTAATTTCTGTACTGCAATAACTTATTTATAATGCAGGCCACTAACACCTTAGGGCCCATTAGTCATAAGTTGAGGCCCGACAGGCAAAGCCCGCATGTTCAGAAATTAATATAAAATTCATCGTGACTCCGATTGATGAACCGATTTCACCAATGTGCACAGAAACCATTTCTGCATATTTTAAAGTCAAGATAAATTTTCCTGAATCCGTATTCAGTGATTTCCAAAAATGTCCATCCCTATGTCATTTTAGGAAATCCTACTCCCTTACTCTTATTTAAGAAGTCCAACTTCTTTATTCATTAAATTTAACTCTTTAAATTTAACTATCTCAACGGGGATTAAAACTCCATTACACTGTGTGACCCTCAATGGTTCAGGGATACAGCTAGCCGTGGGCTCACAACTCCTTGTGACTCGGAACAACGATTTCCGACTTGCCCAACGAATCATGGTAAAGCGCCTAGCAACATCGCCCCATGATTCCCTAGGTATCACTGATAGTGCCTACAAGAACCAGTAGATTTTGGTTAGCGTACAGTACGGTCCCTTCATCCATATATCCCGATCGAATCAACAACCATTGGTATATCGAGAGTCGCTCAAGATTCGATAACTATGCAATACATCTTGAAGATCAAATTAGTGACATCGCATGTGCTACTAAGAAACCATTTCTTAAATCACATCAAGTACTCTGGCCAGAGATTCGTCACACTAATATCTCCTCAGATCGCATAGGATATCCACACTCGCAAGTATGTGGTGAATCCTTGACAACAATGCATCGACTCCTATATGTGTTGTAACTGTACCCAATCCCGACACCTGATGACCCCCATAGAGTCGGTAAACGAGTCAAAGCACAGTACTAGCATATAGAGTCTCCATGATGTTTCAAGTAGTAAGGACTAATGGTGTACAACCAAAACCGCGGACTTTATCCACTCGATAAGTGATAACCACTTGGAAAGTCCGGATAGGGTAGTTCGATTATTCATCCTATGAATCTCCATTCATCCTATGAATATCCATTTGCATGCTTCGAACATCTCCATGTTCCCTACCAATGAAACGTGGTACTCCGCATCGCAAATGCTAGTCTCAAACTCGAGCGATCCTTATCCTTATTATCGGACGGCTCAATCGACTAGGAACAGTTTAGAATATACAGTGACTATAAGATGTATTTCATGATAGACATCTCCATGTTCTACCACATCTTACATACACTATAGTACATTCAAGGTCTTTATCAAAACAACAATAGTATATCACAATATAACAATATGAAGAAAGATAAAGTCATTGCCATTAATAAAAGTGTAAATAATTTTAAACAAAAGATTGTTTGTACAAAGAGTCATCAAAGCCCATAGCCACAAGTTGGCTTACTGGGCACCCACTCTTTCAATCTCCCACTTGCCCTATAGCCAACTAGTCATACTACGTAGACCCATTGCTTCGCGATGTTTGTCAAACAATGGTCCTGGCAAGGGCTTAGTAAGCGGATCAGCGATATTGTCTGCAGAGGCCACTCGTTCGACAGTGATGTCTCCTCTTTCCACAATCTCCCGGATGATGTGGTATTTCCTCAGTACGTGTTTGGATCTTTGATGAGACCTTGGTTCCTTTGCTTGAGCAACGGCACCCGTGTTGTCACAGTACACCGGGACTGGACCAACAAATTCAGGAATGACGCCCAACTCTTGGACGAACTTCCTCATCCAAACGGCCTCTTTAGCAGCAGCTGATGCTGCAATGTATTCAGCCTCAGTGGTGGAATCCGCTGTGGTGTCCTGCTTGGAACTTTTCCAAGAGACAGCACCGCCATTGAGCATGAACACAAATCCAGAGGTTGACTTCGAGTCATCCAAGTCACTTTGGAAGCTAGAGTCGGTATAGCCTTCCAATTTCAGATCTCGTCCTCCATATACCATGAACATATTCTTAGTCCTTCGTAAGTACTTAAGAATGTCCTTCACGGCTTTCCAATGCATTTGACCAGGATTAGACTGATATCTGCTCGTGACACTCAGAGCAAATGCTACATCCGGTCTGGTAGATATCATCCCATACATGATACTACCTATAGCTGACGCATATGGTACATGTGTCATATTCTCTATCTCTGCATCAGTCTTGGGACACATAGACTTGGATAGAGAAACTCCATGACACATGGGTAGATGTCCTCTCTTGGACCCATCCATTGAAAACCGTTTCAATATGGTGTCGATGTAGGTTGATTGAGTGAGTCCTATCATTCTCTTAGATCTATCTCTATAGATCTGTATCCCAAGAATGTAGGATGCCTCACCCAAATCCTTCATCGAGAATCTACCTGATAACCATATCTTTGTTGACTGCAACATCCCTACATCATTCCCAATGAGTAGGATGTCATCAACATAAAGTACTAAGAATGTCACAGCATCCTTAACTACTTTCTTGTACACGCACGGTTCCTCCGGGTTCTTGATGAAACCAAAATCTTTTATTGTTTCATCAAATTTCTGGTTCCAACTTCTTGATGCTTGTTTTAGACCATAAATTGATCTCTGAAGCTTGCATACCTTATGCTCGCTTCCCATGGATGTGAACCCCTCAGGCTGCTTCATATAGATTTCTTCCTTAATGTCTCCATTAAGAAAGGCAGTCTTCACATCCATTTGCCATATCTCATAGTCATACCATGCAGCTATGGCAATAAGGATTCTTATGGACTTGAACATTGCAACTGGTGAAAAGGTTTCATCATAGTCAACTCCTTGCCTTTGAGTATAACCTTTTGCCACCAATCGTGCCTTGTAGGTCAATACCTTACCATCAGGCCCAAGCTTTCTTTTGTAGATCCATTTACACCCTATTGGAACAATTCCATCAGGAGGATCTACTAAAGACCAAACTTGGTTTGTATGCATCGAATCCAATTCAGACTGCATAGCTTCAAGCCAAAAATTTGAATCCGCATCAGAAATTGCTTCCTTGAAGTTTCTTGGATCACATCCAATGTCGGGTTCATCTTGATCCCCTTCAAGAAGAAGACCATATCGAACAGGAGGTCTAGAAGTCCTCTCGGATCTTCTAGGTTCAGGCGTGTCCGGTAATGGTTCCTGAGGCATAGGATCGTTATTTTGTATTTCGGGTTCTTCTCGAACTTCTTCGAGTTCCATTATCTCGCCTTTCTTATCCAATAAGAACTCCTTCTCCAAGAAGGTGGCATTCCTAGAAACAAACACCTTTGTTTCAGCAGGATAATAGAAATAATATCCGATTGAATTCTTCGGATACCCTACAAAATAACATAAGCTGGATTGACTATCCAACTTATCTCCCACTGTCCGCTTCACGTAAGCAGGACATCCCAAATCCTTAAGTACGAATACTTAGGAGCTTTGCCATTCCATAACTCGTATGGTGTTTTGTCCACTGCTTTAGTGTGGACGTTGTTCAACAACAATACCGCCGTTTCAAGAGCATAGCCCCAAAACGAAGGTGGAAGCTCAGTGAAGCTCATCATAGATCGAACCATGTCCAACAGAGTTCGATTACGACGCTCCGATGCACCATTAAGCTGTGGTGTCATAGGAGGAGTCCACTGAGAGAGAATCCCATTCTCTTTTAGATAGTCCAAAAACTCGGTACTCAAGTATTCTCCACCTCGATCCGATCGAAGTGCTTTAATACTTTTACCTAGCTTGTTTTCTACTTCAGCCTTGAATTCTTTGAACTTTTCAAATGCTTCAGACTTATATTTCATTAAATATAAATACCCATACCTTGAATAATCGTCAGTAAAGGTAATGAAGTAGGTGTGGCCATATTGAGTCCCAACTCTAAATGGTCCACAAACATCTGTATGGATCAAATCCAACAGATTTTGACTACGCTCAGGTTTCCCCTTAAAAGGAGATTTAGTCATTTTTCCTTTTAGGCAGGATTCACAAGTAGGTAGAGAGTTAATATCAGACATATCAAACATGCCCTCTCCCACTAGCTTGTTCATTCTCCTTGAGGAAATATGGCCTAGCCTAGCGTGCCAAAGGTTTGCTGGGTTTTGACTATCGATTTTCCTTTTGTTTGTTGTCGCCGGTTTATCAATATAATTTATTGGAACGTCTTTTAGTTTTAAGTTGTATAGATCGTTTTCAAGTTGTCCATTTCCAATCAAACATTCATTCTTGTAAATATTGCAAATCCCATTCACAAAATTGCAAGAATAACCATCTCTATCAAGCATAGAAATAGAAATAATGTTTTTAATTAAATCTGGAACAAATAAAACATCTCTTAATAATAACTTAAAACCATTCTGCAAAGTTAAACAAACATCTCCAATGGCCGTAGCTTCAACTCTGGAACCATTCCCGAGCCTCAGCTGGGTCTCACCCATTCTAAGCCTGCGACTTCTTGTCATCACCTGCAAATCATTGCAAATGTGAGATCCACATCCGGTATCCAATACCCAAGAAGTTGTATTAAGTGAAATGTTTATTTCAATATAGAACATACCCTTTGCAGTTCCCAACTGCTCTAGATATTCCTTGCAGTTGCGCTTCCAATGACCCGGCTTCTTGCAGTAATGGCAAACATCCTTGGATTTTGCATTGTTTGAAGCCTTTGTCTTGTGCTTCTTCTCGGGCTTGACTTTCTTGGGTGGGGCAGAACGTTTCTTGCCCTTCATACTTGGCCCCTTCTTAGCAGAAGATGAGGAGCCCACCAAGAAAGCTGGCTTATCCTTCTTAAGTGTGGATTCATATGTCACAAGCATATTGACCATCTCTTCAAGGGTGGCCTCTATCTTGTTCATATTAAAATTTATCACAAATCCATCAAACGAAGAAGGAAGAGACAGAAGCAGTAAATCCACGTTGAGTTCATGCTCCAACACCAAATCAAGGGTCGCTAACTTTTGTATGAGCCAAATCACTCGTACCCCATGATCACGGACCGAAGTCCCTTCACGCATGCGACACGTCATCAGCTCCTTAACAGTAGCGAACCTTTCAGCCCTCGATTGAGCCCCAAAAAGTTCCTTGAGTTGAGCGTGAATGTCAGCAGCATTCACGGTGTCCTCAAATCGCCTCTGGAGTTCATCAGACATCGAGGCTTGCATATAGCATTTGGTCTTGATGTCATGGTCCCACCATGCATCAAGTTTGGCCAATTCCTCCGGACTTACATCAGCTGGTGCTTCCTTCGGAGGTGCTTTCTCTAACACGTAGAGCATTTTCTCCGAAGTCAAGACAATCTTCAACTTCCGGAACCATTCCGTATAGTTGGCGCCAGTCAACTTGTTTTGTTCGAGGATCGAGAATAATGGATTACGCGAATTCATTGTATGAAATACTGAAAAGAAAAACAGACATATATCAATGATTGTTTAAGCAATTTACTAAGACATAAAATAGGCGAATTTAATTTTATGAATCTCACTCCCACTATTTTAACGATTTCACTACCCTCTAGTGAAAACGGGAAACTTTTTCCTTAGTGAGAACATGGAGTCCAATTGACAAACTTATGGTCCCGAATAATATCAGCCAGCCATAATTCTCAAAAGGTAGAGCCCAATTGCTTCCAAAGCAACCCCCATGTATTTACCTCATGTCCAATAAGGGCCCAATAATATGACGCCGTTTAAAGTGACATGTCAAGATGACCCATCAATATTAAGTTGTGATGGACGGTCGCCATGTGGATCCCCCAATAATATGAGCCGATCCCATGGGAGTTCCACCCAACTTACAACATTTGTCGATCCAATGTACAGCTTTCCGACGGACGGGCCCCCCAATAATATGAGCCGGACCGTATCCGCGGGTAGCATCACATACATTGACCGTTGATGGAAGGTAGGAACATTTAAACAAATTTAAATTTCCTTTATTTATCTTGATATCAATTTTAAATCATATTTAAAATGAGGGATTTTAATTATAAAAAATTTGTCTCATCATAATCATTTTATTGCATGCTTGCCGGATTCACGCAATTATGTCTAAAACATGCATACAATCATAATATCATATATTATATAGGATGATCGATTCCATTTCTAATTGACCCGTGGTTGCCAATCACGAGTCTTAGTCCAATCCTAGGTAATATGCAGTATGCAATGCAATCCTATTACATTAGCTTCCAATTTACATTTCTTCGTCTTTATTGTCTGCTGGGCCCACCATCTTCAAATCTTGATCTCCCACTAAATCTAATGTATTTACAATAAATAACAATGACAAGTAGGGGATACATTTTTAGGGGGTGGGAACGGGCCATAAACCAAGCCCACTTTTATTACATATGACATTCATATCGGGCCATAAACCAGGCCCATTAATAAAACCAACAACAATAAAAACAAATGTAAATTCCTAACATACACCTACAAAATTGGTCATGGCAATCGATCATCCTTATCCAATAACATTTAATTCAAAATTAATTTATTGGATAACATGCAGTGGCATTTCAAATTTAAACAGGATAAAATCATATTTTATATATAAAATCTCATTTTACATATAAAATCATATTTTATCTCTTTATCAAATAAAATCATATTTTATCTACAAAATCCAATTTTATAGATAAAATCATATTTTATTTAATATATTCATAAGATCAAATCTTATCATCAATTGTACCAAAAATAATTGATTTCAAAATTCAATTTAAGGATAAAATATTAAAATTTTCCAAAAATTCAAATTTATCCAAAAATCAATTTTAAAATTTACGGACTCGAACAATTCGATCCGAAATCTCGTGAACCAATCAAAAACAATTTTTGACCGGACCAAAAATAAAATTTTAACACATTAAAATTAATTTTAAATAAAAAATTTAATTTTTCCCGCGGGCCGCCCGGGACACTCCCGGGCCGGCCCGCACCCGTGGGCGCGGGCCGGGGCAGCCCGGCTGCCCCTTTAGGGCAGCAACGGTTGCTGCCCTGGCGGCGCCTGGCGCCGCCCCTGGGCGGCGCCGTGCGCTGCCCTGGGCGGCGCCGAGCGTCGCCCCTGGGCGGCGCCGTGCGCCCCCTTTGGGCGGCGCCGTGCGCCCCCTTTGGGCGGCGCCGTGCGCCGCCCGGGGCAGCAACAATTGCTGCCCCACCGGGCAGCGATCCAATCGCTGCCCGGGTTTTTGCCCCGAAAATTTTTTTTTATTTAAAAATATTTATTTTGTTTCAAAAACCGAGACTCAAAAATTTTTGTACAATTGATTAATTTAATCGTTTGATCTGAGCAACCTGGCTCTGATACCACTGTTGGAAACGCGGCTCTCAGATCAATCACGATTGATACCCGGTGCAGCGGAAGTTTAAAAATTTTATTATGGAACAATTCCATAGTGTGGGTATCAACCGTTCAACGATTAAATTATAAGTGTGTGTAAAATTTAAATAACAATTATTAAATTTTACCTTCAATCTCGAAGCGAGATTATTGGACACCAACAGAATTAATCTGCTCTTGTTGTCTCTCCCTGGAACCGATGAACTCCTTCAATCAGGTCCACGAATGAGGTTTAAATCCCTCTGACAGATTGCACTAGAAAATCTGTCAGAAGTTTTTCTGCGAAGAGATTAAACGAATCTGATTCGTTATTCCTGACTGCAATTCAAAATCACAGACCGGAATTTCTCTGACAGAGAGAGGGAGGGGTCGGCCGAAAATTGAGAGAGGGAGACTAGGGTTTTCGATTTTTGTCTCTCAAAATTATGACCTGTTGTGTCTAATTTCTGTACTGCAATAACTTATTTATAATGCAGGCCACTAACACCTTAGGGCCCATTAGTCATAAGTTGAGGCCCGACAGGCAAAGCCCGCATGTTCAGAAATTAATATAAAATTCATCGTGACTCCGATTGATGAACCGATTTCACCAATGTGCACAGAAACCATTTCTGCATATTTTAAAGTCAAGATAAATTTTCCTGAATCCGTATTCAGTGATTTCCAAAAATGTCCATCCCTATGTCATTTTAGGAAATCCTACTCCCTTACTCTTATTTAAGAAGTCCAACTTCTTTATTCATTAAATTTAACTCTTTAAATTTAACTATCTCAACGGGGATTAAAACTCCATTACACTGTGTGACCCTCAATGGTTCAGGGATACAGCTAGCCGTGGGCTCACAACTCCTTGTGACTCGGAACAACGATTTCCGACTTGCCCAACGAATCATGGTAAAGCGCCTAGCAACATCGCCCCATGATTCCCTAGGTATCACTGATAGTGCCTACAAGAACCAGTAGATTTTGGTTAGCGTACAGTACGGTCCCTTCATCCATATATCCCGATCGAATCAACAACCATTGGTATATCGAGAGTCGCTCAAGATTCGATAACTATGCAATACATCTTGAAGATCAAATTAGTGACATCGCATGTGCTACTAAGAAACCATTTCTTAAATCACATCAAGTACTCTGGCCAGAGATTCGTCACACTAATATCTCCTCAGATCGCATAGGATATCCACACTCGCAAGTATGTGGTGAATCCTTGACAACAATGCATCGACTCCTATATGTGTTGTAACTGTACCCAATCCCGACACCTGATGACCCCCATAGAGTCGGTAAACGAGTCAAAGCACAGTACTAGCATATAGAGTCTCCATGATGTTTCAAGTAGTAAGGACTAATGGTGTACAACCAAAACCGCGGACTTTATCCACTCGATAAGTGATAACCACTTGGAAAGTCCGGATAGGGTAGTTCGATTATTCATCCTATGAATCTCCATTCATCCTATGAATATCCATTTGCATGCTTCGAACATCTCCATGTTCCCTACCAATGAAACGTGGTACTCCGCATCGCAAATGCTAGTCTCAAACTCGAGCGATCCTTATCCTTATTATCGGACGGCTCAATCGACTAGGAACAGTTTAGAATATACAGTGACTATAAGATGTATTTCATGATAGACATCTCCATGTTCTACCACATCTTACATACACTATAGTACATTCAAGGTCTTTATCAAAACAACAATAGTATATCACAATATAACAATATGAAGAAAGATAAAGTCATTGCCATTAATAAAAGTGTAAATAATTTTAAACAAAAGATTGTTTGTACAAAGAGTCATCAAAGCCCATAGCCACAAGTTGGCTTACTGGGCACCCACTCTTTCATATTCTTTGAACCAGATGAAGATCCCACATAAAGAACCGGCTTCTCTTTCTTGATTGTGGATTCAAACGTAACAAGCATGTTAACCAACTCCTCAAGGGTTGGATCTAACCTGTTCATGTTGAAATTCACCACAAAAGGATCAAATGAGCTAGGCAGTGACAAGAGCAACACGTCTGTGGTCAACTCAGTTGGTAGCACAAGATCCATGCTAACGAGTTTCTCCACAAGCCCAATCAACTTCATACCATGCTCATGGACTGAAGCCTCATCTCGCATGCGCAAAGTGATTAGCTCCTTGACAATCGCATGTCGAAGTGGGCGTGTTTGTTCACCAAATAGTTCTTTGAGATGCAAATGAATGTCAGCAGCATGCTTTGCACTCTCAAAACGTCGCTGAAGCTCATCATTCATAGAAGCCTGCATATAACACTTGGCTTTCAAGTCATGGTCACACCAATCCTTGTAAGTCTGTAGCTCCTCAGGGCTACAATCAGTCGGAGCCGTATCAGGGGGCGACTCATCAAGTGTGTATGCAATCCTCTCCGAGTTCAAGAAGATTTTCAAATTTCTTAGCCAATCGAGATAATTTGGACCGGTCAGTAAATGTTTGTCGAGTATAGTAGATAGCGGATTGCGAATTGATGACATTGTCAAAACTTGTACTGAAAAATAATAACAGATAAATGTCAATGACTATTTTAAAATATTCAATAAGATATAAAGTGTGGACTTTAACTTTATAAATATTTACTCCCACTATTTTTGACATTTTTACTACCCTCTAGTAAAAAATGGGAAACTCCTTTCCTCAGTATGTACATAAGGTCCAATTAGCCAATTACGATCCCGAATAATATCAGCCAATCATAATTTCTAAAAGGTAGTTTCCAATTGCATCTCCATGCAACCCTTAGGTAAACTTTTTTCTCACGCTTGATTAGGACCCAATAAAATGACGTCGTTCATCTTTACGTGTCAAGCCTTACCCATCGATATCGAACCTTAATGGACGGTCGCCATGAGTTTCCCCAATAATATGAGCCGAAGTCATGGGAGTTCCACGTAGTTCACATCACCATGTCAATGGATGTCACAGATTTCCGGCATCCAAAACCCCCCAATAATATGAGCCGAGTATTGAATACGGGTAGCGTTCGTCATGCATCCATTGTCGATGGAAGACATGGAAATTATAAACACATTTATAATTTCCCTTTTCGGGCTTGATATAAATTTTGAATCTAATTCAAAATGAGGATTTTTAATTTTGAAAAAGGTCTCATCATTAATTTTAAAGATCGCCATGTTTGATCGTATGTTTGCCGGATTCATGCAACTTTGTTATTATAAAATAATAACGCACATACTAATTAATAAGGATGATCAATCGCCCCAAAAACTATTTGGCCCGTGTGAGCCAAACACGGGCCTAGGTCCAATTCCTAGGGAATGCATGGGATGCAAATGCAACAATTACATAAGCTTCCAATATTTACATGTCTTGGATCTTCATAATTCATCATGGCCCACCATCTTCCAATCTTGAACTTCCGCTATCAAATATTTTACATGAAAATATCCATGGCAAATAGGGATACATCTCATGGGGTGGGAACGGGCCATAAACCAAGCCCACTTTGTAATTTGATAATTATTACAACCATTCAACACAAAATATCCTAGCATACACCTAGCAAATTGGTCTTGGGCTTTTAATCATCCTTCATGCACAATATCACATATCATACACCATCAATTAATTATCTCAATAATCAATTGATCAAATATTATATATCTTGGTCCAATCACTAACCACCACAATTATAAAATAAATTAACAAAATAAACAAACACCTTTGTTTACTTTCAAATTAATTTATTTATAATTGCATTTCTTGTAAATCACAATTTACTATAAATAATCAAAGTCACACTTTAACTATTTATTTTATGAGAAAAATCACATATTATAAAGTTTAATTTTTCATAAAAATCAACTATAATATATTTAACAATTTAGGGCCTATGACACATGATATTCCAAAACACCTTTTGAAAAACTCAAGTCATCATAGTCGTCACCGAAACTCCATCGTCGGATTTCGGCCAAATTTTTTTTTTTTTTTTTATTAAAAATATGGGGCAGCCCACGGCTGCCCCTAGGACACCATAGGCTGCCCGAAACCATAAAAAATATTTTTTTTTTGTGTAGTACAATACTCTTTTGTGTAGTATTTGTTGGATATTTGTTGGATATTCTGTTGAGGTCAATTTCTAAAATGCATGACTTACATGGAAAATTGCATCCAATCTTCCAACCCTTCAAATTCCATCACACACATACATATATATATATATATATATGTATATAAATATATATATTTAAATGGTATTTTGAACTTATTTTAATTAAATATTAAACCTAAACCCATTTAAGTTTAATCAATTAATTAAATTCAACTTGAACTCATTCAAGTACACTAGTAACAATAATTATATAACACTATTTTATTTGAGCTCTACAAGACTCAATAGTGTTTAATTATTTGTACATTAAAATGTCAACTAGTGTTAAATTAATTCAACACTTGAATTAATTAACTAAGTTCAAAATAATAGTTTAGAAAATCACCATTTTCATAAACTAATTATTTTAAGTCAACTTTTAATCTTGAAACACATTCACAAATTAAAAGTTACTTATTCCATTCGTTCTCCAATTTAGAAGTCAAACTTCTAATTTATTTTACTTATAAACTCCTTTATAAGTTGTTCAACACATTGATCTTATTTTAATCTCAACGGGATCTAGAAAGCTAGTACTTGTGTGACCCTCAATGGTTCACTGATACAACTAGCAGTGGGTTCACATCTCCATGTGATTCGGGATCAACAAGTCCCTTATATGAGCATACCCTATATATAGCTCCATTCTTATTAATCAACACATTGATAATAAGAACGTCAAAAAACTCAAGTCTGATAGTACCCAACCAGTCATGTAAACGTCTAGCAGCATCGCTTACATGACTCCCTAGGTATCAAATGATAGTGCCTGCAAGAACCAATCAATTATGGTTAGCGTACAGTACGGTCCCTTCAACTCATATATCCCGACCGATTCGACAAACATTGGTTTATCGAGAGTTGTCATTGAATCAATAACTATGTGTCATGCCGTAGTTGCATCGAAAATGTAATTCAAGAAACTCCTTTCTTAATTACACTTACTCTGATCAAAGATTTCAAGCTACGTATGCATTATATAACATAGGATATCCATACCCGTAGGTAAGCGGTGAATCCCCGACTACAATGCATTGACTCCTATATGTTTCGTCACAACACCCAACATTGCCACCTGATGACCCCAGATGAGTCGGTAAACAAGTCAAAGTGAAGCACTAGCATATAGAGTCTCCATGTTGTCCCCGGTTATAAGGACTAATGGTGTACAACCATAAACTAGGACTTCTCCACTCGATAAGTGAGAACCACTTGGAAAATCCTTTAGGGAGGGTTGTTCAGTGCACTCTACAAGGAGCACCTATTTGCATGCTTGGACATCTCCATGTCTCCTACCAATGAAACATGGTACTCACATCGCAAATACTAGTCTCAAGCTCGAGCGGCCTTTATCCTTCTTTATGGCGGCTGAATCGACTAGGAACAGTTTAGAATATACAGTATTCCAAATATGAGTTTCATGATAGTCATCACATGACCATCTCATATTCTTTCTACTATTTTTATATTCAAGGGCTTTATCTATGCAGCTTGCATGGGTATAAAGATAAAGATGTGCCAAATTAAATAATGTCAAATATTATTAAAATAAAGATTGTCATACAAGAGTTCTCTCAAGGACCATCGGCCAACACATTGGCTCGACGGGCACCTACTCTAACAATGGGCTACTACATGTTTATTATTGTTTGTATGATTTAATATATCAAGATTATGTTGCATTCATCTTGAACCCTACCTTGAAAAGCATAGAGAGCTGATTGACCTAGATTGAGAAATGACGTTTGGAGAGCTATAGTTGAGTGGCATGAAATGTAGATTTACTTCCAGAGCTAGAAGACTCACTATAGTTGCACCGAAGTCAAGGGACTGAGATATTTGATGCCACCCCGATTGGGAGAGTAGGTGGTTGTTAAATATTTTATTCTTTGGGATCCCAAAAAACTATGATTTATTGATATCAGATTTGATAGCCTATTCCTTGAAACATGCATTGCATTTATGCATTAACCTAGATATTTCTATGGTTTAGAATATGCGTTTATAAATGCTAGCATGTTATTATATGCTATTCAAGATATGAATGTGTTTATGTGTTTGGTATGAGATTGATGTAGATGAACATATATGCTTTAAGAATTGAAACAAAGTGTCAATACGTATCATAATTGAACATAAATTTATAAAATGTACTGAAATTCATCTCTTTAACCATGGTATCCTGATCAATACCTAATTGTTACTCCTCTAAGGAGGCGATGCCATATATATGTTGTATAACCTACTGCATCAAGGTCTTATCATATCTTATAATGTTTCAGAAATTACTTTAACACTTTTAATTTGAATCCTAATAGCTCACATAATGAACTGAAATTCATCTCTTATGTATGATATACTAATCAATCTCTATTTAATTTGTTACTCCTCCAAGATACGAGACAATATATCTTACCATATTATAGTACATCAACCCCTTAGAAAAACTCTCATGGTAAATTAAATGGTGAGACTAAATTGTCGTTTTTTAATAATAAATTTTCATGACATTTCACAAGAAATATTTGAATATATTTTCGTAACTTTGAAAATTCACAAACCTAAATAAAAATTGAAAATCTCACTAACCTACTTCTTAATCCACAAATTCCCATTTGGCCTATGCTGACGATGTCATTATTTTTGCCAATGGGGGATCCTGCAGTATTCAGCGTCTCAAAGACTTTTTGGCTCACTACGAGAATTGCTCGGGCCAGCTCGTGAATGTGGCCAAGAGTGCCATGATCTTTTCTTCGGGTTGGACCGCTCGTCGCCGCTCCCGTTTGCTGCATATCACCGGGTTCACGAAGGGACAGTTTCCCTTGAAATACCTTGGAGCTCCTCTTTTTCGTGGAAATCGCAAGTGCTCTCTGTTTGAGCTTCTTCTGCAGTCGGTCCAGAAAAAGCTGGAGGGATGGGAGTCCCGATCCCTTGCTCCTGGTAGTAGGATGACCCTGATCAGTAGTGTGCTCCTTTCAATCCCGATTTATCTCTGTCAGGTGATCCAGCCTCCTTTGGCTGTCTTGGAGAAATTGGAGATTACCTTTAATGCTTTTCTTTGGGGCTCCAGACCCTTAGAAAATAAGTGGCATTGGGCCCTCTGGTCTCGCGTCTGCCTCCCGGTGAAAGAAGGAGGCCTGGGTTTTCGTCGGCTGAAGGACATTGTTGACATCTTCTCTATGAATTTGTGGTTCAGATTCAGGCAGGGTTCCTCTCTCTGGGCAGGATTCCTTTTCAGGAAGTATTGCCGGATGGTGAGCCCTATCTGCGCTCCCTCTCGTGGAGCCATCTCTCCCACTTGGCGGCGCTTGCTCCAAATTAGACCTCGTACGGAGCCTGGGATCCAGTGGAGGATTGGTCATGGGGAAGTTTCTTTTTGGGATGATATCTGGTTGGGTGACGCCCTTCTGTCGAGAAGGTGTGATTTCAGAGGGGACCGGATGAGGCCCACCATGTCCTTTTTCCTGTGGCGATTTTGGCATCGATGGTTGCCTGTGGATGAGGTGCTCCAGCAGCGTGGTTTCTCCCTTGTGTCCAAGTGCTAGTGTTGTGAGATGTCGGAGACATTCACGCACATTTTCATCAACGGCCCCATTTCTGGTTCTGTGTGGCATTTCTTTGGGGCCATCTTTAGAGTTCGCATCCCTATCACTGAGAATTTCAGTATGTTTCTTAGTGCTTGGAAAAAGGGTCGCGAGTGGTCTCCTGGGGGTAATGTGAGAGAATTTCTTTCTTTTGTCATGCTTTGGTTCCTTTTGACTGCACGCAATGATGCCAAGCACCGTCACTTACCCTCCTTTGTGGAGACGGTTAAGTTCCAGGTTTTGTCTTACTTGAGACTTGCCCATTCCACATCCATTATCAAGCCCCGCCTCTGGCTGGGGGCTTTGCAGGCTGCGAGGAAGATGGGCATTTTGGTTGGCCTCCAACGGACTCATAAGACTGCGATCGTCCGTTGGTTGAGGCCTCCAACTAGGTTCATCAAGCTCAATGTTGATGGGATCTCGAGAGGTAACCCGGATGAGTCTTCTGTGGTTGTCTGGGATTCTTCTGGTAGGGTCTTGGCGTTCTTTAGTGAGTTCATTGGTTTGGGGTCCAATGTCCATGCAGAACTTTGGGCAGTTTGGAGGGGTATTCTTCTCTGTTCTGACCTTAGCCTTTTCCCCCTTTGGATTGAGACCGACTCCTAGATAGCCATTCAGATTCTTAGATCTCGGAGGTGCCATTGGGATTTGGACCATATTGTTTTGAGGTCAAGTGTTTTGGTGCGGAATAGGCTGGTTCATTTCTCGCATATCTATCGGGAAGGGAATTCGGTTGCGGATGCGTTGGCGTGGCAGGCTCATGATCATAGGCAGTGTTTGTTGGAGATTGGTGTTCCTCTAACCACCCACATCGCTGATTTGGCCCGTTCTGATTTATCCAGGCTTCCATATCTTAGATCTAGGTTCAGCTAGAGCCTCTTGCTCGCTTTTGGCCGCTTCTTTTGGGATTCTTTTTATTCATCTTTTTCTCTAGGTTAGCCTAGAACTTATATATATATATATATATATATATATAGCTATCTATTTTTCTTTGCAGGTACAGCTCTCCGGCCTCTTTCCGAAGCTTCTTGGAGTCAGTTTGTCTCCCTGCCTGTTCGCTTTGCTCCTTCAGGGAGATGGAGTTGTCAGGCATTTACTGTGGTTTCCCTTGCTTGGCTCTTGCCTTTGGATGGTGGTAGATGTGAGGGGCCTTACATGCCCCTTGCATTTTGGATTTTCCAGTCTACTTGGGTTTCTGGATATGGTTTGAGCTCCATTCGCCATATCACTGATACTTTTTGCTCAGGGCCTGTTGGTTTGCGGTCTCTCCTCCTTTTTCGAGGCGACCTTTGTTGTATAGTGACTCTCCAGCTGATCGTGATTTTATGGACATATTTCTAGCGTAGAACTGATCTCTAGTCCACCTCAAGATGGTGTCAGCTCTCCTCTCGCGCCTCAGGATCTGATTTTTCTTTAAATGAGCTCGAGTTGTGGATTTCTGCTGGCTTTTGATGCACGGGATGACTGCTGACGATGACTTAGTTAGTTGTCTATGTTTTTTTTGTATGTATTCATTTATATCCTAGGGTTTTTTTGGTTGTATTTTATTCGATTTTCTAGCTGTTCTGATGTGACTTTTACCGTTGTATAGCCTTTTGGGGAGGTCTTGGCCTAGTCTCCCTCCCCCTTTAGGTTTTATATGTATGGTTTATCTATGTTTATATATAGGTAGGGGTCTGCCTAACAAACCCCCCCCCCCCCCCCCCCCCCCCCCCGCCCCCACACCCCAAAAAAAAAAACAAACCATATCGAATAAGGGCATGATTGGTACGTTAGAATGGAATAAGGAAGGAATGAAATCAACTTTGAAATGGAATGACAACGGAAATGGAATGATACTTTTATTTCATTCCAATGATTGATATTGAAAAAATTGAAAAGGAATGGAATGAAATTATTTTAATAATCAAATATTTTTAACCAAAAATAAAAAATAATAACTACTCATATGTTATTATTATTATTATTAATATTATTACTATTATTAAATACTAAATTAATAATATTATAAAATTATTTTATTTTATTTCATTTATCTTATATATTAATCAGAATATTTTTTAATATAATAATATTTTTATGATAATAAAAAAATAATTATTATAATAATAAAAATTAAAAATATATTAATAATTATTATTAGTATTAGTTAAATAATAAAATAATAAAATATATAATAGTAATAAATATTAATTTTTTAATTAATATTTATTAAATAATAATATCGATAGATAAATATATAATAAATCATATTAATAATAATGATATATACGTAATAATAATTATTTATATATAATATTAAAATAATTATATAATAATTTGTTGTTTTATATATAATATTAAATATTATTGTTATTATTATATAAGGTTAGAAATATAAAAATAAACTAAATATAAAAAAAATTCTTAAAAAATAAAAAAGGAGAGTGGGAATGACCATTCTCATCCAAAATGGATAAAATGACCATTCTCATGAACCATACCAAACATAGGTATGAGAAATGAGATGGAAATGCTCATTCCATTTCCATCTCATTCCTTCATATCAATCATGTCCTAAGTGTATCAAATCCAATCCCAAATAACACAGTCAAACCCTGAAACCGAAAACTCAATGGTGTTGCTCCTCGCCTCAGGGCTCAATACAGCCTGCGTCATCCAATCTGAGGTTTGTCCCGCATAATGAGGTGTCCAAGATGAAAACAAGGACGTGAGCGCTAACACCGAGTACAATAAATATGAGTATACAAACTTATGTATGAATGCATATGACGTGAACTAGGTAACTGGATAAACTGAGAAAAGATCATGGTCAACTGGAGGCGCTAGAATGCATAGTATCAACACGGAAATACCTCTCAGGATAACTAGCACAAAATATCCGGACGTGGATCTGGAAATATGCTAGAAACATCATAGCTGTAAGGCCCGAAAATATTAAGTTCTTAAGTACGGGATTTACGATTTAAATTCCGAATAAGAGAGAATATATAAATTTCAGAATTTATGGAAATTAGAAATTTCAATTTCGGGTTAGAAATATTTAATTTGAGGATTTTTCGGATTTTAAGATTTTAATATCCGGAATTCTTAAATTAAAAGATTAAAAATATTTGAATTGATATTTATGGAATTTAAAATGTGAATTCCACGATTATAAATATCAAGGATTTAATTTGAGGAAGAAATCCGAGCAAGGGCCAGTTTGCAAATATTGAGAAATTCAAGGACTAAAATGCGATAAGATCCGAAATGATTTAATTTTAATTCGAGACTATTTAATTTGAGAATGTTTAGAGTTTTGAATTAAATTCTATTATTCTTAAATTATTTAGGATTAAAATTGAATTAAATCGCTTGTGCGGGGACTGAATTGCAATTAGGCCAAAGTTCAGGGACCAAAATGCAATTTCCTTGCAACTTGGTCATTAAAAACGTTTAAAGAAGGGGAAAGTGATCATAATGGGCAGAAGCAACCGAGATAAGGGAGAAACAATGGTTCCAAGTCCATTTTTGTCCCTTTAAACTCCAATATCTTTTGATCTGCCCGGTAGAATTTCCGATTGATCGTATATTTGCGATCACAGCTTTGAGTGCTATATTTTGGCGTAAGTTTTATGAATTTCTACCATGTTTGAATTTTATGATGTTGTTAGAATTATGATTTGATTGTATTTACATGTTATAGCCTATATGACGATAGCATATCTAAGACGGATCGAGAAAAGATCGTCGTTTGAACATGTTTTTGATTTTTGAAAGAATTGTTGAAATTCTGAAATTATGGGACTACATATTTCGAAATTTAGCTGTAGAATTGGTGATGATATGAGATTGATATGATTGTCATATTGATGTTTACGCTTTTGGAAAGCTCGAAATCGTATCGTTACGCCGCCGGGTCAAGAAGTTGAATTGTTATGCATTCTCAATGTCTAGAGCTCATCTTCAAGTTATTGTGGATGAATTGAATATGTGATTATGTTGAGAATGAAGATATAATGATATTTGAATCGAAATATTTATCGGACTCGAATAGTTGCGACGTCGGTTGGAGTTTCGATTGTATTAGCAAGATTTGAATTGAATAATCTTTAAAGAATCATCGATTCAGATTGGAATTGATGTTTAGATATGTTATAATCTATTTCAGATTTGAATTGAAGATTATCGAATTTGAATCGACGAGTTCGAGTTCGAATGACTTGAAGTGTTTGAGATTGAATCAAGAACACCTTCAATTAGCAAAGATTGAAATGAGCAGAATTTGATGACAGATTTGGGCAGATTGTAGTTGATCAAGAAGTGCAAGAATGTCAGATATGTTATTCAGAATACAGGTATGAATAGACAATAATAAGATGGGCAGAATAACTCGAGATTGTTTCTGTGTATCGAGTTGCCTAAAATCACATACATGCATGTCTTTATATATGTTATTATTTACGTTTACATAGATGGGATAGATTATTCGAGATAGCTATTTTCTTGAATTTCCCAGAATATTTATGTAAATGTTTACTTGTATTCTTTGATTTATATTATGTTCTGTATTGAACATGTTTTATGTATTACATGTGATACTTACAGATTTGTTGGTATCGTTGAATGATTATATGTTCATATGATTATATGATTGATGTGTTCAAGGTGTTTTATAGCATTTAATGCATACAGAACATGTTGCATTCATCTTGAACTCCAGCCAGTAAAGCACAGAGGGTTGAAAGGCCTAGAGTGCATATGACGTTTGGAGGGCTGTAGTTGAGTGGCACGGAATGTAGACTTACTTCTAGAGCCAGAAGACTCACTATAGTAGCACCAAAGTCAGGGGAAATGAAGTATTCAACTTCACCTCGATTGGGTGAGTTGGTGTTTGTTGAAGATTTTATTTCCTCGAGATCCCAGAACTACGATTTATTGATATCAGATTTGATAGCCTATTCCTTGGCACATGCATTGCATTTATGCATTAACCTAGAGATTTTTATGGTTTAGAATATGTGTTTATAAATGCTAGCATGTTATGTTATGACATTCAAGATTTGAATGAGTTTATATGCTTGTTATTGAGATGAACAAATATACTATCATATGTTTATTTGATGTATATACATGTTGTTCACACTAAAATTTATTCTCACCGAAGTTATCCAGTTGTTTCTTTGTTTGTATGTGTGCATTGCATCAGGTTGGGGCATGATCAAGCTAGAGTTGGCTTGGATAGCTTAAGAAGAGACATAGCATGTGGTGACTCGGGTTATAAGCAGATGATATGTATTGTATATAAACATGTTAGAAGACAAGAAATCTTGTACATGTTTTTATTTGGTAAATCCTAGTTTATATTCATGAATTGATGTATTTATGAGTTAGGATTTATTTGTCAATGCATGTATATTATTTTGTAGCTTGCATAAGACTAGATGTCTTTATATTCCAAGTTTGACAGCATTAAGTTGCGGGCTGAGATTTTATGCCCGCTCGATCGGTAAAGTTTCACTGATCGAGCGAGACCATAAGTGTTGCAGACCGAGAGCTTAGAATTTTAGCTCGCTCGATCGGCTGAGTTTGCCCGATCGAGCGAGGTGCTCAGTTTTTTTTAAAAAAAAAATTTAGCTCTTGGTTTGAATATTCTTTTATTGTTTGATTAATTGTTTATTAATCGTTAATTGTCCTAAGATGAGATTAGCAACCCGGGTCCCCACAACAGGTGGTATCAGAGCGTAAAGTCTTGGAGCGTAAAGTCTTGGACTAAGATAGAAGTTGAGCGGGGTAGATTGAGTCGCATGCATTTATAGTATTGCATGAGTATTCTTTACTTGATTTACAGAATTGTATGCGACTCTGATTGCTTGATTGAACACTGCTTGCTTTATCGATATGCGAATTACATGCTTATATGCTGATATGTATGCATGATTTTTTGAATTCATTAGAATAAATGAATTCGTTACAAGCATGTACTATGTGAAAAAGCATGGGTATTTGCAAGTATGTGTTCTATTCAAAAGCATGAGATTATATGTATGTTATACTGACATTGTATGTTATAATCTCTGCCATATATATTGCTTCTGTTAGCAAATAAGACAGGTTATGCAGATAGCATGAGAACCTCAGACAGAACAGAACCGCAGATAGAACGGAACAGTATTGAGGTAAGGTTTTGAACCGATTGTACTAAGGAGTATGTTAGTTGAACAACTCCAAAGCTATTGATCATCAACTCAGAAAGATACAGAATATGCTATGTCTAGAAAGGAGTTGATTTGAAGAGTTGGATCAGTTGTTCAAGAGAAGCATATTCAGATGAACATAGAACCAGCCTGATTTTATATCAACTCCAGGACTTAGCAAGAAGTTGATGAAGTTGCCAGAAGAAGTACTGAAATTGTTTGGCAGGTAAGTAAACAGAATTGTTTCTTTCCATATATGCTAAAGAAGATAGAACAGTAAACTTTGCATAATAGAAACATAAGTTGATTTCAAGCCAGTAATAGAAGAACGAAATCATGAACCGGTAGTACGAGGCAGAGTTGAATTTTTATTCACGCCTCTGTAATTGTGAAAATCTATGATCATCACCTTCACTATAACTTTCATAGCAGTATAGCTATGAAGCAAGCGATAGTGACAACAATAGCAAAGATTGATTCAGCCTAAACGCCAGCAGATGAAGACATATAAGCATAATTCCCCCAGCTGAAACTTTAGGCAATAAGCAAATACAGAAAATGAGGCTCAAGTTGTATCAGATAAGAATATTACAGGTAAGTGAGTTAATTCTAGTTAACCGCTTATATATTGATTGCATAGCATACATGCTATAATTTGTATCTGATGAGCCTGTATTCATCGTATTTTCTGAAATTTTGCCTTTGAGTAGATGGAATACATTTGTAAGATTAGTCATAGAAGATAAAATACAGAATTGAGGAAATAAGATTGAATGTGTTGATATCAGGCGTGAGATATTAAGCTAGAATGCATTATAGATATTAATGCAATAACTGAGTACCAGTTACCAGTTGATTGAATCCGTGCATTGATAAAGCAATAGAAAGGAATCGAATTTATGATATGAGTTTCAGAAAGTAGATTTTGTTATTTCGGTACTGGTTATATCACGTTTGACCGTGGAAGAATGTCAGTAGAAGTCTAGTCGATACATTGAACTAGTACAAAATTAACCTAGAATTGACAGCTATGTCAGTGGTTAGAATGTACAGACATAGTTCAATGACATATTTCGACTTTTCTACGACATGAATGCAGTTCTATATAGAATGGTGTCTAGTACAATGGTATTATGACAACTTGTATAGAAGAGCATTACTTGAACTGAAGAACTTCAAAAACAGCTAGCAGATTGAGTAGAAGAGAATTATGTAGTATCGAATTGATGATTAATTCTATGACAATAAGTTAAGTCGAAAAGATTATATTCGACTATTGTCAGCTAAGAATTAATAAATGAACTCATGTCAATAGAGAATAAGAAAAATCAGTTACAGTGGAGCTTTTTCTTCAATTTTTCTGAAGCTATTACATCATAAAAATCACGAGTCTTAAATCTCTTGCTATCGATTCTGAGGTTTTTGTATTCGACCTCGATCGATTTTGATTGACTCTTATTCCATTGCTAGAGTCTGATTTGTTTCATTCTTCTTGAATTTTATGATGCAAGTGAGTTGGTATCACTTAGCAGATTTTATCATTCAGAATATGTAATTTTGGATGATCTTGATTTGAGAAAGTTCCTTTTAGCTGAGATTTGAGAATTTTGATTATTTGATGTATTTATTCAGTGTATCTTGAAGTATTTGGCTCGTAACTGATAGAATTTCAGATTCAGAATACAAGCAAGATTTATGGGTTTTAGCTAATTGCTGGATTTATTGGGTACAGATCTGTACTTGTTGAATGTTTATGCTTGACAGATAATTAAACGATCAGAATTGTTGTGATCCAAGCTAAACTCGAAGTAGTTTGGACAGATAAAAGCAACAGATTGATTGAGAACGCTAGATTAAGATAAGAGATAAGACAGCAAAGTAGAACAGATGAATGTTTGTGGTGATTAATCGTTTGATTATGCCAGATATTCTAGATATGGAATTTCAGATTCTGAAAGAGGCATATGACAATATATTTAATATTTATTCAGTTGTCTAAACATGTATGACTTACAAGTAGTCATTACTTGGAAATCAGTATTGGTGAAAGAATTGAAAGCAGATACGACATAATAACAGTACCAATACGAAAATTCCAGTAAAAGAAGCAGAAAAGAAGAACTCAAGTGGTTTCTTTAACAGATTAGTTACATAAGAGTTGAAATCAGATCAACTTTTTGAACGACTTTAGTTCGAATCTACTCGAATCGTCATGATTTTGCGATTTAGAGTGTAGTAGATTTCGACAGATTCATGAATATGTTGTATTAGATATGATATAAACATAAAAAGATACTGGTTATGCATTTAGCAAGATGATCAGATTACAGGAATTCTTGAAATCTATTGTCGAGATAGAGACTTTAGATTTGTTTTCTAGATTGTGGCATTGATTGTCAGATGTTCTGAGTGTTTGGTTGTATGAGATTTCATTATACCATCCTCTGATTAGTGGACTATCAGATGTGATTATCCAGATTTCCGAGGATATGCTCAGAACTATAGTACTAGATTCGGTACTAGTTGATTGATTATTTGCCACGTGATTACTATGATTCCTGTGACAGCTATTTGATAGATATAAAGAAAATATTTTGATGATTGATTGCTAAAAAAAACAGAATTGTCTTTCTATTGAAATAAAATTTCAGAAATATCAGCTATCAAACCAGCTATGAGTCAAGAAACGATAGAGAATGTGAAGATTGCTTCGAACAGAATAAGAATAGAGCAGCATTAAAAGAGCTAGTAGATGAGTAACAGATAGAAATGTGAAGTCTGAACAAAATGATCAGTTAAGAATTTCTTTTCCGAGCATCATTAGGTTCAGAAAGAGGTTTCAGAATTGATTCCTATGAGTATTTGATCTAGCTTATGGATTAATACTCGAATTGTCAGATAGATGAATTGTTATCCATATGCATTGGCTGAAGAATATCAGCTAGAATATGTATGTGCATTCAATTCAGATACAACAGAAGTAGATAAGACCGAATTGAATGAGACTTTGAACTACTTTGATTGATCGATAACCGATGACAGATACAGATTACGTACCGAAAGAGAATTAGTTCTAGAACAAGTCAATTCTAATTGTTTCAGTATAATGACTTAAAGAAGAGTCGAAGAAATCACTTTGAAGCTATAACAAGAATTGAAATAGATAATTCGAATCTCTTTATTGAAATGAGATTGAGTACAGATTCTTTCAGATATTTATCTGATGTGCTCAGATTGCATACGATTTCGAGGACGAAATTAATTCTTAGAGGGGGAGAATTGTAACGCCCCAAAAATTATTTACTGAATCAATTAACAATTAGAATAATTATGGAGTTGATAAAATAATTATTATTGCTAATGAGATTATAGAGTGTATTTACAAAATACACGTGTCAGTTAATCAATGAATTTGACTCTTTCTGGATATCTGATATTTTTGGCATTTTGAAATAATTATTGAGATATTGAAATAAAAATAATTATTTATGTCGGATAAATTGATTTGGAGAATATTTGTCTGAGTTGACTGGTCAGAGTCTAAGTTGGACTTTTATTTTAATTTGAAAAATTATGAGTTCAATTGACTGGTCAAAGTCAATAATTTCAGATAATGATGTTAATAGATTTTGGGTTTGTGTACCAGAAAAATATCAGATTGAGGATTAATTTTACCAATTGTGTATCAAATAAATTAGTCCGAGATCCGAAAATATCGGGTTACTATAAATAGAAAAACTCACACTGAGAAAACACGGATCAAGATTTTTTCCCCAATTTTTCCCATTTTCTCGACTTTACTGTAGCAGCCGTTGTTTTTTTATTTTTCCGGCCATTCACCGAAGACCCGATCGAAGATCCGAACGGTCAGATTGTAGCCAAGATCACGATGAATCTATTGGTATAAAGAAATCAAAAATCCAACGGTTGGATCGCCGGAAAAATGAGAAATAGCAGATGAGTTCTGCAAATAATTTTCGTGGGTACTGTAGCAGTCCAAGTTTTTGATTTTTTTGGACGTTCACCGGAGCTCCGATCAAAGATCCGATCAGTCACTTTGTAGCCAACATCAAGACGAAGCTATTGTTGTAAAAAAATCGATGATCGGGCGGTTGGATCGCTGGGAAATTGACGTAGAACAGACAAAATTCGCGCAGGTACTATTCATCATCTTCTTCGTCGGAAAATTCGCGATTCGAGCCCGTTTTTGTTGGTTTTAAGGCTATTAATCGATGCTATGAGGTGTGTAGAACATTTACCAACCATAACCCGTCGGTTTTAGACCATTTCAGGCCAAGATCGGAGCTCAAAGACTTCGCCGGCGCTGCCCTGTTTTTCTCCGATCTACGGCCCGTCGGAGCTCCGTTCCGGGCGTGGCTTAGATGGTTGAGATCGTCTCGTCAAGCTCTACAACCCTGCCAAATTTCATAATTTTTGGAGAAGTTTTGCATCGCCGCCACCGGACCGCCGCGTCGCCGCCATCTTCTCTGGCGAGCCTTCGGATTTCGACATATTACCCAATTTTGATCGTCTCGATGTGATGAATTCAAATATCCAAGTTTGAGTTGAGATTCGAAACCGTGAAGCGGTGAAAACACAATAAAGTTTGCAATTTAGCGGTCAAAGTTTGACCAAAGTTGACTTTTTGTATATTTTGTGATTTTTCGAGGATAATTAGAGGTAGAAATCAGCAGTCTAGGGATTTGAGCTTTTCCAGATTTGGAAAACTGAGGTATGAGCTGATGTTGATTTCGAAGGGAATGAACACTCGAGCGAGATTGAGATTCTCGAGTTCCCATTAAAATCACATACTTGCATGATTATTTGATAGTGATTGAATATATGCTCTTATATGATTTTTTATGAGCTATTAATTTAATTGATTAATTTTCGATATGAATTGAAAGACATGAATTTGTTTATATGATTTTGATTTGGAATATTGATGCATTTATTTGATCGAAAAACATGATTTTGCTTATTTGAAATTAATTCAATGAGTTTCGATATTATATTCATGATTTTGAATATATGAATTGAATGAGATGACATCTACGATATTTTGATGTCTGAATAAAGAGATTTGTTGTTTTAATTTGATTTAATTGCATCTGAATCATGTGCATTCATCTTGAGCCTAAATCCTTGATTTTGAAATAGGCTGAGTTGCCCCGATGCGAATTAGATGATTTGGGAGCTATATTTGAGTGGCCTAGGTTGTTGAGTTACGCCTAGCGACCCGAATACTCATTATAGTTGCACCAAAGTCTAGAGGTTTGAGACACGTGACACCACCTCGAGCGGGAGAGTCGGTGAGTTTGTTGCGTGATCTTGGCCTCGGGATCCCAACCAAAGTATCGAGTCTCCTTTGATTATCCGATTTGATAATCCCGATTTTTAAACACATGCATTTCATATTTATTTATCATCGAATAATGTTTATGTTATATCATGTTTTTGGATATACTTATTTGATATTGCATGTTACGTCGCTTATACTGGGATTTTATTCTCACCGGAGTTATCCGGCTGTTGTCTTGTTTTGTATGTGTACTTGAAAACAGGTGGGGCAGGAGCTAGTCAGAGTCGGCATGGTTAGCTTGAGATCGAATGATAGACGTGAGGCGTCGGTTTAGAAGTTGAATAATTGTTCGAACTTGTAAAAAAAAAAAATTTATTATTAGTGTCTTGACTTATTATTGCTTATTGATTGATTTACTTTTGATTAGATGATTAGAACCGAGGTCCTCACATTAAGTGGTATCAGAGCCGATAAGATTCTTGGATTGAGTTAGAAGTGAGTGAGCGGGGTAGATCGAGTCCGCATGAATTTATTTCTTTCGCATGTGATTGATTTCAGTGTTTGATTACCTGAATTACATGCGAGCATGCTTTACTGATTCAAAATTATATGTTTACATGATTATGTGAATTGATTTTTTTTTAAAAAGCATGCATTATATGAAAAGAGTATCTGAACTGAAATAGAGATGAGAATTTGAACACTCATGCGATTACATGAGTATGTGGATTAGAGGATGATAAACTAAGTTGATAATTTTGATATTCCGAGATTTTTGATTACGTGATTATTTGAGATAATAATTTGTTAAGTCGATATGATGGAGATAACCAGTAAACCAGATTTGAATTGTGATGAAAGATTGCTCGCTCATGAAAATAGACGTTTTGGAAAGAATTTGATGTTCAAGAATTATTGAGCATGATTAGATTGTAGGTGAGATTATATATATGATATTCTGAATTGTTATATCATTACCGTAATCAGCTATATCTCCCTGTTGAGAAAAGAGGGTATGCTCAAGAAATTGAGAATAAGAAATGTCGATAGATGAGATGATTTAGAATATGATTAGATGATGTCTATTTTGATTGATTAATGAATTCGCATGATATTTTGGGATGTATGCATGAGATTTAATGCAGGATTTTGTATGAGGTAGATAAAGATAAGTCAAATCAAGATTTGATAAGATTGACTACAGATGTCGTGAGATTGACATGATAAAGATGATGTGTGTTCTTGAGGAGATTGATTTTAAACCACTTCAAGTTATTGTGGCTAATATTGATCGAGGTAAGAGTTGATATTTTAATTTTTAGCAATGATTGAATTGAATTGTGTCAGATAAACCTCTAGAGAGATCAGAGTTAGAATTTCGATATTAAGAATTTCAGAATATTTCAAAATGAGGTCAGATTTGATAACGGATTGCATTGAACTGTTAAGAATTCTCGAGGTAAGAATTTTATTTATTTGATTTATTGAGGTAAAGAATGTGGGGGTAAGTTTTGAGAGAGTATTGTACAATGCTCTGAGATCAAAGTTAGATGTTTTCAAAACGCCCATTCTGAATAGATGATTCGATTTATCAGAGATGATAAGCTTGAATTTTTGTTTGATATCACAAGATTGGGTAGAAGTGAATTAAGATCCAGAGGTACTCAATAAGGACATTTGTTGATTATGTCTTTTGAGTTGATGTTTAAAATTATAGCATAATGAGATTGATAATGAATGAACAGATTGTATCTGATTACTTGGATCTAAGATGATTAGATTTTGATGATAGATTGAATTATCGGAAATTGATCTAAGTATGTGATACTTTTGAAATAAGTTAGTTATTTTCAGAATGTCAACACTCTTATGCTAAACTTTTGGGATAAGTAAGATTAATAGAATATTTTGAGAATTTAATTAGGTCCCAATTGACGATAACGACACTTTATTGATGTATCAAATATTGTTCTTTGGAAGAATGATGTTTTTATTGAGACTTAAGAAAACTTGTATGAATTTTTAGTATTGAATTGGTTTGAGTAGTTATTGTGATTGATACTTTGGAAAGATATGAATTTGAGAAATGTTGAGGAGAAAATTTTTTCCTATGGAATAAGAGGATGAAATTAGTGTATTTGGGATGACACCGAATTCAGTTACAGTTGAGCCTTCTTTCGATTAATATGAAGATTATTGAATCCTATTTTAGTTATGCATCCTTGATTCACATGACATTGACTTCGATAATTATTGTCATTCGGCATCGATTGAAATTCTGAGTTTGAATTTCATAAATTCGTAATTCTTGAGAACTTGAATTTTTCTTTCTGGACATTGATATTGATTCGAGAGAGTTTCGATTATTTGATTCCTAAGTGATCTAGATTTATTTGATTGCGACATTCGAATATGCCTTAGGACTTAGTCCTAATCGATGACTGCGTGCGGATTCCTCGTGAGTGAGGCCACGTTGACAACCATGATTTTGGTTTGTATTGATATTGGGCATGATGTCGTACCCATTGACGGGTGATCACGTGATCTGATTATTATTGATAGATTGGCTCGCATTATTGTTCATGGAGCCCTGATTTGATTCACTCTCCCTTAGTTGAAAAATGCAAGTGAGTTGTTTTCACTTAGCAGAGTTGGTTGTCCAGAATTCCCACAATTGATAATCATGATTTGAGCAATTTTCTTTGATATTAATTTGATTCTGACTTTGAGAGTTATTGATTATTTGATGCATATCTTCAGTATATATGATTTTGATTGGCTTGTAACTGATAGAGATTGATAGCACTATCTGAATTTAGTGTTTGACCAATCCAGATAAAGATTAAGTCCGAAGATAGTTCGATTTTTTTTGTATTTTGGGTGAAATTTTGAAACAAATTTGCAGTGGAATCGAATTAAGGTTTAAGAATATTTCAGATGATTCTGAAGAATTGTTAAGATTCACTCGATGAAACAGTGATAATGGAACTGTCTTATGAATCTTGGATTTTGTGATGATGATTTTGGGAAATTATGGAATTTTGCGGTAAAATTTTACATTGTTGAACTAAGAGCAGAATTTTGAATTCAGAAATAAGATGGAAGTCTCAGTGTTAGTAGAGATGTTTGAATCTCGTTTTGTTATTCGAATTTACTTGCGTGAATTACTAGCACTTGAGATCAGAAAGAGCAAATTAGAAGAAGAAGAGACTTGAATTAGTGTGTCTGGTACCGAATAAGTTCCAATGCAGACAGATGATTTCCTGAGTATTGTGTTTCCAATGGATGAGATTAATCCGACCTTGTTGTGATTTATGATCGAATGAGAAATTTTGGCATTTAAACTTGCCTTGCTGATCGATTATTTGATTGATATTGGGAAGAATGTGAGGAGAATTGTCGAATTTTGAATTGTGATTGCTCCATGATTGCGAGAACAGATTGTGACTCGTAATATGAATATGTGATATTGCGAAACGATAGCGAAGAAAGGACTTTCCGATATTGAATTTTGGAATTTTGCGAAATATTGATTGATCAAATTTTTACTTGAAGACATTAGAGGAATACCGATTTGATTAAGATTAACTCAGTATATGAGTTTGGGATATTAGGAACTGTCTGATTGACATAAGTTTTCTCTGAATTCTAAACTGTGTATTGAGCCTAGATTGAAGATTGAATTGTTGACTCGTTAAAGGATTTCGAAGTATCCTTGGTTGATCTATTATCAACTGACAGACAGATAAAATCTGATAACTGAATTTAGGTCAGAGTTAGATATTCAAGAAACTCTTTTTCCTCGCCTTATCAGAGTATAATATATTATTTTCAGACCGACAGACAACTAGAGCAGAATGTTCATGGTTTTGGGAGGATATTCCACGAGCCGTAGTGCTAGAGTTTGCACTAGTTGGCTAGATTCATGATTTGGTTGATTGTTCTGATTTGAACAAATACTAGAAGAGTTTAGAGATGACTCTTTTCGAAGCGATATACGATGAGTACTGCGAATTTTTTTCTCATTTCGAGAATGATGATTATGAAATACATCAGTTATAGAATCAGAACAGTGCGAGACAGATGTGTCAGAATTGTAAGTCTTGATTCAGACTTTAATAATGGAACAAGATTCGTTCCTTTATACTTTGGCGAGATGAGACCGAATTGAATGAGACTTTGAACTACTTTGATTGATCGATAACCGATGACAGATACAGATTACGTACCGAAAGAGAAGTAGTTCTAGAACAAGTCAATTCTAGTTGTTTCAGTATAATGACTTAAAGAAGAGTCGAAGAAATCACTTTGAAGCTATAACAAGAATTGAAATAGATAATTCGAATCTCTTTATTGAAATGAGATTGAGTACAGATTCTTTCAGATATTTATCTGATGTGCTCAGATTGCATACGATTTCGAGGACGAAATTAATTCTTAGAGGGGGAGAATTGTAACGCCCCAAAAATTATTTACTGAATCAATTAACAATTAGAATAATTATGGAGTTGATAAAATAATTATTATTGCTAATGAGATTATAGAGTGTATTTACAAAATACACGTGTCAGTTAATCAATGAATTTGACTCTTTCTGGATATCTGATATTTTTGGCATTTTGAAATAATTATTGAGATATTGAAATAAAAATAATTATTTATGCCTGATAAATTGATTTGGAGAATATTTGACCAAGTTGACTGGTCAGAGTCTAAGTTGGACTTTTATTTTAATTTAAAAAATTATGAGTTCAATTGACTGGTCAAAGTCAATAATTTCAGATAATGATGTTAATAGATTTTGGGTTTGTGTACCAGAAAAATATCAGATTGAGGATTAATTTTACCAATTGTGTATCAAATAAATTAGTCCGAGATCCGAAAATATCGGATTACTATAAATAGAAAAACTCACACTGAGAAAACACGGATCAAGATTTTTTCCCCAATTTTTCCCATTTTCTCGACTTTACTGTAGCAGCTGTTGTTTTTTTTATTTTTCCGGCCATTCAACGGAGACCCGATCGAAGATCCGAACGGTCAGATTGTAGCAAAGATCAAGATAAATCTATTGGTATAAAGAAATCAAAAATCCAACGGTTGGATCGCCGGGAAAATGAGAAATAACAGACGAGTGCTGCACAGAATTTTCGTGGGTACTGTAGCAGTCCACGTTTTTGATTTTTTTGGACGTTCACCGGAGCTCCGATCAAAGATCCGATCAGTCACTTTGTAGCCAACATCAAGACGAAGCTATTGTTGTAAACAAATCGATGATCGGACGGTTGGATCGCTGGGAAATTGACGTAGAACAGACGAAATTCGCGCAGGTACTATTCATCATCTTCTTCATCGGAAAATTCGCGATTCGAGCCCGTTTTTGTTGGTTTTAAGGCTATTAATCGATGCTATGAGGTGCGTAGAACATTTCCCAACCATAACCCGTCGGTTTTAGACCATTTCAGGCCAAGATCGGAGCTCAAAGACTTCGCCGGCGCCGCCCTGTTTTTCTCCGATCTACGGCGCGTCGGAGCTCCGTTCCGGGCGTGGCTTAGATGGTTGAGATCGTCTCGTCAAGATCTACAACCCTGACAAATTTCATAATTTTTGGAGAAGTTTTGCATCGCCGCCGCCGGACCGCCGCGTCGCCGCCATCTTCTCCGGCGAGCCACCGGATTTCGACATATTACCCAATTTTGATCGTCTCGACGTGATGAATTCAAATATCCAAGTTTCGAGTTGAGATTCGAAACCGTGAAGCGGTGAGAATACAATAAAGTTTGCAATTTAGCGGTCAAAGTTTGAACAGAGTTGACCAAAGTTGACTTTTTGTATATTTTGTGATTTTTCGAGGATAATTAGAGGTAAAAATCAGCAGTCTAGGGATTTGAGCTTTTCCAGATTTGGAAAACTGAGGTATGAGCTGATGTTGATTTCGAAGGGAATGAACACTCGAGCGAGATTGAGATTCTCGAGTTCCCGTTAAAATCACATACTTGCATGATTATTTGATAGTGATTGAATATATGCTCTTATATGATTTTGTATGAGCTATGATTTGGAATATTGATGCATTTATTTGATCGAAAAACATGATTTTGCTTATTTGAAATTAATTCAATGAGTTTCGATATTATATTCATGATTTTGAATATATGAATTGAATGAGATGACATCTACGATATTTTGATGTCTGAATAAAGAGATTTGTTGTTTTAATTTGATTTAATTGCATCTGAATCATGTGCATTCATCTTGAGCCTAAATCTTTGATTTTGAAATGGGCTGAGTTGCCCCGATGCGAATTAGACAATTTGGGAGCTATATTTGAGTGGCCTAGGTTGTTGAGTTACGCCTAGCGACCCGAATACTCATTATAGTTGCACCAAAGTCTAGAGGTTTGAGACACGTGACACCACCTCGAGCGGGAGAGTCGGTGAGTTTGTTGCGTGATCTTGGCCTCGGGATCCCAACCGAAGTATCGAGTCTCCTTTGATTATCCGATTTGATAATCCCGATTTTTAAACACATGCATTTCATATTTATTTATCATCGAATAATGTTTATGTTATATCATGTTTTTGGATATACTTATTTGATATTGCATGTTACGTCGCTTATACAGGGATTTTATTCTCACCAGAGTTATCCGGCTGTTGTCTTGTTTTGTATGTGTACTTGACAACAGGTGGGGCAGAAGCTAGTCAGAGTCGGCATGGTTAGCTTGAGATCGAATGATAGACGTGAGGCGTCGGTTTAGAAGTTGAATAATTGTTCGAACTTGTAAAAAAAAAATTTATTATTAGTGTCTTGACTTATTATTGCTTATTGATTGATTTAATTTTGATTAGATGATTAGAACCGAGGTCCTCACACATTGATTGTCAGATATTCTGAGTGTTTGGTTGTATGAGATTTCATTATACCATCCTCTGATTAGTGGATTATCAGATGTGATTATCCAGATTTCCGAGGATATTCTCAGAACGATAGTACTAGATTTGGTACTAATTGATTAATTATTTTCCGCTTGATTACTATGATTCCTGTTACAGCTATTTGATAGATATAAAGACAGTATTTTGATGATTGATTGATCAGAAACACAGAATTGTCTTTATATTGAAACAATCTTACAGAAATATCAGCTATCAGACCAGCTATGAGTCACGAAATGATAGCGAATGTGAAGATTGTTTCGAACAGAATAAGAATAGAGCAGCATTAACAGAGCTAGTAGATGAGTAACAGATAGAGATTTGAAGCCTGAACAGAATGATCAGAAAAGAAATTCTTTCCCAAGCATCATTAGGTTCAAAAAGAGATTTTAGAAGCTATGAGTATTTGATCTAGCTAGTTGATTAATACTCAATCGTGAATTGTCAGAAAGATGACTTGTTATCCATATGCATTGGCTGAAGAATATCAGCTAGAATATGTATGTGCATTCAATTCAGATACAATAGAAGTCGATAAGATTGTAAGCAAGACAGACTAACTAATGTAGAATTAGATCACGAGAAAGAGCAACTTAGATATAAGTTGACTGAGTGATTATATGTTAATGCGAAATGATATGATTGCAGAAGCAATCAGAAAGAAGATTAAGATATGATCGAAGAGAAGATAGCAAAATAGATATCGAAAGCTCAGAGAATTGACGTCAGTATTACTTCAGTCAGCTATACAGCTTACGAGAATCAACAGTCAGATCGAATGCGATTTCGAGGACGAAATCATTCCTTAGAGGGGAGGAAATGTAAGGCCCGAAAATATTAAGTTCTTAAGTATGGTTTTTACGATTTAAATTCCGAATAAGAGAGAATATATAAATTTCAGAATTTATGGAAATTAGAAATTTCAATTTCGGGTCAGAAATATTTAATTTGAGGATTTTTCGGATTTTAAGATTTTAATATCCGGAATTCTTAAATTAAAAGATTAAAAATATTTGAATTGATATTTATGGAATTTAAAATGTGAATTCCACGATTATAAATATCAAGGATTTAATTTGAGGAAGAAATCCGAGCAAGGGCCAGTTTGCAAATATTGAGAAATTCAAGGACTAAAATGCGATAAGATCCGAAATGATTTAATTTTAATTCGAGACTATTTAATTTGAGAATTTTTAGAGTTTAGAATTAAATTCTATTATTTTTAAATTATTTAGGATTAAAATTGAATTAAATCGCTTGTGCGGGGACTGAATGGGACCAAAATGCAATTTCCTTGCAACTTGGTCATTAAAAACGTTTAAAGAAGGGGAAAGTGATCAGAATGGGCAGAAGCAACCGAGATAAGGGAGAAACAAGGGTTCCAAGTCCATTTTTGTCCCTTTAAACTCCAATATCTTTTGATCTGCCCGGTAGAATTTCCGATTGATCGTATATTTGCGATCACAACTTTGAGTGCTATATTTTGGCGTAAGTTTTATGAATTTCTACCATGTTTGAATTTTATGATGTTGTTAGAATTATGATTTGATTGTATATACATGTTCTAGCCTATACGACGATAGCATATCTAAGACGGATCGAGAAAAGATCGTCGTTTGAACATGTTTTCGATTTTTGAAAGAATTGTTGAAATTCTGAAATTATGGGACTACATATTTCGAAATTTAGCTGTAGAATTGGTGATGATATGAGATTGATATGATTGTCATATTGATGTTTACGCTTTTGGAAAGCTCGAAATCGTATCGTTACGCCGCCGGGTCAAGAAGTTGAATTGTTATGCATTCTCAATGTCTAGAGCTCATCTTCAAGTTATTGTGGATGAATTGAATATGTGATTATATTGAGAATGAAGATATAATGATATTTGAATCGAAATATTTATCGAACTTGAATAGTTGCGACGTCGGTTGGAAATCCGATTGTATTAGCAAGATTTGAATTGAATAAGCTTTAAAGAATCATCGATCTAGATTGGAATTGATGTTTAGATATGTTATAATCTATTTCAGATTTGAATTGAAGATTATCGAATTTGAATTGACGAGTTCGAGTTCGAATGACTTGAAGTGTTTGAGATTGAATCAAGAACACCTTCAGTTAGCAAAGATTGAAATGAGCAGAATTTGATGACAGATTTGGGCAGCTTGTAGTTGATCAAGAAGTGCAAGAATGTCAGATATGTTATTCAAAATACAGGTATGAATAGACATTAATAAGATGGGCAGAATAACTCGAGATTGTTTCTGTGTATCGAGTTGCCTAAAATCACATACATGCATGTCTTTATATATGTTATTGTTTACGTTTACATAGATGAGATAGATTATTCGAGATAGCTATTTTCTTGAATTTCCCAGAATATTTATGTAAATGTTTACTTGTATTCTTTGATTTATATTATGTTCTGTATTGAACATGTTTTATGTATTACATGTGATACTTACAGAGTTGCATGTTGCATTCATCTTGAACTCCAGCCAGTAAAGCACTGAGGGTTGAAAGTCCTAGAGTGCATATGAAGTTTGGAGGGCTGTAGTTGAGTGGCACGGAATGTAGACTTACTTCCAGAGCCAGAAGACTCACTATAGTAGCACCAAAGTCAGGGGAAATGAAGTATTCAACTTCACCTCGATTGGGTGAGTTGGTGTTTGTTGAAGATTTTATTTCCTTGGGATCCCAGAACTACGATTTATTGATATCAGATTTGATAGCCTATTCCTTGGCACATGCATTGCATTTATGCATTAACCTAAAGATTTCTATGGTTTAGAATATGTGTTTATAAATGCTAGCATGTTATGTTATGACATTCAAGATTTGAATGAGTTTATATGCTTGTTATTGAGATGAACAAATATACTATCATATGTTTATTTGATGTATATACATGTTGTTCATACTGAGATTTATTCTCACCGGAGTTATCCGGCTGTTGCTTTGTTTGTATGTGTGCATTGCATCAGGTTGGGGCATGATCAAGCTAGAGTTGGCTTGGATAGCTTAAGAAGAGACATAGCATGTGGTGACTCGGGTTATAAGAAGATGATATGTATTGTATATAAACATGTTAGAAGACAAGAAATCTTGTTCATGTTTCTATTTGGTAAATCCTAGTTTATATTCATGAATTGATGTATTTATGAGTTAGGATTTATTTGTCAATGTATGTATATTATTTTGTAGCTTGTATAAGACTAGATGTCTTTATATTCCAAGTTTGACAGCATTAAGTTGCAGCAGAATTTCCAGAATTTGGAGCCCGCTCGATCGGATGACTTTTGCGGATCGAGCGAGGCCTTTATTTTGCAAAACAGAGGGCTGAGATTTTATTCCCGCTCGATCGGTAAAGTTTCACCGATCGAGCGAGACCATAAGTGTTGCAGACCGAGAGCTTAGAATTTTAGCTCGCTCGATCGGTTGAGTTTGCCCGATCGAGCGAGGTGCTCAATTTTAAAAAAAAAAAATTTTAGCTCTTGGTTTGAATATTCTTTTATTGTTTATTAATCGTTAATTGCCCTAAGATGAGATTAGCAACCCGGGTCCCCACAATAGCACTCCGTGCCCGTCGGACATGTGACTCATGATGTCCAACCGTCCACAAAATAGGGTTGATCGACCCTACTAAACGTGGCTATCTCGAAGGAGATTCGGCTCAACGTGATACATGGACAAGTAACATATGAAAAATAATGCATGCATATCATGACAGATAAAATTGAACACGTAAGAATGCATACTCAGCTGAAAATCCCAGTCAATACTTACGTACATCTATAGGTAAAGTCTAGGTGAATAGCCTACTATCCAAGCCTATAATCAAATGAATATCATATTACTTATACCGTTTTAAAAGTCTTAACTAATATAATAGAACTCCAATACTTATCAAAGATATCGGAGTATTACATGCGTCTGTCGTTAGCCCACTGATGACGATGATCCCAAATTCTAGGCAGAACTTTGCTACGATCTCGTAGCACTTCACTATCGCCCGGCCCTCAATATTATGCCTAAAAAGCCCCAAATATCGACTAAAGATGAGAGAGAAACTGAGTGAATTCGCATTCTGAAATGAGGGTCTCGACCTCTATTTATAGATAGATGTTCGGAACTTCCGATCTCTTGCCACCAAACGTGTCCTCTGATTGGACAAATCATTGTGCTCGCAGAGTTCGGAGACCTTCCGAACTGGGGGTTTGAAGCTTCCAAACTCCCTCTAGTCCAATCACCAATCATAAGACTATACCCTGTCTGACTGCAAGAGTTCAGACGCTCCGATTTTGAGTTCGGAGCTTCCGAACTTCTCAGTGCTTCCGAATACAACATTGCCATCCGGACCAGTTCGGATCTTCCAATCTAACCATGATCTAGTTTGGAACTTTCGAACTTCTTAGACCCTAGATACCCTCTGGACCATTTTCGAACGTCTTGAATCTGATTTTCTACTTAATTTACTCCTTTAAGGGTTCTTTAATCATGTTTTAACCACTTAAACATGCTTAGATAGTTTAATTGCTCGATTAGGAGTCAGATTACTACATTTTACCCACCTTAAAAGTTTTCGTAATCAAAATCAGGAAATCTAATGGCAACAATCATTTAATTCAACAGGATTGATGTTACAACTGAGGTTTACAACGAAAACACAACAAAGAAATACAACTCAAAACAACTTCGGATGTTTAGTGCACATGCGACTCTCTAGTTTTCAAGTGGCTTCTTCGGTGTCTCGGCGCTGTCACTGGACTAGAACAAGAAGAATAGTGTTGTTTATCAATTCCTTGGATTTCTTGTACATAATGCAAACCGGTCTCTCCACATAAGTCAGATCCTCATTAATTCGAACCTCGGATGGATTTAGAACAAGGGACTCATCTGCCATATACCCTCTCAGCAAAGATACGTAAAACACAACATGAATACTAGACAGGTACGACGGTATGGCTATCCTGTAAGCTAAATCTCCAAAGCTTTTCAGAATCTCAAATGGACCAATTAATCTCGAAGATAGCTTCCCTTTGAGACCAAATCTCAAAATGTGATGAAAAGGCGAAATCTTTAGAAATACCTTTCCCCCTTCCTAGAACTGTAAGGGTCTATGTTTGGTGTTTGCTTAGCTTGCCTGTCGATCCTACATAGTCTTGATTCTCTTCTTGATCTGATCGACAATATCGACGGCTTGCTAAATCAATTCAGGTCCTTCTACTTGTCGCTCTCCGACTTCTTCCCAAAACAACGGAGTACGACATCGTCTCTCTACAACACTTCGAAAGGTGCCATACTACACTGCCGTGATAGTTGTTGTTGTACGAGAACTCAATCAGTGGCAAATGATCTTGCCAAGCTGGAATAAAATACATGGTACACGCTTTCAACGTATCCTCGAGGGTGCCAGTTGTTTGGGCAAAATTATTCAACCGTGATAGGTTTCCGGCACCTTTTCATTTTTATTAGCATTCATGGCATGTGTATACTCATACTTTCGTACTAAGAGTTGTTATCTCACGTCCTCGATTTTTGGTTCTGGGCACCCCATTCTACAAGATAGGGCTTAGGTTGCACGGACTGGGAGGTAGCGATCGCTGAGCTGCAGCAGGGTTGGATTGTACCGTACCAGGTTTCTAATAGTAGATTTTTAGTACTATTATTTGATGGGGTTATATAACAGTTATCTACACTTATTCTCAGTGCCAGTTGTATTCCACTGATGGTTTTGGTTGTATCATTTGAGTTAACACTGGTATTATTGATTTTTACACTTTAAGATATTTATTGCATGCTTAAGATTTGACTATTTGGTGATTCCGAAACGGGTCACTACACCTACTATTCCAAAAGAACAGGATGATTGAGAAGATGTGATGACATCTCACTTAGAGTACTATCTGGTCGAGCATATCAATACCGGTCTAGACTCTTTCTCGCTACAATCAACCAACTTTTATTGGGATCTTAGTTGAATAATGAGAATATTGCTTCGTTCCAAGACAATATTGCAGCTGACTATGCCAAGATATCTAAACAAATGCAATCTGTGAATAGCTCACTGGACAATCTGAGTAAACATGCTACTACTCAGCAAGCTACATCCCATACAACATTGTCAAACATGATTGAAATAGTTGGCAACAGAGTGGATCAGTATCAGTCTACTTCTACTGAAAATTTCAAAAGAATGATTGCCAGAGTAGGATCTAAAGTTGATAAATATTAGGAATATCTCAATACAAAAATGGATTCTTTCTCTCAACAATTAGCATCCCTTACATCAACCCTTCAATATCAGTTGGCAGCCCCTGTGGTTGTTGACAAAAAGTGGGAAGATCAGTCGAGGAGGCCAACAGGGCCAACTGGAAATAGTTCCAGGGATCATAGTGGCTCGAAACCTAAACGCAATTGGGGTTCAAGAACTGAAGTGCCGAGGATCCAATCTAGACACCAGTGCAGAGGCCTTAGGGCCATGGGAGAAGATGAAGACTAAAATATCTTTTCTTTATTTATCTACACTTTTTATTAGTCTTCACATCTTTCAGAACTTATCATAAATTTATTCATTTAACTCAATCACTCAATTATGATTTATTATTCGAAGGATTCAGTTATTCAAATATCTTACAAGCTCAGTAGAAAATGTTTCCTAAGACTGCAAATTAAAAATATATGCATAAGTTTTGTCAATATCAAAAAAGAAGAAACTGACACAAGAAATTCTCTCTCTCTCTCTAGATCTAAGTTTTGGTGTTAAGTCAATATATGACAAAACTAATATAAAGACAAAACTGAAAATACAAGTAAAGTCAACTGTCCATAACCAAAACTGGATATACACGAGTGGACTAGGCGACTGAAATAATCAAGAGGCCATGACTTGATATAATTGAGTATTTGACGACTAGAAAATACGACTGAACGAGAAACCTTGACTGAACCATAACTGGAAGCCACTCTCAACTAGTCAAGGATGTTCAATTGGAGAGATCGTAGCTGAAGTAAAAGCGACTGAAATTTCAAAGGATATTCAAAGACTTTCAGTTGTGTCCATAAACATTCCCAACACAATTAGAATATTTTAGATTTGGCTGTCAGCCATTTTTGGATAAAGACATCCGTACACTGTAGAAGCCGCAACAGTATCAGTGCATAGAGTTGTACTATTTGTCTGAAATTGTATACATGGACTAAAAAACAAGGCGAAGGATTTTTCCGTGAGGAACAGATACTTTTGAATTCATTTATGACCGTTGCAACTGATGCCTATAAATAGGCTTGAAGATCAGATGAAGAAATCTTTCTGACTTTCGCAATCTTTGAGCTAGCGAGCTTTTAGTCGCACATTCAAGCTTAAAAGTTTTCAACCTTAAACTTATATATTCAAAGTAGCACACTCTCAAAGTTGTATATCTGATAAAGTAAGGATCAATTGTGCTAAGTTTTCAAGTGTAAATCATATTATTCTCCATTAGTTGAGGACTGTATTTGTATATATTTTTGAAATTGGCAGCCTTTCAAATCTTCATGAAACCACCGAAATACATGCAGCCACAAAGCCAATACAATTCAAATTTTGAAGGAGAAATAAAGTTATTTTGTAACCCCTTGTAACCTTCATCATTACTATGATGATCAACCATCATTAGGCTGATTAAGGACTACAAATAACACATATTATGACCCAATTTAAGAGGCAAAAATGAATGTCCCTTTAGCTACAAGAGTACCCTATAAATACCCCCTCAATTGTGAAGGAAATAACTTACAAGAACGCATTCCTAAATCCATTGTCCAAAATTATTTCTTTTATACATACATACATACATACATACATACATACATACATACATACATACATACATATATATATATATATATTATGTATTTGGGTGTACAAACTTCCCCCACTTGCTGAGTATTTTCCAAAATACTCACCCCTTACTTTTCTCCCTAGCTAGATAGGAATGAAGATCAAGTCGAAGAGATCAAACAAGACATGTTTTGGGGTTGGTGACCAAGTTTCAAAACAAGAAGATTCTGGATTTGTCTTTAGTTGGTTTTTCTTATATTATCGCTTCCGAATTCTTATTTTAAGTTGTAAAAGACAATTTGGTTTTATAAAATAGACTAGTTTTGACAAGAATTGTACTACAAGACTTATTGTTTCAATGTTAAATTGTTAAACAACGCCGATGGTCAACTATGTCCAATTTCGGTACATGACAGTTGAGTGCTAGGTGTAGTAGCCCAGTTCCATTTTACAAGATTAAGGGACTTAAACGTGATTAAGGAATTGAATAAGGGAATAAATTGAAAAATGTACTCAGACAGGATCGAACCATCCGATCTAAAGATTGGACCGTTTGATGCGGTGTCGAATTGAAGCTGACACGTGGAGGAGATCGGAGCGTCCGATCAAGGGATCATAGCGTCCGATCAGTTGTTGAGACAGTGTTGATAGGATTGCGACATGTGGTGGGTGCATGCAAGTCGGACCGTCCGTTGATGGGATCGGACCGTCCGATCGAGGCCTATAAAAAAGGGCGGATTTGGCTCATTTTCAACGTTCAGAATCCTCACTTCTCCCGTAATGGCTATATTTTAAGGGTTTTGGGACTCTTTATTTAAGAGTTGGAGTAGGTAGTAGTATTTTTATAGCGGACAGTGTCCGTAGTAGTGACCAAGAAGCAGAGCTTTGGCGAGGTGTCTAGGGGTCATAGCAAGGCTGTGCCCAAGCTCTGGGGAATTCGACATCAGTGGGCTGACGATGGATGAAGGTATAGCTCTGGATCCTTATAGAAAATAGGGAGTATGCTATAGTTTAATTAAGGCTTTTAGAGCATGATAGATGATGTTTGGCATGTTAGATAATGTGGTTTCAATGTATTTGTAGTACTGCATGGTAGGCTTGGAACCTAGATGAGAGCTTTTAGGATCTGCCTTAAGAAAGGTACGATAGTACTGTTTGAGATAGCCTGACTGAGTATGCATGTATTATGTGTTGCATGATTTATATGACATGATTTTATCTGCATATACTATGACATGTTATTATGCTACATGCATGATCATCTTGAGCTCATATCCTTGTGATATCATGTAGTACGGTGTTTACCCTATCTTGTTAGTGGATGGTTGGACACATGAACTTGTGTCAGTTCACCATCTGTTGGGTATGTAGGTCACCTCCTGAAGTGACGGCACATCGTGATACCTACCCAGGGCCCAAGTTTGTTCTTGATCATATATTTTTGACCTTGTATCTTGGTACCCGTACACTTGCATTCATGCACTTATAATATTCGTATACTCATACTCATAATCATACTCTAAGTATTGAGCGTTTTATGCTCACATTCTCGTAATGTTGTTTTTGGACACCCATTCGACGGGGAAGTTGCAGGTAGTTCTCCCAGGGATTTGGAGATTAGGCGGTGACCAAGATAGGATTGCAGGGTTAGTCGCTAGGTTTTATTCTATAGTTATTCAGTATTTGTTTGGTTTTCCGCAACATATTATGATTATATTTTAACTGCATACTTAAGTTTCTGATTAGTAGGTGATCACCGTGTGGGTCACACACTAGGAGTTTCAGTCGAGACATTGTATAAGTCCTTACTGAACTGAGGTCTTGAAATTTTTTTGTAATTCTCAAATCTTCTAGTGTAAACCTTCCTGCTGATAGGAAGAAGCTGGTAACTTAGGAGTTGTTAAATCTCCGAATATCCAGGAACAACCTCTCGCGCTATTTACCTTCAGTAAAGAAGGAGTCATCTTTCGAGTGTTCTTATCTGTCAGTTATCTTTTTTCGCACATATTATTGGTTGATTGGCGTTGACAACTGAGAAGGAACGAGTGGTTTAGTTGACAACTCAACTGATTTTCGAAGGAAAAAATTTTGAAGTGTGTATTCACCCCCTCTATACATATTAACCGATTTAACACACACCCTCTCTCTCTCTCTATCTCTCTATCTCTCTCTCTTTCTCTGTGTGTGTGTGTGTATGTGACAACCGCTATGCCCTCTATCTAGGGATTCGGCCGCCTCACAAAACCGCCACCTAGTTCCACGGCCATACTTTTTTCTCATGTCTCAAACCAAAATTCTTCCATTTTTTCTAGTGAAAAGTAATGAGGATCAAAGAATCCAGTCTTGAACTGGATTAAGGCGAATTAAAATAAGATTCACGGAGGACGTTTATGACTTGAGTTCATCTTTGAAGAGATACTTGTTCTTGAAAACCGGAATAGTTGGAGACATAACCAAGTACATCACTTGAGGTAATTTTATAAATGCCCTATGCATGATTATAATTAATTAAAATCATATGAGTCTTCAAGGAATTTTTTTTGTGATAAAATTACTTTTTAAACTTTGACTGCTCATTTGCATGCGAGGAAAACAATACATCAAAAGATCAAAGCCCTTTTTATTGGAATTATCAGCCATAAAATATATATCACAAAGCTGATCAGTAGATGGCTGGTCGAAGAAGTTTTTAAATTTGGCCAATCAATTTTTCCAAAATGAGGTTGAATATGGCTGAACAAAATTCGAAATTTTGGCTGAATATGTTGGTAGAAAGTTAGTCAAAATGATATTAAATGTTGCTGCAAAATTTGCGTGAATTTTTTTATCTTGTTTTGGGGATAATACCCATGTGCTAGGTTGAACTCAATCCTTGTTTTGGTGGGTTCGAATTTCGGTCTACACATATGTTGACGAGTTTCTTTTAGTTGTTTCCTTGACTTGTGTTATTATGCAGTTTAATTTAATCATCAATTTTAGTAACTTCAGTTATTTTTTTACGTATCCATTTAAAAAAATACACGTATCTTGCCTTAATTAAACGATAGAAACTAGCTAGCCATATCAGACGTGGAAATTATAAGAGCACCCACATTGGTATGTTATTTGGTGTTATTAACACCCAATAATATTAATACCCATTAACATATCAATATGAATGACCAAATTAATTCCCACTTCAATCCGGAATTCATTTGAATGAACACATTATTTCCATTTTTTTTAATAAAAAAAACAAATCGCAGTACCCCGTGAAGGTGCATGCGCCAGAGTCTACCGCTAGCACGTGCATTACACGCACAAGTACAATATTATATATTTTTTAAAACTTTTATAAGCCAACCGATTGAATTTGATAGTTAAAAAAATAATAATAATTTCATAAACAACCGTTGAATTTTTTTTAAAAAAATTTTTATCAAAATTTAAGAAACAACCGTGAATGAAGAAAAATAAAAAAAAATTATGTTGTTATATGTCTTTCTTTTATTTTGTTGCACTCTTTCATTTAAAATTTATAACAAAAATTGAAATGAAATTGATTTTATTAAAACCATTTTTTTAAAATAATAACAAAGCATACTAAATATCATTGAAAAACCGTCAAAAAAAATATCATTGAAATTATATTAATTTTAAAATAATAAAATATTTTTAAAAAATAATATTAATCTATAAATGTAAATTAAGAAATAATTTATTTAATATTACATATGAAGAAAGATAAATAAGTGGAGAGTGGGACTCATAAATAATGAGTGTTGATATTAAATGAATGTAAGTGTATGTTAATAATTGAAAGATATTAATGTAATGAATATGTGTCATGCGGACCCTACGTTTTTTGATTGGGTGGAAGGTGGAATAATATTGCAGATTAATTGATATCAATGCCGGTGCCCTAAGAAAAAATTTCTAAATAAGACGAGTAGTTTTCTTTCCTTTTTTTAAAAAAAACAAAAGAAAATCAAATAACGATATTTATTAGTCTCTGGAATCATGTTAAACTAGGCTTAGTTTGGAAGTTGAAAGGGAAAAGAACAGAAAAGAAAAGAAAAGAAGGTTAGAGAGAGGGAGAGAAGAGAAAAAATAGTATTTTTTGTTTGAGAGTTGCAGAAAGAAAAGAAAGAAAATGATTTAAATTTATTTAAAATCAATTTTTTTTGTTTGTGTTTTCTCATATTTCCGTCCACTTTTGAAAAGAAAATTTTTTGGTTGAGATAAAGGATTTTCCTCTCCCTTCCTTTCTTTTCCTTCTTTTAAAAAACTCTCAAACAATAACTTTTTAAAATTTTATTTACTTTCTCTTCTTTTCCATCCAAATCACATCTCCCAAATGAAGCCTAAAATCATATATTTTAGAGGAGGAGAGTGTTATTTACTTATTTACACTAAATTTTGTTAATCGCATTCCAACCTACCATTTGAATTCATTAAGAGACCAATATACCCCTTATCACTCTTATTAATTTTTGGAGTAAAATTTATTTTGATACATGACTATTGATAAAATGTTAAAAGGAAAAACTGCAATTTTAGTCCTGTATGTTTGTCATTTTGCGATTTCAGTCCTCTATATTTTCATATTTCAGTTTTAGTCCTGCATGTTCTGATTTTTGGCAATTTCAGTCCTTTTTCTTCGAAATGCTTACGTGACACTATACACGTCAGCTCTACATCAGCACTGTAATGGTGCCACATCAGCGCTAAATTGAAAAAATAACTAAAATTGTCAAAAAAATAAAGATAGCGGACTAAAACTGAAACATAAAACATAAAAGACCAAAATCGCAAAGTGACAAACCTACATGACCAAAAAGCAATTTCCCAATGTTAAATTGGTACATGAACTACTGAAAATGATTTAATTGGTATATGATCCAACTAAAAAGTCAATTTTATCCTTTAGTAATATTGCTTTTAAGTCCAATTATTTTAGTAAATTCAAATAAATACATATTTTATTTTTCAAAATAATTTTTATTGATTAAAAGTGTAAAACTAAATTTATATTTGTGTAAAAATTATAAGAAATAAGCATCTTACTATTTTTTTTATTTAACTGATTAATAAATTATTTATTCAAATATATTTTAAAAATATTAATAAATATATGTTTGAGTGCAATAATTGTACCTGCTGGGTAGAGAGATCGAACCATGGCGCTTGGGCTACTGTGCGGTTTGAAAGATTTGATTGTATAATTACCACCAGCTACAACTCTCGATAAAGCGTCAAACGTTCGATATTATGATTGGTATCAGGGACAAGGCCATAAGTTCGATTCTCATTAATTTCAAGGAGTGCAATTATTTGGAGGGAGATTATTGAGGTCAAATAATTGTCTCTGCTGGAAGAGGGATCGAACCATGATGCGGCTATTGTGTGGTTTAAAATATTTGAGTTGTACCATTGTCACCAACTATTATTTTTGGTAAAGTAGCAAGCGTCGATCCTACAATATAATAAAATGGTATTTTTCTATCTATATTAAATCATTATACTTTTTTTAGAAAAAAATATATAAAAATTATATATTAATAAAATTAATCACACTCAATAAAAAAATCATATACTCGACTAAAATATATTTAATATATCGTTAAAAATATAATTAAATAAATATTTATTTATTTATATTTAAATTCAAGCACGAGTAATAAAATATAAACTTACAAATTCTTAAGTGGAGAAATTTTAGGTAATTAGATAATGAAAATCGAGATAATGAGTGAGATTTTTTTATGAGATTTGTTGTTTCATGATCTAAAAATTTAATGTTGAACATTTCGATTTCTCAATTGAACAATACAAGATTTCGAAAAACTAAAATTGTATTATGTTTGCTACAGTCTAAAAATAGGAAAAATAATTTTTTTGGTCCAGTAACTTTATCCTTTTTGGGTTTTGGTCCATTAATTTTTTCGATGTGGGTTTTGGTATACTAACTTTGCATTTTCAGTATTTTTTGGTCCAACTGCATACATGTCAGCTTCTGATTGGTCCACGTCATCATTTTGGACCAATCAGAAATTTACACGTATGCAATTGGACTAAAAAATACTGAAACTGCAAAGTTAATGTACCAAAACCCACATCGAAAAATTTAATGGACCAAAACCAAAAAATGAATAAGTTAATGGACCAAAAAACTTATTTTTCCCTAAAAATAAGATCAACGAGCTCTAGTGATATATATTTATTTTATTATATTTCATAGATATATTACAATATTTGTTGTTGTATAAATTGAGGTGACAATTATTTATCATGATATAATTTTAAATAAATATGATATTTTAAAAATTATCAATAAAATAACTTTGAAAATAAAATTATGTACCTAATCAAATTTTAATAATAGTAATTGGACTTATAAGAAATTTTAGATTAAGGTTAAACTTGACCTTTTAATATGATGTAACAATTATGCCATTTACAATAGCTCATGTATCAATTTGATATTTTATCAACAGCTCGTATATCAAAATGAATATTACTCTTGATTTTTGTAACATATGCACCCAGTAAAACCTCTATTAAATGTTCTTGTATTTTATTCATAAAATTTCATAACATGATTTTATTTCTTTCTTTGACATTTTTTCCAATTTACTATAATTAAAAATATTTCAACATGTTATTGTCATATAATACGTATAATTATTAAATGCTAATACATTCAATATTTATTCTAGTAAAATATTTTTAAAAATAAAAGAATGTTATTTATACTATTATTTTTATTTAAATCTTTTTTATTTTTTATTATATTTTGTGCCATAAATTTCTCTAGTTTGTAATATAAATAGAATAATAGTTATAAAATTATCAAAAGTAAATTCAATTTCATGAAAAATGAAAATGTCAAAGAAATTCTAAAATTTATTAAGATGCAGCTTTTTCAGAATAATTATATATTTATAGAATTTCAATTCAATACTTTTAAATATAAAAATGTTGTACTCCATTAAAAATTTGAAAGGTTATGACAAATGAGTTAATTTAAAAACTAATTAAGAGTTAAATAAGTGTTAAATACATTTTGGGAACAAATGAAATTATTTTCTATTTAAAACTAAAGTAAATATTGAATATGTTATCATGTAATATAATAATTACACATAATAAATGCAAATCAAAATTTTGAAAAACTTGTTAGTAAATTGAGAAAAAAAAAAAGTAACTGAAATAGAAACGAAGATTCATATTATGAAATTGTAATAGAGGAAATAGAAAGTATTCACTACAATTTTTTATTGGCTTTATTTATGTCAAAAAACTTAATTAGGGTGATAAAAGGGTATTATGGTCACTTTTATGAATGAAAATGGTAAGTTGGAGTTTGATTAACAACTTTTGGAGTGTTATCAATAAAAAAAAAAAAAAAAGAAGAAGAGAAGAAGAAGGTACAGATTGTGCGAGATGGTATTGGTATCGGATCATGCAAGACAAAATTGAAGTATATTTCAAACCAAAATTTGAGTTAATCAACTCTCTTCGCTTTTATAGACGAAATGGAATCCTCTGCTCCATTTTGTGTAAAAATTCATTGTACACAAATGGCATAATTTGTCCTTAAACTTGATTTTCTAGCAATTAAATCTCGCATATCCTCGAAAAAGTATTCCTATATGCATTTAAATAACAGAGGATTTCATCACCAACCAAACTGCAATTGCCCACGTACGACGGGATATCATGATAAGAAAACGTTGCATGGTTACGTAGGGCTAGAGCTAACTTTTGCTTTGTAATCTCCGAATGTACTCCAACTTATACTTGAAGTATGGCCTTTAATAATGTTTGATTTAACATTCTCAGGCAATCTCAAAGTAAATTTATGATCTCCGTTTTCTTCCTCCTTACTTTGATCAATGAAAGAATTATGCCCCGTGGAATGTGATCTATAAAAATATTGTACCTTGTGATCCATCTGTGGAGCAATTATTTGATCCCTGTTTCCATTATCCCTTGTTTCATATTCGTTGATTGTGATGCTTAAAAAATCTTCGGCATGTAAAGGGGATTTGACAGGTGAATGCATCGGTGAATCGAGATTTCTCCGGCAGACAGGGCACGTTCTGTGTGACTCCAGCCAGAGATCGATGCATTCTTGATGGAATACATGGCAACAAGATGTCAATAAGCGAAGAACGTCACTATCTACAAATTCAACCAGACAAATGGCGCATTCGAGGCCATATTTCTCTCGTCTATAATCTTTGACACTATAATAACTAAAGCTAGGGAATGATTGTATGATAACTGGGTCGAGTCCCGGCGGCGAGGCGGATGTGATGTTACCGGTCGCCGGAGTTCCTCTCGGACTGCGCCGTGTGTAAAGTAGGATTTGCATGAGACACCTACAAAAATAAATGGAGAAGAAACCGATGAAGAAAAATAAGAGAAGGACGATTGTGAGAATAATGGTGATGGGCGGTGTCTTATATTCCGGAGACGCCAGAGGAGGAGAGGCTTGAACGGAGTAGGTTCTCATTGCCGGAATAAAAATGGGAAAATAATTCTCAACCATTAAAAAACCGATTTTTTTTTTTTTTTTTTTTCCTTTTCATAATTTTGGTTTTATGGAAGATTTGAGAATGTAGAATTCTGAGAAAATCAAGGAGAAGCAATGCGCGCAAAGGCATGGAATATTTGTGTGTACACGCGATGTGGTTACGGCCACAATTATAGTATTTGAACGAGTCATTATTGAGACCACACGGACATGTGTTAAAAAAAAAATTATTTTAGCAAGTTCATAAAATCATTTACGTCAACATATACTGATGGGTACAAGTGAATTTTTAATATGCTTAAAATATATAAATATAAATAAATTAAGTGGGTGAATTTGCGAGAATAGTATTTTTAGAGGATTAACTCTTAATTTTGAAGTTCTGAAGGGTTAATTAACATCCGTGAGACGAGTCAACCCTACACATATTTACAATAAAAAGTAATATTTTTGTCATAAAAATTAATACTTTTTTTTTGGTAATCCAAATAAAAGATCCGTCTCATAAAATTGATCGTAAGACCGTCTCGCGGGATTTTTTGTGTAAATAAATATTACAATAATATAGCAATTTTCAATTCAAAATTTTTTATTCGTTCAAGTAAGTTAGAAATTCGAGTTTGATTCAAAATATAATTATGTTATAAAAAGGAAAGAGATAAATATTAACGTTATATATATTTTTTATGGAGCTAAATACGTCTAAAAACTTGCTTCAGTTCAGATTTTGATATATTTATAATATATGGAAAATATTCCATAACTGATACACAATATATATATATATATACATATATATACTTATTGTAATATAATGTAATATTCTACCCAATCAAATTTTGGTAGTTTACCATATATATGTATGAAATGTTCAATAATTTTTATGTGTGCCTATATATATATATATATATATATATATCATATCACTATTTATAGTTTTTATTGATGAAATTTTGAAAAGTCTACCATATATATAAGAAAATTACCATTTGATTTGAACACACACATAATATATATATGAATAGTGTTCAAATACAAAACAATGATATAATAATTCAATCAAAATACACAAATGACTCCTTTATTTTGATTAGAGTTATCCTTGAAGTATACACTTCAATCTTGCATTGGGTGCTTAAGCTACGATTGGTTCGTTGTTACGATCTATATTCGTATGAAAACAAGGGAGATCTCATGTTGTAATGCATATTTCATGATGTTGATGTGTATATATATTGTTCTTATTGATATTTATTTATCTATAAATGTGATTATAATTTACATTTTCTCTATTTTAAAGAGTTCACGCATACATGCAACAATGAAAATATGTTTTTATAGAAAAAGTGTAACCAATCCTAAAAAAAAAAGTCATTATTTTGCTATTAAAAACATAATTATTGCAGAAAATAAACTGAAATATAAAATAATATTTATATAATTAAAACACATGTATATGAAATGTTTGGGATGATCTTTTCTTTCGAATATGTTTGAATTCAAGGGTTTTAGAGATTTGAAGAATGTAGATGTCATTGAAAAAACAAAACTTTTTGTTAGGTTTTTTTTCTTCTTGCTTTATGAATATATCACATTATATATAATTTATTTGTTTATTTTTTAGTTTTTTAGTACCTGTAATTTTAATTATGTTTTATTAATCTAACACATTTCTTATCATTTTAATTTTTTGGTATTAAATTTTTTTTTTGAGATCGGGGTATTAAATATATATATATATATATTTTTTTTTTGCGTTAGAACAGAAATTGGTTGTCAGCTATAAATGTGACATTTTTTTATTCGTTCTATTATCTTTCGGCATTTAAAGCGTCAAGAGGAAATTATAACATATTCAATGCATGAGTGCCTCACCAATAATATTGTCTGCAAGTCAACTTGATCTCGACTCTCAAGAATATAATTGACCATTATCTTCAAGACTTCAACCCCATGTATTTAATTTATTTATTATGTTTGACTTCAGTTCAGCTTCGATATATATCACTACCTTCCAACTATTATCATTTAATTCATCGTAGGAAAATTGAATTTATAAACATATACGGCATATTATTAAAAATTCCTAAACCTTATCAACCAAAATCAAAACGTGTGAATTTAGGTAAAACATTTGCCCAAACTTCCTACTTATAAAATTTATTTAGTTTAATTCTTCCCCTTTCCTTATATTTAATTGAAACTTTAAAATTTTATTTTATTTTTTCTCATTACGTAAGTTTGTTTTCTAAAATGTTGTAGCAGACGTGGCACACGCGTTGCTTGTGTAAAACAACTTATTATTATATTTTCATATGTGTAACATATTTTGTTTCAAAGAACTTGATTTAATTATGATATTTTACAAAATTAAAATAATAAATTATTTTCAAGTAATTTATCCTAATAAGATGCACAAAATAAATAATTCAATGTGTACATATATATAAAGATAGAGAAAACCACAATGTCACTTGTTAAATAAAAACGATTAGAATATTTTTTATAGCATGAATTTTAGACATTTGTTGCAAGTTTGAAAAATATACTGACGCAAAGAAATATAAAACAAAATAAGTTATTAGTTATAAATAAATAGAACAACTGAAAGCATGTCACGATAGGGTTATCCTAAGGAAAAAAAAAAAAAAAAAAACAAACCCATGTATATATAGTCAATCACTTTGAAACAAATGAGTGAAATAAAATCATGCCCAAACCAAATTGAAAAGTGTACAGTAGACTAAAGTTTAACTATAATTTTTCTGACAACCAAAGAAACTTCTAAAACAAAAATATTTGTTTAAAATAAAATTATAGATTTCGAGGATGAATGGCAAACCAATCAAGCCTTTTAATTAGAATCTTCAATGATATCTCAGCGTTGAATTTACAAAAATAATTCAACCATGTGTTCCTAAAACATCTGTCGTGTGACTGTGGGCGCTAAGCGCCTAAGCCTCTCTTTCTTGTCATGTTAAAAAACAATGAGATTCCAGAGAACACCTAAGTAAATATTTGGCATAATCAAAGCAAATGATAAGCGAGCAAAATATTTGACAAAATAAGCCATAAATTTGAAAATTACACCCGGCCTATAAGTCAAAAATAAGAGGACAAATTTGTTCAATCAAATTCAGAGAAAACAAATTCAGAATAATATAAAAATCATAAAAAAATCTATAGATTAAAAAAGATTACTTATGATGCTAATGTGAGACAACACCTAGTCGTGAAGGAAAAAGATTCCAATTGAAGTAAGAAAGGAATAGGGGTATAGAAGCAGAACGTGCGGAATGAACGTGGGCAGCGTTGATGGGAGTTTAGGTTTAGTATTAGTTGTCATATTACGATACTATCCTTATCATAGTTGTGCCCATGAATTAAATCACGGGTATTTAAGTCAAACCATTAAATTGACCATGGTGGTTTTTCTAATGGGTTTAACCATTATTAAATAGTAAATAGTAAATATAGTAAAGATATATATACAAAAACTCCAATAAAACTGTATCACAAGTCAATTTTGTGAGATTAATCTCCCATCAGACCTGAACAATGAAAAAAATATTATTTTTTAAGTCAAAATTATTACTTTCCGCTATCGATATAGATCGGATCAACACGTCTCACAGACATAGATCTATATCTCATTTCACAAAAGGCCTACTCTAAAATATATCATAATATCTAATTTCCACTAAATTTCTTGATTCAATCATTTAAATGATTGATGATTTTTGGTAATCTGATTTTACCAATATTTAGATTGCAAATGAATCCTTTACCAAATCCATCAATGTAAATAAAACTTTAAGATATCACAAGACTTGTGGCCTCCCGATCGATAACCTCCAACTACATAAAATAAAAGCGGTGGCTGCTTGTCCATGAGAGAGGGTACGTTGACAATAATAGCTGGTTGAAATGGATTGGAATTAAAGAAATTATTATATGTTAAAATTCAAATAAATTGATTTTTTGGTATAAATACTTAAGAGGTATTATTTCTCCTATTATACTAGTAAATTGTAAATTTTTCTCCTTTATTTGGATGATAATTGTAATGTCTCGAACACTTTCATCATTCTTATTCATTCAATTAAGGGAAAATAAGTTTTTTAATACAGTAACTTTACCTTCTTTGGGTTTTGGTCCATTAACTTTTTCGATGTGGGTTTTGGTACACTAACTTTGCATTTTCAGTGTTTTTTGTCCAACTTCATACATGTCAGCTTTTGATTTGTCCACGTCATCATTTTGAACGAATCAGAAGTTGACACATATGTAGTTGGACCAAAAAACACTGAAAATGCAAAGTTAGTGTACCAAAACCCACATCAAAAAAGTTAATGAACCAAAACCAAAATATGGACAAGTTAATAGACCAAAAAACTTATTTTTTCTTCAATTAATATTGCGGAATACTTTTTTTAAATGAGATGTGAGCACACATGAATACTACACAAACATGCACATAATTAAATTAAGTCAATGACGATGCATCCAAATAACCCAAAAATCTCGAGTCAAAAACTGAATAAAATCTCATTGAACAAAAGAATATGGTTCTCATATGCAAAAATCAAAAGTTCCTGATACATGCAGAACTTGAAAGTTGAAACCATAAAATATTCAATCCTATAACTAACGTGTTAAAAAATGAATTCAAATAAAATGTGGATAACAAAAATGAGATATAAAATCTTCATGGACATGCTGCTAGGGCTGATGATCACTTTAATGAAAAATTGCCCAAACCGCCCGATTCGAACTGCACCACACCGCTTTGTTCAATTTTTTGACCAAAACCATGGTTGAAAAAAAAATAGCAAATCGCATCGTATAATATGGTGTGGTGGCAATTTTAATTAAAAACCGCACCGGCCGAACCTCATTAATAAATAAATACTTTTAAAATTATATATGATATATTAATATGATCATTGATCAGGGATATACTTTATATAATTTATTTGAAATTCAATAGAGTGATTCAAACTATACATTATTATGTCTATATCTAATTGTAATAATAATGATAAAAATTCGAGATTTATGTAAGAAAAATAGACTATATAATATATCATAGGAATTAAAAATTATCTTTTTCATCAGATATGTTATCCTCAAATTAAATCATGCACATTAAAATTATAAAATCTTTCTATAGGTTTAAAATAAATATTTAACCTAAATTAACTACTAGATAAAATCATAAAACCTAATTTCTGTGTATTCTCTCACCGATCGTTTCTTAATTCAGTCAGTTAATTTTATTCCATTGTCTCTAATTTTTTCTTAATTCTCAACTTTTAGTTTATATTCTCTTGGAAAATTTGTCAAGAGTTCAAGTCTAGATTGGAAAAGAAGTGATTCAATGTATTGATTAATATTCTAAATGCGACTTCATAAAAAAAATTTCTCTAAAATTTTATTTTTCAAAACAATTTGTTTTGCTTTTCTTATACTATATATTAATTTTAATGTTGCATGTTGAAAAAATATGAGGAAATTTTTATAAATTTTTTGAGAATTTCTTTCTTTCTTTGCATGTACTATACCTTGAAACTTAAAAATAATTTTTCGATGGAGCATTCGTTTTGAATTATGAGATTTCATGATTAAAAACTTAACTAGTGTTTTATGTCATTTATTTTTTTTAATGATTTTGAATTTTCGATTGTATTTTTTTATTTGTAAAACAATCTTTATGATTTCATGCCGCAGTACACAAAAAATATTCTATGTTCATTAAATATTTTTATATTAACTTATATTTTTTTGTGTTATTATATTCATAATGTATTTTTTGTCTACTTGATGCTCATTCTTCTTTATTAAAAAACCGCTAAACCGTCTAAAACCGCCCAAAACCGTCACAAACCACATATCTAAATTTACATGAAAAACCGCAATTAGAAACTATCTTTGAAACCGAACCGTGCATAGAAATTCGGTTTGAATTTTATGAAAATACCACTCAAATCGCAACGTGATCAGCCCTACATGCAGCGGAAAGGTTCTTAGACGATCATGTCATGCAATATTTTTTCCTCCTCGATTACCCCGCCCACTGACTGTTAATATATGTGTGGAGCCTAATTATTTACTTAAGGGTATTTTAAGTATTTTACATATATTGATGTAATCCTAATATTATTTATATTATATATATTGGTTGCCATCATTGTATTATAAGAGATAGACAGAGTGATAGAAAGAGAATGACAAGAAAATAGTTTTGATTGGGGACATGTTCTTGTAAAAATTCTCTTTTTTTCTTGGTTTCATATAATGGAAATTTGCAGCGGTGACAAGTGGATGTAGCTCTCACATCGAGAGTGAACCACTATAAATATTGTGTTCTTGTGTTTATTTTTCATCATCTTTTATCGCTTTGGGTAATCTAATCTGGTATCATAAATCCTAACAATTGGTACCAGAGTGCCGGGTTGAATTGAAAGCGATGGATAGCAAAGAAGGTTTGACACACGGGATTCAAAAATTTTATGGCAACTATTTTGATTTTTGGAGGATGAAAATTGAGGATTATCTGTATGGTAAAAAGTTGCATCAACTCTTGCAGGGAAGAAACCAGAAAAGTTTTTAGAAGATGAGAGGAGTCTCCTTGTTAGACAGGTGTTGGCTGTTATTCGATTGAAACTGTCGAAGAACATAGCTCATAATGTTGCAAAGGAGAAATCAACTTCAGGTCTAATGAAGGTTCTGTCAGATATGTATGAGAAGCCTTATGCAAATAATAAGGTATTTCTCATTAAAAAAACATTTTAATTTGAAGATGGCTGAAGGGGATTCTGTGGCATCACAACTGAATGAGTTTAACACAATTTTCAATCAATCGTCCTTGGTTGAAATTAGTTTTGATGATGAGGTTCATGCGTTGATTATTTTGGAGTCTCTAGGGGTGTTCATTCGGTCCGAACCGAACCGAACCGAATCGAAATTTTGGTTAACCGAACCGAAATTCACCGAAAATCTGAACCGAAAACCGAACCGAATTTAACGGTTCGGTTCGGTTAAAAACCGAAATTTTTTCGGTTTTTCGGTTCGGTTTTCGGTTTAACCGAATTTATATATTTTTAAATTATTTTATTTATTTTATATTTATTTATTAATAAAAACAAATAAAAATATTAATTAAAATATTAAAAAATAATTAAAAATTCAAAAAAATCAAAAAAATCGGTTTTCGGTTCGGTTCGGTGAACCGACCAAAAAAAAACGAACCGAACCGAAAACCAAAAATCCGAAAATCCAAAAATCAAAAATCGAACCGAATTTTCGGTTCGGTTTTTGGTTCAAACCAAATTTTCGGTTTCGGCTCGGTTCGGGCGGTTAACCAAACCATGAACACCCCTAGGAGTCTCTACCAAACATTTGGGAACCTATGCGGAATGCGGTTAGTAATTCTGTTGGAAGTGAAAAACTGAATTTTAATGATGTCAGATATAGAATTCTTGCAGAAGACGTTCGTAGAATTGATTCAGGTGAAACTACGACATCAAGTTCTACATTAATTATTGAAAGCAGAGGCAGAGGGAATTATAGAAATTCTAACCAAAATAGACAGATCACAATCAATGAACGGTAGAAGTAATTCCAGATCTGGTAGAAATATAGAGTGTTCGAACTGTGGGGGAAAAGGCCATATGAAAAAGAATTGTACGACACCAAAGAAGGACAAAGGAAAGAGCAACGCTGCAAACGTGACAACTGATGAGATTCAGGATGCGCTACTTTTGTCTGTTGACAATCCTCTTGATTCTTAGGTTTTGGATTTAGGTGCATCATTTCATACGACTCCTCATCGTGAAATTATGGAAAATTATGTTGCTGGAAATTATGAGAAAGTATATCTGGCTGATGGAGAACCTTTGTATATTGTGGGTATCGGAGATATTCGTTTGAAGATGTCAAATGGGGTTGTGTTGAAAATACAAAAGGTGAAAACATGTACCGAAATTGATGCGAAATTTAATTTCAGTAGGGCAACTTGACTATGAAGGGCATAATGTCACCTTTTGTGGTGGTGTGTGGAAGATTACAAAATGTTCTATGGTTTTTCACGTGGCGATAAAACTGGAACACTTTATATGACTTTGAATTTCAGAGATATGATTGTTGTTGCTGATAATTGTGCCAAGTCAGATTTATGGCATTGCAAACTCAGACATATGAGTAAAAAAGAGATGAATATGATTTTCTCGAATGGTAAAATAACATAACTGAAATATGTTGATCTTAAATTATGTGAAATTTGTGTTCTTGAAAAGCAGAAAAATGTCAATTTTTCTAAATCTGTGAAAGATCTTAGAGAAAAAAAATTAGAGTTGATGCACACTGATGTTTGGGGGCCTTCACCTGTGAGTTCTCTTGACGGATCTAAATACTATGTGACATTCATTGATGATTCTACCAGGAATGTATGAGTTTATTTTCTGAAAAATAAATCTGAAGTGCTTGATAATTTTAATAAGTGGAAAGCCATGGTAGAAAATGAGCTGAATTTAAGCAGTATTGTGCTGATAATGAGATCAAGATGATGAAAACTGTTCCTGGAAATCTTCAACAAAACAGTATAACTAAAAAGATGAATAGGAACTTGAATGAGCGTGCAAGGGGCATGCGGATTCATTCAGGATTGCCTAAGGCATTTTGGGCTGATTCAATTAATACAAAAACTTATTTGATTAATAGGGGTCCCTCAGTGCCTCTAAATTTCAGCATAATAGTGGACGCTTGGAGCAAAAAAGAGGTAAATTATTTTTTTTTGAAAGTGTTTGGTTGTCTCTCTTATGATCATGTTGATGCTTTTGTTAGAATTAAAATTGATCATAAGTCTAAGAAATGTTTCTTTACTGGAAATGTGATACTGAGTTTGGTTATCGTTTCTGGGATTACCGAAATCGGAAAGTTATCAGGAGTTGGGATGTAATTTTCAACGATAAGGTGTTGTACAATGATATATTGGGTAAATATTTAGAAAATGAAAATTCTGAAGTAAATAGTCCTGATTTAATTCACTTAAAATATTTTCCAGCGAATGATTCACAACAATATGCTTCAATTAATGAGGAAAATTTTACCCCTAACGGACCAAGAACATGTAGCCCCAGAAACCACTTATGGACCAGAATTAAGAAGATCTTCTAGAGTTTCTAGGCCACCAATGAGATTCTCTTTATCTCTCAATTATATTTTGTTTACTGACAGAGGCGAACCCTAAAGTTATGAAGTGACGATGTAGGTTAATGAATAAATCAAGTGGGAGTTAGCCATGCATGATGAGATGGATTATTTGATGTCTAATCAAACATGACAGTTAGAAGAGTTACCACATGGTAGGAAAACATTTCAGAATAAATGAGTTTACCGAATCAAAGAAGAACACGATGGTAGCAAGCTCTATAAAGCAAGATTGGTGGTGAAAGGTTTTCAGCAAAAAGAAGAAGTTGATTACACGGAGATTTTCTCTCTGGTGGTTAAACTAAACATAATCAGAACTATTCTTGGGCTAGTGGTGCAAGAAAATATGCATCTTCATGGTGATTTGGATAAAGAAATTTACATGCAACAACAACAGGGTTTTGGGGTAAAAATAAATAAGGAAATGGTGTGTAAACTTCAAAAGAGTTTGTATGGCTTGAAACAGGAACATAGAAAGTGGTATAAAAGGTTTGATAATTTTATGAGCAGTAATGGTTTTTTGAGATATCATACAGATCACTGTTGTTATATCAGAAGGTTTGTTAGATCTTATATCATTTTACAACTCTATGTTTATGATATGTTGATTGTTGGAGCTAGTCTGCTGGAAATTGATAAGTTGAAAAAGAAAATGTCTGAAGAGTTTGCGATGAAGGATTTGGGTTCTGCAAAACAAATTCTTGGGACGAGAATTAATAGGGACAAAGATGTCCTAAAGTTATCTCATGAAGAATATGTGAAGAAAGTGTTTCACGGATTTTACATGGATAGAGCGAAGCCGGTGAACACATGTTTAGCCGGTCAATTATGTCTATCCAAGGATCAGTCACCTTCATGTGAGAAGGAGCGAGCTTACATGGAGAAGTTAACATATGATTCCATTATTGGTTTTCTTATGTATGCAATGGTATTTACTAGACCAGACATAGCACATGCAGTGGGGGATGTAAGCCGGTTTATGAGTAATCTGGGAAAAAAGAATCGGGAGGTGTTGAAATGGATTCTCAGGTATTTGAGAGGTACTGAAAATTCCGCTTTATTCTTTAGAAAATTGGATTTTGGCTTGCATAGATATGTTGATGCTGACATGGCTGGTGATGTCGATGGTAGAAAGAGTACTACTGGATTTTTTTTACACTCCAGGTGGTACTGCGGTATGTTGCATGGGTTTCGAAATTTCAAAAGATAGTTGCACTTTCTAAAACTGAGGCTTAGTATGTTGCAGTAATAGAGGCTTAAAGAGATGATTTGTTTGGAGTCTTTTATGGAAGAATTGGGTCACAAATATGAAAAGGGTGTTCTATATTGTGACAGTATGAGCGCCATTTGAAAAAAAAAAATCTTTTTTTATCATGCTAGGACAAAGCATATACGGGTTCAATATCACTTCATAAAAACAACGTTGGAGGATGGAATTCTGACTCTTGAGAAGATTGAAGGATGTCGTAATCTAGTTGATATGTCGACGAAAACTGTGCCAATTGAGATTCTTATATCGAACCATCCGAATGCACTTCAGATTCTTATATCTCTTGTCCAGATTAAACATACAGGACGAATGAGATTTTGACACGTGGAAGATAAGGTTGACTTTTGAACTTCCTATAGGGACCCTACCCGGATCACCTACTAATTAACTTATTAAGAATGCAATTAAAGATAAACTTAAAATATTAATCAAAGCAACGGAAAGATAATGTGTTTACAACTCAAACCGACAGGATAAAACCGGTGACTAAATCCAAAAGTACAATAGTGTTATACAACCATATCGAATATCAGTATCAAAACCCCTAAAAACAGAAATACACCTCGCTGCAACCCCTGGTCCTGCTTTCAGCCATGATTCGATCCACTAATCTCGCCCAATTTGATCCATGTCCCATCGAATGGGATGTTCAAGAAAACACAATAACATGGACGTGAGCGAACTACACTCAGAACATAAGCACGATTATACAAACCTTCTACGATGCATGAAAATGACGGGGGATACTGGTCAACTTTCTAGTCCTGCTCATTCTAGGCGCCAATGAGCGTATAGTACCAACTGGGATCAACTCCGTGGGGTGCATCCACACACTTGTCGAGGATCACCATAACATCAATATATGTCGTCACGACATCTCCCGGTATCTGATAATATAAAAAGAATGTAGGGCTGAACGACCCTACTCAAATGGCTATCTCGATGAAGATTCGGCTCAAAATGAATATGCACATGAAGCATAATATACAAAGCAGTAAAACATGGATCATGTAACGTAATAAGCATGCATACTCGCTGATAATCTCATTCAGTACTTACGTACCTCTCTAAGGCATTCTTAGCAATACTAGTATAGGGTCCAAGCCTACAAGCCAATAATTAACATATCTCTAAAACAGGTCTAAGCCTTAACTAAGCTAATAGATACTCTTTATTACTATTAGGGATCTCGTACTATACATGCGTCCGTCGTTAGCCCTTTGTTGTCGAAGGCCCTAACTCCACCGCTCCATAACTCCTACAGAAGTGCCTCGCTACTGTCTGGCCCTCGATAAGACTTACCAAAACCCACTAACTAGACCAAATTGGAGAGGTATAAGTGTGGTTGTGATCAAGAAATGAGGCCCTCGGATGGCCTATTTATAGGCGAAGATCGGAAATTCTGATCCCTGCATGCATGCCACGTTCCGAACTGATATCATCGAAAGCTCCGATCTACACATCGGAAGCTCGATCTCATGCATGTGATTGCGTGTCTAAAATCTGGTGACACGTCACTTAGTGCACATGGCCTAACTTTCGGAGGTTCCGATCTCCACTTCGGTATTTCCAATCTCACCCTTAGCTTCCGAACTACCTAACTTCTGGTTCGCTGCTTCCGAACCCAGTTTGAAGGGTACGAACTCATCGGTAGTTCCAAAGACTATTTAGCACATTTTTGATCCAATTAAACATCTGGATAATTAGGATTATGAATTCTTAATCATGTTTTACCATTTAATCTCGTAAAACGGTGTTCGAGTTACTACATTCTCTCCACCTTAAGAGATTTCGTCCTCGAAATCAAGTTTGAGGAAAATTGATAATCAACACAACGAAATGTTCTTTATTACATCTGAACATTTTACAATATACAAGTACTGAATCAAAATAAATAAAATAATCAAAACAACTCGAGATGCTCTGAACGCATACGGCTCTCTAACTCCCAAGTCGCCTCATCGGTGACTCTATGCTGCCACTGCACCATGAATAATGGTGTGCGCTTGTTCCGTAGCACATTCTCTTTACTACTGATGATTCTGAGTGGCCTCTCCAAATATGAAAGATCTTGCTCTATCTGAACCTCAGTCGTATGCAAAACATATGAATCATCAGCTATATAGTGTCGCAATTGAGATACGTGGAACACATCGTGAATTCTGAAAAAAAATGGTGGCAAAAACAAACGGTAAGCTACATCCCCAATTTTCTCAAGAATCTCAAATGGCTCAATGGACATCGGTGATAACTTACCATTCAATCCAAACCTCATCACCTTTCGAAAAGGTAAAACTTTCAGAAAAACATGCTCTCTAGGCTGAAGTGTAGAGGTTTGAGCTGCTTGTTGGCATAGCTATCCTGCCGATCCTGAGTAGCTCTAACTATTTGCCTAATCAAATACACTTTATCACAGATCTGCTGGACTAACTCTTGTCCCTCAACCTGATGTTCGCCAACCTCGTCCCAAAATAGAGTTGTACGACAACGGCATCCATACAAAGCCTCAAATGGTGCCATGCCGATACTGCAATGGTAGCTGTTATTATACCCAAACTCAACTAAAGGCAAATGGTCTTTCCACGTTGGCCCAAAATCCATTACAGAAGCTCAAAACATGTCCTCAATAGTGCGAATCATATTCTTTGACTGACCGTCGATCTATGGATGGTAAGTAGTACTCAAACTCAAAGAGGTACCCAAAGAACACTGGAAGCTACCCCAAAACATGGAAGTAAACCTTGGATCTCTATCACTAACAATGCTCAACAGAATCTGATAGTTATGTTTTTGTTGCATTTGTTAATGTCATTTTGTTGTTGTTTTGCATTCGTTTACGTGTTTTATTTATGTATTTTGTTCGTATTTCATATTCTGTGTTTGCATGATGTGTTCTCCGGTTTTGTGGTTAGGTTGTGCGTTTTGGCGGATACATGGACGGATCTTTGAAGCAATCAAAGGGCTGGAATTATTCTGAAGAAAAGCTTCCGCTCGATCCATCAACTTCAACCGATCAATCGGGCAAGACGAAAAGTCGGGAATTTATATTTTAAATAGGAAACTTTCTTGGGAAGGACTCTATACTTTAAATAACATCTAGAACTCGAAAATAGATCATCTTTGGACAACAGAAAGCTTGAATAACTCTATTGGAGGCTAGGTTTCTTCACTTCTTCTTAGATTTAATTTTATTTCATGAATTTTTCTAGAAAATTCATGAATATTGTTGGCTAAGTTTTAGTACTTGGTTGAGGAAGACGAACCCTTGAGTTATTTTGTTTGTGAGATTCGAATTTTTCATTGTTTAATTCCAAATTGCGTATCAAGAGTTGTTTTGGATTGATTACCTTGCTTGTATGTGAGATTTTCGGATTGATCACCTTAGGAATTTGCTATACAATCTATTGCTAAATTAGAACTCAAATTCGTAATTGTTTGAATAAACTAATTTGTTAAGCAACTATGATTAATATTTTCTGCTGTTTAATTTGTTAAATCGTAGTAACAACAATTGAGTAGATTAAATACAATCGCTGGTATTTGTGTTGTCTAGATTCATCAGTTTTACTCATTTGAATGCTGCCGTGGATTTAAATCTAATCGCTGGTATTGGGTTAATTTATGGGGTAAAGGTTAACTTAGAACGTTGGTGTCTAGTTAACTAAAATTAAGGTGAAACAGGAATTAAATTTCCAATGATGAATATTCAATGTGAATTAATTATTTTTAGGGACTCGATGATCGAATGAATAATTTCAACGGTGTAGTCGACCGATACCAAGTCTCGTTATTTATTTGATCTTTCTTATTTTAATTCTTGCATAGTAGTTTTTAAAATCCAAAAACCCCCTTTTATTTATTTTCAGTATTTTTAAGAACACCCATAAATTTCACTTTCCTCGTGAGAACGATCCCTACTCACACTACTGCATTATTTGTTTATCTGATTGAGTCGGGTAATTTGGGCGTGACACGATTAAGCGCTACCAAATTTTGGCACCATTGCCGGGGAACGGTGTTTAATTTATTTGTGTTCTTGTTTTTATTTTTATTTTTTTTATTCTTTCCCTAGTACTTCTCAGGTTTGTTCATGCTTTCAGGTGACTCTTCGAAAGAAGAATTTCATTATGACCCGGAGATAGAAAGAACTTTTCATAGGCGAAGGAGAGAAGCTCGTAAGAGACTAGAAGAGGACGAGCGCGTGGTTGAAGATCTGACAAGAGCAATGGCTGACAACGCCAATCTGAGTTTGAGACAATTGGGAACTCCTGATCTTAACCAGCAGCCTTTATGCATTAATTTTCCTACTCTAGAAAATAATGCTACTTTTGAGCTTAAATCTAGACTAATACATTTGTTGCCTGCTTTTCATGGTCTTGCAGGTGAGGATCCCCACAAGCATTTAATGAAATTCCATGTGGTGTGCACAAGCATGAAACCCCATGGAGTAACAGAGAAGCAAATTCAATTGAGAGCCTTTCCTTTTTCTTTAAAGAATGCTGCTAAGGATTGACTATACTACCTACCTTCTGGATCCATTACCACCTGGATAGACATGAAGAGGATCTTCTTAGAGAAGTATTTTCCAGCTTCAAGAGCAGCAAATATCAGAAATGAGATCTATGGAATTAAACAGTATACATGATAGTCACTTCACGAGTATTGGGAGCGGTTCAAGAAGCTTTGTGCTAGCTGTCCGCACCACCAGATAAGTGAAAATTTATTAATCCAATACTGCTATGAAGGTTAATTGTCTCATGACAGGAATATGCTAGATGCGGCCAGTGGAGGAGTTTTTGTGGATAAAACTCCAGTCCAAGCAAGGAACTTGATAGAGAATATGGCTGCCAATTCTCAGCAATTTGGCACCAACAGGAGTGATCATGTGCCCAGACGGGGCAATGAGGTAAATGTTTCTTCCCTTGAACAACAACTAATTGATGTGACGTCTCTTGTGCGTCAAATGGCTGTTGGGAATGAACAAACTGTGAAAGGTTGTGAAATTTGCAATGCGATGGGACATGCTACTGACATGTGTCCCACACTTCAAGATGAGTCGGTCGAACATGTCAATGCAGCATGAGGATTTCCTGGACCACCACAACAGAAGTATGATCCTTATTCCAACACATACAATCCAGGTTGGAAGGATTATCCCAATCTCAGATACGGAAACCCTCCAGTACACCAACCGCACAATCAATCTTATAGGCCACCGTATCCTCAACCACCACAGCGCCCTCAAGTTCCAACGCCTGGTGTGTTTCTAGAAAACATTTTTAAGGATCTTGCTACTAATACTATAACTTTTCAACAGGAAACTCGAGCAAGTATCCAACAGTTGAACACTCAAATGGGGAAGTTGGCAACCGCAGTCAACAGGTTGGAGGCACTGAATTCGAACAGCTTACCATCACAGACAGTGGTGAATCCGTAGGAGAATGTGATTGCAATCACCTTGAGGAGTGGAAAGGAGTTGAAGGTTAATGAAGAAATGGTGAAAGTACCAGTACAGAACAAAGGTGAGCAGGAATCCAAGGTAGAGGAGGACAAAACATTTCAAATGGACGCACCAAAAGGTAAGTTCCCTCCTTTTTCTGAGTATAAACCTGTAGCCCCTTTTCCCTTAGCGTTAAAAGAGTCTAGGAAGGATGATGGAATTAAGGGGTCGTATGAAACTTTTCGTAGATGTGAGATGAATATTCCTTTATTAGATGCTATCAAACAAGTACCTCGCTATGCTAAATTTTTAAAAGAATTATGTACTACGAGAAGGAAACAAAAACTGAAGGGATGTCAAAGAGTTGAATTGGGAGAACAGGTTTCTGCTGTAATTCAAAGAAAGGTACCCACAAAATGCAAGGACCCAGATATATTTCCTGTTCCTTGTAAAATAGGAGATGTTCAGCTTAACACGACCATGCTAGATTTAGGAGCATCGATTAATGTCATGTCATACTCTGTTTATGCTTCCTTAAATCTTGGGCCCTTGAATGAAACTACAATTGTTATCCAGATGGTTAATAGATCTACTATGAATCCTAGAGGTGTGTTAGAGGATGTTCTTGTGAAAGTTGATAAATTGGTTTTTCCTGCTGATTTCTATGTGCTTGACATGAAAATCAATGATTTGAATATTCTTATTTTGTTAGGAAGACCATTTCTTAAAACTTCAAAGGTCATCATAGATGTTAACAATGTCACTCTCACTATGGAGTTTGATAGGGAGGTTGTTAAGTTTCATATTTTTGATACCCTGCAAATTCCTGATTGTTCAAGTGTTGTTAATAATTTTGATGTCATTAATCACTTGTCGCAAGAACACAAGAAGGTTGTGAATGAGGATAAAGTTAAGGAGGTTATTACAAACCTATTGATAATTTTACTGCTGAAAGTTTTCGTTTTGATCTGCAGGTTTCTATAGGAGATACATTCAGGACTTCGCCAAGATCGCATCCTCCATGTGCAAGCTGTTGCAAAAAAATGTCCCGTTTGAGTTTGATGAACCATGCAAAAAGTCTTTGGACAAACTCAAAGACTCATTGGCATCTGCATCAATAATCCAACCACCGGACTGGAGCCAACCATTTGAGATCATGTGTGATGCCAGCGACTATGCAGTTGGCGCGGTTTTAGGTCAAAAAGTTGGGAAAGAATCGCATTCTATCTACTACGCTTCGCGTATCCTGAATGATGCCCAACTGAACTACTCCACCACTAAAAAGGAGCTCTTGGCTGTTGTTGTTGCATTAGAAAAATTTCGCTCTTATTTACTTGGTGCTAAAGCCATTGTGTATTCTGACCATGCAGCTCTTCGCTTTCTGATGGCGAAGAAGGAGACAAAACCTAGGTTAATAAGGTGGATACTGATTTTGAGCGAATTCGATGTGGAAATCAAAGACAAGAGAGGAACAGAGAATCGAGTCGCAGACCACTTAAGTCTTCTAGTTCATATCGATGAGGAGCTGAACTTGCGTGAAGAATTTCCTGATGAACAACTGTTTTCAGAAAGCGCAGAATTACCCTGGTACGCAAATATCGTCAATTATTTAGTTACTAATGTTGGAAAACGGTGATCAGATCAATCAGAATTGATACCCGGTGCAGCGGAAGTTTAAAAATTTTATATGGAACGATTCCATATCATGGGTATCAAAAATTTATGATTAAATTGTGTGTGTAAAAATTAAATAACAATTTAAATTTTTACCTCCAATCTCGAATCGAGATTATGGACCCCAACAGATTACTCTGCTCTTGTTGTATATCTATGGAACTGATGGACGAACAATTCTTCAATCAGATCCACGAACAGAAGTTTAATCCCTCTGATAGATTGCACTAGAAAATCTATCAGAAGTTTCTACGAAGAGACTTAACGAATTTGATCCGTTAAACCAGACTGCAAATTCAAAATTCACAGGCTGGAATTTTTCGAGCCAAGAGAGGAGAAGGGGGGGGGGGGGGGTGCACTTTTAAAAACACACAGCTAGGGTTTTCCAAATTGTGAGCCTCTTTTGTGTAATTTCTGTACTGCAATAACTTATTTATAATGTGGGCTGCTAACAGCTTAGGGCCCATTAGTCATAAGTTCAAGCCTGACAAGCAAAGCCCGCATGTTCAGAAATTAATATAAAATTCATCGTGACTCACATTGATAAACCAATTTCACCAATGTGCACAGAAACCATTTCTGCACCTTTTAAAGTCAAGATAAATTTTCTGAATCCGAATTCAGTGATTTCCAAAAATGCCCATCCCTATGTCATTTTAGGAAATCTTACTCCCTCTACTCTTAAATAAGAAGTCCCACTTCTTTGTTCATTAAATTTAACTCTTTAAATTTAACTATCTCAACGGGGATTAAAAATCCATTACTTGTGTGACCCTTAATGGTTCAGGGATACAGCTAGCCGTGGGCTCACAACTCCTTGTGACTCGGAACAATAATTTCCGACTTGCCCATCGAATCATGGTAAGAGCGCCTAGCAACATCGCCCCATGATTCCCTAGGTATCACTGATAGTGCCTGCAAGAACCAATAGATTTTGGTTAGCGTACAGTACGGTCCCTTCATCCATATATCCCGATCGAATCAACAACCATTGGTAAATCGAGAGTCGTTCGAGATTCGATAACTATGCAATGCATCTTGAAGATCAAATAGTGACATCGCATGTGCTACTAAGAAACCATTTCTTAAAACACATCATGTACTCTGGCCAGAGATTCGTCACACTAATATCTCCTCAGATTGCATAGGATATCCACACTCGCAAGTATGTGGTGAATCCTTGACAACAAAGCATCGACTCCTATATGTGTCATAACCGTACCCAATCCCGACACCTGATGACCCCAATAGAGTCGGTAAACGAGTCAAAGCACAGTACTAGCATATAGAGTCTCAATGATGTTTCAAGTAGTAAGGACTAATGGTGTACAACCAAAACCGCGGACTTTATCCACTCGATAAGTGAACCACTTGGAAAGTCCGGATAGGGTAGTTCGATCATTCATCGTATGAATATCCATTTGCATGCTTTGAACATCTCTATGTTCCATATCAATGAAACGTGGTACTCGGCATCGCAAATGCTAGTCTCAATCTCGAGCGATCCTTATCCTTATTAACGGACGACTCAATCGACTAGGAACTGTTTAGAATATACAGTGACTATAAGATGTGTTTCATGATAGTCATCCCCATGTACTACCACATCTTACATACGCTATAGTATATTCAAGGTCTTTATCAAAACAACAATAGTATATCACAATATAACAATATGAAGAAAGACAAAGTGAACGTCATTATAAAAGTGTAAATTATATTAAACAAAAGATTGTTTATACATAGAGTCATCAAAGCCCTTAGCCACAAGTTGGCTCACCGGGCACCCACTCTTTCAATCTCCCACTTGCCCTAAAGCCAACTAGTCATACTACGCAGTACCATTGCTTCGCGATGTTTGTCAAATAATGGTCCTGGCAAGGGCTTAGTAAGTGGATCAGCGATATTGTCTGCAGAGGCCACTCTCTCGACAGTAATGTCTCCTCTTTCCACGATCTCCCGGATGATGTGGTATTTTCTCAGTACGTGTTTGGATCTTTGATGAGACCTTGGTTCCTTTGCCTGAGCAACCGCACCTGTGTTGTCACAGTACACCGGGACTGGACCAACAACTTCAGGAATGACGCCCAACTCTTGGACGAAATTCCTCATCCAAACGGCCTCTTTAGCAGCAGCTGATGCCGCACTGTATTCTGCCTCAGTGGTGGAATCCGCTGTGGTGTCCTGCTTGGAACTCTTCCAAGAGACAGCACCGCCATTGAGCATGAACACAAATCCAGAGGTTGACTTCGAGTCATCCACGTCACTTTGGAAGCTAGAGTCGGTATAGCCTTCCAATTTCAGTTCTCTTCCTCCATATACAATGAACATATTCTTAGTCCTTCGTAAGTACTTAAGAATGTCCTTCACGGCTTTCCAATGCATTTGACCGGGATTAGCTTGATATCTGCTCGTGACACTCAGAGCAAATGCTACATCCGGTCTGGTAGATATCATCCCATACATGATACTACCTATGGCTGACGCATATGGTACATATGTCATTTTCTCTATCTCTTCATCAGTCTTTGGACACATAGACTTGGATAGAGAAACTCCATGACACATAGGTAGATGTCCTTTCTTGGACCCATCCATTGAAAACCTTTTCAATATGGTTTCGATGTAAGTAGCTTGAGTTAGTCCTATCATTCTCTTAGATCTATCTCTATAGATCTGTATCCCTAGAATATAGGATGCCTCACCCAAATCCTTCATCGAGAATCTACCTGATAACCATATCTTTGTTGATTGCAACATCCCTACATCATTCCCAATGAGTAGGATGTCATCAACATAAAGTACTAAGAATGTCACAGCATCCTTAACTACTTTATTGTACACGCACGGTTCCTCCGGGTTCTTGATGAAACCAAAATCCTTTATTGTTTCATCAAATTTCTGGTTCCAACTTCTTGATGCTTGTTTGAGACCATAGATTGATCTCTGAAGCTTGCATACCTTATGCTCGCTTCCCATGGATGTGTATCCCTCAGGCTGCGTCATATAGATCTATTCCTTAATGTTTCCATTAAGAAATGCATTCTTCACATCCATTTGCCATATCTCATAGTCATACCAAGCAGCTATGGCAATAAGGATTCTTATGGACTTGAACATTGCAACTGGTGAAAAAGTTTCATCATAGTCAACTCCTTGTCTTTGAGTATAACCTTTCGCCACCAATCGCGCCTTGTAGGTCAATACCTTACCATCAGGCCCAAGCTTTCTCTTGTAGATCCATTTACACCCTATTGGAACAATTCCATCGGGAGGATCTACTAAAAACCAAACTTGGTTTGTATGCATCGAATCTATTTCCGACTGCATAGCTTCAAGCCATAAATTTGAATCCGCATCAGAAATTGCTTCCTTGAAGTTTCTTGGATCACATCCAACATCGGGTTCATCTTGATCCCCTTCAAGAAGAAGACCATATCGAATAGGAGGTCTAGAAGTCCTCTCGGATCTTCTAAGTATAGGCGTGTCCTCTGAAGATTCTTGAGGTATGGGATCATTATTTTGTATTTCGGGTTCTTCTCGAATTTCTTCGAGTTCCATCATATCGCCTTTCTTATCCAATAAGAACTCCTTCTCCAAGAAGGTGGCATTCCTTGAAACAAACACTTTTGTTTCAGTAGGATGATAGAAATAATATCCGATTGAATTCTTCGGATACCCTACAAAATAACATAAGGTGGATCGACTATCCAACTTATCTCCCACTGTCTGCTTCACGTAAGCAGGACATCCCCAAATCCTCAAGTACGAATACTTAGGAGCTTTGCCATTCCATAACTCGTATGGTGTTTTGTCCACTGCTTTGGTGTGGACGTTGTTCAACAACAACACCGCCGTTTCAAGCGCGTAGCCCCAAAACGAAGGTGGAAGCTCAGTGAAGCTCATCATGGATCAAACCATGTCCAACAAAGTTCGATTACGACGCTCCGATACACCATTTAGCTGAGGTGTCATAGGAGGAGTCCACTGAGAGAGAATCTCATTCTCTTTCAGATAGTCCAAAAACTCGGTACTTAAGTATTCTCCACCTCGATCCGATCAAAGTGCTTTAATACTTTTACCTAGCTTGTTTTCTACTTCAGCCTTGAATTCTTTGAACTTTTCAAATGCTTCATACTTATATTTCATTAAATATAAATACCCATACCTTGAATAATCATCAGTAAAGGTAATGAAGTAGGTGTGGCCAAATTGAGTACCAATTCTAAATGGACCACACACATCTGTATGGATCAAATCCAACAGATTTTGACTACGCTCAGGTTTCCCCTTAAAAGGAGATTTAGTCATTTTTCCTTTCAGGCAGGACTCACAAGTAGGTAGAGAGTTAATATCAGACATATCAAACATGCCCTCTCCCACTAGCTTGTTCATCCTCCTTGAGGAAATATGACCTAGCCTAGCATGCCAAAGGTTTGCCGGGTTTTGACTATCGATTTTCCTTTTGTTCGTTGTTACCGGTTTATCAACATAATTTATTGGAACGTCTTTTAATTTTAAGTTATATAGATCGTTTTCAAGTTGTCCATTTCCAATCAAACATTCATTCTTGTAAATATTGCAAATCACATTCACAAAATTGCAAGAAAAACCATCTCTATCAAGAATAGAAACAGAAATAATGTTTTTAATCAAATCTGGAACAAATAAAACATCTCTCAAAAGTAACTTAAAATCGTTCTGCAAAATTAAATAAACATCTCCCACAGCTTTGGCTTCAACTCTAGAACCATTTTCGAGCCTCAGCTGGGTCTCACCCATTCTAAGCTTGCGACTTCTTGTCATCACCTGCAAATCATTGCAAATGTGAGATCCACATTCGGTATCCAATACCCAAGAAGTATTATTAAGTGAAACATTTATTTCAATATAGAACATATCCTTCGCAGTTCGCAACTGCTCTAGATATTCCTTGCAGTTACGTTTCCAATGACCGGGTTTCTTGCAGTGATGGCAAACATCCTTGGACTTTTCCATGTTTGAAGCCTTTGTCTTGTTCTTCTTCTCGGGTCCGGTTTTCTTGGGTGGGGCAGAACCTTTCTTACCCTTTGTACTTGGCCCCTTCTTAGCAGAGGAAGAGGAGCCCACCAAGAGAATCGGTTTATCCTTCTTTAAAGTGGCTTCATAAGTTACAAGCATATTGACCATCTCTTCAAGGGAGGCCTCTATCTTGTTCATATTGAAATTCACCACAAAACCATCAAATGATGAAGGAAGAGAGAGAAGTAATAAGTCCACGTTGAGTTCATGCTCCAACACCAAATCAAGCGTTACCAACTTCTGAATCAGCCAAATCACTCGTACCCCATGATCACGGACCGAAGTCCCTTCACGCATGCGACACGTCATTAGCTCTTTTACAGTAGCGAACCTTTCAGCTCTCGATTGAGCCCCAAAAAGTTCCTTGAGTTGTACGTGAATGTCAGCAGCATTCATGGTGTCCTCAAATCGCCTCTGGAGTTCATCAGACATCGAGGCTTGCATATAGCATTTGGCCTTGATATCATGGTCCCACCATGTATCAAGTTTGGCCAACTCTTCCGGACTTATGTCAGCTGGTGCTTCCTTCGGAGGAGATTTTTCTAACACGTAGAGCATCTTCTCCGAGGTCAAGGCAATCTTCAACTTACGGAACCATTCCGTATAGTTTGCGCCAGTCAGTTTATTTTGTTCGAGAATAGAGAATAGTGGATTGCGCGAATTCATCTTTATGAAATACTGAAAAGAAACAGACAATAATCAGTGATTGTTTAATTAATTTACTAAGACATAAAATAGGCAAAATTTATTTTATGAATCTCACTCCCACTATTTTAACGATTTAACTACCCTCTAGTGAAAACGGGAAACTGTTTTCCTTAGTGGGAACATGGAGTCCAATTGACAAACTATGGTCCCGAATAATATCAGCCAACCATAATTTTCAAAAGGTAGAGCCCAATTGCTTCAAAAGCAACCTCCACGTTTTTACCTCATGTCCAATAAGGGCCCAATAATATGACGCCGTTTATTGTGACATGTCAAGATGACCCATCAATATTAAGTTGTGATGGACGGTCGCCATGTGGATCCCCCAATAATATGAGCCGATCCCATGGGAGTTCCACCCAACTTACAACATTTGTCGATCCAATGTACAGCTTTCCGACGAACGGGCCCCCCCAATAATATGAGCCGGACCGTATCCGCGGGTAGCATCTCATACATTGATCGTTGATGGAAGGTAGGAACATTTAAACAATATTTAAATTTCCTTTATTTATCTTGATATCAATTTTAAATCATATTTAAAATGAGGAATTTTAATTTTGAAAATTTGTCTCATCATTTATAATTTGTATGCTTGCGGGATTCATACAATTTAGTCTAAAACATGCATACAACGATAATATCATATATTATATAGGATGATCGATTCCATTTCTAATCGACCTGTGGTTGCCAATCACGAGTCTAAGTCCAATCCTAGGTAATATGCAGGTATGCAATGCAATCCTATTACATTGAGCTTCCAATTTACATTTTTTCTGTCTTTATTGTTTGCTGGGCCCACCTCCATCTTCAAATCTTCATCTCCCACTAAGTCTAATGTATTTACAATAAATAACTATGACAAGTAGGGGATACATTTTAAGGGGTGGGAACGGGCCATAAACCAGACCCACTTTTATTACATATGACAATTCATATTGGGCCATAAACCAGGCCCATTAATAAATCCAACAACAATAAAAACAAATGTAAATTCCTAACATACATCTACAAAATTGGTCATGGCAATCGATCATCCTTATCCAATAATATTTAATTCAAAATTAATTTATTGGATAACATGCAATGGCAATTTAAATTAAAAGGATAAAATCATATTCCATATATAAAATCTTATTTTACATACAAAATCATATTTTATTTTTTTATCAAATAAAATCATATTTTACATATAAAATCCAATTTTATACATAAAATCATATTTTACTCAATATTTCCATAAGATCATATCTTATCATCAATTGTACCAAAAATAATTAATTTCATAAAATCTGATTTAACGGATAAAATCTATAAATTTTCCAAAAATTCAAATTTATCCAAAAATCAATTTTAAAATTTTCGGACTCGAACAATTCGATCCGACGCCTCGTGGACCAATCAAAAACAATTTTCGATCGGACCAAAAATAGAATTTTAACATATTAAAATTTTAATTAAAAAATTAAAAATAAATTTTCCCGGGCCGCCCGGGACGATCCCGGGCAGCCCGTCGCTGCCCCTTGGGCAGCGACCATCGCTGCCCCCCGGGCAGCGATCCAATCGCTGCCCGTGTTTTGCCCGTCGAAAAATTTAATTTTATTTTTTTAAAAAAATTTATTTTGTTTCAAAAAACCGAGGCTTAAAAATTTTGTACAACCTATTAATTTAATCGCTTGATCTGAGCAACCTGGCTCTGATACCACTGTTGGAGAACGGTGATCAGATCAATCAGAATTGATACCCGGTGCAGCGGAAGTTTAAAAATTTTATATGGAACGATTCCATATCATGGGTATCAAAACTTTACGATTAAATTGTGTGTGTAAAAATTAAATAACAATTTAAATTTTTACCTCCAATATCGAATCGAGATTATGGACACCAACAGATTACTCTGCTCTTGTTGTATATCCCAGGAACTGATGGACGAACAATTCTTCAATCAGGTCCACGAACAGAAGTTTAATCCCTCTGATAGATTGCACTAGAAAATCTATCAGAAGTTTCTACGAAGAGACTTAACGAATTTGATCCGTTAAACCAGACTGCAAATTCAAAATTCACAGGCTGGAATTTTTCGAGCCGAGAGAGGAGAAGGGGGGGGGGGGGCGGCCACTTTTAAAAAAACACAGCTAGGGTTTTCCAAATTGTGAGCCTCTGTTGTGTAATTTCTGTACTGCAATAACTTATTTATAATGTGGGCTGCTAACAGCTTAGGGCCCATTAGTAATAAGTTCAAGCCTGACAAGCAAAGCCCGCATGTTCAGAAATTAATATAAAATTCATCGTGACTCAGATTGATAAACTAATTTCACCAATGTGCACAGAAACCATTTCTGCACCTTTTAAAGTCAAGATAAATTTTCTGAATCCGAATTCAGTGATTTTCAAAAATGTCCATCCCTATGTCATTTTAGGAAATCTTACTCCCTCTACTCTTAAATAAGAAGTCCCACTTCTTTGTTCATTAAATTTAACTCTTTAAATTTAACTATCTCAATGGGGATTAAAAATCCATTACTTGTGTGACCCTCAATGGTTCAGGGATATAGCTAGCCGTGGGCTCACAACTCCTTGTGACTCGGAACAACAATTTCCGACTTGCCCATCGAATCATGGTAAGAGTGCCTAGAACCATGGCCCCATGATTCCCTAGGTATCACTGATAGTGCCTGCAAGAACCAATAGATTTTGGTTAGCGTACAGTACGGTCCCTTCATCCATATATCCCGATCGAATCAACAACCATTGGTAAATCGAGAGTCGTTCGAGATTCGATAACTATGCAATGCATCTTGAAGATCAAATAGTGACATCGCATGTGCTACTAAGAAACCATTTCTTAAAACACATCATGTACTCTGGCCAGAGATTCTTCACACTAATATCTCCTCAGATTGCATAGGATATCCACACTCGCAAGTATGTGATGAATCCTTGACAACAAAGCATCGACTCCTATATGTGTCATAACCGTACCCAATCCCGACACCTGATGACCCCAATAGAGTCGGTAAACGAGTCAAAGCACAGTACTAGCATATAGAGTCTCAATGATGTTTCAAGTAGTAAGGACTAATGGTGTACAACCAAAACCGCGGACTTTATCCACTCAATAAGTGATAACCACTTGGAAAGTCCGGATAGGGTAGTTCGATCATTCATCGTATGAATATCCATTTGCATGCTTTGAACATCTCTATGTTCCATACCAATGAAACATGGTACTCGACATCACAAATGCTAGTCTCAATCTTGAGCGATCCTTATCCTTATTAACGGACGGCTCAATCAACTTGGAACTGTTTAGAATATACAGTGACTATAAGATGTGTTTCATGATGGTCATCCCCATGTACTACCACATCTTACATACACTATAGTATATTCAAGGTCTTTATCAAAACAACAATAGTATATCACAATATAACAATATGAAGAAAGATAAAGTGAACGCCATTATAAAAGTGTAAATTATATTAAACAAAAGATTGTTTATACATAGAGTCATCAAAGCCCTTAGCCACAAGTTGGCTCACCGGGCACCCACTCTTTCAACTAAAGGGTTTCCTTCTGAATTTTCAAAGGCGCAAAAGGACAAGGTGAGAAGCGATGCCAAGTATTTTGTGTGGGATGATCCATAATTGTGGAAACACTGCGCTGATCAAGTCATACGACGATGTGTACCTGCGAGCGAGGTAATCCCTATTCTCACCTTTTGTCATTCTTATGCGTGTGGGGGCCATTTTGGAGCAAAAGGGACATCAAGAAAGGTGTTGGACTGCGGATTTTTTTGGCCTTCCTTATTTTGAGACGCTTACATGTTCTGTAAGTCGTGCGCTCAATTCAAAAATACAGGTAATATCTCCCAACGTAAGGAGATGCCCCAACAACCTATTTTAGTTTGTGAAATCTTTGATGTTTGGGGCATCAACTTCATGGGACATTTTCCAAGTTCGTATGGATTTATCTATGTATTACTTGTTGTGGACTATGTCTCAAAATGGGCGGAAGCAAAGGCCACCCGTACTGACGATTCTAAATTTTTTGCAGAGTTTATCAAGCACAATCTTTTCTCTAGGTTTGGGATTCCAAGAGCCATGATCATCAGTGATAGAGGAACGCACTTCTGCAACCGAACTGTGGCTAGTTTGCTTAAAAATTACCATGTGACGCACAAGATCTCCACTGCATACCATCCACAATCCAACGGTCAAGCTGAGGTATCGAACAGAGAGATTAAGTCCATCCTAGAAAAGACCGTGAATCCTACAAGAAAGGACTGGAGCTTGCGTTTGGATGTTGCCTTGTGGGCTTATAGAACCGCGTTCAAGACGCCGATTGGAATGTCCCCATATCGACTGATTTTTGGAAAACCATGTCATCTACCAGTGGAATTGGAGCATAGAGCCTATTGGGCTATCAAAAACTTCAACATGCAGATGGATGAGAGTGGTGAGCACAGGGAGCTGCAGTTGCAAGAATTAGAAAAGATCCGCAATGATGCTTATGTCAGCTCAAAGATTTACAAAGACAAAACAAAGGCCTTCCACGACAAGATGATCTCTAGATGGGAATTCGAAGTCGGACAGAAAGTTTTGCTCTATCACTCACGACTTCGGATCTTTCCAGGTAAGTTGCGTTCACGTTGGAATGATCCATTTGTTGTTATTAATGTCTTTCCCCATGGTGCAGTCGAAATTAAAAGCTTGGACACATCCAAAACATTCAAGGTGAATGGTCACCGGCTTAAACACTATTATGAAGGAGTCCAAGCGAATATAGGAGGGGACGAGCATGATATCACTCTCGATGCTCCGCCAAATATTGAGTGAATCGTAGCAGGCAGTCGAGCTATAAACTGATTGTAAAATTAGCGCTGGCTGGGAGGCAACCCAGTGTTCTTTATTTTTTCCTTTCCCTTCTTTTATTTCAGCATTTTTTTTTGTTGCCCCTTATCTTATTTTTTTTGTTTTTAGGAAATTAGAAAAAACCAAAAATATTTGAAATTTTTTAGGCTCGCTCGATCGGTCACATCTTACCTATCGAGCGAGTGATGTTTTATGTTGGGCAGAAAGTTGAGGATTTTTCTCTCGCTCGATCGGTCACATCTTACCGATCGAGCGAGAGCACTTTTATGCGGACAGAGAGTTGGATCTTTTTCTCTCGCTCGATCGGTAACATTTAACCGATCGAGAGAGAGGCTTATTACGCGAATTAAAACATGAATTCCCTCCTCCCCTCTCTCATTATTTCTTATCACTCTTCTATTCTCTTAAATACCTAAATCCCCAAAAACCCTTCATCCATATTTCTCTCATCTTCTTCCTCTTAATCCGTAGGGAATTCAAAGGAGGCAACACCAAGGCACTCCGGTCACCATCATCTCCGACCATCTTCTCCGGAACTCGCTCACCTCTCTCTCTCTCCAGCCGCCTGTCACCGCCACAGTTGGCCGTTTCACTGTTGTCTTTCTGGCTCTGATCGTCATTCTTGGCCGCGTACTTCCTCCGGAACTTGTCTTCGCTATTTGATCTCACATATCTTGGAGGATCCACCGAAATTTTGTTGCACGCCAAGTGTTCGCCGAAATTCCTCTACTATTCTTTGTGTCATCTTTATACTTTTCCATGGGGCCTAAACGAACCCGAGTTCAAGGCGAGTCATCTTCTCAAGACGCAGCTCGCTCCTACGCCGACTTCACCGGGCTCTTTGTCAATGAAGCGGCTCGTGAACGCTACGTGACCGCTAAGATAACCCGCTCTCCCATTCCCGAGCGTGGATTCGAATTGGAATTTGGTGATAGTGAAGTTTTTGGGTTTATTCAAGCACGTGGTTGGACAAAATTTTGCATGCAACCTCCTCCCGCTGTCGTACCGATTTTCCGTGAATTTTATGCTAATGCGGCGGAGAGGATGGATAGTAAGGCGTTTGTCCGAGGGAAATTGATTTCCTTTCTGCCCCAAGAGTTGAACTCTTTGTTTGAGATACCGGAGGTCGATGATTCTCTATATCAAAACATCAAAATCAACCCGGATTTGGACGAGTTGCTTGACCAATGGCCTATCCTAGAGCTGCTTGGGTTGACCTTGTGTCATCATTGAATTTTAAGGAGCGCTATTTGCATGTGGTTCCTGCCACATGGTATGCTTTTTTGACTCGGCGTCTGATGCCGATATTACATTTTAGCGAAGTCAGTCTTGAGCGTGCTCTCCTCTTTTACGCTCTTGATATGGGGTGGCCAGTTAACGTGGGGCACGTGATCCATAGCGAGATTCAATGGTCGATTATTTCTCCCATCGTGGGTCTCTACTTTCCAATGATAATCACTGCTTTGTGCCTCCGCACTGGGGTTTCCGTTCGTAACGATGAAGAGTGGTTGCAGCCTAGGAGACAAATCGACGCAGCCACTATCGAGGCCAAGAGGACCTATCGCATTAAGAATTTTGTGCGAGACAGCCAGTTTTATCATCCTTCGATACCCCAAAGACCACCTCAGCCTCCTCGTCGCTCTCAAGCCGATGCTATCCGTGAGCTTATCGCCTACGCTCATCACCTAGATGCCTACACCACTGTTGCGGCTCACAACGCTCAAGTTATGGATTCTTTCATCCGCGGTTTTTCTACGCATCTGGGCATCGACACTTCCGTCGTTCCTGCTCCCCTGCCATATCCGCCATGCTTCCCATTTCCATATGCCTCTCCTGTTTCTCCACCAGAAATTGAAGACAAGGACAACGCTGATCGCTAGACCAAGGGAGTTTTGTTTTTCATTATTTTCATTGCATTTTGTTAGTTTTTGTTGTGTCTTGTGTTTGAGGCATTGAGTACAATGCTTCATTTAAGTGTGGGGGGTGTATTGCATTTGCATGAATGAGTGTTGCATTTATTTTCCATTTTTGCCTTGAGTTGTGTTAGTTTTTATGTTATTGTGTTTGTGTGTTTGTGTGTTGTATTCATGAGTTGAGGATGAGATTGTTAGCCTATGATGAAGTTATGATGAAAAAAATGAAATTTTTGAAAATTTTTATCTCTTGATCAGATTGAGAAACCGTAGGTTGTTTGTTGAATATTCCAAGCACACTTGTTTAACCAGTGAAGTGTAGCGATGTATTATATACTGTGGATGTCTGTTGGACCATTGCACGACAATAGGTGTTTGTGGAACTTGATAGTTTTTGAGTCTCGATGATCTTGTTGATATAGCATTTACTCTCTTGGGTACTTTTAGAAAAAAAAATTTTGAAACAAACTTTTATAACATGCTTATGAGCAATCGACTCCATCCGGGTTGCGAGTGAGATGTTTGAAATCCTATTATCTTGCTTGTGGCTAAGTTTGCGGATAAAATGGGGTTAAGCCTTGAAAAAAAAAATTAGTAAGGCATCAATTCCATCCGGGCTTGGAATGTGTTTGAAATCCTATTCACTATTTTATAGCTAAGTACGCGGGTAATTATTGGGACTGTAAAAGAAGTAAAATAATTGGTGCGTAATCTGCTTAAGAGAGTTTGTGTTTTGTTGATGGATTGTTGGGAGGAGAGTTCTTGATTGTGAGACTTTCACTGAACTATTTTTAGGTCGGCGAACAGTCTTGACACTTTGTCTTTTGAAGTTGCATGTAACTGGGGTAACAGGACACACACACACGTTCGCATTCGACTGAAGGTGTATCATTGATGATCGAGAGTACATGCGCACCTGTTTTTGTGAAAAGACTTTTCTGAGGCTATATTATGCATGATCATCCTTATTTATGTGTTTGTTCTGTTCCATTTTGTTTTGCATGACTTACTCGAGGGCGAGTAAGGAGTAAGTGTGGGAGAATTTGATAGTTGTGTTTTTGTTGCATTTGTTAATGTCATTTTGTTGTTGTTTTGCATTTGTTTACGTGTTTTATTTATGTATTTTGTTTGTATTTCATATTCTGTGTTTGCATGATGTATTCTCCGGTTTTGTGGTTATGTTGTGCTTTATGGCGGATACATGGACGGATCTTTGAAGCAATCAAAGGGCTGGAATTATTCTGAAGAAAAGCGTCCGCTCGATCCGTCAACTTCAACCGATCGATCGGGTGAGACGAAAAGTCGGGAATTTATATTTTAAATAGAAAACTTTCTTGGGAAGGACTTTATACTTTAAATATCATCTAGAACTCGAAAATAGATCATCTTTGGACGACAGAAAGCTTGAAGAACTCTATTGGCGGCTAAGTTTCTTCTCTTTTCTTAGATTTAATTTTCTTTCATGAATTTTTCTAGAAAATTCATGAATATTATTGGCTAAGTTTTAGTACTTGGTTGAGGAAGACGAACCCTTGAGTTATTTTATTTGTGAGATTCGAATTTTTCATTGTTTAATTCCAAATTGCGTATCAAGAGTTGTTTTGGATTGATTATCATGCTTGTATGTGAGATTTTAGGATTGATCACCTTAGGATTTTGCTATACAATCTATTGCTAAATTAGAACTCAAATCCGTAATTGTTTGAATAAACTAATTTGTGAAGCAACTATGATTAATATTTTCTGCTGTTGAATTTGTTAAATCGTAGGAACAACAATTGACTAGATTAAATACAATCGCTGGTATTTGTGTTGTCTAGATTCATCAGTTTTACTCATTTGAATGCTGTCGTGGATTTAAATCTAATCGCTGGTATTGGGTTAATTTATGGGGTAAGGGTTAACTTAAAACGCTGGTGTCTAGTTAACTAAAATTAAGGTGAAACAGAAATTAAATTTCCAATGATGAATATTCAATGTGAATTAATTGTTTTTAGGGAATCGATGATTGAATGAATAATTTCAAGGGTGTAGTCGACTGATACCAAGTCTCGTTATTTATTTGATCTTTCTTATTTTAATTCTTGCATAGTAGTTTTTAAAATCCAAAAAACCCCTTTTATTTATTTTCAGTATTTTTAAGAACACACTTAAATTTCACTTTTTTCTTGGGAACGATCCCTACTCACACTACCGCATTATTTGTTTATCTAATTGAGTCGGGTAATTTGGGCGTGACACGATTAAGCGCTACCAGAATCCCTAGCGTCAAAAAATCCTGAATGTACAACCGCACCATACGGTCGAAGGTGAAGTCTTGGTTATACAGAAGGAATGTGCAGTATTAGAAAATCTTTCTACTACAAACTAGATCGCATCACTGTTGCTGGAAGACAACAACAAGTTGGTGAAAAAGTCCATCGTCACGTGTTCCCACTTCCACTCAAGAATCTCTAAACTCTAAAGCAACCCTCCAGGTCGTTTGTACTCTTCCTTGACCTGCTGACACACAAGGCACCTCAATACAAACTGGTAGACACGTCACTTCAATCCCTTCCACCAGAATCTCTAACACAGATCCTTGTACATCTTCATGTTGCCTGGGTGCACAAAAAATATGATACGGTGCTCTTGCAAGGAAAAGTCATCAGGGACTACTACTAGGCCAGATAGACACAAAAACCCATATGCCTGAAGATGAAAACCAGAAGTACTATCGCCCTGAGCCAACCGGAATAACTTTTGAGTTTTAGGATCCGAATACTGGGCTTCCCTGATCCTCCAATACAATGTTGGTTTCGCAAGCATGAAAATGACTCAAATCCCCTGTTGTTCCTTCTTATGACAGAAAGTAAATCCCAAGGAACAACGTTCCTATACCACTTTAGATACTGCACTAGTACAAAGAGAACTCACATACACTTTACGACTAAGTGCATCAGCGGCTGGGTTTGAAAAACCTGGATGGTATTTGATCTTACAATCGTAATCCTTCAGCAGATCAATGACGCTGTTTCATATTCAACTCTACCTGAGTGAATAGGTACTTCAAACTCTTGTGGTCCGAATAAATCTCAAACCTCTCGCCGTAAAAGTATTGTCGCCAGATCTTCAGGAATAAGACAATGCATGCCAGCTCTAAATCATATACGGGGTAATTCTCTTCGTGATTCTTCAGCTTTTTGGAGGCATAGGCGATTACGTGACCATTTCGAGTCAGAATATAACCCAGTCCTTGAATAGATGCATCAGTGTAGACTATATAGCCACTAGATCCAGACATCAATTCTAAAATAGGGGCTATCGTCAAAATTCGTCGCAAATCACGAAAACTTTCTTAACATTCTCTAGACCAGATGAAAGGAGCATCTTTCTTCGTCAACTGAGTCAACGGTCTAGCTATCTGCTATAAATTCTCAATAAAATTATGATAGTAACCTGCTAGACCCAAGAATTGTGGAACTCTAAAGTCGTCGATGCTCGTGACCAATTTAAAATTGTCTCCGTCTTACTAGGATCAACTGAAACTCCATCCCTAGAGATCACATTACCAAGTAATACAAACTATATCAATCCATAACTCACACTTGCTGAGTTTGGCGTATAACTTATTCTCTCACAAAATCTGCAGAACTGTCCGAACGTGGTATACGTGCTCTTCAATACTGTGCGAGTAAATTAAGATGTCGTCGATGAAAACTACCACAAACTTATCCAAGAAATCTCGGAAAACCCTGTTGTTCAAATCCATGAAGAAAGTAAGTGCGTTCGTCAGACCAAAAGGCATCACTAAAAACTCGTAGTGACCATAACTTGTACGGAACACTATCTTCGGGATACCCTCATCTCGGACCCGCAAATGATGATACCCAATACGCAGATCAATCATGGAGTAAATGGATTCCCCTCAAGCTGGTCAAACAAGTCATATGTGCGGCATATGATACTTGTTCTTAACTGTCACCTGGTTCAGCTGTCTGTAATCAATGCAAAGACGCATCGTACTATCCGTTTCCTTGAAAAACAAAACTGGGGCTCCCTGATAAGTACATTTTTATGCAATAATTTTTGATATTTTTATGTCTATTTTATGTGCATTCATATTGTTTTGTGTGTTTTTATGTGTTTTATTGCATGCATGTATATTTCAATCTGCAGGTTTTATTTGTAGGAAAAATGAAAATTAAAGGAATTTGAGGAAAAGAAAAGAAGAAAAGAAAAGATAAAGAAGAAAATATTATAGAGCCATGAAGAAAATAGCGCTATAGCGCTAGATTGAGAATGAAGGAAGCGCTATATCGCTAGTTTAAGCGCTATAGCGCATGCATTGGTGATGATGCTGTGTCGCGAAGAAATTGGAGCAAAATAATTCTCGCGCTGGAGCGAAACTTTTCTCGCGCTCGTGCGCAAGATCAAATTCCATAAACTTGCAAAAAGGCGCACGCTCGAGCGAGCCCTTTCTTGCGCTCGAGCGGGAATAGCAATTCCAGAAAGTTGAAAAATCTCGCGCGCTGGAGCGTGAGTTAGCATGCGCTCGAGTGCGAATCGGCGAGGGGCAATAATTTGGAGGATTCCTTGTGACGTGAGGAATTTAATTTCCTTGTGTTCAAGACCATATAAATAGAAGATATATCACATTTTGAAGGAAAACCCTATTTTTAAGAGAGAAGGCGGCGGCTACTACATCATCTCATTCTATTCTTCTTCCTTTCTTTTATTTTTGATTTTTGGTTGATGTTTTGGATTGAAAACTTTTATATTTGAATAATGTTAGAATTTGAGTATTCGTTTATTTTCGATCAAGGCCACGTGATTGGGCCGAACAAATTTATGTAGAAAACTTGGATGTTTGTTTGGGATTTTTCAGATTTGGTTTTATATTATTGATTATTAGATTTATATTTTTCTTGTGAATGATCTGACCAATTTTTTGCTTACATGTTAATCGATTTTAAGTCGACAGAGGAGGAATTGATTTTGATCACTCTAATAATTAACACGAGGTAAAATTGACTAGAAATAGTATTCGATTTCATCGTGCGGTTTTAGGTGCAAACTGAATTCTCATAGTTCCTAATGCATTTGAATTTGATTAGAATTATGAAAATTAATCCGTCAACATTTGAATAGGTTTAATATTTCCAAAAATATACCTTTAAACAAGTTAGGAGAATTCACCGTAATTTAAGATTAGATCTAAGTCCTGAATCAGCTACATGTTACATGATTTGTTCGGTACCTACGTGTGTCCTTGATCGAGTTTTTCTCATATTTGAATTTAATCCAAATTTTCTTGCTGCGTTTTATTTAATTTAGTTTTATTGAAAATTTATTTATTAGTTTAAAATCTGAAATTTCTTTTATTCTCTAGTCAAAATTAAGTAGAGATAAATATATTTTGGTAGTTACAAATTAATAGTCCCTGTGGGTTCGACATCTGGACTCTTGTCCACTATCTATTACTTGACCTGGTGCGCTTGCCAGTAGATTTTTATCACTCCCCAATGTGTAACACTCGGTCGGATATAACTCTTATCTAGCAGATCCTGCAACTACTACTTCAACTCTCTCATCTCTGACGGTGACAAACGATAAGACGTTCGAAATATCGGTGATTTCTCAGGAATCAGCTCAATAACAAACTCTACCTTTTGGATAAGAGGTAACACTAGAATCTCATCAGAAAATACATCCGAAAACTCTTGGACCTTTGGTATATCTTGAATATCCACACTATCTAAGGATTCATCCACGACATAGATAAGGTAGCTTTCCTTGCCTGACTCTAAAGCACAACGGGCTTTCAGAGCATATACAATCGGCATCGAGGGTCACACTCCCTCACCGTATAAGAACCAAGTATCATCATATTCACGATGAAACTGAATAAACCTCTGGTAGAAATTCACTGTGGCTCGATAGGTTGTCAGAAGGTCAATCCCGATGATGCAATCAAAGTCATCCATCGCTAAAGCCATCAAGTTGGCACACAAGTGATGACCCTCAAACTCCAAGGTACAATCTACCACAAGACTCTTAGCTAAAAATTCTTGTACATCAAGGTCGATACAACTAAGAGGAAGTCTATGCAAATGTAAGACAGCTTATACCTCTTGAAAAATTACATTCGATTGAGTACAGAGACTTGCTCTTGAACTCGTAGGTATACCCTGCAAGAAGTGATCGTACTCTTCCTCAGAACTGGCGCCAAGATGCAGACAAAACGGTATGAATTTTAGGAACTTCTGTTGACACTCGTCGATCGACATGGACCCCTGCTTCATATTGAGCAATTTCATAAACTTTTCTTGATGGAGGGCTGGAGGATCTTCAGGAATGCCCTACGGAAATCAGCCCATAGAGCCTGTCCTTGCTCCTGGAGCAATTGTGCGGACGTGGATCTCCACCACTTGCAGAAACTACCCTCCAACAGAAAAGTTGTTGCCTCCATCTTCTTCTCCATAGAGCAGTCAAAAGCACGAAAACATCCTTCCATCCGCTCCAACCAATTCTACACAACCTCCGGAGTCTCTCCTCATGGCAAAGGCTTTTTCACCATCGAAAGGAACCTGTGCATCTCAAAATGGTGTCGACCCTCGCGGTGATGGCAGTGTCCATGGGGATGTCTAGGGGCATCATCATATCCCCAACAACCCACACTACCATGGCTCTCGTAATCTATACCAGCCATCTATGAAAGATTGGCATACATCAAAACCTAAAATGCCACACTATGCCCCAAAATATCATGCATGCTCCGATACCATAAATTTAGGGACTTGACCCGAATCACCAACTAATTAACTTATTAAGCATGCAATTAAAGATAAACCTAAAATAGTAATCAAATCAATGGAAAGATAATGTGTTTACAACCCAAACCGACAATATAAAACCGGTGACAAAATCCCGAAGTAAAATAGAGTTATACAACCATATCAAATATCAGTATCAAAACCCCTTAAAACATAAATACACCTTGCTGCAACTCCTGGTCCTGCTTTCAGCCCTCTTTGACTCGGTCCACTAGCCTCGCCCAATCTGAGCCTTGTCCTACTATGATGCATCAAATGACGGGGGGTACTGGTCAACTTTTTAGTCCTTCTCATTCTAGATTCCAATGAGCGTATAGTACCATCTGGGATCAACTCTGCTGGGTACATCCACACACTCGCTGAGGATCACCTTAGAGTCAGTCTCCATCATCACGACATCTCCCGGTGTCCGATAATATAACAAGAATGTAGGGTTGAGCGACCCTACTCAAATGGATATCTTGAAGGAGATTCGACTCAACATGAATATGCACATTCAACAAAATATACAAATAAGTAAAACATGGATCATGGCACGTAAAATGAAAAATATAATTATGCATACTCGTTAGAAATCTCAGTTAGTACTCACATACCTCTCTAAATCAGTCCTAGCAATACTAGTTTAGGGTCCAAGTCTACAAGCCAACAATTAACATATCACTAAAATAGGTCTAAAGCCTTAAATAAGCTAAGATATACTCTCTATTACTATTAGGGGTCTCGGACTATACCTGCGTCTGTCGTTAGTCCTTTGCTCTCGAAGGCTGATAAGTGAATTTTATGCAATTAATTTGCATGCATTTTAACTTGGATTTTGTGATGTATCGAGCGGTTTTATGCATATTTTTTTTGTTTTTGTGATATGCATGGGATTGAAAAAATATGATAAGAGCATGAAAAGAGGGATTAAAGATGCATGGATTGGAGTTAAGTACCGAGAAGAGGTGCAAGAAGGAATCACGAAGCAACAATTGTCCAAAAATTATTTCTGACTCTAGAAAGATAAAATTTGATCTCTATAGTTCAGAATGTAGTATAAGATGTTATAAAGCTTCTGTCCAAATTTTAGCCCGATCCAACGGCTAGAACTCCGGATATGATTTTTGCAAGAATGCTGCGCGCTGGACACAAGAATCAGCGCATCAAAGAAGAGCTACAACGCTTGAGGTACAAAGCAGAAGCGCCTCATCGCAAGAAGAGTAGCACTGCAGCGCTAATTCTGGGCGAAAAAAAATATATAAGTGCTTCAGTGCTAGGAAGGCAGCGCTCCAGCGCTGCATATTCGAACATGGCAGCGCCTCAGTGCTACGAAGGAGTGCTGCTGCGTGAACAATTAGAAAACAGAGTTTTGGAAATTCGAAACTCTCGACTTTGTTGGGCTTCTATCAACGGGCTTCGAGGAGGAATAAAAGAAGAACATGGAGACCTAAACAAAGGGCGGAATCAGCAACCCAACCACACAGAAGCAGAAAAAAAACCCAAAAACACACAAGAGAGAATCTAGAGATAAAAGGCCGCACAACATTGAAGAAGAACTCGAAAGCGAGAAGCGAATACGAATACGAAGGACGCGCACACAACTTTGGCTTCGTTTTTCTTAATCTTTTCTTCTTAAATTCTAGAAATTTATGTCTAGTTTTATAAACATGCTTAGTTTTTTCTTTGCTTGCGTCATGAACAAAATTCTTAATTCTAGATGTTGATGTAGCTTAGTTAAGACAAATTCTATAAATTTTTGATTTATTTGATTGAATTCCTCTAGTTTGATTGTGTTTTCAAAATTTGATTGTCTTTCAATTACTTGGTCACTAATTGAATTGTTATATTTATTTGAAATCTGGCACTGGGAGAGGGGATTTTGAATAAAATCATTGGAAAATACATTGTTGCATGTTTATATAGTTCGGGAGGCATATAACGTCAGCAAAGCTTGAATAAGAACATTGTTTTTCACATATCATTAAGTCTAGATTTTCAATAGGGATATTGAAATCGAATCTTAATTGATAGATTATATTTGTTTCTTGGGAAATGAGAAATTCATGAATATAAATTAATTAGAAGTAGTTGTTATCCACACTAAGTGAAATCAAAACATCTAAATATTTTCTCGCATTGATATTATCTCAAAGTGTGTTAATTGCTTATTAGTTTTCTTGGTTAATTTATTTAAGTTTGAAAAAATCTCATATTTAATTTTATAAATAAAGTCTATCCTATTTTAATTACAAGAATTGATATAATTTTCAATACATACTCCTCGTGGGAACGATACTCTACTCATTATATATTAAAACTTGACATCGTTCACTTGCGAGCAAGAAAATATGCAACAAAGGCCCCAATTCCTAAGCACCATTGCGCAGCTCCTCCGAAAGCGCCTTGCTACTGCTTGACACTCGATGGGACTGACGAAAACCCACAAAATAGACTGAATTGGAGACGTAAAAATGTGATTGTGAGAAAGAAATGAGGTCCTCGGATGGCCTATTTATATGCGATGATTGGAAGTTCCGATCCCTACATGCATTCCACGTTCCGAACTACTCTCATTGGAAACTCCGATCTCTACTTCGGAAGCTCCGATCTCTTGCATGAGATTGTGTGTCTAAACGCTAGAGACACGCCACTTAGTGCGCATGGACTATTGTTCAGAAGTTCCGATCTCCAGTTTGGTAGTTCCGATCTCACCCTCAGCTTCCAAACTACCTAGCTTCTGGTTCGGTGCTTCCGAACCCAGTTCGGAGGGTCCAAACTCATCGGTGGTTCCGAAGACTGTTTGCATATTTCTGATCCAATTAAACATTTGGTTAATTAGTATTATGATTCTTTAATAATATTTTACCATTTAATCCCGTAAAATGGGGTGCGGGTTACTACACTTCCGAACTCGTCGGGATACATATATAAATAATGAGAGAGTTCATTTGGTCTCTAGCTCGCACCGTTTTCTCTACATTTCTCTCCCACAATCTTGAGCTATATTGTGGTTTTTCTTGCTAATTTATATGGAATTGTAGTGTTGGAAATATTTTGGAGCTTAAGACGACTCAAGAAGAGGTTGGCAACTCGGGACACACAAATCGAGATGTCATCAGCGATCTGATGGATGCATGCATTGTAGTAACCCGTCCCAGATCACCTACTAAGCAGATACTTAAGCATGCAATTAAACTTAAACATAAATTCAATCAGTGATAACTGCAGAAACTTAAGTAATTACCAACCCTGCATAATAAAACTGATAACAATTGAAAACCCAAAGCATTAATTATACAACATAATTGAAAAGAATACAATACACATATAACAACTTAAGCATAACCACCGGCAACCTATGCTCCGAAGCCTTGGTCACCAACTATGCACAGGTTCAACTCTAGAGCAACCTGAAACTGTCCCGTCGAATGGGGTGTCTAATAATACAATCAAGGATGTGAGCGATAACAACGCTAAATATGAAAGTAGTAGTACTATACGCATGCTATGGGTGCGTGAATAAAAATGTTCAGTGTACCGGAAACCTATCTCGGTTAAACTTTGCTCAGTCAGAAAGGCGCCATGGTATGTAGCACGCTGGACCGTCGCATCAAGAGGTGGCTCACACACCAAAAATAAACTATAGATATAGTTGACCTGATCCCGTACTAGTGGGTACAACCATCCACTAAGGAAAAAGGGGCTGAGCGACCCCAGTACTGGCTATATCAAAGGTAAATGCTCAAAATGAAAATTCTTGTAGCATAATAGTTGTGAATAATATATGCACATAAAACATGTCAGATAAAAATGCTGCACATAGACATGCACACTCAACCAGGATATCTCGGATGGTGCTTTCGTACCTCAAAAAATGGCCTAGCTATACAAGCATCAACAATCCATCACTACAAACCAATACAATACCATATCACTTAAAATGATCTAAAAGCCTTAACTAAGTTAATAAATAATCTCTGATTCTTCTAGGTTTCTCGGACTATACCTGCATTCGTCGTCAGTTCGCTGATGTCGAAGGCACCAACTCTAGAACAGCTCCGCTAAAAGTCCCGTAGCACCTTGCTAACACCCAGCCCTTGAGTATAAGGATAAAAACACTAAGAATGTACACTAACTCACACCAAAACACCTCAAACATGAAAAAAAATATGGAAAATCTGCGTACTATTTATAGACAAAGTTCGGAAGGTCCGAACCCTAGTTCGAAAGTTCCGAACTTGTATGCTTGCCACGTCTCCAAACAACCCTGATCGGAAGCTCTGATATGCTCTTCGGATGTTCTGATCACCTTCGGAAGCTCCGATCTGCATGAATTTTGACGTGTTTGTACACTCTTGAAATGTCGATAATGCACATGGCCTAATTCTTCGGAAGGTCCGATCCTGAGTTTGGACGTTCCAAACTCATCCCTTGCATCCGAACCCAACAATGAACTCTTCGGGGCTTCTGATCCAACATTCGGATCTTCCGAACTCTACCCTAAACTGTTCGGTGCTTCTGAACTATTTGAGCCCAAATTGTCCTATGGACCCTTTTCGGACATCCTGGAGCCGGTTCTTCACTTCGTTTTATCATATTAAAACTATTTAATCATGTTTAACACTTTAAACATGCTTTGTCATTTTAATCACTTAAAACATAATTCGGGTTACTAAAATTTCCCTATCTTAAGAGATTTCGTTCTCGAAATGAGGTCAGGTCATACCTGAGAATGTATCCACATTTACCTGCATGTGACAGAGATTCGATGCACCACACAAAATCACTCTTAGGTGAAATCAAACTTAAGCTATTGTGGGGCCTCGGGTTGCTAATCTCATTTTAGGGCAGTTAACAATTAATTAACTCTAATTGTACAAGATAAAGAATAATCAAACACAAATCCAAAGAACTAATTTTTTTTTTTAAATTTGAGCCTCGCTTGATCGGTCAAATATAACCGATCGAGCGACCGCAAAAGCCCAAAGTCTTGGGTTTGAAATACTTGGTCTCGCTCAATCGGTCAAAGTCTACCGATCGAGCGAGCACACTCTGCTCGAAAAATCTGCAGAATTCTGTTCTTGATGTTGTTGTCAAAATATACCATTTCCAACATAAACTCAAGTCTGAATAATTCAATATCCATTAACTAAGTAATAAACATCATAGCAAGTATCTCTACAACATCAAGTAGTCCAAAATATATCAAACAAATCTAGACTACCTAAGATTCAACATATACTTTAATCTCAATACAACAATGTTTTCTAACATGTTTGTCAATATCAAAAGTACATCAATTCTGCTACAACAACCGAGTCCCACGTCTAAATCTCTCTCTCTCTCTCTCTCAAGCTATTCATGTCTTCTCTGACTAGCTCCTGCCCCATCTGTTGTCATGCACACATACAAAACAAGACAACAGCCGGATAACTCCGGTGAGAATATAATTCCCAGTATAAAAGATATATACATGCGTTCAAATATAAACATGTCAACTCTAACCATTTCAATTCAAGGATAGAGTAATAAAAAACATATATCAATTCGAAACATATTAATCAAGACTTCAACTCATAAGATTTATATAGCGCGCTTTCACGAATTGATTCATATCAAATCACTGCCATCAAGATTCGTATCCGATCTTGACATGGATATCCATCTATCGTCTTCATATCTGACTCGAAAATAAGGTTCATCAAACCTTGGCATTAGAATCAATTCATATATCATATCATATCAAAATCAAAATCAAAGATCCACTACCTGTGATGGATCGACAATAACATAAGTTCTAACTCAAGAACAAGTAATTAAACAAGTATGTGATTTTTTCGGGATAACTTAAGAATCATCATTCTCGAGTATCGAATCCTTGACTCTCGATGTCATCTTATACCTTTCATTTTTTTTTGAGTCGTCATTGCTTCAAATCTGAATATATCACAAAATTCTGCTCAAGTTCATCTTTTCAAGTTCATCATCTAATCTTCAAGGTACAATAACTTCAACCTTGAGCTATTCGATCTTATTTCCCAAAAGCTAAAGTCTCGAGCCCAAATCGTTTCTTTATAAATATGAAATATATCATATCAAGCTATTTATATCAGCTACGAACTCACATAAAAATCTGCTCAATCACATCTCAAACTTTAAGGCAAAACTAGTTACAAACTTTGCTCAATTCTTGGCCGATTCAAAGTTTAGATTCTCGAGCTCGAAACATTCAAATAAAATCCGGAATGAATGATATTCAAACTAAAAATATCAGTAAAAACTCATGTTATTTTCAGCTCAATCAACAAGATTCAAAACAGTTTCAATCTCATAAGCCGGTGGCGTAACGGTACAAAATGGTAACCTGAAACTCAACTCTATCAACTCTAACAATCATATCCAATTCAAATACGATTCATACCAGCAACATAACATCAAAAACCAGCTAGATCAATAGGCATAGGTTTCGAAATACATGCTGGAAATTCATATCAATTGCATACGGCTTTCGTTCTTCGATCCAACTTCGATACGATAAGACATATAAACTCAATAATACATATTCATGCTCAAGTCTGATTTCTCCCAACATTCAACTTTCAAAACATGCTGGAAAGAAGAAAAACTTACAACAAATCGAAGCTCTTAGTGCGAGGATCGCAACACTATTTTTGGAATTGAAATCGGATCACCGCAGCATGAGATATCAAAGTTTGAAATGTTGAAAATGGATTAAACTCCCTTATTTCTCCTCTCTCTCGGTTTCTTGCTGAGTTGTTGGGCTGGAAATCTGATTACTTTCAAGCCTTACACGTTTTTATGGCCACTTGCAAGAAAATTGCACTTTGGTCCCTGAAATTTGGCCTATTTTCAAACTAGTCCCCGGACAATCGATTTAATTCAATTTCAATCCTAAATAATTTAAGAATATTAGAATTTAAATATAAACTTTATATATTCTCAAATTAAATAATCTCAGATCAAAATTAAATAATTTTGGACTTATCGCATTTTAGTCCTTGAACTTCTCTATATTTGCAAATGGATCCCTGCTCGGATTTCACCATCTCATTAAATCCTATTTCATTCTCGGAACTCGGAATTTAATTCCTAAATTTCATAAATATTCAATTCATAATTTAATTTAAGAATCCCAGAATTTAAATCTCAAAATCCGTAAATTCTCAAATTAAATATTTCCAGCTCAGAAATTAAATCTCTAATTTTCATAAATTATCCAATTGATATTTTCCCAAATTCGGAATTTAAATCTCAATTCCATAATTAATAACTTAATATTTCATGGTTTTACAGCTATTAAGCGTCATACTATTTGCCACTGAATTAGATCGAGCGAACAATCTTATTCTGCAGTAACTGAACTTGTTGATCTATGTTATGAACTAATCCTTCAACATAAGAAAAATCCGCATCAACTGTGACTCAAAGGGATATAAGACTTGTCTGTCACATATCATCTCAACAAAGATATGTGAAATACTTGTACAAACAACATGAACGCAAAACACCATCAATATTCAGAGTTCAAGGAATAAGGCATCACCGTATGAACAAAGTTCTTATACGAATGAAACTTAGTGTTTTTAGTGATATCCACTTGTATAAGAGTACAACCACCGATATATAATATCGCCATTCCAGGACGAGCTCTTAAAATAGTTATTTAAGATAGGAAAGATCTGTTTCGTTGGCCATCATCCTTACCAATTAGCATTACTCAAGCTCTGAGAAACTGCCCGATATATGTTGGAAACTGTTTCAACTCTTGAGAAAAAAAAATCTCTTTTCACTAACAGTTTTGGCTAACATGCCAAACACTTAAATCAAATCTCGAAAGTACAAACAAGACTTTCAATCAAACACGCAGTCCTAATCACACCGAAGGAGCAGTGCTAACTTGATGAGTTTATCTACTACAAGTCCGATAGTAACATAAAATCTTTGAATACATAACAAAAGATTCTCAACATCTATTGCAACTTGTTTTCTTTTCCAATTAGAAATCTAAGGAATCTGATACAACCCTCCGATCATCAACGTTCAACTAAGACTTGTTTGTATTATGCTAAAGACTATGATACAACGTCCAGGTATTATCTTTCGGATCTTCCACTGGTCCAGATAACTCAAAGATCAATATTGATATCGAAAACCAGCTTCTACCATCATCATTGGATAACTTTACAAATCACTGACTTATGAAATCAAACCACTGAACACTTCACATTCGGGTATCCAGAAGAAACTTAGCAACAACAAGAATCAATTTCTTGTTTTTTACATTTAATTCCATCCATTAAATTACTTGGATATTACTAAACACAACACTGATAGGGATTACAAAAATATCAACCTTGAAATTGCGGACACTGCTTGCAGAATTGTCTATTCTGGATGGTACTTATTTTTCCGAGAATAAAATGTCTCAGAAACGCACCAACGTTACAACAATATTTTTTGTCCAAAACCCACACTGTCTGTGAGTACAAAATAAACCCAAGTCTAACACCTTACTAAGAAAGTGATGACAACAATCCTGCCAGACCCTTGAAACTGTAGGTCTCAACTACTATCATTCAACAATAACAGTTCAATCATTGTCTCAATTTTTCTAGAGCCCATTGGAATGCTTATACCTATCCAACAATATAATATCTCTGAATCGCACAAAGATCTTGCAGTGAAGCTCTTAACATTGTGCACGTCCAATCATACCCTAAGTAAATCGACATGTCTTAGATAGCGTAGGCTCAATTGAAAAATCTCTGTATAGATCCGGCGTAATGTCAAAACACTTTACATTACTAGAACTCCTAGGGTCTATTCTTTTTACAAAATACAATCTTTAATACTTGAATCTTTACTCTTATCTAGTCATAATTAGATCTCAACAATCACTGAGTACGTAAGTGTACTCTCGCATTGATCAAACATGTCACCCATTCGTAACAAATAATACTTACTCTAATTATCTCTTCGTTCAACTATCTTAGTCGATACATAAATACCTGGAACCATCTTCTAGTTAATAATTAGCACTAAATTTTCCCAAAGGTGAAACATTAGATCTTACATTACTTCTACTGTTTACCTCATTTCTGACGGTGTCGGACAATAGAGTACTCTGAAATTAAGATTTATTCTCAACAAAAGTTGAATCCCAATTTCCTTTTTTGACCAGGAGAAAGCCCTGTAATCTCATCAGGAGCAACTCTGAGAAATTTCAGACAACTTGGGTATCCTAGGTGTCAACACTTCTGAAATGCGTTGATGATATTTCAAGAGTAATATCTAATCGCCAAGTTCTAAAGTATGATAGGCTTCCAGAACCACTACTATCGACATCGGGGTTTACACTCCCTTATAAGAGAACTACATGTCGTCACCTACTGAACAAAACTAAACTATCTATTGATATAAATACAACGTGACTCTACACGAAGTCTTAAAAATCAATCACGTTTAAACAATAATTTTTTTTGTGATTCCTACTGGAACATCACATCACTGATGTTCATAAACTAAATTTAGAGTTGCACTCTAATCAAATATAAAAACTGTGGTTCATCAAAGAATTACCTTATCCCAAAAAACTGCAATCAAAGAAATCTCACAACCCAAAGGTTTCACATTCAATATCTCTAACAGTGTCAGACGATAACTATAATTAACCATTGGCACCTAACCTTGTACCAAAATTGATCTCACCACTAGAATGCTTATAGGATATCTAAACCTTATGTGACTGTGTAATCCATCAAGACTGAGATAGCCTCCCATGTACAATATCTAAAGCATGCTATGCTTCTAGAGCAAAACACTGGCATATGGTCGCGCTCCCTATAAATTCAAATCATAAGACCGTTGTTCCTACGGAACAAATACAATACAATCCACATTACTCGATATTCTTTAAAATTGTGCCTATGATACATCTAATAATATATGGAAACAAAAATCAAGACCATATACTTAATCATCTTGTTCTAAAACATGTTCTGATGACCTGATAAATACTTAACATTTAACACAATCAATTCACATTGAAGAATGTTCAATAACATTGTTAGCTAATATACCCAATGTCTAGAATCAATAATACAAATGATTCAAATGTTTATACAAGAAAACCTATTATGTTACATCAAGTTTGTTTCTTACAAGATTCGATACATACAATCCGAATTCTAATAATGCGGAATCTTAAATTCCATCTATAAAAAACGTGAAAACTCTATTTCAGTCTTCTGACTAAAAATTCTTCCTGCCATGATATACCCAATCTTCCATCCTACCAAATCCTTCCAATATTTTGTGGAATGATGATCTGATAGATGGCTATTATCTTCATGACAATCTCTCCAATTACTTGTGGAGAATCTTCACAGGTTTCTACTCCGATCATGGAAAGATCGAAAACAACATCCACACGTTTTGCCCAATCTTCTGCTACTCTCAGAGTCTCATTTCCAGCCAACGGCTTAGGTCCAATCCTTATGAAACTCTATAGGTCAAGCCCACGACGACCATCCTCCTATCAATGATGCAGATCTCGGGAATATCTCTAGGAATCCTCATCACCCAACGCCCATCATTGTCATGACTGCTGTCATCGTAGTAATCGACCATCTAGAAGAAATAACAAACAATAACACAAATAACAACAACTATGTCCCAACGATTCTAATGCATGCTCTGATACTATAAATGTAGTGACTCATCCCGGACCATCTACTAAACAGAGAATTAAACATGCAATTAAAATTAAACAGAAACGCGATCAGATATAACTGCGGAAACATAAGTAATTACCAACCCGACAGAATACAACCGGTAAAAACTGAAAACTCAAAGCAATAATTATACAACCCAATCGAAAAAAATACAATATAAAGATAAAAAATTAATCTAAACCACCAGAAACCCATGCTCCCAAGCCTTGGTCACCAACTACGCACATGTCCAACTCCAGAGCAACCTGCAATTACCCCGGAGCCGAATTGGGTTTCCAAGAATAAAATCAAGGACATGAGAGATAACAACGCTCAATACAAAAGTATGAGTATACACATGCTATGAGTGCGTGAATGCAAATGTTCAAGGTACCGGAAACCTATCTCGATCAAACTCTGCTCAGTAAGGAAGACGCCATGGTATGTATCACTTTAGGTTGTTGCATCAAGAAGTGGATCACACCAAAGAAATGAAGTGTGGATATAGGTGACAAGATCCCGTACTAGCGGGTCCATTCATCCATTAAGGATAAAAGGGGTTGAGCGACCAACTACTGGCTATATCAAAGGTACAGGCTCAACATGAATATGCATGCAACATAATGGTCGAGACATAATATATGCACATAAAACATGCTACACATAGATATGCTTACTCAACCAGGATATCTCGGATAGTACTTTCGTACCTCAACAACTTCCTAGTTGTACAAGAATCTACAGTCCATCGCTACAAATCAAGACAATACCATATCACTTAAACTGATCTAAAAGACATAACTAAGCTAATATATATCCTCCCTAATACTACTAGGGATCTCGAACTATCCTTGCGTCCATTGACAGCCCATTGATGTCGAAGGCTCCAACCTTATCACAACTCCGCTACAAGTCCCAAAGCATCTCGCTTTTGCCGGCCCTCGGGTATAAGGCTAAAATCACTAAGAATATACACTGAATCACTCAAAACACCTCAAACATGTACTAAATATGAGAAATCCGCGGCCTATTTATAGATAGATTTCGTTAGTTCCTAACTTGTACGCGTGTCACGTCTCTGAAAAACCCTAATCGGAAGCTCCGATCTACACTTCGGGAGTTCCGATCACCTTCGAAAGTTCCGAACTCCAATTTCAGAAGCGCCGATCTACATGAATTTTGATAAGTGCAATTTATGCACTTAATTTTTATATGATTTAACTTGGCTTTTGTGATGAATCGAGCAGTATTATGCGTATTTTGCTGTTGTTTTTGTGGAATGCAAAAGTGGAGAAGATATATGAATTATATGAAAACAGAGGTGTTTAGGATACAAAAGAGGTAGAAGAAGAAGTAAGATATGATTTTGAAGACAAAGGAAGAGCCTAAGCACCGAGAAGATGGCAAGAAGCAATCACAAAGCAGTAAGAGTTCTAGAAATTATTGGCGACTCTAGAGAGATCCAAATCCGATCTCTACCGTTCAAAATGTAGTACAAGATTTTTTAATATGCTGTCAAAATTTTAGCCCGATCCAATGGCTAGAACTCCGGATATGAATTTGGCAAGAATTCTACACATAGGAGGCTGAAAGGGCAGCGCCTAGGCGCTTGTTTGACAAACGTGCAGCGCCCCCGCGCCCTGGATTTGAAATATTAGCGCCTAGGCGTTGTGCCTGCGCAAGAAAGGTGTAGAATTTCGAGTTTTTAAAATACATGACTTATCGAGCTTTATTCGACGGGCTTCAAGGATATATAAAAGGGGAAGAGAAGACACAGAGGAGGGGAAGCATAACACACGACAAGCCGCACACCCAAGAACACCCAAAACAACACAACCACACAACACTACGCATTCAAGGAGGATTGAGACACAGATTTGAGACGTGGGAGCGAACGACAAGGGATAATCAAATCACAGACAGAGGACATTCATCTGGGGACGGAGAATCAACTCTACTCTGTGATTTTTATTATCTGTCTTGATTTATGATGAGATTTTTGGATTGTCTATGTGTTTGATTATTTCGTTAAAAACTTATTAGTTGTTTCTAGATATTGACGGATCTTGATTTTAAGTTTCATGTTTCGACTATTATTTTGCCTACTATTATTTGTTCTTAACAATTTATTTGTGTATTCTTGTTTTGATTGTCTTTCAATTTACTGGCCATAGATTGAGATTTAAATTTATTTGAAATCTGGCACTCGAGAGGGACGATTTTGAATAGGATCATAGGAAAACACAACCTAGGATTTTTGTAGAGTTCTGAAGGCCTACAAGTTCCTTTGAGGTCATTGAAAGAGAACCATAGGACTTGATTAAATTATTTTTATGTTTGATTTTTGATAGGGATATCGAAATTGGCATTAGAATAATAAATTTACTCGGCACTCGGGAGAGACAGTAAATAACAATTAAGAGTTCTTGACCTATAAATTGGAATAGATGATATTATCAATTGATATGATTTGCTTGAATGAAAATCGAGTGATATCTTGTATCTAGAACCCATCTCAGATCGTGTACCCAAAGTCGTCCTTGAAATTCTGGTTTATTTTATTTTATTTTATTTTATTTTATTGAATTTAAAACTTTGATTTTTTAAATAAAGTTGAGATTATTTTAATTGCAGGAGTTGGTGTGAATATAAATTTTCAATTCTCGTGGTAACGATACTCTACTCATCATATATTAAAACTTTACATCGTGCGCTTGCGAGCGAAAATCACGCTACAAATTTCCACGTGTTTGTACACTCTTGACACGTCGATAATCCACATGGGCTAACTCTTCGGAAGTCTGATCTTGAGTTCGGACGTTCTGAACTCATCCCTTTCATCCGAACCCAAAAATGAACTATTCGGTGCTTCTGATCTAACCTTCGGATCTTCCAAACTCTACCCCCAAATAATCGTGCTTCCAAACTGTTCGAGCCCAAATTGTCCTGCGGACCCTGTTCGGTCATCTTGGAGTCGATTCTTCACTTGGTTTTATCATATTAAAACTCCTTAAACATGTTTTAACAATTTAAACATGCTTTGTAATTGTAATCACTTAAAACGAAAGTTGGATTACTATATCAATTATCATGAAATAATCAATAGTGGTTAAAGGAGGAGTAGGAAGAATTTTGAACAATGTTTAGGAATCCTAGATCTGATATGGCAATGGTGTTCAGTATGTTGTTATCGTATAGATTCAGACGAGTAGATTTTTCAAACATCTTTGGTTTAGTGAGGTACATATAGTAATATTGAGATATTGCTATACATATTTATGTGATGCATATTTTACTGCTTGGACATTATGCATCGCATATCATGCTAAGTTATATAATTTGGCATATATCTTGTTTATTGGGCTCGCTCGCTTGGCCTTGTTTTGTTTTGTGGACGATTGGACATATAGAGCTATAATGTCCGACACGATGGGCAGACTCTGATGGCCATTTGGTGGGTTAAAGGTGGGCCGGCCCACGACCCGTTGCAATTTGGTAGGTTGAAAAATTGCCAACCTAACTCACCTATTATATATGTTGTGGGATAGACTAAACCGACGGATTTAGGGCACTTTGACAATCCTATCCAAAATATGATGCATTCCACAACAAACTCATTCACTAAAACTCATCAAACTCGATCAAAATAAAATGCGCTTTCAAAATTAGGATCTTACTTTCATTGTAATTTCAAGAGTTAGAACTTTGAGATAGATCAATTGTGGCAATGAAACTTATGTGGTCAATATATTTCTTGAAATATCCCACTTTTACGTGAAAAAAGGTTGATTACATATACTATACCCATATTAAATCTTAATATTGGTGAAATCAAAACTGAAAAACACAGATTGAGTTAATAAATTATTTATTAAGACTTTTTGACAATCTCATTAATATTTCACAAAGATAGTGTATACTGATTATAACAAGAAATAAACATGAATTTTAACGGGTTAATAATTAATATTCCCATATAAAAATTTGTTATATGTACAAAAAAAAAACACTATAAAGTACATTTCTCTCGGCTATCATGACGGAAGTAGTTGAATCATCATAAATACTATGCTTCCCAACCGCCTATAAATAAAAAAAAAATGTAAAAAAGAAAAAAGAGAGATTCATTTCAATAAAATATGTTCAATAAATGAAACACCGCCACACCAGTTCATGCTTTTTCACTGAATCTGCTTATAAATCCACAAAATTTTCCTACACAGATTAATTAAATCTCAACCCCTTTTCATCTTCTCTTCTTATTCCTCCATGCTCGATCCGTTCACTCAAAGCTCAACAATTAATCATCCGTAGAAAGAAAAGAAAGGAATTAATTAAGAAGAATGAACCATCATCATCATCAATCTGATTCTAATTATTCCATACATCATGAGAATAACGAGAAAGAAGGGAAGAAGAATTCGGTTCCAAAGAAAGTGCCGATCTCGAAATTGTTTTCGTTCGCAGATAGCTACGATTATTTGCTAATGTTCGTGGGATCCATCGGTGCATGCGTGCATGGCGCTTCAGTTCCTGTGTTCTTCATTTTCTTCGGGAAGATGATTAATGTGATCGGCTTGGCTTATCTCTTCCCCAAACAAGCTTCTCATCATGTCGCTAAGGTAATTACTAATTATATATATATATATATATATATATAACACATGACTCTGATTCAAAAAAATATTATTTATTTTACACAAATTTTCGATCCATTAATTTTGTGTGACAGATATATATATGTTCTTTTCGAAAAATATCAGTGACCACGTCTCACAAATTATATACAGACGGTTTTGTCTTCTTCTGTTTTTAAACGTTATACGATTTGCTTTGTTGTAATTAGAGTCTAGTCTTCCTTGCATTACTTTGGCTATTTATTCTGTTAAATTAATAACAATATGTTTTGGTACTCGTAATGCATTTTCACATTAAATTTTAGTTTGGAGTCATAAAGTTGGGTAATAAAGGTCAGGAAAATATTATTATTTTTTATATTATGAATTACATGTAAAATTGTGAGAAATTACATAAAAAAAATTTCATCTACTTGTTGTAGTTAATCTCCGTTAGGGTTTTGTCTATCCTACCTTATTCGGACAGTGAATGGGATCCAACTACTCATATTTACTGCATTTGAAATGTTCACATCGAACATCTCAAATGCAAAAAAATATGAACCGTCAGATATGCAACACATAGACACAATCCATGTGCTAGCATAGACTTTCCCCTTTGTTAGATTGCTTAACAAACTCTTCCGTTATTCAATTTTTTTTTTGCAGTATTCTTTGGATTTCCTATACCTCAGCATTGTCATAATGTTTTCATCGTGGACAGGTAAGACACATAACTTCACTTAAAAATACATTGAACCCTTAAAATTTATTGGGATAAATATAAAATCGTCCTTTAATTTAGGTATCTCAACAGTCAAAATTTGATCTTTACTAATTAGTGTTATAATTAAAGGTTTTTTTGGTATATTTAATTCAGCGTTTATCAGAGTGATGATGTGACAGAAATTCAATGTGCAAAGAGAAAAAAATTATTGCATTAAGAACAAATTTCTTGTAACCCAATGTCCCAATCTATCTTATGGGACGATTTGTGGAATTTTTTATTTTAATTACTTTAGAAATATTTGATTTTACTTAGTTAATCGAGAAATTTATTTCTAAAATTATGTTAATATTTGTCAGAGGTTGCTTTTTGGATGCATTCTGGAGAAAGACAAGCAGCAAAAATGAGAAAAGCATATTTAAGATCAATGCTAAATCAAGATATTAGTGTTTTTGACACAGAAGCCTCGACGGGAGAAGTCATTTCGGCTATTACAAGTGACATTATTGTTGTTCAAGATGCTATCTCTGAAAAGGTAATCTTCTTTTATATTTTTCTTTTTCTTTTTTAATTTGATTTAGTAATTAATAATTATTTACTTTGTTCTTTATCTATTTTTATCATTAATCACAAAATCCAGTTGATCCTTCATTTTTTTTAAAAAATATTATATATCTAATGATTCTTGGGTTCCCACGGCCACGTTGCCATTTTGTATATTTGTTTTGGGTAAAATAAAAAATGAAGGATTAAAAGTAAAGTCTAGATTCTTTTTCATTTGTTATGATGAAACAAAAAGCGAACATTAAACAATACACTTTCTAAATGTAAATCCTATATCATGCAATATATAAGATTAATTTATGTACATAGTATATAATGTTTATATAAAAAGAAAGAATATAGGTGGATGTGACATTTCTTGAAATAGCCTCTCGGTAAAAGAATATGTACAAGCGTAAAATAAAGCTTGAGTGCTGAGTAGCAATTTATAGATTATTAGTTGACAATAATAATGGGCCGCTTGCAATTAAGTTGGTTGACCCTGCAAAGCTTTTATTGTAACAGCTCGTATTTAATGTTGGGTCACATAATAAATTCTAGGTGAGGTTTTCTTGTTGGGGAGATGGATACCACTCTTTCATTAAATCAATGTCTGCAAAATTTGTTGATTATTATTTCTTTCTAATTTTTAGTTTTAAATATCATAAATTTTTACGGTACGTCAAATATACTGAAGGTGGTATTTTGATCGATAAAAATTTGAATTCAGTAAGGAATTAAACAACATTTACCAGAAAAATCATAAAAACGGATTTGGAATTTCTTGATTTCAAATATTTCCATCCAAATGCATCTTGAAGTTCATGTGGCTTTTTTTTTAAAAAAAAAAAACTAAATCTCTCAATCATGTTACAAGTTTTTTTTACAAGTTACAAGAATTTTCAAAGTAGCCAAGCTTTGAAATGTTTGCCTAAAATCAATCATTTGGAGAATGACATATAGTTCCAAATTTCCAATAGCCTATAATATGAACCAAACATATATTCTTCTTATATTTAGTTTTTTTAACAATATGAATGGCATGATAATTAAGAATATAAAGTTAAATGATGTTCATTTTTGCAAATGGAGTATTAATTATTGTATTCGTCATAATTTTATAAAAAAACATTTTTCTCTTCCAGAAAAAGAATCTTATATCAAAGCTGGTGAAAATTTTGTTTTGTTTTTTTTTTTTTTTTTTTTTGTCTCATTCGCAATTTTGACTCGTTATATAGGCGAAATCGAGTCTTCTGTATTCCTGTAGTTTCAAGTTTTTGACAATCTAGGTCATTTGTTTTGCAACTTGAGTAAAGTTCTGAATTCTGATGGAATTGTATACGTGACATTGGATACGTACGTTGATCTTTTTCAGTACAAGACTTAAAAAGAAAATTAAAAAAATAGTAAAAAAAAAAGATATTGAACTAAAATTGAAATTTATTAATAACATAGTAAACATATATAGGAATGATAAAAAGAAAAATATAAACTAATATAATTACAATTTTCACTTTTGCAAATATAACCTCGATTTATATTCAAATAGCATTAGGGTTTTTAAACCGCATATGGACCATGTCAACAGTTACTACAGTGAAGAGGTGGAAACCCGTGAGAAAATGGGATGATGTATCCTAAAAATAGTAAATTAATAAATGAAAACCCCTTCAATTGGCAGATTTTGAAGTGAAACCAAATATTTACTACATTGTAATCACAAGATAAATGAGTTTGCAGCTAGTTAATTAGTTGCATCCTAATAACTCGCATTACCTAAAAATAATGATGTTTTAGATTAGAACATAAACAATATTGTTGGATTAATGTACCTATATTTGGTATTCAGGTGGGAAACTTTATGCATTATATAAGCCGTTTCGTAGCAGGATTTGCTATTGGTTTCATCAGAGTTTGGCAAATAAGTCTGGTGACACTTTCAATAGTGCCATTGATAGCACTTGCTGGTGGGATATATGCTTATGTTGCAACTGGCCTTATTGCTAGAGTCAGAAAATCTTATATCAAAGCTGGTGAAATCGCTGAAGAGGTACAAATTCTTTTTCTTTGAAAGTCAGAGGGGGGCGGAATGTTATGCAGAAAACCCTTGAATGTTTTTGTTTTAGGCCAGGCATATACATATAAGTAAGTCGTCGATCACCTCCTACGCCTAGTGCGCGCATGCTGTTATTTATTTTAATGTATGATGATGATGATGCTGTCTTCTACAATAACATTAGGTGACACAAAACTGACATGTTTTGGTGCAACTTTTTCAGGTTATTGGCAATGTTAGAACCGTTCAAGCGTTCGCAGGAGAGGAGAGAGCGGTGAAATCATACACAACGTCTTTGTTGAACACGTACAAATATGGAAGGAAAGCAGGGCTAGCCAAAGGTCTTGGACTCGGAACCCTGCATTGTGTTCTTTTCCTATCCTGGTCGTTGCTCGTCTGGTTCACAAGCGTAGTCGTGCATAAAAATATTGCCAATGGTGGAGAGTCTTTCACCACCATGCTCAATGTTGTCATTGCTGGCCTGTGAGCTTTTCTACTCCCAAATTTCAAGATAAAGTTACATATTTATAGACTTGAAGCTCCATGGAATGTATGAAATTTTTCGTAATCTGGACACTCATGGGATCAAAATGAATGATTTTCTTTTGATTTTCAGCTCACTTGGGCAAGCAGCACCGGATATTACAGCATTCATTCGAGCAAAGACGGCTGCATATCCCATTTTTGAGATGATCGAGCGAAGCACAATGAGCAAAATGAGTTCTGTTAGCGGAAAGAAGTTGAGTAAAGTAGAGGGACACATCCAATTCAACAACGTTTCGTTTAGTTATCCGTCACGGCCTGATGTGATGATCTTCAACAAGCTTTGTCTGGATTTTCCCTCTGGTAAGATCGTGGCACTCGTGGGAGGAAGCGGATCGGGTAAAAGCACTGTTATTTCTCTGATAGAACGCTTCTACGAACCCCTCTCTGGAAATATACTGCTAGATGGTAATGATATTCGAGAGCTTGATTTGAAATGGTTGAGGCAGCAGATCGGTTTAGTCAATCAGGAACCGGCCCTTTTTGCCACCACCATACGGGACAACATTCTATACGGGAAAAACGATGCCTCTAATGAAGAAATCACTCGTGCAACCAAACTTTCAGAAGCCATTAACTTCATCAACAACCTTCCTGAAAGATTCGAAACTCAGGTACATCCATCTTTTCAAATTGACAAGAATGCTTGAACATACAAGTTCTCAAATCTTGAACATGAATGTTTTTAAAGGTGGGTGAACGAGGAATACAGCTCTCTGGTGGACAAAAACAAAGAATAGCAATATCACGTGCAATCGTCAAGAACCCTTCAATCTTGCTGTTGGATGAAGCTACCAGTGCACTTGATGCAGAATCAGAGAAAAGTGTGCAGGAGGCTCTCGACCGATTGATGGTTGGAAGGACGACAGTGGTCGTGGCTCATCGGCTATCAACTGTCAGAAATGCAGATATTATAGCAGTTGTGCAAAACGGTGTCATAGTAGAAACTGGAAGCCACGAAGAGCTCGTCTCCAGGCCAAATAGCGCATATACATCACTCGTCCAACTTCAAGAAACTGCTGCCCTGCATCGTCAGCCATCATCTGGACCCTCAATGGGAATACCTCTAAGGTTTGAGTTCAATTTGCTCGATTAACAATGCACATTTTAGTATCCCTTTAAAATATTTTTTCGGTTCTTACAAAATTTTCTTGTTAAACTCATGCAGCCTTAGGTACTCACGTGATGGAAGCATTAGGTTTTCGAGGGAATTATCACGAACAACGACAAGAAGTCACGGTGCTAGTTTTCGTTCGGAGAAGTCATTTAGCAGATTCGGTGGTGATGGACCTGAGAATGTCAAACCACCACGAGTTTCTTCCAACAGGTTGTTCTCTATGGTACGCCCTGACTGGTTTTATGGCGTTTTTGGAACAATCGGTGCATTTATTGCTGGGGCACAAATGCCTTTGTTTGCACTTGGAGTCACTCAAGCTCTAGTATCTTACTACATGGATTGGGACACAACACGTCGTGAAGTCAAGAAAATTTCGTTGCTCTTCTGTGGTGGTGCTGTTATAACCCTTATTGTTCATGCTATTACACATCTCTGTTTTGGGATCATGGGAGAACGGCTAACTCTTCGCATTAGAACAATGATGTTTAAAGGTAAATTTTTATTCTGTAATGCATGCAAGTTTATTCCCCATCTCCCCAACCTTAAAGCCCTCTTTTTTCTTTTTTCATATTTTGACTTTTATGCTATATATATGTTACATCTATATTTTTGACCTGCTTCACTCCTTGCAGCCATGTTGAGAAACGAGATAGGGTGGTTCGACGATGTAAACAATACAAGCTCGATGCTTTCGTCCCAACTAGAAACTGAAGCAACTTTACTACGAACAGTAGTAGTCGATCGCTCAACAATCCTGTTGCAGAACGTGGGCTTGGTCGTCACATCATTCATTATCGCCTTTATCTTGAACTGGCGACTCACCCTAGTTGTTATAGCAACATATCCTCTTATCATAAGCGGTCATATCAGTGAGGTACGTGCTCACAATTTCTTTTGTGCCGTTTCAGTTGGAAACTATATCCATATTTCTTTTTATTAGCTATTCCATGCAATTTCTTCAGAAACTTTTCATGAAAGGCTATGGTGGTGACTTGGCCAAAGCCTATCTCAAGGCTAATATGCTTGCGGGTGAGGCTGTGAGTAATATACGAACCGTTGCAGCGTTTTGCGCAGAGGAAAAGGTTCTTGATCTTTATGGAAGAGAGCTTGTTGAACCATCCCGGCATTCCTTCAGACGTGGTCAGGCTGCAGGCATATTTTATGGGGTTTCACAGTTTTTTATCTTCTCCTCATATGGTCTAGCTTTATGGTACGATAATCCCACTCGCATCTTTTAAGGTTTTCTATTTCTATAAAAGTTGATCCAAATCAAAATTCTTGAAGAATCATGATTACAAAGAAAAGATGTTAAAACAAAATGAATCAAATCAAATAATTTTCTCAGTTTAATCTTCTACCACATTGACTGAATGTTTCATTTGTATCCACAATTCTTGACTCATGCTCAGTTAGCATATATACTACAAATTCTAGAGCAGCATTTATAAAAAATCGAATGTTTTTAACTTCTAGCATATTTTTAGGTATGGATCGACTCTCATGGAGAAGGAGCTAGCTAGCTTCAAATCTGTCATGAAGGCGTTTATGGTATTGATCGTGACGGCCTTAGCTATGGGCGAGACACTCGCTATGGCACCTGATCTATTGAAAGGAAACCAAATGCTGGCATCGGTTTTTGAGGTACTTGATCGAAGGACAGAGATTGCAAACGACGTTGGAGACGATGTTTCCAGAGTAGATGGTACTATTGAGCTCAAAGACGTCGAATTTAGCTACCCCTCAAGGCCTAATGTTCTCATATTTAAGGATTTCAATCTAAAGGTTCACGCCGGAAGAAGCATGGCACTGGTAGGTCAAAGCGGTTCCGGTAAGAGTTCTGTCATTGCCCTCGTGCTGAGATTCTATGATCCTACATCTGGGAAAGTCACAATAGATGGTAACTTCACTTCCTATCACTCAAATAATATTTTCTTTCTAAAAAAGATTAATTTTATTACTTGATGTGGCTTAAACTTAAGACTAATATCCTGAAAATTCAACAGTGTGTCACTAATTAACAATTTTGATCATGTCCAATGAATTCAATCAGGGAAGGACATTAAGAGATTAAAACTCAAGTCGTTAAGGAAACATATTGGCCTAGTGCAACAAGAACCCGCCCTCTTCGCCACATCCATATACGAAAACATCCTCTATGGCAAAGAGGGAGCCACAGAAGGTGAGATAATCGAAGCAGCTAAACAAGCTAATGCTCATAGTTTCATTTCTGCACTTCCAGAGGGGTACTCGACAAAAGTCGGGGAACGAGGTGTTCAACTCTCTGGTGGACAGAAGCAAAGGGTAGCCATTGCAAGAGCTATCCTAAAAAACCCTACAATCTTGCTGCTGGATGAAGCTACCAGTGCTCTAGATATGGAGTCCGAACGAATAGTTCAACAGGCGTTGGATCGGTTGATGAAGAACCGGACAACGGTCATTGTAGCTCATAGATTATCGACCATAAAAAATGCTGATCAAATATCTGTGTTGCAAGATGGGAAGATTATAGAGCAAGGGACTCATTCTGTGCTTATGGAGAGTAAAGATGGAGCTTATTATAAGCTGATTCATCTGCAGAGACAACAGCAACAGCAACAACTTTAAAGTTGATGGAAGTAAAGGTTACCGATTAATGCTTTTGCATGCCGGAAGTGTTGGTTTCCTCGGATCGAGTTTCGAGTTGGAGTTGCTTGAGTTGCACTCATGTGCATGTGGGAAACCATTTGGAGCATACAAATTTATGTAATTTAATTAATACCATGATACCTTGATATACATGTATCTAGAGCAGTTGGTTTTTTTGGTGGAAAATGACGTCTCTGTAAGCCAATATGTAAGTTACGAATGTTAAAACCATCGTCACCGAAAATAATCTTTTTTTGATTCCCATCAAATAAATTACATCGAACCGGTAATCAACGAACCAAATTTTTCAATAAACTAAGCCGAATGATCTCAAAATAGATCCGTGTATCAAAGAAAACATGTGAGATGACTCCGTCAAGAGGCGAAACCACTCCGACGCTCAAGTCAGTATAGGATTCAATAAAAAAATGTATGAAAATTGCAAGGGGTAGAAAACATGTAAAAGCAGGTAAAAGGCGTATGCAAGTTGTGTCTAAGAGCCTTTATTAGGGGTGATCAATTTTTTTTTCAAAAACCGCCCGAACCGACCGCCCCGCATCGTCCCGCACCGTCGTATCTCATTTTTTAAAATAACCGCGGTTTAAAAAAAAAAAAAGATGGAAACTGCCCCGCCGCCACGGTTCGGTTATTTTTTTTGGCGGTTCACCATCGTGTATATTTGTATTTAACTATAATTATATTTATAACACATTGTATATACATTATGCAATAGATTCCTATGCCGCCTCCATTCTATTCTCTTCCAACTCTTCTTCAAAAAATTTTTTCCTCTTTCTCTCTTGTTAATATATTTACTACTTCTCTATACAAATATTAATCTTCTACCTTGTCTAAATATATTATAGTTGATTAATTTTATTTTGTCGCTTGATTGTTATTTTATTTAGTTTTATTTTGTTTATTATATTTTTCAATCATTGTTCTAATAATTTGAATATTTCTATTTTTTTTTCATTTTACTTATCATTAAAAAAAATCACGAACCGACCGCAACCGCTTAAAACCGCCAAAAACCGCAAAAAATGATTTTACATATAAAACCGCAAATAAAAAAAATAAAATATAACCGAACCGCAATCGGCAATTCGGTTTGAATTTCTTACGAAAAATCGCCAAACCGCACCGTGATCACCCCTAGCCTTTATGAGCGTGCAAAAGCTTACCTTTATAAGGGTTAAAGACATTTATTTATAGAAAGAGAGCCCTAGCCCAAATAGAATTTTAATATACAAGACAACTAAATATATGCTTATCCATATAATATTCTCATATATCTCTAAAATTTAAATAAATATATGATAGAATTTTTATCATATCATCAATACTACCTCCCGGAAAGAAGTGACCATGAGTGAAATGATGGAAGAACTTTGAAGTTGTTGACTTTATATTTTCGAACATGTGAGACAATATTCTGGTTGTTTGCAATTTTCGTCGAGCGTTCGTGACGGAGTGAGCTTACTGAGATGTGCCAAATAATGTGGCTAATATAGTCGTGAGACAATAAAGAGATAATAAAATGATCTTTCATGCTGAGTCAAAAAAGAGTCGTCAAAAGAGTCAATATTGACTATACCGCTTAATAAGAAGTCAGGTCAAGATATCGAGACCAACATAAAACGGAGTCGAAGAAAATACTGATTGATGCAAGAAGTTCGTAGAGATTCAAAATAACAATCCAAACAGAAATATAGTCTTATATAACGATGATCCGAGCCATTTGAAAGTCTATCTCAAATAAATATTTGTAGATGAAGGTCTGGTTAGAGAGCCCAAATAAAGAGCAGTTGACGATAATCTGATGAAACCGTGCTCAAATAAAGAGTTGTAGATATAAATTTTTGTTGGTAAACGTGTGGTCGAGCTTATGTACGTGCCAAGTTAATGGACTTAGAGTGCCAAGCGGATCAAGATTTTGTGGGGCCATGAATGGTTGTTGAGTTTCATTTTGCCGAGTTGGTCAGGCTTTTGGGGGGTTGCCGACTGGTCGTGGAATTATATGGTGCCGATCTGGTCGGGCTTTTAGGGTGGCCATGAGTGGCGTGGACTTACATGGTGCCGAGCTGGTCGGGATTTTAGGGTGGCCACAATTTGTGTGGGCTTACACAGTGCCAAACTGGTCGGCCTTTGAGGGTGGCCATGATTTGCATGGGCTTACACAGTGCCGAGAGGGTCGGGATTTTGGGGTGGTCACATTTTGCGTGGGCTTACAAAGTGCCGAACTGATCAGGCTTTGAGGTTGGCCACGTTTTACGTGGGCTTACACAGTGCCGAACGGGTCAAAATTTTGGAGATGGCCACGTTTTGCATGGGCTTACATAGTGCCGAACGGATCGGGCTTATAACGTGTCGAGCCATAGATTGGGGCCTTACTGCTAGATTTCATGCTTGATATAATAGAATAGAGCCTTACTGCGAGATTGCACGCCCAATGACGTAAAATAGGGTCTTACAGCGAGATCGCACGTCCGATATAATAGAATTGAGCCTTAGTGCGAGAATGCATGTCTGATATCTGTAAAATAACCCAAACAAAAATACAAAACAATAGAAGTCCAACAAATCTGATCACAAGAAATCAAACATAGAACTTTGATACTAGGAGAGATTTTAGAAAAGATAATAAATTTTAAAAATAAAAACTTCGATAATTTAATGTCAAGATAAGAATAATTGAAATATTTATCTTTCATTTTATCGATGAAATGACTTTGGATATATGGCAAAGCATTATCTTCTATTCTTTAACCAAAGAAACAAATTAAAATAATTACCAATCACGATCTCCACCTTTCAACATGAAAGTCGTGAGTCATGAACTTATGGTATAAATTTCGAATCAATCCAACAGTTAGATGTTCCGTAATTGCTTTTTCAAAAATCCTGCACAATAATCATGCGAGAAGAACATCAGATTCTGTTCGACCGTGTATATTTGAGACTAGGAACCTTCAGCATAGATCTTCACCGTTCAAAATTTGCGTCATGATAATTCGAATTAATGGTATAAATTTTTTTAGAAATCCAACAACTATATTTCTCGCACCTTCTTTTTCAAGAAGGCCGCACAGAAATCATGCAAGAATAACACAAGACTATGTTCGGCCATAAATACCTGATTCTACAAGAACTCAATAAAGATCTCCACCATCCAGAAGTTGTGACATGTTGTTACAAACATACTGTGTAAATTTTGCATAATATTAACTGTTAGATTTTCCGCAAATGCTTGTGCAATCGGAACGCGCAGAAACCATGTGAGATGTGCAGCTTGTGTTCGACGGTCAAAATTTGGTCCTACGTGCGACCAATCACAATCTCCACCATCCAGAATTTAGATCACACAACTATAGACGTTCATTCCAAATTTGATCAAGTTCAAATTTGGAATGAACGTCTATAGTTGTGTGATCTAAATGAACTCGATCCAACAGTTCAAATAGTCTCAGTCGTTTTGCATGTTAGCTGATGCGTAGGACTATGCTAAAATCCAAAAATTCTTCTTCTCTTTTCTTCTAGATTTTTCTCTTTTTCCATTCTTGAGTCAACCATGAAGAGTAATCGTGCGTTTAGTTTTCGTTTCCATAGACGGCGCCAATTGATGCATTAAAAAATTTTGCATCAAATAAATTACATCAAACCGGTAATCAGCGAAACAATTTCTTCAATAAACCGAGTCGAATGATCCCAAAATATCTCTGTGTATTAAAAAAAACATGTGAGATGACTCCACCCGGAAGCGAAGCCACTCCGATGCTCAACTCAGTATAGGATTCAATAGAAAATCTATGAAAATTTCAAGGGATAGAAAACATGTAAGAAGCGTGTAAAAGCGGGTAAAAGGAGTATGTAAGACGTGTCTAAGAGCCTTTATGATCGTGCAAAAGCTTACCTTTATAAGGGTTATAGACTCTTTATTTATAGGAAGAGAGTTCTAGCCCATATAGAATTTTAATGTACAAAGCAACTAAATTCATGCATATCCATGCAATATTCTGATATATCTCTAAAAATATAAATAAATATTTGATAGGATTTTTTTTCATATCATTACTTTTGGTTTTCAAATTTTGCAAAAAAAGGAAAACTATAAAGGAAAATGATACATGTTACACATTGAGTACCAAATTATCCTCGAAATTACCAAATTATCCTTCCAATCTATTTATTAAAAAAAATACTTTCAAAAATATATTAAGGATAATTATGTAATTTCAAGTACAATGTTTAACTCAAAGTGTAGTGTAAATGTAGTACAACTATAATGGAAATATTGTATCATCATTTATGTAATGTCCGAAAATCCATAAATCCACTTACGAGAATTTAATTAATTATTATGAAAAAATTATGAGTTTATATGTTTAAAATTACGAATTTTTACGCAAAATTTTGTTTGTGATGTTTTTCAAGTATGTGTATGATTTCGGTGACAAAGAAAATCGAGACTAGCCCATAATGTTTAAAAATTTTAAAGAAGCATATGTTTATTATGCAGTTTTATGTAAAAAATAATGTATGTGAATTAATTTTAATGTATAGGAAAGAAAATTATTTTAAAATGTTATATTTTAAGCTTTATGGGCCAGCTTCCGGCCCATGAGCTTTTCTTTTAAAGACTAGAATCCAACTTATGACAGCAAAAAATTTTAGCATTAAATCTTCTTTTTTTTTCTCTCCTCTTTTCACATTGGCGGCCGCCATCTTCCCCTAGATCGAATTTCTTTCTCAAATTTTTTCAAATATTTTTTCATCGTTTGATTTTCAGAAGGCCAAAATAATATTCTCGGAGTCTGGATATACATATCAAGCAAGAAAAATGCAAGTTTTATTCAATATTTGAACCACTATCCAAACAATATTATGTATTTTGATATTGATGGGTGCATCCTACTGTATATGATGCTTCCTTGCAAGGAATCTCCTTCAATTTTTAAAAAACAATGTATTATGGCATGTATCCATGAAACGTAAGCCATTCTAGCTCGAAAATTTGTGATATGTTATGGGAGCAAGTTTGATTTCGTTTATTGACATATCAATGAATTCATATACATCTCGATTCATTTACGTTTATTGTTATGTTTGAAGCGATCTATGAATTTTAAAAGAAAAATGCTACGGTTTTATGAAGGATTTCTGATCGGTTTTGATATTGTGTTCAGAACTTATACACTGATAAACATAGGGAAAATATTTTTTTAGTCCATTAACTTGTTCATTATTTGGTTTTGTTCTACTAACTTTTCAAATTTTGGTTTTGATACACTAACTTTTAGTTTTTGGGTATTTTTGTCCAACTGCTGAGTGGCACCAGAAAATGATGACGTGGCTAGCTGCCACGTCACCATAAGGATGGCAACGGGGCGGTTTTAGCTAAACACGGGGACTTGCCCCGCCTCGCCCCGCGGGTCCAATCCGGGTTGGACCCGTTGGACCCGCCAAAAATTAAATAATTTTAAATTAAAAAATTTAAAATTTCAAAAATTAACAAAATCATTAAATTTAATTTCAAATATATTTTGATAATATTTATGACAAAAAAATATTCTCAAGTTCAAATTTATTAACTTTTAATTAATTGATAATTATTAGCCAAAAAACATTATAATGATATATTTTTATACTAAATATATCATAATAAAATAAATTTATTTCAATCCAATAATATTATATACTCAATTTTTGGATAAAATATGAATTGTTTAGTATAAAAATATAATTATATATTATTAATATTACACTTATATTTTATATTTATATATATACATGTATATTAAAAATTTATATATATATATATATATATATATATATATATACTTTGGCGGGGCGGGTCCAGCTCGGGTTTGGCCAACCCTGGACCTACCCCGGACCCGATTGTGGACCCGTCCCGTCGGGGTGGGTTTAATGTGGGGTCGCATTTAGACAGATCCATTGTCATCCCTACGTTTGCACTTGGACCAAAATCATTGAAAATTAAAAATTAGTGTATCAAAATTAAACTTTGAAAAGTTAATGAACAAAACCAAAAATTAGACAAGTTATTAGATCAAAAAAAGCATTTCTCCAATAAACATATACATATTTTTGCGTGATGGATCTAGTGTGTGTTTGATGTATATAATATATATGTACAACGTGCGTATGGATGATGCTTTAAAACAATTATGAATGTGCATATGGATCTACATATTGGCACTGTAAGCAGGGACAGAACTAGGAATTCGAACGAGGGGGGCTAAACTAAATTTAAATCATAAACTTAATATTGAGAAAAAAATATTGATATGAATTAATACATAAAGGTAAATAATAAATTTAATATATAATTGGAAAAAATATAAAAAAAAAATTGTAAAACGATCGAAACAAGAGTTTGTTTTAAAGGATAATAAACTACTTCGAACAATCTATGTAATTTTTCGGGCAAAATTCCGGTTCAGTCCTAAATGTTTGGACACATTCCCGGTTCAGTCCTAAATGTTTGGACGTTCTCGGTTTGGTCCTAAATATTTTTTCAAAAGTTCCCGGTTCAGTCCTAAATATTTATACGTTCCCGGTTTGTTCCTAAATGTTTTCCAAAAGTTTCCGGTTCAGTTCTAAATATTTTTATATTGCCTATTTCATGCCAAATATTTCTCAAAAGTTTCCGGTTTGATCATTCCATCTACTTGTGTGTTAAAACTAACACCGCGTAGTGTTATATAATTTATGATTGAGTTTTATATTATTTATTATATATTTAACATTAAACAAGTTGTAAATAAAATACAAATTTATTAGAGTTTTTATCCAAATTTAAATCAATTTTACACAATGTTCAAAATAAAAATATTAAATTCATGATGCTAAAAAATAAAAACTTAAATAAAATAAACAAAACAAAACTTGAGGAATTAAAATTTAATGATGTTATTTCACATTTTTATTAATTTTGTTATATTCTCTTCATGATGATTGCACATTTTTAAAAAAAAATTGGAGGTTGGAAAAAGATATATATTTTTAAAACTCTTTTTATAATTTAAAAAATTAGTATTTGAGAAAAATTTGCTATTAAATAAAACCTAATTTCATATCACTACTTCAACGGTGGTCAAATAATTCATTATATTTTCTCAATTGTTAAGCATAAATATTCTTCTCTTGAATTTTTTTTTTGAAATTTTCAAATATTTTGTGAAATAAGTAATACTAGTTATTTGCTAAAACCTTTGTTTGTTTGTTTGTGATTGATAATGTTTTTAACTATAAGATTGCACGGTTCAATTATTTTTTTATTCTATAATTTTATTTTGTATAATTTATATTATATTTTCATTTGAAAGAAATTTTTGTTCATTTATTATTATTATTATTATTAGCTTCTATTTTATTTAACTTTGTCTTTTGTTTGTAAGTTTTTTTTATTACACTTTGTTTGTAGATTTGAAGGACCAAATCGAGAACTTTTAGAAAATATTTAGGACGAAATCTTGAACGTAAAACATTTATGACTGAACTGAAAACTTTTTAAAATATTTGGGACCAAACCGGGAATATAAAAATATTTAGGACTGAACCGAGAATTTTTGAAAAACATTTAGGACCAAACCGGGAACATTGAAACATTTAGGACTAAACCGGGAATGCGTCCAAACATTTAGGACTGAACCGAGATTTTTCCCTAATTTTTCAATGAAAAATTTCATTTCTTGTCACTACAAGACATAAATATAGTAAAATGAAAATTTTAAATTTAAAGAAAATTAAAAAATGATGGAATACAAAAATATATAAGAAATTTTATCATTAAAATTTTGTAAAATTTAAATGTGATTTATAACAAGTGATTTATATTATTTCTTATGATTTAAATTTGAGTGTACGACTTTTGGTGTTTACATATATTGAAATATCTGAAGGATGAGAGCATAATATGATGTAAATTTTTAATAAATATCTTATTTTTTTTTAAATATATAATTGACTAACTTGAGTTTTATATTATTAGTATAAAGTTTTTTAGTGAGCTACATAAATTTCTATTAGGCTTGATTGGATTTAATTTATTATGATTATACATTGTTTAATAGACTAATTAAATCTCATATGGGCTTTATAATATATAACTAGTACTATTAAAAATTGAGTGAGCTAGATTGGGCTTCATAGGTCCGTCTTTGGCTGCAGGTGTGCGTGTGTGAGAAAGTGGTTATAATTTAGTCCAAATTTTATTGTAGTGATCACGAAACGGTTGTTTGAAATTGCTTCTTTCTTGGCTACTGTACGATTTAGTTGAACCATACTAGTCCAACTAGCTAGTGGACGGTTCTTTCGGGCGGGTAAGGTATACTTTTCGCCACAACACTACTGGCCTAGCTCTTCACGCTTCCCGCAGGGTGGATTCAAGGGTAGTCGATTGTGGATCCACCACGAGTGGGTTCAATCCCCGTCTTTCGCCCATTTAAAAATGGGTCTATACTTATTGTCTTTACGCTCCTACTACTGTGATGTGAGCGGTTCAAATTGGTTTGATCGTTCCCAATCATTCTGGACCTTTCGGGGAGCAAGGGGACGAAACTGTAAAACTAAGACAGGTCAAACACATATCTACCAATGCAACCCACCATTGTCGGGTTATGGCAATAAATCCAGTTTATTAATTGTGAAACGGTTGATTACTCGGATTGGTTCTCGCATTCGTGTGCCCAAACATGACTACATGCGCTCATCAATGCCGAAGTGATACCCTCATTCAGGGGCGGTCCAAAGAAAAATGAGGCCCGTGGCGAAGATTAAAGGAAGAGTTTCTTAAAATAATTTAAAAAAGAATTTGATATTTACACTCCATTTTTTGTTATTTCACTCTGTAAATAAATTTGCACTTCATTTTACACATGAATTGAAGTGTAGGTAACACAAAATAGAGTGTAAATATCAGATTCCATTTAAAAAAATCAAATATAATCGAGCTATACAAAATTATCTTCATATTTTGTGAATATAATTTTGATCAAAAAAAAATCACATTGAACCATCAAAACTCATAATTTAAGTGCTAATTTAATTTAAAAGCAGTTAATTTAGTCATTAAAGATAAATTAAATAAAAGTCCCAATTTTCAAAATTAAGTTTCGAAATTCGTACCTTCAATCCATAATTTTCAACCACGACATGAAATTAACTATAAATATTAAAATATAACATTAAATTAAAAATAAATTGAACGATTCATAAGTCAAATTTTGACGCACACAGAGGTCAATAGGAAATTGGTCGAACATCAAGCTATAAAAATCAATGTCAAGAACATGAAAATTGATGGTCGATGACAAACGTCAAATTGAGAGGTGATGAACGAAGCGAAAATTGAACATATTAATTTGGGTGATAGATTTGTTGTTGACGATGTATAAATATTCTTCAAATTTTTTAATAGCTCCTATAATATAATAATAATTAATTAAAGTACATTAATACATAATATTTATAATATATATGTATAAAAAAAATTTAAATTTGGGGCCCCACCCAAAGTGGGTCCCTAGGCCCTACCCGCCCTGGGGCAGGGCCGCCCCTGCCCTCATTGCAAATACGCTGTTCCCGCAGGAGCTTCTAGCTCATCAATGCCGAAGTGAATTGTTGGTCCAGTAGCTTCCCCACTTTCCGAACACACACACATATACTAGGAATGTGCATTGGGCGATGCACGTGATGAACTTAGAATTATATATATGTTTATTAATGTTTATTAAATATTACAGATATCTAATCGACAATAATTATAAACATTGTTTTTAAACTAAATAAAATGATATAAAACCAAAAGACGAAAAACCATAATATTCATTATAGGTACGTGCTATCATGGGCGGAGCCACCCCAAAGGCTGGGGTGGGATCTAGCTCGGTCTAATTTTTTTTCTTTTTTCCAATTATTATTAATATTTATATATATAAACTTTTAAGTTCAACAATCTCAGCCCATATTAAATTTTTATTAGCGCGAGCTAGATTTGTTACAACTCATTCTCTTAAATATATTTATATAGAATTGCTCCAATTTGTTTTTTGAAATATATTTGTGGTCTTTGATTCACAAAATTGTTGTTGAAAGAAAATGAAAGCAGGTGATGAGAAGCATATTCACTTCTTCACATCATTTTTCAATTCAGGTAATTTCTTCTCGTTCGTTCTAAAATTTCAATTTTTATCTAGATTTTTTGTGTTTTTTAAATTGGATTTGCTTGATTTCATTGATGTGTGCACTTGTGGATTTCTTAGAAATAATTATGAATAAATTTATGATATTTTTTTAAAATTATTTGATTCAGTTTCTAAATTTTTCTATACAATTTTGCATTTTTTCATTGAAAAATGAAAATAATGTGTGTTTTCGAGTTATTCATAAGTAGAATTTATAAATACTGCTTGTTTCATTTAGAAATTGAAAATAAAAATTTTTGAATTTTAAAGTTTCTACGCTTCTTTTTTTTTATTTATCATAAATGAGGTATTTTTTGAGTGGTTTACGTGTAAATTTTTTTCGTGTGTTTACTTTAAACATCATATTTTTTCTTATGTCTATATTTAGGATATAAATTTAATATACAAATTTTATATATTATTTAAGCGAACATGATATTTTTATAGTACCCAAGATTTTTTTAGGTCAGCCACTTGAAACATTATATTTTAAGTAGTTTATGCTTTTTTTCATGCTGCAATATGTAATTTTATAGTTACCATTAAACATTTTGCAATTATTTCTTGATTATAAATTAGTATTATACTATTATATCATATTTGAATTTAAAATATATATTTTAAAATTCATCAACGTAAAAAGAAATGAGAAAAATAAAGCAAAATGACCCTGAAAATATCAAAATAGGATAGAAAATTTTTGGTGTTCCCCTTAGTTTTGTATGGCAAAATGGAATTTTTGATCCCTTAAGTTTGTCACTTTGTGATTTCGATCTTTTATATTGTAAAATTTCAGTTTTAGTCTTCTATATTTTATTTTTTGTTTTTTTTGGTAATTTTAGTCATTTTTTTGATGTAGAGTCAGACGTTACAGAGTCACATCAGCATTTCAACGAAAAGGGACTAAAATAGAAAAAAATCAAAACATACAAACTAAAACTGAAACATGAAAAATGGACGATCAAAATCACGAAGTAACAAATTAAATTAACGGACTTAAATTGCAATTTTCTGTTTTTGTTTAGGTAAATTTTTAATGTGTGATATAAGTTTTATTGTTGAGTTGTGATACACAAGAAATCTTGATTTTAATGATAAAAAAACTTGTTATTGTGTTTCTAACATATTTGCTCTAGTGTGACGTTAAACTCAAGATGGAAGCCAAAACTCAAAATTAGCCAAACTGAATTTTGACGAGCTCTAGTATTTCGATGATATATCTTAGCTCAGTGATGCAAATGATTAGCTACCAAGACGAATGCATAGAAAACCCAATTTGGAAAATATCATATTTAAGGGTGGATTTTCGGTATACCGTATCCAAAATATTGGTATGAAAAAAATTCATACCAATACCGATACCGATATTTCAAAATTTTGCTATGGAAAATCCAATATTGATACCGTATAAATACCGAAAAAAATTTCGATATGCCAAAAAATGTTTATATATCGAAAAAAGTTCGATACGGTATCCCGAAAACTCGGTATTTTGGTTCGTAATCCCAGCCCTAATCATATTTGGCGTCAGTTGAGAAAAAATGGATGTTATCTAGATCAAATTGTCGTCGCAATACCAAACCGAATCGGATCAGTTGAGCAAGAAAACAGAATCAGTTTACCTCAAGCAGTTTTGGTATTTTGGTCATACCTTGTAGCTCAGTTATCTAAATGGAACCACTCTACAAAAAAAAGGCTTTCGAAACGGTTATTTATAGTCTTTAGAAGCGGTTTGCCATCGCTTCTAAATTATTACCTCCGGTTCAATTCCCGTCTCGCTTGTTGGCGCAGCTAAAACCTTTAGAAGCGAAAGTTGCTCCCGTTGGTACAACTCCTATAACCATTTCGATTGGTCATCATTTGGGGCGACTGCGGAACCTCGTCTATAGGTAGCTGTTAGAGCAGTTGTGCAACACATCTATAGCTTTGGTTTCAGTTACATTTTCTACTATTAGCAACGTGCAATACACGTTTTTAATTCATTGCTTTAGGGGCGGTGGTATCACCGCTTCGATAGATACTCCCGCGGCGGTGCTACAACCGCTTCTATAGATACTCCCGCAGTGGTGGTATAACCGCTTGGATAGATTCTACCGGTGCGGTTGTACACCGCTGCGAATGCATCAATAACATCGAGGAATAACCGCTTACATACATTGATATAGAAGTGGTTCCCAAATACTTCAAAATCATTGGTGTTTGTGCGTAACCTAAGATTTAACAGCGGCTATTAACCATTTGTAATGCTTGATTCTATAGCGGTTTTCAAACCGTTCTTATATCTTTATCCAATAATCATGCGTTATAAAAGCGGTTTTCAAGAGTGATTTAACAAAGAATTAGCAATGGTTATAAATTTTTTATAATAATTAGATGAATCGTTGCTGTAGATTTTGTCCATCTATACACTCTTTTTGATGTGGTTCGCTACTAAATATTGGATACTACAATAGTGCATTCTCAACCACAATTCATGAATACTATAATAAAAACAAATGAACTTTTATACTAAGAAAAATCACACTTCAATTCACAAAATAAAATAACTTCATCAACAAATAAGTCTCCATAAAACATGCCGAAAGGATAATAATAACCAAAGTACTTGTCCTTAACATTCTAACTAAAAATTATGTTATTCCCGTGGTGGAGATTTGCGCATACTTCCATTTGTGGTTGAAAGAGCATTTCTGTGCTGATTCATAATATCCTCTATCACAGCCGCCATTTAAAAAATAAATATAATTTGAAAATCATTAATTTACACAAATAATTATAACTTATTTCTTGGGATTAAGAATTTATATCAGTCTTGGTAGTGACTCAGGTTCATGAGATCCTCCAGCAGTTCCAGATGTCATAGTTTGCATGATGCGTGCTAAATGTTTCATTTGTTGTTCTTGCATCTGTCTCATCATTCGTGCCTCTATTTCTGCCTCCATTTGAGCTTGTCGAGTTTCCATATCTCTCATTTTCTCTTCCATTTCCTTAACTTTGTCTGATATTTTTGGAGTATGTAAGGAATAATTGGTTGCACATAAAATCAAATTCAGATGTTGTCACCAGGTGTTGACAACATCTCCAATAACATACATCGGAAACTTATACAGGCGTAATTAGAATAAACAATCAACCAAATAAACAGACTCAAATATTTATGCAAGCATATAAAATACTCTTGCAACGCCTCAGAGCAAAATTTTCACTAGAAAAACAAATCAAAGAGTTTACAAAACCTTAAAACTAGTGAATTATTGTAAAAGTCAATTTTATCAAAACATGTGAGAAAATAAAGAATAAAACATTTCTTAAAAATTCTATATAAGATAGAATAAGAAAAACAAAGTAAGGAGATGATCCTTGACGACTAAACACGAAAGCAACAACACCGACGATCCAATCTTCTATGCTCTCAAAACCTTCAAGTCGATCAAGTAAAGTAGCATGAACAAAGTCAAAATCCGAGCTTTAGTAATCTTCAAAGTGTACGCACAATTCTCTCAATCTCGGCTCTCTCTTGTTCGTCTATCTCTTTTTCATGCACACGCCTTCTTCATAAATAAGTGCAAAGAACCCTTCTCTTCTTTGTTTCCTTGTAGGCATTGGATTCTTATCAAAGTGTCTTGATCTTATTCTTTTTGATCAAATCAAATCTACAAAGTTAAGGAAAAGATCATTAAGATATGAGATAAATAAATATTATGATAAGAACAATAAAATTTCAAATCTCCTAACTAAGTTAATAAAGTAATTGAATTAATAAAATAATCTCAATCAATTTGAGACTTCGAGTCCAAGAAAGACAAAAGATTTAAATGAATCTTTTTAAACTTTAAGGGATTTTTAGGAAATAAATATTCCCTTCAAAGTAGAATGAGTGATTTGAATATAAATGAGCATACGCTTACAACGCTTGGGAAATACTTGACTAGGCAATGTGCCGGCTCCCAAACATCGAACTTAACCAGATTGTTCGACTCCAAATACATCACTATATAAAAATAAAATTAACATCAAACAATATGTAATAGTTTTAACAATAATTATGAAACTATAACAAAAAAATTATTACCAGAATGCTTCCTCATGCACTTCTATCGGTTGTGGTCCCTTGGGCTTATTGATGAGATGGCGTTACACAGACTCCTCCAATAATTCCTAACAAGAGTTGTTTGTTTATAAAATTAATAGAGTATATATAAGTTAATATATGAGAACATTTTTACCTCCACTTGGATTGCTTCATCATCAACTGGAGCACCTCCTTTCTTTTTACCACTTCGACTCAATTATTTTATTTCAATACGAGTCGGATTTCTACCATTCTCCCGAAACTAGTAACATAACAAGTAACATACATACAACACCAAATATGAAAATATAAACATGTTTATGAAAAAAAAAACAATTTTAAATTTTTAGTTACATATTGAAAATCTGTAGGAAAAAAATAAATTTAATACTTACAAACTTGTCCACCAAAGATGGTATATTTGTATGTCCTTGTGCATGAGATCCTTTTTTCTTATTTTCATTTTTTCCAAAAAAATGACAGAAATCATGGTCATTCATACATAATACATTACCACCTAAATCGAAAATCATAAAAAAATTGTATGTTCAGGTTCAAAAATATCTAACATGTATTAATCTAATAAGGTTTTTTTTAAAAGACAAAAGAAAATTAATCTAACAATTAAGTTCTTTTCAAAGACAGAAGAAAAACCAGATTGTCTGGAACAGAAATTTTCGTTCTATGAAAACTAGCTGAAAATTTACCTTGCAAATTAAGTATTCAATATTATCAAGATATGATTTAGTATATTTGATAGAGTTTTATTCCTACATAATCATGTTTCCTTATTCTTGTAGGACTCTATCTAAGAAAACTTTCAAGACTTGGATTCTAATCTATATAAGAAGGTTTTTCACGCACAAGAAAAATAAGACTTCAGACATACAATTTCCTGCGCATAAACTGAATAATTACTTTGAAAAATTCAAAGATTCTGAAGCAAGGTTTTGCAACCTTCATTTTTTTTTGTCCCCTTGTTGCCGTTCGTGTTGAAGACATCAGAGACAACATTATGGAAACTGTGTTTTTCGAAGATATTTTTGTGTCTCTTCAATTTAGGCTACGAGAGTTGCATCTGATTTATTTTACTTTGATTTATTTAGGATGCAAGTTTGATTTCTCAACGTGTTGAGAAATTTAGTATTTATTGATTTTTCATAAAATCACTAGTATTGATTTGTAAGACCGATCTTACGTTTTTCTAGTGATATTTAGCCCTAAGGCACCCGCACGAGTTTTTATACTCGTGCAAAATTATTTACTTGTGTTTTATTTACGCTTTAATTTTCAATGCATTGTGTTGTCGTTGGTGTTACAACACCAAGTACAAAACTACCTGTTTTCACATTTCACATAACAAACCACGTCAACGTTTCTTTCAGCTTTGAATTTTTTTTAAGAAATCAAATGGGTTTTACGTCCATTATCTTTAAATTTTTATTATTATTTTTAAACCAATCTTTAATTTATTTAGACATTTGATCTATTTTTTTTTACCAATTTTAAATATTATGATGATTGTTGAAGTGGCTTTTTTCTTAATAAAAATAAAGCTTGAATTTTTTTTAAGAAATCAAATTAACCTATTTTTTCCTACCCTCAACAAATCCTTAAATTCCTAAGCAGCCGAGAACCAGTTTTACACGAGCTAGATTAGTTGGGTTTCTTCTGAAGGAGGAATGTTGTTCGCGGAAAAGAGCACAATTGAGGGTTTCCTTGGTCTCCTGATCATCCAGGACGAAGGTGTCATGGCTGCCAAAATTGGAAGGTGAGGTCTTGTTTTTAAATTCTTTGATTTTACAGGTTTCTTTTGCATTGATTTTCATAGTTTTGTTGTAATGTAATATTTTTCCTTTGGAAAAATTGCATATATCACCCCTGTGAAATCCCGCGTTCGCTGATAACCCCTTGTAAAATTTTTTTGAGCTAATAACTCCCTATGATTTCACATTTACAGCACACACATACCATTCAAAATTTTAGTATAATAAAAAAATAAAAATGACGAAATTGCCCCTATCTTATCTTCCCAAAGGAAGTACGGATCGGGAAAATTGATGTGTGTGTTTTGTTCGTCTGGATAATAAGGTCACAAATCGGGGTTTCTTTGAAAGATTGGTGGTTGGAGTTGGTCGGAAATGAAGGAAAACCAATCGGCTTCATGGTGAGTACCTGCGTAAGATTAGAGCTGGAGCTCGACAGATTGCTGGAAGAAAATGAAGGGAAAAATGTCGAGACTTGTAGGGGAGGTGAAGAGGATTCTAAAGCAAGCAAGGGACATCGGAAATACGGCTGGTCGGAGTTGTGATCGGAGAAGATCAAGGTGACTGGTTCAATGGCCGAACAAATTGGGTGACATTTAAGGGTATTTTGGACCAAATTTATAAAAAAAACTTGCATTTTTGCATCTTAGAGCGCATGAGCCACAAAACATAGCAGGAGGGGTGCACGTGCTATCGATCCAGAAATACAAGGGGTTTTAGCTCAAAAAAATTTCACAAGGGGCTATCAGCGAACACGGAATTTCACAAGGGTGATATATGGAATTTCCCCTTTTCCTTTTGTAAGTACAATTGCTCTATCACATAAATGAATAATTTGTTACTGTTGAACATTTTCTTTTTCCACATTTTGTTGCCAAGCTTCATTTTTGGCACATTGACTGTGGCAATAAATCATGGTATCGCTAAAGCACATTGATAAGTTGCAGGAAAGCTCAAAGTGTATGTTTTAGGTTTAACTTCAATTCTCTGCCCTGCCCTTATGAATTCGGCTTGGACTGGTCATCTAATTTTACTGATTTGTGATGAATCTATTATCATCTGGATATTAAGATTTTTATGCCCTCTCCCTCTCCCTCTCCCTCTAAGAAGTGTATCATCTGGTCACTTTTTATGTTTGTGTTGTCCAGTGTGCTCTACTTTACTCCACTGTGTATGGCCAAAGAAGAATCCGAGTTTCGATTTTGTCTCTGCTTTCACCAATATGCTGAGTAGCCTGTTTCGCTCTGCTGACTTGAAACACATTTCACATGCATATTTTACCTGCTATGACAGAGGCACAGATCGGTGGATGTAATTTTTTTTTGCGTGGGAAGATCCAACGATGGTGGCCAAATTGAATGAGAATGAGTATATTGATATTTTATTATTTCATTTTATTCATTTTTTTCCCTCTGTGCTATTGTTGTTCATTCAGAATTGATATACCAATTCTTGGTTGGAAATATATGATTTTGCAAGTACAACATTTTGTTCTCGTTTGAAAAGGTATGATTTTGCAGATACAGAAGTTTGTTCAATAAGTACTTTGTTGAATGGTTAATACTTTGTTCAAGAATGGAGATACAGATACAAGAACAGGAGAAGAGTTGTTACTTTGTTCAAAAATGGAGCTACAGATACAAGAACAAGAGATACAAGAGCACAAAGTGAAAATAGTGAACCATTCAAGAGTGTTTAATTTTGTATATGAGAAAGTAAAAATAGTTAACTGTGTTTTGTGAAATCTAATGTAAATTTATTTCTGAATCAGCTGTAAATTTGATTCTATCGATCAATAAAAGTTCCTAAAATTCTTGTTGCCCATCATTTTCATTTAAGTATGAATTTTTGAATATTCTATATTGTGATATCAATCTAAAAACCGTAAGATCACAAAGAATTGGAGCTACAGAACAATTTTATCCACATTTCTTCCATGTTGAATGCACATAACAAGTAATCTTGGAACAGTTTTGGTGCAAAACTGATTTAGTGCAAAACTGATATCAAATATTGCTGCAAAACTGAACAAGTAGATGGACACACCCAAATAGCACGCTCTGGAAAAAAAAAGTAAAAGACACAAGACATTTGAATTTACAGAACAAGTACCAATAGATTCAAAAGATTTGGTAAACTAAAACTAAATAAACTAAAACTAATTTGCATACCAATCATCAATGAAACTGTAAGAACAAAAATGAACTAGATATTTTCCAAACCTCTGTAAGAAGGATCTCACAGATCCAAATAGGTTCCAAGTAGCATATTTACGATAAGTGAAAAATAAATAAATTGTATATGTATCCCTTGAACAATTTATCTTAGAAAAACAAATAAATCCAATGCCTCATGATACCATGCACAAATGAATATTTGAACTTCAAAATATCCTAAATTTTTTCAACCAAATATACATGAAAAAATTTTTGTTCCCACAATTCAAAAGTTCTAGAAAGAACTTATTTGAATAAATGTATAAATTTAAAAAAAAACAGTAAATTGAAAAAATAAGGACAATTCTGCTTGAGGAACAAATTTCTGATATATCTGGTCCAACATAAAAAGGACAATTATTTTCTTGTAGTGAGCCTCAGCAGCAGCTATTGCCGAATCCAAGTAATTTATCAATTGATCACCCCCTCGTTTTGTTAGTCTGCACATCCGCATGCGCCTATTCAAAGAAATGGAGACAGCACAGCTCATTTGGGATTCCTCTTCCAAAGTTGCATGTACTATATAAGGCCTTCCAACCTGAAATTTTGAGAGAGCATGATGGTCGTGTTTAAATTTATCACGTAAATAACAAAAATAATCATTTTTTAAAAAAAATGCTAGATGTACACCTTGTAGTGTACACCTTGGTTTACACACTTGCTTAAAATTTTCCTCATTGTCCTCATTAATTGCAAAACTACCCATGATAAGAAATAAAAAAAATGCTAGATGTACACCTTGGTTTACACCCTTACTTAAAATTTCCAACATTAAATACAAAACTACCCATGATAAGAAATAAATATCTTGTTGGTCAAGAAAATTTTGTAATTAATAAGTAAAGGTATAAACGAAGGTGTACACTAAAGTGTACATCTAGCATTACTCAAGAAATAAATATCTAGTTGATCAAGGAAAATTTTGTAATTAATAAGTAAGGGTGTAAACCAAGGTGTATACTAATGTGTACATCTAGCATTACTTTTTTTCTTTTTCTTTTTTTACTTTTCAAAGCAATAAATGTGAAAAAATGACAATGGTTTATAATCCAATAATTAATCAAAGCCTCTTGTCACAGCCAAACTAAATCCTTTCCTGAAGTTGTGTTCTCTGCAAATATATCTGCAGAAGCCAAATTCACTACTGAAAGTTGAAGCTTCAATCATGGAGGCGGCGTATGCAGCTCTAATGTCTCTACTGAATACTTTAGAGCTCATATTGCACCCTTCCCGGCACTGGATTCATATACACAGCAACCAGATCGAGTCCATGCAACAAAAGGTCCGTTTCCTTCAAGAATTTCTCAAAGATTATTCACACAGAGGCCACCAAGAAATGGTTGGAGTGGAGAGTCAAATTCTAGCTGCAGCTTTTGCGGCAGATGATATCATTGAGTCCTATGTATTTCATCAAAGGAATCGACCCGATTCTCATAATTTATCCATAAATTTATAGAAGAGATGGAGGATCTGATCGAGAACAATCTGATGAGGATAAAAGAGACTATTGGGAAGTTGGAGGAAGATACGACATTCATAGATTATTTGCCTGCAGTGCCGTCAAGATCAGCTCCCAAGGACCAAACTACTATGGTGGGTTCTGATGAGAAGTTGAATAAAATATTGGATATACTCACTGGTAAACAATCAAATCGCCAAATCATTGCAATTGTTGGAATGGGAGGAATCGGTAAGACGACTCTAGCTAAAAATGCATACCAACATCCATATATTAAGAATCAGTTTCATATTTGTGCTTGGGATACAATATCTAAAAAATATAGTGCACGAAAAATTATTTATGAAATGCTATTAGAAATTGAAAAGAGTAGATCAGAGAGTCATTTAACTGATGATCAGTTGGGCCAGGCCAAGTCTGATACTGGTGAGGAACAATTGGGTGAACAATTGTACAAAAGCTTATGTGGTAGAAGATATTTGATCGTGCTGGATGATTTATGGAGCATTGAGGCTTGGGATGAGTTAAAATAATTCTTTCCAGATCATCACTGTTGGGCTTTGGGAATCCTTTGTGGCCTTCGTCGTGGTTTGCCGGTGGATTGGAGAGCGTAGCGTCTGAGCCCCGGTAATATCCATCTCGTTGTCGTTCTTGTGCGTTTTCTGTTTCTTTTCTCGTTCTTGCTTGCTGTTGTTGGTTTCTTTGTTCTGCAGGTAAGGGAACGTTCAAAGTAAAGAAAACGATGGCTATATAGAAGTGGAAAGCGGATACCTAACAGTGGTATCAGAGACACTGGTCCGTCGCAGGTTCTGGTCCGTCGCCGCCGCCTTGTCAGAGTCGCCGTCCCCGCTAGGTGCTGCCGCCGCAGGTTGCTGGGTCTATCATTTGTGTCGTCGCACTTGCTGTCCTCCATTGCCGCTGGTTGCTGTGCGCCACGCACCAGATGTGCTCAATGCCGTCTTCGGTTAGCTTGGAATCGAAACTCTAAGTAAGAGAGTTTCGCTCTGGTATATTGGCTTGAACCATAAACCTTTTTTTATCACTTTAGTAGTGTAGCCGCTGGCCGCGGATATTAGGTGCTGGGATTACGTGCTGGTAGAATCTAGGATTTATTTGCTTGATTATCATGGTTATATTTATTTCTGCTATGTTCTCTGTGATTTGTGCTTTATCAGATTTCTGTGTGAAAATCTGTTTTGTGTGTTTTATTGTTTTTCTGTGTGAAAATTTATTGGTTTTGCCCTTTGTTATTTTTCTGTGTGAAAAAAAAAAATTCTTTGAATGGATATAACCTCGTATCTTTTAATGGTAAAACATATTTTTCAATATGACAGCAGAAAATGAAAGAAATTTTGATTCAACAAAGAGTTTTCAAAGCTATAGACTTTTTATATTCTGCCACTGAAAGTCCTAAGAAAAAAGCTGAAATAGATGAATTTTCTTATTCTTTTATAATCTTGAATTTATCTGACTCTGTGTTAAGGAAAGTTGGTAAACTAATATCGGCTAAAGAACTTTGGGAAAAATTGGAAGAACTTTATACTGAGACTTCATTGCCTAGTAAATTGTTTTTGCTTGAAAAAATTATCCGGTTCAAACTTGATTTGAATAAAGACATAGATGAAAATCTGGATATGTTTACCAAACTTGTTCAAGATATTAAGTTAACTGGAGATGAGCATATTGATGATTACACCCCTATTGTGCTTTTAAATGTTATTCACGATTCTTACAGTTATGTGAAATCAACCATTAAGTATGGTAGAGATAACATTTATTTAGAAACTGTTGTGAATGGTCTAAAAAGTAAAGAGATAGATTTAAAAACTAATAAGGGTGATAATAATTCGGGTGAGGTTATGCATGTGAGAGGAAGGTCCAGAAATCATTTTCAAAGATTTTCAAACAACCATAACCAATTTTTTGTTGAAAATCGAGGTAAGAGTAAGTCAAGATAGCTGTCGAGGTCTAGTAATAGAAAATGCTATAATTGTGGTGAAATTGGTCATTTCATTAGAGATTGTTCTTGGCCTAAGCAAAATCATAATGAAGGTTTGAAAAATCAGCATGAAGATTATGCTAATTTGGCTTCTTGTAGTGAAAATTTGGGTGATGTTTTTACGGTAACTGAGATATGTGATGTGCCTAATTTGAACTCTGTGCATTCTATTTCTTTGAGTGAAAATGAATGGCTTGTTGATTCTGCGTGCACATTCCATATGTCTCTTTTTAAAAACATGTTTTTTAATTTTCAAGAAGTGAACCATGGGTCAGTTTGTATGGTGAATGATAAATCATGTCAAGTTGTTGGTCTTGGTGAAGTCTCTTTGAAATTTGATTCTGGTTATATGTTAACCTTGAAAAATGTGAAACATGTGCCTGATTTATGCCATAATATGATTTCATGTGCTGCATTAGAAGAAGAGGGTTTGCCCCAGATGGGGTAGTGGAGTGATGAAAATTTTGAAAGGATGTTTAGTAATTTTCAAAGCCTCCAAAAGGAGAAACTTATATGTTTGTCATGCTGAATTTGTTTCTCGTGTTCAAGGTAGGAAATCTAGAGTTAAGTTTCTAAATTCTCCTGTTTTCGAACCTGCCACTGCTCCATTCAAGGTGGAGCACTTACATGTTCTATGCTTTGATTCTGAAAATTTTCCTAATGTGCCAGATGTGGATGTATTGCCTAAAAATATGTCTAAAAATGCTATTGATGATCAAGTTAATGCTGATGTGCATGAGGAAAATGCTGAAAATGTGCCTAAAAGTAATCTTTGTGATTTGAATGATTGTCAATTAGCCAGAGATAGATATAGAAAGAATGTTAGGCAACCACAACAGGCAGAAATATTTTCTCCTATCATAATGTTTACTATTCTGATTATTATGCATGCGTGTATGCTTCAGTTTGATTGGGAGATGAAATATTTTGATGTTAGATTCCAGTACCTTTTTGACGTGGTTGCAAAAGGTATGGTTTATATTGGAAAATTCTTTTTTATATGAGAAACTCTACTTGGCTTTGGTTCCAGATCCATATAATATTTATATTCCTAGGCTCATCAAGGAATGGGTTTCTGAGGGAATTGTAAAATCGATAAGAGGTAAAAGCTTTGAAGAGGCAGCACATGAATACATAACAGAACTTGTTGGTAGAAACCTCCTTTTCGTTCGTAGACGAGGTTTCCTTGGTAACTTACTAAGTTGTGGTGTGCATGATCTCTTGAAAGACCTATGCCGGAGGGAGGTGAACAATATAAACCTGTTTGGTATGATATATGAAAATAACCCAAAATTCATCTCTCACCTCTGTATTCGTCCATCTTTCTTGGACCCCAATGTATGCATCCCACTTTCCTTGGGTATAGTGGGACCGGCATCACTAAGTCGGTCTATTACCAGTGGGTCGGATACCACGCCATGGTACATTGGTTCTTTACGAGCGTTGAGGGTTTTGTCACTAACTGATTCAATTCTACCAGTAATGAAATTGTTTTACCCAATCCTCGCATTGATTCTCATATTTTGGAAAATCTGCAGACTCTCAAGGGAGTTGTATATTTTAGGTGCACTGAGGAGGTTTTTACAAGACTTCCAAATCTGAAGGAATTATCACTTACGTATGATCATCTTCTATCCCCAGGAGTGGAATGGCCCTTGTTCCACCTTCACAATCTTGTTCACTTGCAGAAACTCCAATCACTACGTTTTGAGCCACATTGCCCGATATCTTGGAAATACCTCAGCTTCCCACTCTCTCTCAAAAAGTTGACTTTAAGTCGATGTAGGTTACCTTGGGAATCTATGAGCATTGTGGGTTCATTGCCTCATCTTGAGCTACTTCAGCTATGGTCCCACACGTGTAAAGGCCTGACATGGTGTCCAATAAATGTGCACTTTTTTAAATTGAACATTTCGCAGACTGATTTGGCGCATTGGAGAGCAGACAAGACACACTTCCCAGTCCTGGACCACTTGATTCTTCTATATTTAAATTTAGAGGTATTTCCTCAAGACTTATGGTGCACACCTGACACTCACTGAAATTGAAGTGGTTTCTTGTGGCGATTCTACCAAGGGTTGGGCAGAGGAAGTAGGTGAGGGACAAAAGAGCTTTGGAAATGAAAGCTTTTGAGCCATAATAAGTGAAACAGTGGAAGAAAAGAGCACCAGAATTACAAGCATCAGCGGTCACAGGCTTTCACGAGGTATTTTCAATACAACAATTGCCTTTTTCATCAATATATTTGCCCTTCTCTTCTTAAAAAATGGTTGATCCCGAAGGAGACCCCATCCTATATGAGTCAGAGGCTCATTGGCTCATGCGGGGTTAAATCGAGCTAGGGATGTGCACGAGCGGCAGGGACCTGAGAGAGGGAGCAACATGGCAACTCCCAAAGCATAACCCCACAATATTTCAGCAGGAAATATGCTCCACACGAGGATCGAACCCGCAACGCTGGAGAATTTCTTTCCAAGTCACCTCAGGTCTTACCAACTCGCTATACCCCTGTGGGCTTCTCTTCTTGGTTTATCTTTTTGATGTCGAGTATGAATGTTGTGACACAGTCATAGTACTATCATGAGTTACCCAATTTAATGATTTGTCTCACAAAAGATTTCGTGCTCTACTTAATACTAAGAACTTTGACAACAAAATACGTAGCTGCTATACATCTGTTGGTGGTGATCATTTGAAAAATTATTTCTGTCAAGTATTCTTTTTGAATTATAAACGTTTTACATAACTTTTTTAAGAGAAATATTTTCGAACATATTTAAATCAATATGTTAATTTGTCTATATATACTTAACTTTTAAAATATAGATAAATATGATTGAAATATTTTGAATAGGTCTGACGGCTTTCTGAGATATGTTGACCCGTCTTATATCTATGAAAATAATATATTTTGTATAAAAACTAATATTTTTCATGCTTCGGATTGAATAGAAAATCTAACTCAAAAAAGTGACACGTGAGAACATCTCACATGAGTTTTTGTTTTAAAAATAAAGTTATTTTAGGAAATAATTTTAAAAAATTATTAATAAAGTTATATAATGAAGATATTAATCATATTATTGTAAGTTTAAATAAGAATCTATCAAACCAATTAAAATTTAAGTATGACTAAATTTTAATTAAGAGTAAATTTCTTGTGAGATGAGTCAACTTATCTATATTTTTTAAAAAAAATTAAAGAAATACTATTGGTATATAGTTGGTCTCTTGTGAGACGGTATTACTGTATTTTATCCGTGAGACAGGTCAATCATACACATATTTACAATAATAAATAATACTTTTGGTATAAAAAGTAATACTTTTTAATGGGTGACCCAAAAAGAAGACTCGTCTCACACAATTGACTTGTAAGATCGTCTCATAAGAGTTTTTATCGTTGATATATAATGTCATATTTTTTCATGGATAACTTAAATAAGAGATCTGTTATATAAAATTGACCCGTAAAATCACTTTATATGAGTTTTGTGTTATTTAATACTTAGTAACTGTGACACACCGGCTGTGTGTCCACAAAATATAAAAATAGATTCAATATAGTTGTATAAAATTATAAGACATTAATAAACTCGATTACAATTTTTGTTGGACCTTCTCTGTTTTGGATGATTTTGTGGATTGTGACAAGAAAAATTGGAAAATGATTTGAACAAAAAGATAAAATTACCGTAAAAAAAGAAACTAATTAAGGACGATTTAGAAATATTGAAAAATGTTTCACCAAAACTTAGTTATATTTGGTCCATTAACTTTTTAAAATTTTGTTTTGGTACATTGACTTTTAGTTTTTGGGTATTTTGATCCAACTGCTGACTTGACATCGGAAAATGCTGACATGGCATCAGAAAATGCTGACGTGACATCGAAAAATGCTGACATTTCTAGCTGCTATGTCAGTAATTGGACCAAAATTACTGAAAAATAAAAATTAGTGTACCAAAAGCAAAATTTTAAAAGTTAATGGACCAAACCAAAAAATGGACAACTTATTGGACCAAAAAAAACATTTCTCCTAAAATAATTTTATAAAAGTTATTTTTAAAAACAATAAGTTTTTATTTGTATCATTGAATTCAATTGTAAAAACATAATGAACACATCTAATTTTTTTTTAAAATTCTACAAAAATCTACTCTAACAACACTTTTTAAAAAATATGTTTAAAAAACATTTCAGAAAAATCTTGTCCAAATATATTTTTTAATTTTTTTTATTCATAAACCACTCAACAGGGGCGGATCTAGGATTAGATGTTTGGGGGGGCCGATCGGTCCAAACAAACAAAGTCAAAAAAATAATTATTATATGTTCGAGATGTTGGACATCACAACTCCACCGAGTAAACACAAAACTAAATCCGATATACAGATGACAACAAATAAAAATAAAAATAAAACACAAAATTCAAAAGCCACCTGAAAGAAGAACAATCCAACCAAATTTCAATAAATTTAATCATGAAACTTGATTATTGATTAAATATTCTTACCCCTATAAGCTCCAATTTTGTGATATAAAATTAGAACAAAGAAAAGACGAGCAAGTTCTCCCCCAATTTTCTTCTCCTCCAGTTTTTTGGCCAAAGCCGATGATGATTGCTATTTTTTAAATTTTAATTAATATCAAGTTTTAAGTTTTTTTTTTTTAAAATTTCATATCTTCAAATTGGCCTTTTGTAAAGGCCTAATTTTTAAAAAAAAAAAAAAAAAGGAAAAAAAAAGAAAGAGAAGATTTTTTCAAAAAAGTGTCGTGGAGTGGGGGAATAGAACTCGAGCAATGTGTTGTAACTTTGAGTCTTTAGCCATCAACCTATACATATATTTTTGAGGGGACTCAAAACGTATTTAAAGTATTTGTTAGCCTTTTATTTAACATAATGTTTGGTTACTTGGAATTTTGAAAATTTAAAACATGTATTAAAACTTCCAAACTATATATAATAGATTTGATATGATACTTCAAATGGTGGAGTAATAGTCAAATTGTAATTCAAAAAGTAAGTAGCAAGTGTATATTTAAATAACCAAAGAAACTATATATAAGATAGGACTAAAAAATAACTATCGGTAAATATAGCAACCGCCTCTCATATAACCAACTTTTAGGTGAAACGTTTTTCATGATCTCAAATTTGCCCTTCACACATGTTAGTTTGAATACTTACAATTTGTTTTTAAACTTAACTTCAAAAAACTTTTTAAGAACAAAATATTTAAAATACTATATGATTATGTTCCATACAAAGTGTGAATCATATCACTCCTTGAACATCTCCTTTTGTCCTAGTGCCGAAACGATTTAACAATATGATGTCAGATAATGTAATAAATTGTGTCAAACTTTTTAGTTAGGAAATAAATTTCTAAAAGAAATCATATGGAATGAACACACAGATACCTTTATAAAGCCCATGCTAAAAAGGGAAAATTTCCCTTTGCTATAAATGTTGAACTTTATGTGGTTATGTGTGCATGGCTATATATTCCCGTGATATATATGTGTATAAAACATTAATGTGTTTTAACCACAAACTATTTATCCGGAACTTTTTCTTAAGTCAAATTACAAAGTATTATTTGCTTATTTTCTCGTTGCTTAATTCATATTATTTAGTGTTTTGAGACCATTGCGCTCATGATTTCAATAACATCACGCAAGTTTTGTGAAGTACTACGATTGAGCTCGAGCTGAATTTGTTGCAATTTTTTCTATTTCAGTAACATCATCTTTTTAACGATGTTTTGTGATTGCAAGATATATACAAAGAGATTCTTAAATCATGTTGTACTTATAAAACAAAAGTACTTATCTTTCTTGATCAGTGAAATTTTACATTTGGGCATGACATTAAAGCTTGTATTTACGTTTACCTAACTTCATGAAATTGCAAGTGTTCTCTTATTTTTGTATTTGTATTAGCATCACAAGTTCAATGATTTAGGCCAAATGTATAATGTGAAGTTATCTATTAATATAGAGTAGAGATCGTGCATGCATTGTCGTTTCTATAATATATAAAAAAAAAAAATTTGTCATCGAAATTGACTCGATCCATAATCCATTGATAAAACTCAAATGTTTTTTTCCGTCATTTTTTCAATAATAATGCAATCGAGTTTTTTCAATATATATATCTATATAATAGAAAAAATATACGTACGTTGCACATAAAAATCATACGTTGAAATAATTAAAATTCAAAACAAAATTCATGGAAGACAATCTCACGAGTTAATTTTTCAAGAAGGATTTTATATTTGAGACACCGATAAAAATTATTAATCTTTATAATTTAAAAGTATTATTTTTTATTTGAAAATATAAACATGATTGACTTTTCTCAAAGATTTTCAGAACAAAGAATATTGACATCAGATACCACTTTATTCAAGATAATGTTATGATAAACGACATTTAATTTGAATATATTTCAACTAAGAAACAAGTGGCAGACATCTTCACTAAATCCCGACGCTAAGTTTTCATACTTTCTGGTTTAGTTTTGTAGTAGCCCGATTCCATTTTACAAGATTAAGTGATTTAAACATGTTAAAAAATGTCATATAATTTTAAAAGTGGCAAAACATGTTTAAGAAATCATTATTTGATAAAAATAAGTGGAAAACCAGATCCGAAACGTCCAAAAATGATAGGACGAAGCGTCCTGGGGGTCTCAGACAGTCCAGAAACAGCCAAACGAAAACGTTGCATCCGAAGCAGAACGTTGCGCCCGATTCAGAACGGACGCAACGAACCACCAATGGACGCAACGTTCCCGGTCAGGAAGAGATGTTCGATTTGCATGAAATTGGATCGACGTGTGGCAGGACAGGTGGAGAACGGATTCAACGTTCCTAGAACGGACGCAACGTTCTCCGCTTATAAATAGGGGTTCCGAGAGCCACATTTTCACACCAAAATCATATCTTCTCTCTCGGTTTCTGCTTAGTTTTAGGAGTTTTGGGGTGTTTTCAGCCTTTCTAGGTTTGGTCCGGAGGTTGGCAAGGCACTCCGGGGTTTCTGCGGAGAGGTGCCCAAGTTCTGGTGCAGTCATCATCAGCGGGCTGACGACGGACGCAGTGCGGATTATAGGCTTGGACATAGTGCTGGTCTAGTTTGCCCAGTGTATAAGGTACGGAAGTATTATTTGAGATATCCAGATTGAATATGCATGTATGTTAGAACCTAATGGGGGGGATTTAGGTTCTATTGGTAACTTTAGCAATTTAAAGCGATTATGCAAATACGCAAGCGGAAGACTTAAAGCAATCAAATATAAGTGCGGTAAATAAATACGTAATATAAATAAAGCAGTAAAAGGGATAAGAGATGTTTATGGAAGTTCGACGATAAATCGTCTACGTCTCCCCTTCTTGGTTAAGATCGATTAACCAAGGATCCACTAGCACTTTAACGTCTTGTCCTTTATGGCTCCAAGGATAGCCGTACAACTCAACACGATCACCGCGCCGATACAACTCAACACTTGGCCTTAAGGGCTCCAAGGATAGCCTCAACAATCACACAACAGTTGGCTTCACACTCAAGTGTTTACACCAACGATTTTCACAACCCCGGATACAACTCGATATATGAATATATTTTGAAAGCTCAAAGGGGCTACAAATTGCTCAAAAAATAGCTCAAATAATGCTTAAGAGGATTGAGAGACTTGAAGATGTTGGGATGCTTGAAATAGTCTCGAAATGCCTCTATTTATAGCTGAAAATTCGGCATCAATCGAAACTTCCGTTCCCAGCATCGGAGCTTCCGAAATTTGAATTCTGAGTCACGCGGTTTGTACAGGATCGGAACTTCCGATCCCACTTCGGAGCTTTCGATCGGCGCATTAAATATGTTGTCGGGCAAAAGTCTTTCGGACAAGATTATCAGGCCGCCGTTGCAGATCAGAACTTCCGATCTATGATCGGTGCTTCCGATCTCGTCACTTCGTAGCTTTCGTTCTGCTTCCGAACAATATAAAATTCCTTGAAAATAGATCGGAGCTTCCGAACCTTGATCGGAATGTCCGATTGTCCCTTAGCTTCCGAAGGTCCTTCTGATCCTGATCGGAGGTTCCGAACTCCAATCGGAGCTTCCGAACTCGTAGCAGTATAAGTCTTTGAAATTTGTTTCTGATCTTGAATAAACTTGTACGCAATTGAGCCTTGAAAATTTTAACTCTGTAATAAGCTCATTGTAAACATTAGTAACATTTTAACCTAGTTTTGTTAATCATCAAAACATAGACAAAAGGGCCTTGTTAATGCATTAAAAACATTAATCTCATAATCGAGATTTATATGCGTTTAAGGCATAACAATGTATTATGTGTTTGCATGGATTATGTGATTGCATGTTTTATATGCCTTTATATACAGCATGTCACGACTGTATGTTGCATACATGAGCATATTGAGCCTTTATCTTAGAGGTATCATGTAGTAGGGTGCTCACCCTACGAGTATGTAGATGGTTGGATACGTAAGACTTGTGTCAGGCCACCTTTATGGTTGGACACATGTACTAGTATCAGGTCACCATTATCCACTGGATATATGAGCCACCTCCTGAGGCGACGGCGCAGCGTGCTATATATCCTAGGTTCGGTCTAATGAGCTTGTTTTTTGACCTGAGAGTCTTGGTACCCAGTTCACTTGCATACATGCACACATAACACCATGTACTCATACTCTCGTACTGAGCTTATCATGCTTACGTCCCGTACTTTTTTGTATTTGGACACCCTATTCCATGGGGCAGGTCTGTGGCTGGATGAGGCGGGTGGTTCCAGGAGAGCTTAGGCGATGGAGGACCAGCAGGGTTATTGTCTAGGCTTTTGTTTCTGATGTAATTGGGTTAATACACTAGTTTATTCGATATGGTTGTAAACTATATTTTAATTGTTGTTTAAGATTTCCGTTGTTATTTTTGATGATTTATTTGATTAAGTTAAATGCATGCTTAAGCTTCTGATTAGTAGGTGATCACGGTGCGGGTCATTACAAGTTTATTTAAATTGATTACGCATTGCCTCAGGGGAATGAAAATTGGAACTGATAAGACAGTTTTCTGCTTAATTTTAAAAATCCATTTGGTATATCTCGATTTTGAACTCAAGATGGTACCACTCGATTTTGAAGTCAAGATGATACAATTCAATTTTGAAATTAAGCTGATACACATATCAACTTTTCAAAAATTAGTCTAATCTTATCCAATAGTTCCACGTAATTAACCTTCACTTCATAAATATTAATGCAATATGAAAAAGTCAAAAGTAATTAATCATTTTAATTTTTATTTATGTTTTATTTTTTATTACTTTTTTTTTTAAAAAAAATTGCCCTTTACCTTTTAAAACTTTAAAAATGCAGCCACGTGGACCGACAAGTTTACCTAAGTGAACGTATATATACTCAATATTTTGAAACTCAATCTCTTATTCTTATTGTTCTTAACAATAGTTGGAATTTTTGTTCTTAAGAATATTTATCTACTTTAAGTACTCAATGTTCTTCATTGCACAAATTTCTGTTGCAACCATGTCTTCAATCATCCAAAACATTCTCCAGGTCGACTTTCACACTGTGTACGACCTACAGGATGCTGATATGATAGAGATGTTGTGATCTTTATAAGCATCTAGGCTACGAAAATTTCTGAGTTGTGGCAACCAGATCTACAAGTTGGAGTCCCCGAAATTTTTCCAGGTCTGATATAGTAGAAAGCTCTATTGGTAGGATATCAGTCTCCATCACTAAGGATTCATTCATCGAGGCATTTACCCTCACCTAGACTCGTTGACTTCTCCCAAATTTCTAGGCAACTTCGAGAAGAAATGAAGTCAATATACTTCATAACAAATGTTCCTATCAAGTCATCATGCAAGAAGAAATGCATAAAGATGGAGTACATATTTCTTGGTGATATTGTAGCAAGGTCTATTCTGGTGAAAGCGGGTCGTTTGATACCATCACCGTGGAAAAGTTGGATGTGACGAATCTTATCATTGCTGGATCCATATCAACTTGTTTGAAGTTTTGTTCAAAAATCTCATTCTATGATCATCATCCGTAGTTGCAATCTCAAGGGTTCATGGCCCAGATCAGTTGTAATTTGAAGAATTTTGACATTCAATTGCGTGGTACTTCAACTCTTCACATGCAAAAGATTTTGAATGAGAGATCTAATGCAACTTATCGGGCCAAGAATCTATACCAACGGAGATCTTGGTTGTCAAGAGAGAATCAATTCCAACCAGGCAACCAACTCAGAAGAAGAAGACCAGACCAGACCTCCCAAGACTCATCAACCAAAGAAGAAAAAGATATCCAAGCTGATCAAACATGTGATCACTCGAGCAATTCAACTCGCTCCTATTACATCTATTTCAATCTCCATGATATGATATTGAATTGTGATTATGGAGAAGAATGTGGTCAAAACAGATTTTAGATTGGAACAATTCAAAACCAAATTAAAGAAAACTGCAACTGTGGCTCCTTCCAGTACCCAAAATTCAATTAACCTGAATCTCCAAGAGGTTGAAAACCAAATCCAAGAACAGATGAAATGTTTTAATAAACAAACGAAGTAAAGAGAGTTATTTACTTTCAGCATAAGATGAATGATTTTCAAATAATTAACTTTGCAGTAAATAACATAAATGACAGTGAATTTGCAAGACAAACGATCAATGAGAGACAAATTTGTAGAAAAGATCAAGGAACAAAGTTTGACTCCAGATTCAATCAAATGTGCTATTCTTGAGATATTACAGAGTGGTTCACACAGAATACGTAGAATTCGAAGGTAAAATTGGATTGTGGGTTGGGTTGTTAGCCCATTAAGGAGATGAATACAATCAAATTACATCAAATTTCAATGGAAAACATGGAATTGAGATTGCTGGATTATCCTGGTATTCAGTTTGGTTAGTTAAATTCAGATTCTTGATTCATTTGTATGGACTACCATGAGTTTACTCGAAATCGCACAAACTGTTTCTAGACCAATCAATACCTAGTAATTAGGTAGTGTTTGAGAGAGCTTCTAAGAAGCACTTCTCAAATTTTCTTTTTGTTAAGGAATGTATCCGCTGTTGGTGATAAATTTTATTTTCAATATCCATATAAAATAATAATTCATGATTTTGTTAATAATTTGTGTTAAGGATAAAATATGAACATGGATAAATTATATACCACTCTCTCTCTCTCTTTTCCCACAAACCTAATCTTTCTGATTACATTGGCTACATCCTCCCTCTATATGTATATAAAATGACAAATCAAATTAAGTTAAAGAAAATACAAATGAAATACATATATTGTAGAAATTAAATCAGTGGGGTTATCCTATATAATTTTCAGGAGACCTTTATGATAACAATTGAGAAATAAAATTAAAAAAAAGAAATTTTGATCTAATTAAAATAATCTATATTAGCACGGTAGAAATTTCCAACCGCCGGGGACTACACTAGCATCGGCCGGATTTCAGAAACTGCGGCGGTGGAAAGCCTCAACTGGGAAACCAGATAGAATCCACGTAAGATCGATTATGCTTTTTTTAAGAAAAATAAAAAATTTCTTGTTTTTTCAAATTTCTTGGTTTGCGTTTGATGTAGGGGGGACTTTTGTTGGGTTCTTTCTTTTTTAGTTAAATTCTTTGATGTTGGAGCAAAACCAATGAAGGATAGTGAGACAAAACCTATCATCTGTAAAATCCGACATTGCTACGCAGCTGCCTGTTTAATTGAAAGTGATTCGACAGGAAACAATTATCAAGAATTAGACATTTGAACCTGTAGTCTCGATGGGATCACTTGGTTAGAATGAGATTAGCAAATCATTATTTAATGAAATTTTTTAGTGATTAATGAGTTTCAATGCCATATCTAATGACCAAGATCTCATCTTTTTTGAGTAAGAGCTACACTCAGCTCAAAAGTTTTGATGAATGAGTGAATTGGTATAGTTTGGAAGGTCCAGAACTTGCATTTTTAGAATCATGCCTCAGATTAGCCCTTTCTTGATCCATTAGAATGCGATATCTCCGTAAAAATTACATTAATTATGCTTGCCTGAAATGTTTTCTGATGAATTGGGAACCATGGAGCACTTAATAAATAACCAGTAAACTACTATTTGACCTCAACACATGCTGTAATTTGTTTTGGTAACAAAAGAACATTTCTTTTTTCTGAATCTTTTACTTATTCAGTGCATTTTTATGTTAGCAGTATGGATAGTCTGGGGTAATACTTATTCATCTTTGTGGACTGGACTATAAAATATTCATGTTGGTATTTTGGGGGTGCAAAGATTTATAGAAAGCCACAAGTAAGAAGTCACATTCAATTTATGATCTAAACTCAGAAACAACATATTGTCATTGCTTCTTTGTCAACATTGGTTGAAACGTAGTCGCAAAAATGCAAACTTGTATCTATCCAGCCAGAGGTAGATCATAATGCCGCAGCTAATCCTCCGATACGAAAATAAATTATTGTAATCAGTATAGGAGAAAAATGTAGACGTGCCGGAGCTGTTTTATTAATGCATATACATGGTTAATATGAGCATTTTTTTGCGAAACTCTATGCTTTACTCGATGGATGCCTAATATTCATCCACAACTACACGTCACTGCTTTGCGTATCAAATACGCGTGGGTTTAATGTTAAAGCTACCTACCTATGCTGGCAGCTACACCAAAATCTGGTTTAACCATTTGTTGTAATTTAGTATCATGCACTATCTACAAGTTACGCGTAGCTAAGTTACGTCTCGCAATTATATGTAGTGCATGTAGTGGGGTTCGACAACTGTTATGTTTTTGATGCAAATATATACCGCTCTTGTTGTAGCCATTTCGTTCAAGGGGCATAGGCTTCATCACTTGCATAAATTTAAATTCTATGCATCTGCAATTTTCTTGGTTGCCGATTCTTGTGATCTATGGGGGTGTCTATAGGTGTGGAATTCAAATAGTTTTTTAGATTGTTTCTTTTGTGAATTTGTGAACTTCATTTGCAATGCATTGCAAATTTCTTGATTTTTTCATGTCTTTAGGACTTCATTTTTTTAACCAGGCAATCATTTCCAGTTTTATTAACTGCTGAAACCTTTTTTTTGCAGGAGGGGTTTGTTGAAGTTGACACGATGTCGTAAAGAATTGGGTATACCAGAGCATTCACTTGGCAAGAAGAGATCAATTCTGTCAGCATGAAGTCATTCCAGAGCCTGTGCCTGCGCAAGGCTTGACACCTAATCTTGCGGATTGGGGTTGTCAGATTGTGAGTTTCTATTTTTCTACATGCGAAGCAATTCTAAGATACATTGTTCGAAGAACTCCCTTTGTTGAATCGTCTCAATTTTACATCCTCACACACATGCGCACACACAAAAAGATGATTTGTACATGTTTCTGAGATTGAGATGATTTTTCTTGTGTTCCAGTAGAGGCAACATGAAGGACATTTCTTTGGCGGATTTCGGACCAAGGGAAAGAACACTACGCAACAGGAACCGAAGATTGATAAATCATAAAGTTCCTTATATTCGGATTCACTTAACGGAATGAGAGTGCTGCAAATTCGTGAATCTTGAATATCAGAGAAGACCAAATGTTTGTGGGAGAAGAGTATACACATGAATCCTTTAATCGATTTCAGAATATATATAGAATTTAAGTTAAGAGTACATTATTATTCTTTTTTGGACTGTGGAAGTGTACATTATTTTAGAGAAGTTATGATTCAATCATTTTTATCCTTCCTCGAATCAGAAACTTTTTTATTTTTTGCCATACGAATCATTTTATTAGATCTTAGTTATAAAAATTAAGGTTTCAATTGTTACCCTCATGAATTCATTGGTGAAATAAATTACATTTCAATAAACTGAATTTTTTTATTACCAAAACACTATGTAATTTATAATTATAAATGCTGGATCGTTCTAAATAAGTTTAAAAATAACTATTGATTTTATTCCTTTTAAATAATGTAAAACCGTCTCATATTTAATTGAAACGAATCTTCAATTCAACCTTTAAAAAATATTACTTTTTATTACAAATATGAATGGGATTTCTCGTCTCAAAGATTTATGTTCGTGAGATGATCGTCTTGTAAAAAACCTACTATTAGAAAAATAATCAATCCTCTTAAATTTTAACTACATCAATAATAATAATACTAATACTAATAATAATAATAATAATAATAATAATAATTTATAATTTTTTTATGACGTAAAAACCCGTAGCCGCTACCTTTCGGCAGGGATTAACGAGCTAGTTAGGTAAATTAAACTAGACAAGTCTTGTGCAACATGTTAATCCAAAAAAGTCTTGGTAGAAGAATTATTATTACTATTACTATTATTATTATTATTATTATTATTATTATTATTATTATTATTATTATAGTAATACTATTCATGATTTTTTGGCCAAATATAGATGATATATTAGAGTATGTTCAACATTGCGAGGAAGTTGGTATGATGAAATTGATAACTTGATCGCATGATGATGTCAGTATTGATAATTTTATTGTATGTTTCTACAGTGATGTGGTCAAGTTGTATAAATGATGTTGAAATATTAATATTTTATTTAATTTAATAATTTTTTATTTAAATTAAAATAATAGTAAAATTATTCAATATTTTAATCAAAAATACAATTACACACTATTAAATTTTAAAAAATATACATAATGTTTTTTTAAAAATAATATAATTAAATTAAAAACACACATAATTAAAAAAGTATACATAATTTAAAAAAACATGTGATTAAAAAATACACATAATTAAAAACGACATGTTGAGTAATTTTTTGTATTTTTTTAAAAAATTAAACAATTTTTTTAGTTTTAAAAAGTATTTTTACTTTTTAATAATGTTTAAGACTTCCAGATTAAATCTGCCCGTTGAACTTATTTTAAAAAAATAAAATATGGGTGGGCTTTACTGGACATAGACTCTCCGAGTGGGGCCCACCATCATGACCGAGTTTTCGCTTGTGGTTTCGTCGCCCCTTGAAGGGAGCCATATTTATTTGGGCAGATGAAGTTGAACATCCTCGCTCAACTTCATTGAGCTTGTACTTGCTCGATCTTATAGCCATAAACATTACAACTTTAAAATTCAAAGATTATTTATATAATTAAATATACATAATATATCTAGTGCTATTTATAGAAAATATTTTCTCCATTATAGAAATAAAAAGTTCTTTTTTTGTAATTTATCTGAAATATATTAACGGATGCGTTACACTCACATTCTCAAGCACATTATGGAAAAAATAATTTATAACTATAGTTTAATTACGTTTCTATAAAGTATTTCGAAAAGAGGAAATATAAATATTTCATCTTAATTATAAAAAATATAAATACGATTTAGTGATATTATATTATATTACACATACTAAATAATACGGTATATAATATAATTCTGTTAAAATTAAAATGGAGATATAATTAATAAAGCGATGTGCTACATTATCTGCAAAAGTGAGTAATGGCCGAATCTTGAGTTTCCATTGCCGGCGAACTATCAGTTAATTGTCTCCGATCCAGTTTTATGAACTTCTATGAAGGCAGTTGAAGCTTCGATCGATAATTAATGACTGCGGTCAGCTATTTATTAAGCTCTGAAAGATTATCACTCACTACAAGATCGAGCAAATCATTTGTTAGTTAAAGTCGTGTAATACCTCGTCATTTGCAATCATGTATGACTCTAACACATGATATACTGTAATAATAACGCAATATTTAGCTTTTGGTTATTTGATTGCCACCTATGTAATTATTTTTAAAATAATCAATATACTTAAATATAAAGTGTGGTGAAAAAAAAAAGTACAAAATAATTAATAATGAAATAGAAAGAAACAATTAATAAAGACACATATTAATAAGGACATTCAAGTAATAATAATAATAATAATAATAATAATAATAATAATAATAATAAAAAAAAAAAATAGATAGATAGATAGATAGATAGATAATTTTCTTGTCTTATTTTTAAAATAATCAATATACTTAAAGATAATAAAGTGTGGTGAAAAAACAAAAAAAAAAAATAAAACAATTAATGATGAAATGAAAAGAAACAATTAAAAGACACATTAATAAGAGTATTAAAGTAAATTCACAATTGAAACTCACATATTTATATAAAAAATTAATAAAGACACATTAATAAATACATTCAAGTAGATACTGTTGAGAAATTAAGTTTTGGTGTTTATATATAAAGTATTAAACTGTTTGAGATAAAACTGATTCGAGCTAAACCGAAAAAGAGCTTACACTGAAAATGTCTCAAAAAGAAAAAAGCGCTGAGTTGAAATTGAAGCTACCAAAAAAAAAAAGCGCTAAACTGACAAACACGTCTCTCGGACTAGCTCAACTGATATTACTCAAGTCAACCAAACTGAAGACACTAAACTGACCTACTGTTAGTTTACACTTGCGTTATCAGTCTACCAGAGAAACTTTTTTGGATAGAGTTTTTGGTACTCTGACATATTCTGCAGAAGGTAGTGCCGCGATCCAAGAGAATGTTGGACTCAGAAATTGTTCGTGAAAGTGACAAATGCAACAGGAATATTTCAAGTTCTATTTAAGGATCCATTTTGAAATTATTATCGTTAGCATCCGAAGACTATAAATAAGGATCTAAATCGATTGAAGAACAACTTTTGCCAACTACGCTTACTGTGAGAAGATACGAAGTTTAAAAGCTTGGAAATCGATAACAAAACTCGAAACACAAACACCCAAACTGATATTCTGATCATTGAAGGATCTTTTGTGTGCCAAGTCAATTGAGTTGTAAACATCTATATTTTATCAGTCTAGGACTGAAATTGAGTTGTAACTAGGAGTTTTTGTTTAGGCAGTGGATAAGACTTAAACTGGATTGGGGTTTTGCAAATCACTTGTAAAATTCAAAGTCTTCTAGTGATATCCTTTTGAGGAGGAAGAAGAGGTGACGTATGATTAATTTAAATCTCCGAACATCCATAAACATCTCATTGTGTCCTTCATTAGTTTACTCACTTATTACTTATCTTGCATACACGATTTTTACGAGTGTTCAGAATCTGTAACTTGATATATTTCTGCACTGATACTGTTTGTCGAATTGAATTAGATACCAAGATAAATATAGAATTCAATCATTAAACCGATTGAATTCAGTCCCTTATCATCAGAACATTTTTTAGTGTATTCATCCCCCCTACACTCTAAACCGATCCTAACAAGTGGTATCAGAGCGAGGTTTTTATCTTGTCTCTGAACACTACCTCAAGATGACTTCATTCAGCAAGATTTCTATGTTCTCTAAAGAGGACTTTGATGATTGGAAGATTCATATGCAAGCTCACTTATCAACTCAAGATGATGACATGTGGTTCGTCATTACTGATGGACCTCTTACCATCACCAAGGTAAACACTACTATAGCCATTTCAAGTGGTGGACCACAATACATCGAGAAACCAAGGGTGTAATGGACTGCTGAAGACAAGAAGAAAGTAAATCTTGTCAATGTTGCAAAAGATATTTTGTGCAAGACTCTTGACAAGAATACTTTCAGCAAGATCAAGATGTGTAAAAATGGAAAAGCAATTTGGGAAAATTTGATTTAGCTGTGTAAAGGAAACTAACAGCCAAAAGAAAACAAACCGTCAGTGGCCAGTCAAAAATTTGATAATGTCAAAATGAAGCCAGGAGAATCTATGATAGAGTTTGATGAACGAGTCAGTAGCATTGTGATTGAATTAAATGCTCTGGGAAAAACATATCCCAATAGAGAAGTTATCCTGAAAGTTATTCGAGGTCTTTCCAAAGAATGAGATGTTAAAACAATGGCAATGAGGGAATCAAAGGACTTGAATAAACTAGAACTGCATGATCTATTTGCTGATTTAAAGGCCTGGGAGTTTGAATTGAAAACTCAAGAAGAGGACCAGTCTACCTCTCAACTGACGAAAGCCTTAGCAGCAGTTAAAATAGAGTCACCAACTCAAACTGATCAAAGAACTACAAAACAGCTAAGTAGTGATGCCATGTCACTATTTGTGAAAAAGTTTGGAAAGTTCATCAAGAGAAATCAAGAAGGATCATATAGAAAAAATTTTCAAAAGAAAGATGCAAGTGAAGAACCAAGAGCAATCTTCAACTGTGGAAAGATATGACACATCATTGAAGATTGTTCTAAACCAAAGAAAGATGAAAAAAGATCAACAGAGAAAGGAAATAAGAAGTTTGAAAGAAAGAGCAGTTCAAAAGATTCCAAACACACATCTAGAAAGAAGCATGAAACACTTGTTGCCGAAGAAAGTAAAGTCAAATGGGCAGAAACTGACAGTGAATCAGATGAATCAAACTAATCCTCTAGCTCCAATGATGACAAGGAAGAAGTAACATGCCTGATGGATAATGATCATAAACAAGAGTCTACAAGTGAACAAGTATTCGATTTTAGCTCTGTTGAATTCACTAGAGAAGATCTCATCAAAGCACTTCACGAAATGGCAAATGAGTATCAAAAACTGTCCATAGCATTTGATGAATTCAAATCAAAGCAAGAGGATCTGCACGATTCCTCAACTGAAACCAACTAGGGACAATCAGTTGAGAAAATAAATCTTGAAACAGAGATTGCAAAGCTGGATACTGAGAATGAGCAATTTAAGATCGACTTCATGAATCTTAAATTGGAAAATCAAAGATTGAATGATTTGGTAAGTTCATGGAATAGATTTTCAAGCATGCTGACAGAGATGCAAAGTTTACAGAAATCCACAACTGACAAAAGTGGTCTAGGGTTTGATAAAACTGATGACATCGGTGAATCCAATACTCTACCCAAATTGAATATGTGCAAAGGAAAGTTCATAAACTTTGTACGAGCATGTAGGGAAAATGAACATGGAGAAGTCTATGATAAACATATCCTAAAGAGTTGGAAGTCAATAGAGCAAATGAACAGGAATAGATTTGGTATCGGTTTCACTCCTAAGGAAGTCAAGGTTGAAGCTGTTAAAAGTCCCGATCGGACTAACACAAATCAACCAAATTCTATGAGAGGAAATCAAAATCAATATCACAATCAACGTCCTGTTCAGAAGCTATATCGGCAATTCAACAATATGAGAAAGGGAAAACAACATATTGTATCACAAGCACATCTCTCTCCATGAATTAGAGCACAAAAGTTAGCACAAACCTATAGGAACACTGAAACTGGTAAACTAGTTAAAGTAATCCAGATTTGGATTTCTAAAGGATTAATACTTCGTGGACTCAAATATATATGGGTACCAAAATTATTCAACTCTGTGGCTGCAGGTAACAGGTGTTGAAGAAAACTTGGATGAATCATGATACTTAAATAGTGGATGTTCAAGACATATGACTGAGAATCCTAAACTACTGTTTGAACTTATTAAAAGCAATGGTCCAATTATCACATTTGGTGATAACTCACAGGGTAGGACCATGGGTAAGGGTAAGATTATCCATGGTAACATAATCATTAAGGATGTCTTACTAGTTGAGAACTTGAAATATAATTTGATAAGTATCAGTCAACTATATGATCATAAGCATATAGTTGAGTTGCAAAAACACTCATGCCTTGTTAAAAATGTTTCTGGTGATATTTCTTAATAGGAAACAGGTATGAAAATACATATAAAGTTTGTTGGAATGATTAGTCTAGCAAACCAGTTTACCTCGTAGCTTCCAATTCTAATAGCAACTGGCTTTGGCACAAGAGATTGAATCACCTTAACTTCAAGGCTATTGCCAGTTTGAGTAAGCTTGAGCTAGTAACAGGACTGCCTAAAAATGATTTTTCAAAAGACAAAGTTTGAAACAACTCGATCCTACTACTACTATTTTTTTTTTACAAATAAATAACTAAATATTTAATATAAAATATTTTTAAAAATCATGCATCTAAAATGAATAAATAAAACAATACTTAATATAATATATATATATATAATTAAAACGTATATATATATATACATAATAAATAATTACTTTTTAAAATAATTATTTATTATGTATATATATATACGTTTTAATTATATATATATATATATATATATTAAGTATTGTTTTATTTATTCATTTTAGATGCATGGTTTTTAAAAATATTTTATATTAAATATTTAGTTATTTATTTGTAAAAAAAAAAAAATAGTAGTAGTAGGATCGAGTTCGTCATTGTCTTCATTGACGATATTCTGATATATTCGAGGAGCTTGGAGGAGCATAGACATCATTTGCAGACAGCTTTGCAGACTTTGAGAGAGCAGAAGTTGTTTGCAAAATTCAGCAAGTGCGAGTTTTGGCTCGAGCAGGTGGCATTCTTGGGCCACATTGTTTCTAAGGAGGGCATAGAAGTGGATCCATCAAAAGTCGAGGCTGTCCAGAATTGGGGAATTCCGAAGAATGCCTCTGAGATACGCAACTTTTTGGGTTTAGCCGGTTATTATCGAAAGTTCATCAATGGTTTTTCTTCTATAGCAGTACCCTTGACATCATTGACCAAGAAGAATGCCAAGTATGTTTGGAGCCAAGAGTGTCAGAGGAGCTTTGATCAGCTTAAGGAGGCACTTACTTCTGCATCAGTGTTGGCAATGCCAATGGATCATGAGGAGTTTGTGGTGTATACAGATGCGTCTAAGATGGGCTTAGGCGCTGTTCTTATGCAGAATGGTAAAGTGATTGCTTATGCATCGAGACAGTTGAAGACTCATGAGAAAAACTATCCGACGCATGACTTAGAGCTTGCAGCTGTTGTGTTTGCGCTCAAGATATGGAGACATTACTTATACGGTGAGAAGTGCCAGATTTTCACTGATCACAAGAGTCTCAAGTACTTCTTCACCCAAAAGGAGTTGAATATGAGACAACGCCGATGGTTGGAGTTAGTTAAGGACTACGACTGTGACATTAGCTACCACCCTGGTAAAGCTAATGTAGTAGCCAATGCTTTGAGTCGGAAGAATTCAGTGTTGTCTTGTGTTTCAGTTCAGCAACCTCTACAGGATGAGATTCAGAGGTTTGACCTAGAGATCTACTCCAGTGGGCACGCACCGAGATTATCCACTATTGTAGTACAACCGACTCTACAGGATTGGATTCGAGAGGGACAAACCACTGATGAGCAGTTGCAGCGCATGAGGCGCAAGGATGAGTTGAAGGGTAGTCTCCTTTATACAGTGGATGATGACATTGTTCGATACAGAGGACGTATGTGGGTACCGAGTACTGATCAGTTGAGAGAAGATATCATGTCAGAGGCACATGCATCTCCGTATTCCATCCATCCAGGGGGTACGAAGATGTACCGAGATTTGAGGACCTTGTATTGGTGGCCGGGTATGAAGGGAGATATTGGTCAATTTGTTTCCGAATGCTTGACTTGTCAGCAAGTCAAGGCAGAGCATCAGCGACCAGCGGGATTATTACGACCACTTTCCATTCCGGAGTGGAAATGGGAGAACATCTCTATAGATTTTGAAGTTGGGCTACCGAGGAGTACTAAAGGATCGACAGCGATTTGGGTGATTGTCGATCGACTCAACAAATCTGCACATTTTCTGCCGGTGATGACTACTTTTACTATGACTCAGTTTGAAAAACTTTACATTAAGGAGATAGTAAGACTTCACGGTATTCCAGTGTCCATCGTGTTGGACCGAGATCCAAGGTTCACTTCTGCATTTTGGAAGAGTCTGCATACAGCTTTGGGGACTAAGTTATTGTTCAGCACTACTTTTCATCCTCAGACAGATGGTCAGTCGGAGAGATTAATTCAGACACTTGAGGATTTGTTGAGGGCATGTGTGATTGATTTCCAGGGCTCGTGGGAGTCGAGATTGCCTTTAGTGGAGTTTACTTATAACAATATTTTTTAGGCGTCTATAGGTATGGCTCCATACAAGGCTCTTTACGGGAGACGGTGTAGATCTCCTGTGCATTGGGACGAGGTTGGAGAGAGGGTCTTGCTAGGACCCGAGATTGTGCAGCAAATGGCGGATATTGTAGCTCAGATACGAGAGCAGATGAGGACCGCACAGAGTCGTCAGAAGAATTATGCTGATCGACGACGACGAGACCTCGAGTTTGCCGTGGGAGATCATGTATTCTTGAAGGTCTCGCCTATGAAAGGCGTGATGCGGTTTGGTAGGAGAGGCAAGCTCAACCCGAGGTATATCGGTCCGTTCGAGATTTTGGAGAGGATTGGGACGTTGGCTTATCGTTTGGCACTACCACCGAGCCTTGCGAAAGTTCACAACATGTTTCACGTATCTATGCTTCGGAAGTATGTGTCAAATCCATCGCATGTGTTGGATTTTGAGCCTCTACAGTTGACACCAGAGCTAGCATTCGAGGAAAGGCCCGTTCGGATCTTGGCTCGTGAGAAAAGGAGACTTAGGACGCGATCTATTCCGATGGTCAAGGTCCAGTGGCTGAATCATTCCGAGGAGGAAGCTACTTGGGAGACCGAGGCCGACATGAGGACTCGTTATCCGGAGTTATTTGGTACGTAATCTAATTTCGAGGACGAAATTCAATTTAAGGGGGGGGGGGGGGAGAGTTGAAACGCCCAGAATTTTCTTAGGTAATTTCGCATGCATAACTAGGAAATAATTAAATCCTCGCTACCACTTAGCTCTGTTGAGTTGTCAGCGTTCTTCTTTACTGTCAAATTAAAGTTTGTTAACCAACAGTAGTTGTGCGGAATAATTTCGACTGACAGATAAGAACACTTGTAAAAATAGCTCGACTGAAAGTAAAGAACACATGATATTGTTTCTGCATGGGTAGAGCTAGCCAACAAACCAAATATTATATATGCAAGTCTGTGCTTCACGAACCAGGGTTTAACAACTTGCATGTATCATGTATGTACGCGCTCTCGGTCAATTTTATGAAACTTTAACTTTTGAATTTAAGGTGAACAACATGTGTTGTAAGGAGTATTGTGATGAAATGAGCCCATGGGCCTCTGACTCATGTAGGATATAGTCTCCTTCGAAGTCAACCCTTTTAATTTTAATATTGGGATGGAAAAAAGGGCTTTGGAATGGATATCATTGTTAAATTTATGTGACGAAAAAAGAAATTGAACTTGTAAATGAAATTTGGGCTTTTCATATCATTTAAGTTAACTAATTTGGGCTTTCCATATCATTGTTTTCAATTAAAGTTGCTAACGAGTCAAATTTTAAGTATCAAAATAAATAGGTGTGATTGTGAAATTTAAAACAGAGGTCTTATCAAAAGTCAAAACTGTTGTGAAAAAGTAAAAATTTATGGTAAAAAGTAAAAACTCCAAAACTCAAAATATATCAAACTCTACACTTCACAAATATTTTTCTCTCAATTCAATTGTATTTTTCATCACAAATGAAGACCTATTTATAGATCCACATTTGAGATTAGTCCAAAAATAAATACATCATCATCTACATCATCACACACTAATTTTCCACATTTTACAACTCAATATTCAACATTCAACATTCAATATTCAACATAATATTAATAATAATAATATTTTTCAACACTCCCCCTTGTGATGATGATCGTGATATGATGACTGTCTTCATTACGTGTTTTATACTGCCTCGTTAAAAACCTTACTAGAAAAAACCCAGTGGGATAAAAACCATAGTAAGGGAAAAAGAGTGCAGCCACGTAAACTCCCCCTCATGTTAACATGAGTGATTCTTCACATATTCCGCAGATTGCGCATCCCAATGTTGTATATATGCTTTCTGAATATCGTCGTGGGAAGTGCCTTTGTGAAGAGATCTGATGAGTTCTCACTTGATTGAATATAACAGATATCAATATCTTTATTCTTCTCAAGCTCTTGAGTGTAGGCAAAGAACTTTGGGGGTATATGTTTTGTTCTGTCACTTTTGATGTATCCTTCTTTTATTTGAGCAATACATGCAGCATTGTCTTCATACAACGTCACAGGCTTCTTGTCTACTGATAATCCACATGAAGTTTGGATATGTTGTGTCATTGATTTTAGCCAAACACATTCACGGCTTGCTTCATGTAGTGCAATAATCTCAGCGTGATTTGATGAAGTTGTTACGAGTGTTTGTTTCTGTGAACGCCAAGAAATTGCGGTGCCTCCACGAGTAAATACATATCCGGTTTGAGAACGTGCCTTATGTGGATCAGATAAATATCCAGTATCAGCATAACCAATGATACTTTTATTGGTGTCTTTTGAGTACAAAAGTCCCAAATCTGTTGTTCCTCGTAGATAACGAAATATATGTTTAATTCCGTTCCAGTGCCTCTTTGTTGGATATGAACTGAATCTTGCCAATAAATTTACAGCAAAAGATATATCAGGTCTAGTGCAATTTGCAAGATACATAAGGGCACCAATGACACTTAGATATGGTACTTCTGGACCAAGAATAACTTCATCATCTCCACATGGACGGAATGGATCCTTTTCTATGTTTAATGATCTTACAACCATTGGAGTACTTAATGGATTTGATTTATCCATATTAAAACGTTTAAGGATCTTTTCTGTATAATTTGCCTGGTGAACAAAAATTCCACATTCTTTTTGTTCGATTTGCAAACCCAGACAATACTTGGTTTTTCCAAGATCCTTCATTTCGAATTCTTCCTTCAAGTACATCATAACTTCTTGAATTTCTTTATTCGTTCCAATGATGTTTAAATCATCAACATATACAGCAATAATTACACATCCGGATGTTGTTTTCTTGATGAAAACACAAGGGCATATTGGATCATTTACATATCCCTTTTTCATCAAGTGCTCACTTAGCCGATTATACCACATTCGGCCGGATTGCTTTAACCCATATAATGATCTTTGCAATTTTACAGAATAAAATTCTCTGGGTTTTGAACTTTGTGCTTCAGGCATCTTAAATCCTTCAGAAATTTTCATGTATATATCACTATCAAGTGATCCGTATAAGTAAGCTGTAACAACATCCATAAGACACATTTCCAAATTTTCAGACACTGCCAAACTAATCAAATATCGAAACGTAATTGCATCCATAACAGGAGAATACGTTTCTTCATAATCAATTCCAGGCCTTTGAGAAAAACCTTGTGCAACAAGTCTAGCTTTATATCTGACTATTTCATTTTTCTCATTTCGCTTTCGAATGAAAACCCATTTGTATCCAACAGGTTTTACACCTTCAGGTGTGAGGACTACAGGTCCAAAAACATTGCGTTTATTCAGCGAATCCAATTCAACCTGGATGGCATCTTTCCATTTAACTCAATCATGACGAGTTTTACATTCACCAAAAGATTTTGGTTCATGATCCGCATTTTCATTTACGATGTCACAAGCCACATTATAAGAAAATATCTCATCAATATCTTCTATGTCTTTTCGGTTCCATATTTTTCCAGTATTAATATAATTGATAGAGATTTCACGATTCTCGTCAGTTTGTGGTTCTGACAGAATATTTTCATCATCAGGTGATTCTTCTGGAACACCATTTTCTATTTTATGATCGTCGTGTTTCTCTATGCCTTTTCTTTTCCGAGGATTTTTATCCTTGGAACCGACTGGTCTTCCACGCTTCAAGCGTTTTATGATATCATGAGTGTCTTCAATTTGTTTCTTTTGAATTTCAATTCGAGCAGGGGCATTTACAGCATGTATATATGATTTTGTTACCCCTTTTGTGTCTGCAAATGCATCTGGCATTTGATTTGCAATTCTTTGCATGTGCACAATTTGCTGTACATCTTTCTTACATTGTTTGGTCCTTGGATTCAAATGTAACAATGATGGTGCATACCATGTGATTTCTTTTTCGATGTGTTTCTTTTCTCCCCCTAACACTGGGAAGATTTCTTCATTAAAATGACAATCAGCAAAGCGTGCTGTAAACACATCGCCTGTCTGAGGCTCAAGATATCGAATGATTGATGGACTATCATAACCGATATAAATACCGATTTTTCTTTGTGGACCCATTTTTGATCGTTGAGGTGGTGCAATAGGCACATACACCATACATCCAAAAATTCTCAGATGAGAGATATTTGGTTCTTTACCAAATGCAAGTTGCAATGGGGAGAATTTATGATATGCACTTGGTCTGATGCGAATTAATGCCGCAGCATGTAAAATTGCATGTCCCCATATAGAAATAGGGAGTTTTGTTTTCATAATCATTGGTCTAGCAATCAATTGTAGATGTTTAATCAATGATTCAGCTAATCCATTTTGCGTATGAACATGAGCTACATGATGTTCAACAGTGATTCTCATTGACATACAATAATCATTGAAAGTCTGGGATGTAAATTCTCCAGCATTATCAAGTCTTATTTTCTTGATTGTATAATCGGGAAATTGATTTTGCAATTTTATTATTTGAGCCATCAATCTTGCAAATGCCATATTTCGAGTTGACAATAAGCATACATGTGACCGTCTGCTAGAGGCATCGATCAATACCATAAAGTATCGAAATGGTCCATATGGTGGATGAATTGGCCCAAAAATATCACCCTGAATATGTTCAAGAAATATGGGTGATTCAGTTTGGATTTTAGCTGGCGATGGTTTTATAATAAGTTTTCCAAGAGAACATGCTTTACATTGAAACTTATTATTCTGAAAGATCTTCTGGTCTTTCAATGGATGACCATGCGTATTTTCAATAATTATTCGCATCATTATTGAACCAGGATGTCCCAATCGATCATGCCAATTTGTTAATATTGAAGAACTATTAACCACCATATTTGATTCGATTGGCCTTATATGTGTATAATGCAATCCAGTAGGGAGCATTGATAATTTTTCAACCACATATTTCTTTCCTGATTTATATGTGGTAAGACACATATATTTCTGATTTCCATCAGTTATCGTCTCAGTATCATACCCATGAGAGTATATGTCATTAAAACTCAACAAATTTCTTTTCGATTGTGGTGAATATAAAGCATCATTTATCAGAAATTTTGTACCATTAGGTAACAAAAAATGTGCTTTTCCACAACCTTCAATCAAGTCTACAGGACCTGATATGGTATTCACCATTGTTTTTGTTGGTTTTATTTCCAAGAAATATCTTTCATCTCGCAGAATAGTGTGTGTTGTACCACTATCTGGTATGCAAATTTCCATGATATTATTTCCATGTTTGCACATAGCATTTTCCATATCAAACTTCACAAAAAAAATGCAATAAAGAAAAATTAAGTACAATACAAATGCAAAATATAACATGCTTTATAATACAAGAATGCATGAAAAATACAAATTTGTTACAATGTAGTCCCACCAATATTTTAATCAATGTCTTCGAAATCATTCAAAAAATCTGCAGCATTGAAACTAGTTGAACCAATTAAACGGTCACTATCTTCAACAAAATTTGTCTCTTTTCCTTTCCCCTTTGTCGATTCTTTATAGAGCTTACATAGGTGCTCAGGGGTTCGACAAATATGTGACCAATGTCCTGGAGTGCCACATCTATAACAAACACTCTCAGATCTTTTTGAGTGATTTTCATTTTCACTCGTATTTTCATGCTGCCTTTTTGGTGGGTGATTCGTGACGTTCTTTTGAGATGAGTTATTGAAATAACTACCTCGATTATTTTCATATCCACGGCCACGACCATGACCGCGATAATTTTTACGTCCACGTCCACGTCCACGCCCATTTCCTCGACCTCGTCCACGACCAAAATCTGGTCTATGCCTTTGATTTTGGTTTTCATTTTTCATTACGACATTTGCTTCAGGAAATGCCGTTGATCCAGTGGGTCAGGATTGATGATTTCTTACTAACAATTCGTTGTTCTTTTCCGCCACAAGAAGACATGCGATTAGTTCGGAATATCTCGAAAATCCACGCACTCTATACTGTTTTTGTAGAGTTATATTTGATGCGTGAAAAGTGGAAAATATTTTCTCAAGCATTTCCATCTCTGTTACTTCAAGTCCACAGAATTTCAATTGTGAGACTATTCGATACATCGCTGAATTATAATCACTGACTTTTTTAAAGTCTTGGAATCTTAACATATTTCATTCATCACGGGCGGTCGGGAGTATAACTTCCCTTATATGCTCAAATCTTTCTTTCAGCCCTTTTCATAAAATCATTGAGTCTTTTTCTGTGAGATACTCACATTTCAATCCTTCATCAAGATGTCTACGTAAGAAAATCATAGACTTTGCATTTTCTTGTGAGGATGATATATTATTTTCTTTTATGGTATCACTTAGACCCAATGACTCAAGATGCATTTCTACATCGAGAGTCCATGGCATGTAATTCTTTCCGGTGATATCGAGCGCAACGAATTCAATCTTTGTCAAGTTTGACATGGTGGTACTAGAAAAATAACAATGCATTTTATTAGTTAATTTCTATTAATATGACAATACAAAATAATGGAAAAATGAAAATTACAAGTGCGTATATAAATAGATAAAAAATCTGTGGTGGAAAATCGCCGGTGAATACAAAACTCGTGAGCATGATGATCATAGTCGTTATGAAAAATATCCTTATAAATGCCATCATCTCCATCTTCCAAAAATCGAGTAAAAATATTTTGAGAGAAATAGTGAATTTTGGTGTGATTGAAAATAAGTTTGAGTGAACATATTTATAGGCCAAAAACTAGCCGTTTGTGACCGTTGGGGGTAAAGAAAAAAATCGAGTATGTGTTGAATAAAAATTTGTGATAATGATGCAATGCATATAATGATAATCATAATTAAATAATTATGTATATCATATCACATTATTATAAGGTCAGTGTCGTAGACAACCTTTTATATAATGTTGTGAAATTATACCAATATAGTTAGTATAAAGTCAGGTATAGTATATCATATCACATTATTATAAGATCGGTGTCGTAGACAACCTTTTATATAATAACATGAGATTATACAAATATGGTTAGTATATAAATACACAATAATATATATCATATCACGTTATTATAAGGTCAGTGTCATAGACAACCTTTTATATAATAACATGAAATTATATATTAATATAGTTAATATATATACATAATAAATATATATCACATTATTGTTTAAAAACCTTAGAGGTTTTTATACCTGTCGTATCCCTTACCGGGAGTGTGGGATGTCGTCTTAACATCCTCCCAGGATTTATAACAAGTTTTGAAAAAAAAACTTATTTTTTCATAACATGATATTATATATTAATATATACACAATAAAAATATATAAACAGTAAAATAAAAATTCTTACTTGTTGAATATTTTTGACTTCTTCTTGTATTTTGGAGCGTCGGAAAATATAGAGAACCTTCGAGCGATCGTGCTGATAACGTGTTGTGAAAAAGTAAAAATTTATGGTAAAAAATAAAAACTCCAAAACTCAAAATATATCAAACTCTACACTTCACAAATATTTTTCTCTCAATTCAATTGTATTTTTCATCACAAATGAAGACCTATTTATAGATCCACATTTGAGATTAGTCCAAAAATAAATACATCATCATCTACATCATCACACACTAATTTTCCACATTTTACAACTCAATATTCAACATTCAACATTCAATATTCAACATAATATTAATAATAATAATATTTTTCAACAAAAACTACCATTTTTGTCTCTATTTTCCTCATACATTATAATAGTGTATATATATTATATTAATTTTTACAAAAAAAATTATATTTTTAATTGCTATTATTGTAGGCCTAGTTATTCATAAAAACAAAAATTTCCTTCTATAATTTTTGGATCCAAATTTTAGGCTCAAAATTTTAAATTTTTACATGCTATTAGTACATAGACATTTTATAATTTAAATGATTAAGACCAGCCTACTCCCAAGAGACATCATATATACTAGTGGAAGGGACACATCCGTTGTCTATGTGATATAACATGTGAAAAAAAATGCCAGTTTTACTTAGTTTTTAAAAATAATAGCTTTTTAAAAAGTTTTTATTCGGTTTGTTGTATGATAATTAACTTTAAAAATAATTATTTTTAGCATTAATTTTTTCTGGATTATTTTTTAATCAAACAACTAAGAGGTTTTCCTTCTTTTTAGGTGGTCATACCAAAATAGTTACTTATTAAGAGGTGCTTTCTCTTTAAAATATAGTATAATATAGAATGATATTTTACGATTTTCATTTTCATTTTTATTTAAAAAAAACATCTAAGCATCCTTTTTCTTAGAAAAATATATTTTTAAGGGAAACATTTTTTTTTTCTCTAAAACCTTTTATGTTGAAAACTTTCTAAATCTAACATAAAATTGGTCCTATAGATAAAATACATGACTACCACTAAAATTAGTCTATAAATAGTTGACGAAATATTATGTGATAATACATCTAATCTTAGCGACATATTAAATGTGTATAGGTTAACGGTTCCCAAAAGCGATATCTTTTAGTCAATTAATTAAGAAATCGTTGCTTGATTTAGGAACAAACTAATGTCACGACCTTGGAATATAGAGACCACCAAACGTGAAAAATCGAATAATTTAATCTAAAAATTAATTACTTTATTATAATTTAACATTATATAACTTCCAAATATGTATTGAAAAGATATAATTTTTCCCTTGGAATATAGAGACCACCAAACGTGAAAAATAGAATAATTTAATATAAAATTTATTTATTTTATATAATTAAACATTATATAACTTCCAAATATGTATTGAAAAAATAATAATTTTTCCTATATTAAAATATAAGTTAATATTTTAAACTGATTTAGGCATTGCATGTTGGATATATGGCATGCCATATAGTACTTATATGCAGAGGTACTGTAAATGAATCGAGCTAACTCATGAACCATTCAAGTTAACTCGAAAAATATTTGATTTATATTGAAAAATTTTGAATTCAAGTCAAACTAGATATGCTTGAACATTTTACAAGTGAAATTCAAATCCACATTATTTTGTGCCTTTAATTTCAATTAGTAGTTCAAATAGCTCACAAACACACTAGCAAATTTCAAGCCAATGTCAAAACTGGCCTATAATATGAGCCAAATTTGAGAAAATTAAAAATATTTATTTTAACTTCAAATTCAAGATTGAAAAATTGTTAATATTCAGTTTGATTCTATCATACACTAGTTACTCGCACATACTCCAAAGAAAATTCAAAGGGTATTTGCAGTAGCTTCTACTTTTATTGAGTTGATTATGGTAGTGTTTGGGAGAACTTTTAAGAAGTATTTCTCATATTTTTATTTACAAAATTATGTTGTTGGTATTTGACAAACTTTCCTAAGATACACTAACTACAACTTGTGTATGTTAATAACACAATAAATTATAAATCACAAGTTCAATAACTAAAAATTATATGAACTCTCTTTGCAAAAGAGAAGAAAGAACACATGAATGCAATTAGTGCTTTATTAAAAAATTTAAATGATCCAAATGAACTTTAACATGATATTTGATATTGTTTGCATATAGTGACATGTTGTACGTTTCATTACTCGGTATGTTTATTGGATCAAAGATATGACGAAAACCACTAAAAATCATCAGAAGATGAAAATTAAGATATTACAAAAACTCGAAAATTTCATACTAGTTTGTGAAGTATCACTATTGGCACTTGAGCGCAACTTTTCACTCGCCTAATTTAAAATTGACTTTTGTCATAATCATTTTTTAAGAAATAAAATCACTTTTACGGTTTTACCTTAATAATAATAATAATAATAATAATAATAATAATATCACTTTTGTAATTACAAACGCTCCCTAGGTATCTAACAAAAAAAATAGACTATTGTTATTTTTAATTATTAATAACTACTTACTCTTGTGGACTGAAGAAATGGGAAACCTATGGTGACGTTGGAAGACAGGAGGGAAAGTGCACATCTTCTTAAATTACCATCTGACTAACGGGCATAGTTTGTTGGGGGAAGAAAATTTGGGTAAACCAAGTCATTTTAAATTCTTAATTTATGGATATATAGTGAAAATACCAACTTCTCACTTGCTCTTGTGTATTCAGAAGTCAAACCAAATCAATCTAGCTAAACTGATAAAATCGAACCGAAGGTTACACTTTGTGGATTTATTTTTAGTCCAATTACGATTTGAACTGGATTCCATAATCAATCAAACAAAAGAAATTGATTTTGGGATCAAGTTTTAGATGAAAATATATAAAAACAAACCGATTCTTCAATAAATTTTCTTCAAGAAATTCCATCATAATATTTATTGTTACATGTTAGATTATGAAGTAAAAAAATATAGTGATGATAATTGACGACATTTATCTCCTCCTTAATAATATACATTCATAATTTTTTTTAATTTTTAAGAGATATCTTATTATTTAATTTAGAGATGACAATAAAGGAGTACTTATATTTATCTCTTTTTTTTAAAAAAATATTTTTGAGATATTTGACCCCTCGGTCCACGAGTCCTATGAACAATCGCATATGTGGGGTTTAGTACATGCCACTTGCAGAGCACTACCCTGCGGGTGACGTGTAACCCCATGATTGATAAAAAAATAGTGGGTCTCACGTGCGACCCACTAATTTTAACCAATCATGGGCCGCCACGATACCTGCAGGGCACTATCCTGTGGGTAGCATCGACTCAACCTATATGTGGATCGAGTGGTCTGATAGTTTTTTTTTAAGAAATTTGAATTCTTAAATTAAAAAAACTTGTATTTAAGAATTAGTGGGACTAGGGGGAGTTCTGACTAAATTAAAAGTTGGCATGATGCTAAAATGACTTGGTTTCCATACCAACTACTTAATCAATGTTCTTACTTTATAAAAATGATTTTAATTTGTTGGGATTGGTTGTATATAAAAATTAAAGGGGTGAAAACAAACTTTTAATATATTTCAAAATATTTTTCTAGCAAATGAACCGGTCTTGCCAGTGTTAGCTAAACAAGACTATTTTTCTCAACTTCAAAAACGATTTGAAGCACAAAGATTGTAGTAACTCGTATCCGAAATTGATGATTAATCAAAAATTACTCCAATAATCATGTTTAGATTAAATAAAACATGATTAAAGGATTTCCTAAAGGGGATTAAGGACTTGAGAATCGGATTCAGGACGTCCGAAAATGGCCCAAAAGGATTGAACTATCGGGTAGGATCGGACGATCCGATCAGGGAACAGACCATCTGAAGTGCGTCAGATCGGATGCTTCGATCAGGTAAACGGACGGTCCGATCTGCTAGGGCTTACGTCATCAAGGTGGTTAGCATGATGACGTCATTTCTTACATCATGAGGGGACATCGGACGGTCCGATCTGTACCTGAGACAGGTGTATGGTTGCATGTACCCGGATTGACACGTGGCGGAGAACGGATGGTCCAATGGGTAGAACGGACGCTCCGATGGTGACCGGACGCTCCGATGGTGTGACCGAATGCTCCGATCGCATTCTATAAATATGGCCGAGATGGCTCATTTCCAAGCGTTCAGAACTTCTCTCCTTCACCCACATGCTCTATTTTAGGGCTTTTTGAGTACTCTTATTTTAGAGTTGGATTAGGAAGTATATTTTAGTATAGTCAGACAGTGTGTGATATAGTAGTGGAGCAGTGCTCGAAGCTGCAGAGCTGCAGCAGGGTTGTGGCCACGTTGTGAGGCATTCGTCATCAGCGGGCTGACGACGGACGCAGGTATAGCTTTGGCTTCCTAAAATATTTAAGAGTATGAAATAGCTTAGTGAAGACTTTTAGAATAAAATAGATGATGCATGCAGTATTAGAATTGTAGTGCTGGATGGTAGTCTTGGAATCTAGAGGATGCTTCTAGGACTGCCTTAGTAAGGTACGGACGTATTATCCGAGATAGCCTAGTAGAATATACATATTCTATGTTTGCATGTTTTATGTGGCATTGATTATATGTGCATTTTTTATGCTACGGATATTATGTTGCATGCATGAACACGTTGAGTTTTATTCCTTGATTGCATAGCCGTAGTAGGGGTCGCTCAGCCCCGTATATGTTATTGGATGGATTCCATGGATTTGGATCCGGTTATATCCACGGTTCTTATGGTATGGGAGCCACCTCTTGATGCGACGGCCCAATGTGCTACATACCATGGCGTCTTTGACTGAGCAGTGTTCTATCTATGATAGGTTCCCGGTACCCATTCATATGCATTTGTATTTGCATTCATAGCATGTGTACATTCGTACTCTCGTACTGAGATTTAGTGCTCACGTCCTGTATTTTCTATGTTTTCTGGACATCCCATTTGATGGGGCATTTGCAGGTGTTCCACCAGGACTTGGAATTAGGTGGTGACCAAGCAGAGCTACAAGATTAGTAGCTAGGATCAATTGATTTATTCTAATTGGGTTGTACATTGAGATTTTATTTACCGGTTGTATTCTGCCGGTTCAGCATTTATTTAGTTTCCGCAGCATATCTCTAATTACCATTTGTTGCATGCTTAATTAAGCCTTAAACTTTGATTAGTAGTAGATTCAGGTCAGGGTCACTATATTTATTGGTATCAGAGCATGCAAAGAGACTTTTGGGACATAGTACTGAGACTTTGGGTTGTCCTTGGGAATGATGAGAACTTAAATGTGATGATGATAAGGCAATTAGGTTGCTCGAATACCATCATCATCGGTAGGATTTTTAAAGATTTTACTTATATGATTCCAGCAAGTTTGGACATGAGCAAAGGATGGTGTACGAGTTATAAAAATTTTGAATCATGTGGATTCTAGCTTTGAATCAAGTACCGGATGTCAGAGGCAGTGGCAGGGGATTGGTTGGTACACACTTGATGCTTGCGTCCATACCGTTCAACCAAGATTGCACTCCTCTAAAGATTCTCCACAAACAGTTGAAGAAACTTTTGTAGAGATCGTATCACATCCATCGGGAGTTTCACATATAATAGTGACGCACCCGATCTAGTAATAAGAATCTCTAGGTTTGAGGCGTGAATAAATACGTCTGTCAGAGTATGCTTGTATTGATGCTCGGACATATGAGAAACTTCATGCTCAAAATCAAGACTAGTACAATGATTTAAATGTATTGAATATAGTGTTTTGCTGTAAACAGTATTTCAATTGTAAGTATTAAATCATCTGTATTAGTGATTTTAGACCCTAGTTGTATCATTTCAAGTGTTATTGTACATCTGTTTAATGTATTTGGATTTTAGTGATTTTCTATTACATGAGATTGTAATAAGAATTGTACATGACTTGAAACAATGATACATGTGTATTAATTTTTGGAAATCTTGAGGTTAATCTAGTGACTTGCGGGGGTTATTACATGTTTCTAGTTGTCTGATTCTTGGTGCTTTCCTAGGACGATCTAATTAGTCTGTTGACTATGTTTAGTCCCAGGGATGAAGTGATTCATTAGGAGCATGGGTATTGTTCTAAGATTGTTTTCCTCATAACAGTAAAGCTATGTGGACCTTATTAGGTTATTGTCATAAGATGATGGGTTTCTTCTTAGCACCAGGTCGAGTAATACCAAGAGTTGTGGACTGTGACCGGGACTAGACGTGAGCAGGCATGACCCTTAGTAGATTTTACTCTGGGAGTTTTCATCACTCCAGAGGTTAATTGGAGGCTTTATGTTCCAGGGATGTTAGGGGAGCCTATCTCAGTCTAGGGATTTTTGGTAGCAGTCACAACAGGGTGTGACTTTGGTATGGATAGATACAAGGGACTTTTTGTCAGAGATATTGGTTTGAGATTTCTGCTGTCAGAATCAGTCTCGGAGAAATTTCCTTGACGAGTGATTGTTTTGAAAAGATAGGTTTTGACCTTTTGAGATATTACTAGATGAGTAGATCTAGTTGGTAGATGGATTTCTACCAGTGACTACGCGGAGTATCATCTGATGTCTTCAGAGATGAAGCGTAGGATTTCTATGTGATGGGAATGATCTAGGTTGATAGGTTGAGGAAATTGTTTTGGGTTTAGTCTGTTGTGGTGTTCGTTCATATGGACAACACAATGGATGGTAGTTTTGGAATAGCGCGGGACTTGTGCCAATAGACTGCTCTTAGCTATCGTCTGTTTTCCCAAGATAGGAATGTGAATAAAGTGTGATTCTTATGATTCCAAATATTTAGGATTAGCAACTTGTGGAAGTAAGAACAGGATCGTTGATCAAGCCATAGAGTTTATCAATAGTTGGCAAGTGAATTTCCTGGAATGATTGATTAGGATCAGCTGAGCATGAGTAGCAGCGGACCAATGTTATCATTGGGGTTTAGTCCAATTTGTGTTGATTCGTATAGCGAATCAAGAGGTACTTGTGACAGGTACCATAAGATGGTATGCTTAGGAGTTTTGTTATTGGGAATCTCCTGGAATGCGAGAAGCGGAACTTTTGAGATGGATTAGTTCTTCCAAGTTAGTGAACGACAGGTTTTTTAGGATTATTAGCCGAATATTTTGCTTAGATGTTTCCAGCAATAGTTTAGAATGTGCCGTTGAAATGATATCCGACGAGGGTTGTAGTTTTCAATGAGCATTAGCAGATTAACAACAGTTGTTTTGTAGTGAGATAAGACAACAGCTGAGGCCTGGATTTTGGGGTCTAGCAGGATTGTTGTGACTAATCTCCTCGTGTGATATGATGCGCTATGCCATTGAGATGTTTGAATAAATCAGGATCGACTCAGTAGCCAACAGGATTGCCGCTAAGGCTGAGGATTTTGTAAGATCGAGATGAAGCAATTTTGTTCAACCCAGTTAATAAGTCACATCAGTGCAGACTACTTGTCGAGGCTGTTGTATTCCAGCAAGATACAATAGTCGGATATTTTATGTATAATGAAGGTTATTTCAAGCATGTTAGCGCTAGGCGTATTCCTAGATAAATTTGGAAACTGGTGGCTTGCGATAGTTCCAGAGATGATGTGTTCACCAACAATCTTAGTCATTCCAATTCGTTGTCAGGGCTGATACATTTCAGTAGGGACATGATTTAGCAAATTGTAGAATCCGTTGGGATTAGTTCTCTTCAAGATCAGTTGGTTCTACATTGCGAAGTTGGGATTTAGTGATGATGGTTTCCATCAGAGACTCAAGAATGAATTATACAGGTTCAAATGACTGCCAGGTTTCGAGATGGAATAGGAAGCATGTCGGCGTACTGTGGGAAGTTCATTCCAGTCGAGCATTTTGGAGGAAGCTTGCCTTAAGACTCGATATGTGCACAGTTATAACAAATGGTATAGATACATGGAGGATGTACAACGATAATTGAATTATTTAGAGTTAATAATTTTTGGCGTTGGGTTAGTGGCGGAAAGATTTGACTAGTCCATTGTTTGAGAGTCATAGATGAGCAACCTATGAATCGAGACGGCGTATTTCGTTAGGAATGAGATTCTTACCATTGCAAGGTACATATATCTAGATGGTTTCTCGAACCAATGGTTAAGACTTGACTTTACAAACATGGTTGTCAAGTGATGATAGCGTTCTTCAGGACATAGCGTTGAGATACACTGAGAGACGTGAACTGTGATTAGTACTAGACTTGGTGAATTAATTTCCCAATATTGCTATTGAAGTTTTTTTTGTGTTTCAGAGGATTTTGGGAAGGTTACTTCGTCAGAAATTGTTGTAAACAGTTACGTTGGAGTATAGCTAAGTGCCAGTTGGATTCCTTGTAGAGAGATGTCTGATTTGATGTATCGAAACAATTTTGGGCTGGATGTTTCCTGACTATAGGTATTCTACACCATGAGTTTTGGGAGCCACTATATGGATATATCTAGTTAGTGATTCGACAAACGTCATAAGCCAGATAGGTTATAGTTTGGGTTTGTCTGTATAAGATTCACTTGGGATGGTGAATTTGTGCAAGCAGGTGTCTGCGTTCGATTTGACCAGTGACATCGTGGTTATTTTCAATTGGTGCCAGATTAGTGCCCAGTGGTTACTTGTGAACTGTCGTCTGATTCGATCATAGATAAAAATGACTTGACTGATTTTGGTAGAGCATTCATGTACCGGGGACAATGCATGTTCCAAGATAATGACAATGTATTGAGGTCATCAAGGTGGTTTATCTTGACGCATATATCTAGTTTGACATGTTGACATCAGAAGGAGATGAGGAATGACATCATTGTGTAAGATATCTTTGGTTTCAAGATACGATTGTACGAGTGTTATCTTGGTAGAAGAATCTTTTAGAGATTTGCTTTGAGAACAGAAGGTGTATCAGGATGGGATACATTAGTGCCAAGTAAGTTCGACTTTCATCAGTAACATAGCAGATTTTAGCTTCAGCGAGGGCCAAAATGATGGATTTGAGGATACTGATGCGGTTCAATATAAATGGACTTGCGAAATTTGGACAAGAGTCTTGAGTTGTCGAAAGTTATCCGATCAGACGTTCAAGTAAGGGTCCATAGTATGTTCTCGAGAATTGCCCTAGATTTCAAGGAAGAAATCTTTTAAGGTGGGTGGGGGGAGAATGTAGTAACCCGTATCTGAAATTAATGATTAATCGACAATTACTCCAGTAATCATATTTAGATTAAAGAAAATATGATTAAGGGATTTCCTAAAGGGGATTAAGGAATTGAGAATCGGATTCAGGACGTCCGAAAATGACCCAAAGGGTTTAAACTATCGGGTAGGATCAGACGATCCAATCAGGGAACGGACCATCTGAAGTGCGTCAGATCGGACGTCCAAATTTGGTGTGGATACACATGAATTCATAGCATGTGTATATTCATACTCTCGTACTGATCTTTAGAGCTCACGTTCAGTATTTTTTGTATTTTCTGGACACCCAATTTGACGGGGAAGCTGCAGGTGTTCCACCAGGACTTGGGATTAGGTGGTAACCAAGTAGAGCTATAGGAGTAGTACATCTTTGTCTTACTCTTTCATAACCATTGAGTGGTTTGACATCTTGAACGATCTTGATTACATGTGATACAAGTAAAGACCTTTTGAACTATAACAATGATATACTTTTTGTTATCAGCAAAACTAAAGAACCTAATAATTTTTCTTTTTCGGGTGATGAAAAAACTTAAAATCCCGTTGAATAATAAAATATTGAACGATCAAATTACTGAAATAATTTTAACTTCATTAAGGTAATGAACTTCAAATAATTAAAAGAGGCCCGAAAGTGTGAAATGATAATCCTATTACACCTACTGAATTTGTAAAGATGACCTATCTCCAAACCAAGAAGATCTTTTTCCAGAGATTCTTCCTTGTCTTGGTCCCTTATATTTTCTTATTCAGCTGTTTTCCTTATTTATTCTTTATGTCTCCTTCTCTTATCTTCTTCTAATGTTATCCTCTAATCCTCTTCCCCCTTTTTGACATGAATCTTCTGAAGATGTCGGATGATCTCATGTAGTTGGGTGCCCTCATGCAGTTGGGTGCCCAAGTTTGTTTCTAAACTGGTAATTCAGGTTTCCAACTATTGCACAGTCTTAATCAATTGGTTATACAATCCAACCACATTTGCAGTCGTGTGAACATTAACCTCAACAAATCTACTTAAGAGGGTGGTCACATTGTCGCAAACCTTCATAAAGTCTCCTATGATTGTGATTCTGAACTGATATGATTGTGTTTCTGATTGAGCATAGGACTTATTTTTAGCCTCATTCACTAAGTAGGGGAAGATCTCTAATTTTTTGAATATGTGCTCGCTAAAGAAGGGGTCTATGAATTGGGAATCAAAAGAAGATTAGGTACCAGGTTGTTCTTTAGGTTTCTTGAAAACCACTAACTTGTTGGCATCTTTTTGAGTAGTTTTCAACTGGTCCCGGTCCTTATGAGTGGAAATAGAAGAAGAATGGTCATTATGCAGTTGGTCATCTTCTCCAATTATCTCTTCTAAATGTGGAATGGTCGGAGAAAGGTCTCTTTCCATTTTTAGTACTGATGATTGTTGTGGAAAAAGACTTTGATCACCCTTTGGACTGGTTGGAGAATCGGCCCTTTCATGTCTTCATAAACAGACTCAGTGTCATAGCCCGATTTTATAATTAAGTTAATCAATTGCCTAATCATTTTTAATTGGTCAAAACATGGTTATGGGATCCTCATTTGGGTAATTAAAGTTTAAAATCGCATTCAGAACGATCAGAAATGATCCAGAGGAGCCCTAGTGTTAGGACTGTTCGGAAGCTCCGAAGAGCATATCGGAATCTCCGAACATCTTTGGAAATCAATGAACAAGAATGGAGACGTCGAGCGGTTCAAAAGTTCCGAACTGAAGATTGGTGGTTTCGAAACCTACATAGGCAGCCAAGTATGGGCTTCTAACTGGTTATTTGACAAGGTTGAGTTCGGAAGCTCTGAACCCTTAGTTCGGAAGATCTGAACTCTATCGATAGATTTTGTTATCCAATCAAAGACACGCATTCGGTGGTGTGAGATCAGAAGAAATATCGGAAGCTTCAAAGTACATCAAAGTCTCCGAACTAGGGATTGAAAGTCCCGATCGTTGCCTATATATAGGGGTCAAGATTTCCATTTTCAATTGCAAATTACCCTTTCCTCTATATTGTTCTAGTGTTGTTTCGTGGGTTTCTGTGCGTCGTATCGAAGGCCAGAAGTGACGAAGTGCTACTAGGTTTGTAGCAAAGTTGTGTCGGACGCAAGTATAATGCTAGAATCTGATTAGATTCTGTGAGTAGCTATTAGTCTAATTAAGGATTTTAGTAAGAAATAAGTGATATGGTGATTATATTTTTATAGGCTTGGACTTGAGTACCAGTGTTTCTAGGTTTCTTGAATTTCTTGAGTAGAGGTACATACGTACTATCCGATATATCATAGTTGAGTATGCATGTTGCATGTTTGCATGGTTTATATAACATGGATTATGTGCATATATTATGTCACTATTATTATGATGCATGAATTTATCATGTTAAGCTTGTACCTTGATATAACCCATAGTGGGGTCACATAGCCCGAGTTGTTGAGTGGATGGTTAGACCCGTTAGATTATGGGTTCATGTCACCTATATCCACATTTTTATTTTGGTATGTGAGTCATCTCCTGATGCGACGACCTAGCATGATACATACAAAGGAGCCACTTGACTGAGAAGTGATTTCTACCGTGATAGGTTTCCCGTGCCCGTTCATTTGCATTAGCATTCATAGCATGTATATACTCTTATTTTTTTACTGGGAGTTATCGCTCACGTACTCGGTATTTTTTTTGAACACCCCATTATGTAGGTAAGGGCTTATGTTGGACAAACCTGGTGGTAGCGGTCGTTGAGTTGCAGCTATCTCGGTGTTGGCATTGTTTCCTTCGTCAGGTTGGGATTTGAGGATTTGAGTTTTCGTACTTTATTTGATGGGCTTGTATAAACAATATTTCCAATGTTTGTTTTTTAGGACCGGTTGTATTTAGCTGAGTGTTTGATTGTACCACTTATTTTCCATTTTTTAAGGATTATTACTGTTTTAATCTTTAATTTCATGTGTATGTATGTTTAGTAGGTGACTCCAGAGCGGGTCAATACATTTATGGTATCAGATCATGCTGAGATTCTTTTTATTTATGAAAATAGATTTTAGGTTAATATTTGTTTTCGTTTGTAGATGGCAAGTCACGATGATGAGAATCATGGAAGTGCTGAGCGATGGGGCGACGAGAATGATCGTCGAACACCATCGTGAGAAATGTCACCACCGTGATGGACGCCGCCGTTTTGACATGCACAGGTTTGTGCAGATAGGACCAAAGCCATTGATGAGAGGCGAGACTTCAGAAGATGCGTAGAACTGGTTGTAATGGATGGAGAGTTGTTTTCAAGTGTTTCATTGCACCGAGGAGCAGCGCATGGAGGCTGTTAACTTTCTGTTAGAGGGATGCATTCGGAAGTGGAGCAAGTCTACGTTTGCACCCATAGTGCACGAGTGTTGTGCCACGACTTGGAAGAGTTTCGTACCGCTTTTGTGAAGCTGTAATTTCCTCCCGGGCTCCGTCAAGCCAAGACCATGGAGCTTCTGGACTTAAAGCAGGGTAATATGAGTTTTGACGAGTATCAACAGAGATTCTTTGAGTTGTTGCATTTCTGCCCGCGCATATCCACTAGGTCAAAGGTCAAGTATTCCAATTTCCTCCAAGGCCTCAGTCCGGAGATCTACAACTAAGTTTCTGTTTGTGATGATCAGACATTTTACGAAGTATTGGAGAATCGATTTTTCCAAGCAGAGAATGGTCTTCGACGTAACAGAGCCCTTCAATCTTCTCGTCCATCTAGCACCTTGGGGCCTAGGGCCCAATCTTTCAAGAAGTCTAGTGAAACATCTTATTTTTATTTAGGTTCTGGTGGCATTTTCCATTTTGGAAAGAAAGGGTGATGCAAGCATTGTGCAGGTCGTCACTCTTCTGAAAAATTCCGTAGGGTAGCAGGAGCTTCCACTACAAGAAAAAAGGCAAACCACAACGCTTTTTCCGCGTTGTTGTAGTCCCAAAAAAAGCGTTGTCGTAGGCAGTGTTATAAAAGACCGCGGTCAAAGACAACGCGAAAAAAACGTTGTGGTATTTAAAAAAGACAACGCTTTTATTTAGAAAAGACAACGCTTTAAAAGCATTGTGGTATTCGAAAAATACAACGCTTAAAAAGCGTTGTGGTATTCGAAAAAGACAACGCTTAAAAAAGCGTTGTCTTTTTTTAAATAAAAAACAAAAAAAAAAATTAAATCACAACTTTTTAATATTATCAATCACTCAAAATTCAAAAATTTTTAAAATAAAATTTAATATACAATCTTCCAATGTTATATATAATTCAAATATAAAAAATAATCTAATTCTAAATTAATGAACACTAGGAAAAAAATATGCATTAATTTTGAAAAACTTTGATTTCTCACTTCAGCACATGCTAGCATCCCGAGCTTTCATAAAAGCCGCAACAATATCTTTTTCTTTAATTTGTATCTCTATACTGTAAATTATTAAAAATAAAAACAAACATAAAAAAATATGAATAGATTAAAATAAAAATTAAACTTAAATAGATATTTATCAGTAAAAGAACATGAACTACGACATAAAATTATCATTAAAAAAATTACTCTAATGTTATGCAATTCAGTAACCCCTTCGAATCCCTTGAAATGCTATTGCGTGCATCGTCTGGATGCCATATCGCTCACAGACCCTTGTTCCATTTTCAGTCCACCACATATCTGCCTCTTTCTATGTGAAGTATTTTCTACTGTAGGAAAAAACAAAAATGCTGAGTGGGGTGACTGAGGTAAACTAGTACAAATTATAAACGACCGTCTCTATGCAAAACTGCATCTTTAAGTTTATACACATCACTTATACAAGATTCAGATCATGAACACCATTCTAAGCAGAGAACTTAGAAAAGGAAAGAGTGCTCGTCATGACACAGTGAGAAGCATATAGTCACGCTTTCTCAGTCCACAACTTCAATATCTAAACCTTGTAGGATCCTAATAAGGCAAGTTAACAAAGAACACGAATTTGCCAGCTAACCGAAGATTGTATCAAATAGACATAAACAAATCTAATCTAAAGAACTATAGCTTGATAACCAAAAATTTCCATGCCAACAGTTAAATAAGTTTCAAAAAAAAATCACCAACAATCAAGCAACAAAACGTGTATGAGATGATATAAGTCTGTATATTTACCTTATCTATTGTGGCAATTTTCAATTTTTCGTAATTCTTTAGTGTCAAAAAATGAATGCTGCATTTGTTGCTTTTAGACAGAAGGTTAAGCATGTGGAGTAATTGTTATTTTTGGAAACGTAGCTTTAAGTAGCATTTCATGCAAGAAGGAAAAATGAACGTTACAGGGAATAATCTTATATGACACTTAAAAGCTCTATGACCACAACAAGAACATAAAATAACCGATTTAAAAAAAGTGGAATATAAACTAGCGCAAAAGCGTTTCAATCCAAAGCTATTACTTAAAGGCCAAATAACAAAATTATGAGTCCATGACAGTTAAAATCCCAAATAACAAATCTAAACTAGCACACCATTTAAAAAAGGTATGAGTGAAAGCTTGCATGAAGAAAGAAGATTGAGCAAAAAGAGAGAGATTACCTTTCACCCAGATGGGCGGAGCACGAGTAGCATTTGCAACGAGGAAAGACATTGCAATATCTTCACAATTTCTAATAAATGCATAATCATTGATTAAAAGCTGTCAGATTTGCAAAACAAGAAGCTGAAAAATGTTTTTAAATAAATATATGATTTGATAAGTACCTGTTCTTGGTCACATATTCTCGAATGGAAGATGGCATCTCGTAAGTGTACATGTTGATATATTTCTTATGTAAGAAGGCAGCCTTTGAGAGAATCATACTGTATGTACCAGTCCACCAAACAGACCACCATCCACTGTAAATATAAGTGTCCTAATCACCTTTCTGCGACAAAAAGAAAGACTAGTTGAAAGTGCTGCTCAAAACACGATATGAAGCAATTCTTCAAACATTTTACCCCAACATTGGAGTAGAGCAATTTATATATCAATTTGAGCTCAGGTGAAAAGGGCTTACACAAATGCATTCTGATTCAAGAATTGTTAGCGTGTAGAGAAGCAAAAACATAATTTAAAATGGCCACGTGACACGGGTAGCATAAATGGAGACCTACTTGTATTGATGGTGAAAAAATTAATATCATGTTCATGTCAAATTTAAAATGAAAAGATTAAAATACCTTCACGACGATTATGGCAATAACCCCATATATAATCAGAAAAAGAAATAGCATGATGCATTTATCAGTTGCCACCTGGAAAGCAAGTGAACTTGATATTAATAAATTCAATAAAAATGAGAAATATAATGAAGTACGCACGTGAGAAAAACTAAAACTAGACCACCATCTTTTAAAAAATTCCAATCAGCATCTCAAAGTAATTTTAATTTTCTTAGATTTGAACATAAAGTTATGCACATATAGCAGCTACCCATAGACTCTCATGTGGACACAGGCCGACAGGCAGCTTCATTTTGTATAAAATTTTCCAAAGTGTTACCATATAACGTCGTATAAAAGTGACATGATCAAAGGAAAAAAAGGGTTGATGATTCCAGCTGCTGTACCTGCCTACCAATCTCCTTAACAAGCTGGGATGCCTTTTTGATAGAGAACTGGATGGTGTCCTGTTCATTGACAATGCGGCCCCTTTGTTCAGTCTGCAAATATTCAACAAGATAGATATGATTTCGCAATGAAATACTTGAGGACAATAAAATAGAGAAAGCACAAAACTTCACTCACTTGGCCCTTCAAAGTAGTAGCAGTTTGTGTTCCCACTTCGATTGTTTGATGAACAACCTAAATAATCATAGAGTTTAGAGGACTTTCAACCCATATTTAAGAATTCTCCATGTACTTTCATCTACCTATTTGGAGCGTTCAATGGCTTGGTCAGTTTCATCCATTCTCTGTGTGCCAGCATTGATAAGCTCCTGATTTGACTTTTCTATATTAATTCATGAAAATGAAAGGTGGAGATATCAGCAAGACACAAGGTGATTGAAAACCTTTTTTTTGCATACTATCATATGCAGATTACAGTTCAATTGCATCACATTCATATCAAATCAAGTAATCGCCACAGCATATTATATTAAGTAGAATGGCACTATTAGCTGCCTCTCTGTATTCAGTAATAAGAGTACCAATTAAGGTTCAACATTGAATCGAGAAACAATGGAAGACCAGAGACTAAGTGTTACTACCGTTATCATTTACGAAGCATCAACTAAAGTTAAGATGAAATATCTCAAGGACATGACACATAATATTTTAGGAAGAAGTGGTTAGATTCAACAAAAAAATGAGCATGAAGTAAATAATAACGACAGCCAAACAATGTATTTAAAATTTCGAAGAGCCCAAATGAGAGCACAGAGAGGTATTGTCATGGGGCAAAAAAAAAGGAAAATAAGCAGGGCGGTAAGGTAAACTAGATTATAGCAAGCCGACAGAGGCTATGGATTTAAAAGCTTGCCATATGGAATCGGAAAGTTATAAAATTGTGAGACACAAGATCAAAGCTAATCCAGGTTTTGAACTTAAAAAGTTTTCTGAAGATAACAATTTCTCCAAAGAGAGGAATAAGATATCCCAATATTGCAGCGCTTTGTAGACGAGTTAACAAGAATTTTTTTTAAAAAAAGAAAAACAAAGATGAATTTATTTTAACAGTCGTGTCTGCACATAAGTAAATCTATCTACAATAGTATATCAGGCGCCATTCACCCCTTTTTCTTGTAACCACATACATATGTGAATTGGATCGGAGTGTCCTTCAATACACACATGCAGCTCCCCCAATTTCAGTTTCTTATTTGGCTAGACAAATTTCGGTTATATACCAGCTCACCTTGGCAAATGTAGTAGCCAAACCATCCATATCAGATAATGATCCAAGTTTTGATCCCTGGGAAATGTAAATAAAGTTCAATCAGTAAGCCAATCACTCCATGCAAATAACTGCTAGAACAAACTTATACATTAAAAGTTAAAACTCACTAAAACTGTAACACCCGAAAATTTTTAATACGTAAATTTGCATGCATAATTAAGAAAAATAATTATTTAAAATTTATATTTGGGTTAAATGACATTTATGTGTTATTATGTGGATTATATGCATGATTTAAATTTATGATATCATTTAACCCGCAGTTATTGTATTTTTAGATTTTTGAGAATTTTATTGAGTTGATCGCGTAGACGGGACCGTGGACGGACGAGATACCAAAATTTTTAGGCAAAAATATTTTATGAGTTTTATGAGTCTTAAAATAATATTTTAAGGTATTTTGTCAAGAAAATTTTAGTATTTAGTTATATATTTATTTAAGGGTTGATTTTTAGCCAAAATAAGTCATTTTAATGACTTTATTTAAATTTTAAAAATTCCTTAATTTATAATTTCGGGATTTATGCTTTTACATCAGATTTTAATTATTAGTAATAGTTTTAATTATGATTTTATAGTGTATTATCTAATTAAGTTTTGTATTTTAAGTAATTATCTAATATTTAACATAAACCAAATCTTTAATCAATCAAAAAAACCCTCCTTAGCCGCCTACCCCATATATTTCTTCATCTCCCTCACGGTTTCAGCAGAAAACAAGCCACCATAGCCGATCAACTTTTTCTTTGAGGATTTATTTGGTCGTTCGTCGTTCCGGAGGCTCGTATACGCGTCTTTCTTCGTCAAATAACTAAAAAGGCATGTTTAAATCTTTTTTTTACACCATATAAGCTATATACAAGTTTTTATGTTCTAGATTCATCGAGTTCGTACTAATGCTTGGGAATTCTTTTGAGACTTTGGTTTTTATATGAGAGACGTACGTTTCTACACTTGTATGCCATGCTTTCACATTTTTTTCATGCCATGGGTTGTCCAGATTGTTGACCTACGTCTAGCAGCAGGTTTGAGGGTCTCTAGAGGCTGGTGGAACGACAGGTTAGAGGCTGGAACTAAGGGGATCAGATTGGGTTCAAGGGAAGAAGATGATGGCTCATGGTTTGGGGTTTTGGGCAGGAAGGTCTCGGCTGGTTCATGCTAGGCCATGAACCAGCCGACCGATGGCAGGGTTAGGACCTGCAAGACCCTGGGAAAGCCCTGCCGGCGGCGCTCCGGCCGGCCATGGCCGGAGCATGGCGGCAGCAGCCCTGGAAGGGCTGCTGCTCGCGCAGCCAAGAGGGTAGGGGAGGGGGGATCGGGTTTGGGTTGGGGATGGGGCTGGGTCGGGCCTTGGGGGTCCGGGTTGGGTCCGTAGTGTCTAGGTTTGGGTCAGGTGGTCCGGGTCCGGGTTAGGTGGGCCAGGCTCGGGTATTTTAATTTTTAAGTATTTAATGGTTTTAGTGTATTTTGGGCTTTAAAAAAATAAATTAGTTAGAAAATTATTTGGGCCTCCAAATAATTTTATTTGGGCCTTAAATAATTTATTTAAGTTAGCCCAATGATTTTTACGGGCTTGGGAGCCCATAGGAATTTTTAGGCCAGTCAGTGATTTTATTGGGCCAGTCCAGGAATTTTTATGAATTAATTAGTTATTGGGCCCAAATATTTTTATTTAAGCCCAATAACATTTAAGTACTTTATTTTAGTAAAAATTATAATTTTTAAAATTATTTATTTTAATTATGGGCATTAATTCAGTTAAGGGGTTTAGTAGAGAGACCAGCAGTCTGGACCAACCCATGAAAAATAAATAAGTCCGGAATATATATTTAATTATTTTTATGCATGAAGTCTATTTTAAGTATAAGTATATTATATTATGAAAAATTAATTAAATATATGTTACGGACATATTTTTAGTGCATGCATTCATGAAATTTCTTATGTATATAATTATGTAAATGATGAGCAATAAAATATTTTGGTGGAAATTGAAGTATGTGTGACATAGGGGTGGTTTTCCACCATATGATTTGGTAGTTTTACTACCATAGTGGTGGTTATCCACCATATGATTCGGTAGTTTACTATCATAGGAGGTGATTTATCACCGCCATCGTACGTTGGTTTATGAGACTGATCAGTCGACACATGAGCGTCACACTTATGGATAGGACCATCTTTAGGTTTCAAAAGCATTGCTCAATTATGTTATATATGATAAAGAAATAATATGTTTATGATTATGGTTATGATTCAGTTTATGATTCAGCAGTTTTATTATGTGATGAAAATATTTCCATGCATGCTCATGTACATGTATATGTATTAGTAATTATGTGATGCAATATTTTTAACCTTGTTATAAAGGATTAGACATGTTGAGCCCCTAGGCTCACTACGCTTATATGGTGCAGGTGAGACAGATGACTTTTATGTAGCTCCTACCGGGGGTGAGGACGTATGAGCTCACGGAGCAGTGGACCCCGTGACCGTCGCAGATTCTAGTTGATGTTTAAGAAACATTTATTTTATTATGCTGAGTTTTTAAACAAGTTCTTCTTTTTATTATTTTAATTATGGAAATGTTGAATTATCAAACTTAGTATTTTTATTTCTTGCATAAGAATATTTTCAGCAATTAATTAAGTTATTTTTATGTAGTAAAATTATTTCTTTTATGTTTATACATATATGTATGGGCGTATATGTATAGTATTATTTATAGATTATTTTAAAAAAAAAATTCCGCATTTATTAGTAGTAGGCGTTTCATTTGGTATCAGAGCGCGGTCCTTGGAGGGTGTCCTACTGCCACGTGAAGCTCAGAAATCCTACTACCGGTCTGTAAGTTTTAAATTGTTTTCTTATGATTTATAAGGAGCATATGTAATGATTTAAGATTTTCATGTTAGAAAAGTTTTAGAACCCTTAAGTTATGCATTGCGATTTACGTAAAGAAATATGTGGTGGTGCAGAATGCCTCCGAGACAGATGAATAGGCGAGGGGAACCTCCACCTCCACCTCCACCTCCACCTCCACAGAATCCGCTTGCAGCATTGGAGTAGGCCAATGCGAATATGATGGCTGGGATTACTGCTCTGTTGGAGCAGCAGGCGGCACGTCCTAGGCTCACCCATGATGAGGATGTTGCCGAGCGGTTCCAGAAGAAGGGACCTAAGGAGTTTGTCGGCACTACTGATCCACTCATTGCTGAGGGGTGGATTCGATCACTGGAGTCCATATTTGACTACATGGGGATCACTGATGCTGACAGGGTGAAGTGTGCAGTGTATATGATGAGAGGTGATGTAGCCTCTTGGTGGGAAGGTGCGGTTCGAGGTGTGAATCTACCTACATTGACTTGGATAGAGTTCAGACGCATGTTCTATGCCAAGTATTTCACTGAGGATGTGCGCAGTCGCATGATCCGGGAGTTTATGAGTCTCCGCCAGGGAGACAAGTCTGTGGTGGATTACATCACCCAATTCGAGAGAGGGTGTCGTTTTGTGCCTCTTATTGCTGACAGTGCGCCGGATAAGTTGAGGCAATTTGTGGATGGTTTGCGGGCTGACATCAAACATGACGTTCGCATGTTGGATGTCACTACTTATGAGGCGGCAGTTAGCAGAGCATTACGTTCTGAGGAAGGGAGGCGAGAGATGCAGCGAGAGCAGCAGAGTAAGAGGCAGTTTCAGCCAGGGTATCAGAGGGCGACTTCGCAACCTCCTGCGAAGAAGCCGTATACTGGGCCGTCTAAGGGCCCGAATCAGCAGGGACAGCAGCAGAGGCCTCAGGGGCGTCAGATACAGCAGCAGCAGAGGGGCGGGGCCCCTAATACTGGAGGAGTTCCGATCTGCCCACAGTGTCAGAAGCCGCACACCGGAAAGTGTTTAGTGGGGTCCAATGTATGCTATGTTTGCAAGGAGCCAGGGCATGTTTCATATAACTGCCCGAAGAGGAAGAACACCACTGGGCGGGTGTTCGTCATGCAGGCTGAGGAGGCAGACCCAGATACCTCCTTAATCACCGGTATTTCCTAAACTTCTTCTTTTAAGAAATTTTTGGGAATTTACTTCATGATTTTAAATTGCATGAATTATCTGTTTGTTTGGTTAGAGTAGGATGCTCAATTTATTCGTGTTTAATTAAGAGAAATAATTTTGTAACTTGTATTGGGAGAAAAGTAAGTTTAGTATGCGATTGTTGGGATTTTCTGCGTGCAGGGAGAATTCTAGTGGGAGGAAATTCCACGTTTGCGTTGCTAGATTTAGGAGCCACGCATTCGTTTATTTCCCTAGAGTATATCAGGCGGGTAGGCATCAAGCCTGAGGTTGCTGTTACAGGTTACGATGTCACTATGCCGTCTGGTCAGATTCTTACTACCACTAGCGTCTGCAGAGATTTGGAGATGGAGTTACAGGGACATACTATCAGAGCAGATTTTGTGGTTTTACCGTTGACTGGATTCGATCTGATTTTGGGTATGGATTGGTTGTCAGTCAACGGAGCAGTGATTGATTTTCGGCAGAGGAAAGTGGCAGTGAAACCAGTGGTAGGCGACCAGTTTGTTTTCTATGCATCTCCGAGCAGTGAGATCTCGCCTGTTATCTCTTATACACGTGCGATGAAGTTATTGAGACGTGGTTGCCAGGGGTTTCTCGCTAGTGTAGTCACTTCATCAGAACCACATAGCAGATCATTGTCAGACATAGAGGTGGTTTGTGACTTTTCAGATGTCTTTCCGGAGGACGTTTCGGGAGTCCCACCAGCTAGAGAGGTGGAGTTCAGTATTGATCTGATACCAAGTACTGTGCCTATCTCTAAGGCACCGTATCGACTTGCTCCTACTGAGATGAAAGAGTTGAAGGAGCATATTCAAGAGTTGTTGGAGAAGGGCTTTATTCGTCCTAGATTTTCTCCTTGGGGTGCTCCAGTGTTGTTTGTGAAGAAAAAGGATGGTAGCATGAGACTTTGTATCGATTACCGAGAGCTCAACAGGGTCACTGTGAAGAACAAGTATCCACTGCCAAGGATTGAGGATTTGTTCGATCAGTTGCAGGGAGCTTCGGTTTTCTCCAAGATCGATTTGCGATCTGGCTATCATCAGTTGAGGGTCAGAGATGCAGATGTGACCAAGACTGCTTTCCGGACACGCTATGGGCATTACGAGTTCTTAGTAATGCCGTTTGGATTGACCAATGCTCCAGCGGTCTTCATGGATCTCATGAACCGCGTATTTCAGCCGTACTTAGATCAGTTTATCATAGTCTTTATTGATGATATCTTGATCTACTCGAGGAGCATTGAGGAGCATAGACAGCACTTGCAGACAACATTGCAGACTTTGAGGGAGCATCGACTGTATGCGAAATTCAGTAAGTGCGAGTTTTGGCTAGAGCAGGTGGCATTTCTTGGCCATATAGTTTCGAAAGATGGGATAGCGGTGGATCAGATGAAAGTGCAGGCAGTGCAGGATTGGGGAATTCCGAAGAATGCTTCAGAGATTCGCAGTTTCTTGGGTTTAGCAGGCTACTACCGGAAGTTCATCAACGGTTTTTCTTCTATTGCAGTACCCTTGACTTCCTTGACCAAGAAAAATGCGAAGTTTATATGGAGTTCAGACTGTCAGAGGAGCTTCGATCGGCTTAAGGAAGCACTCACATCTGCACCAGTGTTGGCGATGCCTGTTCCACATGAGGAGTTAGTGGTTTACACAGACGCATCTAAGATAGGGCTGGGCGCCGTATTGATGCAGAGTGACCGAGTCATTGCCTATGCGTCGAGAGAGTTGAAGATTCACGAGCAGAACTATCCGACGCATGACTTGGAGCTAGCAGCAGTGGTTTTTGCTTTGAAAATCTGGAGGCACTATCTGTATGGTGAGAAGTGCAAGATTTTCACAGACCACAAGAGTCTCAAGTACTTCTTCACACAGAAGGAGTTGAACATGAGACAGCACCGATGGATGGAATTAGTTAAGGATTATGACTGTGACATTAGCTACCATCCGGGTAAGGTTAATGTAGTGGCTGATGCGTTGAGTCGGAAGACTTCAGTGGTATCTTGTGTGACAGTTCAGTTGCCACTTCAGGAGGAGATTCAGAGATTCGAGCTGGAGTTGTACTTGAGCGGTCAGGCACCGAGTTTGGAAGTGTTAGTGATACAGCCGAATCTTCGAAATCGTATCAGAGTTGGACAGCCTGCAGATGAGGAGTTGCAGCGATTGAGGCAGAGAGATGAAGCCAAGGGCGGGCTTCTCTATACAGTTGTTGATGGTATCGTTCAGTACCGTGGTCGTATGTGGGTACCGAACGTTGATCAGTTGAGGATTGTGATCTTGACAGAGGCTCATACATCTCCATATTCCATTCACCCCGGAAGTACGAAGATGTATAGAGATTTGCAGTCATTGTATTGGTGGCCCGACATGAAGAGAGATATTGGCCGATTTGTATCAGAGTGCTTGACTTGTCAGCAGATCAAGGCAGAGCATCAGCGTCCTGCAGGGTTACTTAAGCTTCTACCCATTCCGGAGTGGAAGTGGGAGAACATCACGATGGACTTTGTAGTTGGCCTTCCGAGGAGTACTAGAGGATGTACATCTATTTGGGTGATCGTGGATAGACTCACCAAGTCAGCTCATTTCTTGCCGGTGAGGACTACTTACTCATTGACGCAGTATGCAGAGCTTTACATCAAGGAGATTGTTAGACTGCATGGCATACCAGTGTCGATTGTATCGGACAGAGATCCGAGATTTACGTCTGCATTCTGGAAGAGTTTGCACACAGCTTTGGGGACTCGGCTATTATTCAGTATAGCGTTCCATCCCCAGACAGATGGTCAGTCGGAGAGGGTGATCCAGATTCTTGAGGATCTACTGAGAGCTTGTGTCATTGATTTTCAGGGCTCTTGGGAGACTAGACTGCCATTAGTGGATTTTACCTATAACAACAGTTTTCAGTCGTCTATAGGTATGGCTCCTTATGCAGCTCTCTACGGGAGGAGATGTAGATCGCCAGTGCATTGGGATGAGGTTGGCGAGAGGATTTTACTTGGTCCCGAGATTGTACAACAGACTGTCGATGTTGTGACACAGATACGAGATCGTATGAGAACAGCTCAGAGTCGTCAGAAGATTTATGCTGATACTCGACTACGAGATATTGGGTTTGTAGTAGGTGATCATGTGTTTCTGAAAGTATCACCTATGAAAGGGGTGATGAGATTTGGTCGCAGAGGCAAGTTGAATCCGAGATATATTGGGCCATTTGAGATCTTGGAGAGAGTTGGCACTTTGGCATACTGTTTAGCACTACCGCCAGGGCTTGCAGCAGTGCACAACGTTTTCCATGTATCCATGCTTCGGAGATACATATCTAATCCGACGCATGTGTTGGATTACGAACCTTTGCAGTTAGCACCAGATCTAGCATTTGAGAAGAGGCCTGTTCGTATCTTAGCCAGAGATGAGCGGAGATTGAGGACGCGGGTCATATCGATGGTCAAAGTCCAGTGGCAGAATCATTCCGAGGAGGAAGCCACTTGGGAGATCGAGGCAGACATGAGGACTCGCTACCCGGAGTTATTCGAGTAAGCACTTTAATTTCGAGGACGAAATTCAATTTAAGGGGGGGAGAATTGTAACACCCGGAAATTTTTAATACGTAAATTTGCATGCATAATTAAGGAAAATAATTATTTAAAATTTATATTTGGGTTAAATGACATTTATGTGTTATTATGTGGATTATATGCATGATTTAAATTTATGAGATCATTTAACCCGCAGTTATTGTATTTTTAGATTTTTGAGAATTTTATTGAGTTGATCGCGTATACGGGACCGTGGACGGACGAGATACCAAAATTTTTAGCCAAAAATATTTTATGAGTTTTATGAGTCTTAAAATAATATTTTAAGGTATTTTTTCAAGAAAATTTTAGTATTTAGTTATATATTTATTTAAGGGTTGATTTTTAGCCAAAATAAGTCATTTTAATGACTTTATTTAAATTTTTAAAATCCCTTAATTTATAATTTCGGGATTTATGCTTTTACATCATATTTTAATTATTAGTAATAGTTTTAATTATGATTTTATAGTGTATTATCTAATTAAGTTTTGTATTTTAAGTAATTATCTAATATTTAACCGAAACCAAATCTTTAATCAATCAAAAAAACCCTCCTTAGCCGCCTACCCCATATATTTATTCATCTCCCTCACGGTTTCAGCAGAAAACAAGCCACCATAGCCGATCAACTTTTTCTTTGAGGATTTATTTGGTCGTTCGTCGTCCCGGAGGCTCGTATACGCGTCTTTCTTCGTCAAATAACTAAAAAGGCATGTTTAAATCTTTTTCTTTTACACTATATAAGCTATATACAAGTTTTTTTGTTCTAGATTCATCGAGTTCATACTAATGCTTGGGAATTCTTTTGAGACTTTGGTTTTTATATGAGAGACGTACGTTTCTACACTTGTATGCCATGCTTTCACATTTTTTTCATGCCATGGGCTGTCCAGATTGTTGACCTACGTCTAGCAGTAGGTTTGAGGGTCTCTAGAGGCTGGTGGAATGACAGGTTAGAGGCTGGAACTAAGGGGATCAGATTGGGTTCAAGGGAAGAAGATGATGGCTCATGGTTTGGGGTTTTGGGAAGGAAGGTCTCGGCTGGTTCATGCTAGGCCATGAACCAGCTGACCGATGGCAGGGTTAGGACCGGCAGGACCCTGGGAAGGTCCTGCCGGCGGCGCTCCGGCCGGACATGGCCGGAGCATGGAGGCAGCAGCCCTGGAAGGGCTGCTGCTCGCGCAGCCAAGAGGGTAGGGGAGGGGGGATCGGGTTTGGGTTGGGGGTGGGGCTGGGTCGGGCCTTGGTTGTCCGGGTCGGGTCCTTAGTGTCTAGGGTCGGTTCAGGTGGTCTGGGACCGGGTTAGGTGGGCCGAGCTCGGGTATTTTAATTTTTAAGTATTTAATGGTTTTAGTGTATTTTGGGCTTTAAAAAAATAAATTAGTTAGAAAATTATTTGGGCCTCCAAATAATTTTATTTGGGCCTTAAATAATTTATTTAAGTTAGCCCAATGATTTTTACGGGCTTGAGAGCCCATAGGAATTTTTAGGCCAGTCAGTGATTTTATTGGGCCAGTCCAGGAATTTTTATGAATTAATTAGTTATTGGGCCCAAATATTTTTATTTAAGCCCAATAACATTTAAGTACTTTATTTTAGTAAAAATTATAATTTTTAAAATTATTTATTTTAATTATGGGAATTAAGTCAGTTAAGGGGTTTAGTAGAGAGACCAGCAGTCTGGACCAACCCATGAAAAATAAATAAGTCCGGAATATATATTTAATTATTTTTATGCATGAAGTCTATTTTAAGTATAAGTATATTATATTATGAAAAATTAATTAAATATATATTACGGACATATTTTCAGTGCATGCATTCATGAAATTTTTTATGTATATAATTATGTAAATGATGAGCAATAAAATATTTTGGTGAAAATTGAAGTATGTGTGACATAGGGGTGGTTTTCCACCATATGATTCGGTAGTTTTACTACCATAGGGGTGGTTATCCACCATATGATTCGGTAGTTTACTACCATAGGAGGTGATTTATCACCGCCATCGTACGTTGGTTTATGAGACTGATCAGTCGACACATGAGCGTCACACTTATGGATAGGACCATCTTCATATTTCAAAAGCATTGCTCAATTATGTTATATATGATAAAGAAATAATATGTTTATGATTATGGTTATGATTCAGTTTATGATTCAGCAGTTTTATTATGTGATGAAAATATTTTCATGCATGCTCATGTACATGTATATGTATTAGTAATTATGTGATGCATTATTTTTAACCTTGTTATAAAGGATTAGACATGTTGAGCCCCTAGGCTCACTACGCTTATATGGTGCAGGTGAGACAGATGACTTTTATGTAGCTCCTACCGGTGGTGAGGACGTATGAGCTCACGGAGCAGTGGACCCCGTGACCGTCGCAAATTCTAGTTGATGTTTAAGAAACATTTATTTTATTATGATGAGTTTTTAAACAAGTTCTTCTTTTTATTATTTTAATTATGGGAATGTTGAATTATCAAACTTAGTATTTTTATTTCTTGCATAAGGATATTTTCAGCAATTAATTAATTTATTTTTATGTAGTAAAATTATTTCTTTTATGTTTATACATATATGTATGGTCGTATATGTATAGTATTATTTATAGATTATTTTTTTAAAAAAAAAATTCCGCATTTATTAGTAGTAGGCGTTTCATTTGGTATCAGAGCGCGGTCCTTGGAGGGTGTCCTACTGCCACGTGAAGCTCAGAAATCCTACTACCGGTCTGTAAGTTTTAAATTGTTTTCTTATGATTTATAAGGAGCATATGTAATTATTTAAGATTTTCTTGTTAGAAAAGTTTTAGAACCCTTAAGTTATGCATTGCGATTTACGTAAAGAAATATGTGGTGGTGCAGAATGCCTCCGAGACAGATGAATAGGCGAGGGGGACCTCCACCTCCACCTCCACCTCCACCTCCGCAGAATCCGCTTGCAGCATTGGAGCAGGCCAATGCGAATATGATGGCTGGGATTACTGCTCTGTTGGAGCAGCAGGCGGCACGTCCTAGGCTCACCCATGATGAGGATGTTTTCGAGCGGTTCCAGAAGAAGGGACCTAAGGAGTTTGTCGGCACCACTGATCCACTCATTGCTGAGGGGTGGATTCGATCACTGGAGTCCATATTTGACTACATGGGATCACTGATGCTGACAGGGTAAAGTGTGCAGTGTATATGATGAGAGGTGATGCAGCTTCTTGGTGGGAAGGTGCGGTTCGAGGTGTGAATCTACCTACATTGACTTGGATAGAGTTCAGACGCATGTTCTATGCCAAGTATTTCACTGAGGATGTGCACAGTCTCATGATCCGGGAGTTTATGAGTCTCCGCCAGGGAGACAAGTCTGTGGTGGATTACATCACCCAATTCGAGAGAGGGTGTCGTTTCGTGCCTCTTATTGCTGACAGTGCGCCGGATAAGTTGAGGCAATTTGTGGATGGTTTGCGGGCTGACATCAAACATGACGTTCGCATGTTGGATGTCACTACTTATGAGGCGGTAGTTAGCAGAGCATTACGTTCTGAGGAAGGGAGGCGAGAGATGCAGCGAGAGCAGCAGAGTAAGAGGCAGTTTCAGCCAGGGTATCAGAGGGCGACTTCGCAGCCTCCTGCGAAGAAGCCGTATACTGGGCCGTCTAAGGGCCCGAATCAGCAGGGACAGCAGCAGAGGCCTCAGAGGCGTCAGCTACAGCAGCAGCAGAGGGGCGGGGCCCCTAATACTGAAGGAGTTCCGATCTGCCCACAGTGTCAGAAGCCGCACACGGGGAAGTGTTTAGTGGGGTCCAATGTATGCTATGTTTTCAAGGAGCCAGGGCATGTTTCATATAACTGCCCGAAGAGGAGGAACACCACTGGGCGGGTGTTCGTCATGCACGCTGAGGAGGCAGACCCAGATACCTCCTCAATCACCGGTATTTCCTAAACTTCTTCTTTTAAGAAATTTTTGGGAATTTACTTCATGATTTTAAATTGCATGAATTATCTGTTTGTTTGGTTAGAGTAGGATGCTCATTTTATTCGTGTTTAATTAAGAGAAATAATTTTGTAACTTGTATTGGGAGAAAAGTAAGTTTAGTATGCGATTGTTGGGATTTTCTGCGTGCAGGGAGAATTCTAGTGGGAGGAAATTCCACGTTTGCGTTGCTAGATTCAGGAGCCACGCATTCGTTTATTTCCCTAGAGTATATCAGGCGGGTAGGCATCAAGCCTGAGGTTGCTGTTACAGGTTACGATGTCACTATGCCGTCTGGTCAGATTCTTACTACCACTAGCGTCTGCAGAGATTTGGAGATGGAGTTACAGGGACATACTATCAGAGCAGATTTTGTGGTTTTACCGTTGACTGGATTCGATCTGATTTTGGGTATGGATTGGTTGTCAGTCAACGGAGCAGTGATTGATTTTCGGCAGAGGAAAGTGACAGTGAAACTAGTGGTAGGCGACCAGTTTGTTTTTTATGCATCTCCGAGCAGTGAGATCTCGCCTGTTATCTCTTATACACGTGCGAGGAAGTTATTGAGACGTGGTTGCCAGGGGTTTCTCGCCAGTGTAGTCACTTCATCAGAACCACATAGCAGATCATTGTCAGACATAGATGTGGTTTGTGACTTTTCAGATGTCTTTCCGGAGGACGTTTAGGGAGTCCCACCAGCTAGAGAGGTGGAGTTCAGTATTGATCTGATACCAGGTACTGTGCCTATCTCTAAGGAACCGTATCGACTTGCTCCTACTGAGATGAAAGAGTTGAAGGAGCAGATTCAAGAGTTGTTGGAGAAGGGCTTTATTCGTCCTAGCTTTTCTCCTTGGGGAGCTCCAGTGTTGTTTGTGAAGAAAAAGGATGGTAGCATGAGACTTTGTATCGATTACCGAGAGCTCAACAGGGTCACTGTGAAGAACAAGCATCCACTGCCGAGGATTGAGGATTTGTTCGATCAGTTGCAGGGAGCTTTGGTTTTCTCAAAGATCGATTTGCGATCTGACTATCATCAGTTGAGGGTCAGAGATGCAGATGTGACCAAGACTTCTTTCCGAACACGCTATGGGCATTACGAGTTCTTAGTAATGCCGTTTGGATTGACCAATGCTACAGCGGTCTTCATGGATCTCATGAACCGCGTATTTCAGCCGTACTTAGATCAGTTTATCATAGTCTTTATTGATGATATCTTGATCTACTCGAGGAGCATTGAGGAGCATAGACAGCACTTGAGACAGCATTGTAGACTTTGAGGGAGCATCGACTGTATGCGAAATTCAGTAAGTGCGAGTTTTGGCTAGAGCAGGTGGCATTTCTTGGCCATATAGTTTCGAAAGATGGGATAGCGGTGGATCAGACGAAAGTGCAGGCAGTGCAGGATTGGGGAATTCCGAAGAATGCTTCAGAGATTCGCAGTTTCTTGGGTTTAGCAGGCTACTACCGGAAGTTCATCAACGGTTTTTCTTCTATTGCAGTACCTTTGACTTCCTTGAACAAGAAAAATGCGAAGTTTATATGGAGTTCAGACTGTCAGAGGAGCTTCGATCGACTTAAGGAAGCACTCACATCTGCGCCAATGTTGGCGATGCCTGTTCCACATGAGGAGTTAGTGGTTTACACGGACGCATCTAAGCTAGGGTTGGGCGCCGTATTGATGCAGAGTGACCGAGTCATTGCCTATGCGTCGAGACAGTTGAAGATTCACGAGCAGAACTATCCGACGCATGACTTGGAGCTAGCAGCAGTGGTTTTTGCTTTGAAAATCTGGAGGCACTATCTGTATGGTGAGAAGTGCAAGATTTTCACAGACCACAAGAGTCTCAAGTACTTCTTCACACAGAAGGAGTTGAACATGAGACATCGCCGATGGATGGAATTAGTTAAGGATTATGACTGTGACATTAGCTACCATCCGGGTAAGGCTAATGTAGTGGCTGATGCGTTGAGTCGGAAGACTTCAGTGGTATCTTGTGTGACAGTTCAGTTGCCACTTCAGGAGGAGATTCAGAGATTCGAGCTGGAGTTGTACTCGAGCGGTCAGGCACCGAGTTTGGCAGTGTTAGTGATACAGCCGAATCTTCGGAATCGTATCAGAGTTGGACAGCCTGCAGATGAGGAGTTGCAGCGATTGAGGCAGAGAGATGAAGCCAAGGGCGGGCTTCTCTATACAGTTGTTGATGGTATCGTTCAGTACCGTGGTCGTATGTGGGTACCGAACGTTGATCAGTTGAGGATTGAGATCTTGACAGAGGCTCATACATCTCCGTATTCCATTCACCCCGGAAGTACGAAGATTTATAGAGATTTGCAGTCATTGTATTGGTGGCCCGGCATGAAGAGAGATATTGGCCGATTTGTATCAGAGTGCTTGACTTGTCAGCAGGTCAAGGCAGAGCATCAGCGTCCTGCAGGGTTACTTAAGCTTCTACCCATTCCGGAGTGGAAGTGGGAGAACATCACGATGGACTTTGTAGTTGGCCTTCCGAGGAGTACTAGAGGATGTACAGCTATTTGGGTGATCGTGGATAGACTCACCAAGTCAGCTCATTTCTTGCCGGTGAGGACTACTTACTCATTGACGCAGTATGCAGAGCTTTACATCAAGGAGATTGTTAGACTACATGGCATACCAGTGTCGATTGTATCGGACAGAGATCCGAGATTTACGTCTGCATTCTGGAAGAGTTTGCACACAGCTTTGGGGACTCGGCTATTATTCAGTACAGCGTTCCATCCCCATACAGATGGTCAGTCGGAGAGGGTGATCCAGATTCTTGAGGATCTACTGAGAGCTTGTGTCATTGATTTTCAGGGCTCTTGGAAGACTAGACTGCCATTAGTGGAGTTTACCTATAACAACAGTTTTCAGTCGTCTATAGGTATGGCTCCTTATGTAGCTCTCTAAGGGAGGAGATGTAGATCGCCAGTGCATTGGGATGTGGTTGGCGAGAGGATTTTACTTGGTCCCGAGATTGTACAGCAGACTGCCGATGTTGTGACACAGATACGAGATCGTATGAGAACAGCTCAGAGTCGTCAGAAGAGTTATGCTGATACTCGACGACGAGATCTTGGGTTTGTAGTAGGTGATCATGTGTTTCTGAAAGTATCACCTATGAAAGGGGTGATGAGATTTGGTCGCAGAGGCAAGTTGAATCCGAGATATATTGGGCCATTTGAGATCTTGGAGAGAGTTGGCACTTTGGCATACCGTTTAGCACTACCGCCAGGGCTTGCAGCAGTGCACAACGTTTTCCATGTATCCATGCTTCGGAGATACATCTCTAATCCGACGCATGTGTTGGATTACGAACCTTTGTAGTTAGCACCAGATCTAGCATTTGAGGAGAGGCCTGTTCGTATCTTAGCCAGAGATGAGCGGAGATTGAGGACGCGGGTCATACCGATGGTCAAAGTCCAGTGGCAGAATCATTCCGAGGAGGAAGCCACTTGGGAGACCGAGGCAGACATGAGGACTCGCTACCCGGAGTTATTCGAGTAAGCATTTTAATTTCGAGGACGAAATTCAATTTAAGGGGGGTAGAATTGTAACACCCGGAAATTTTTAATACGTAAATTTGCATGCATAATTAAGGAAAATAATTATTTAAAATTTATATTTGGGTTAAATGACATTTATGTGTTATTATGTGGATTATATGCATGATTTAAATTTATGAGATCATTTAACCCGCAGTTATTGTATTTTTAGATTTTTGAGAATTTTATTGAGTTGATCGCGTAGACAGGACCGTGGACGGACGAGATACCAAAATTTTTAGCCAAAAATATTTTATGAGTTTTATGAGTCTTAAAATAATATTTTAAGGTATTTTGTCAAGAAAATTTTAGTATTTAGTTATATATTTATTTAAGGGTTGATTTTTAGCCAAAATAAGTCATTTTAATGACTTTATTTAAATTTTAAAAATCCCTTAATTTATAATTTCGGGATTTATGCTTTTACATCAGATTTTAATTATTAGTAATAGTTTTAATTATGATTTTATAGTGTATTATCTAATTAAGTTTTGTATTTTAAGTAATTATCTAATATTTAACCTAAACCAAATCTTTAATCAATCAAAAAAACCCTCCTTAGCCGCCTACCCCATATATTTCTTCATCTCCCTCACGGTTTCAGCAGAAAACAAGCCACCATAGCCGATCAACTTTTTCTTTGAGGATTTATTTGGTCGTTCGTCGTCCCGGAGGCTCGTATACGCGTCTTTCTTCGTCAAATAACTAAAAAGGCATGTTTAAATCTTTTTTTTTTAGACCATATAGGCTATATACAAGTTTTTTTGTTCTAGATTCATCGAGTTCGTACTAATGCTTGGGAATTCTTTTGAGACTTTGGTTTTTATATGAGAGACGTACGTTTCTACACTTGTATGCCATGCTTTCACATTTTTTTCATGCCATGGGCTGTCCAGATTGTTGACCTATGTCTAGCAGCAGGTTTGAGGGTCTCTAGAGGCTGGTGGAACGACAGGTTAGAGGCTAGAACTAAGGGGATCAGATTGGGTTCAAGGGAAGAAGATGATGGCTCATGGTTTGGGGTTTTGGGCAGGAAGGTCTCGGCTGGTTCATGCTAGGCCATGAACCAGCCAACCGATGCCAGGGTTAGGACCGGCAGGACCCTGGGAAGGTCCTGCCGGCGGCGCTCCGACCGGCCATGGCCGGAGCATGGCGGCAGCAGCCCTGGAAGGGCTGCTGCTCGCGCAGCCAAGAGTGTAGGGGAGGGGCGATCGGGTTTGGGTTGGGGCTGGGGCTGGGTCGGGCCTTGAGGGTCCGAGTCGGGTCCGCAGTGTCTAGGGTCGGGTCAGGTGGTCCGGGTCCGGATTAGGTGGGCCGGACTCGAGTATTTTAATTTTTAAGTATTTAATGATTTTAGTGTATTTTGGGCTTTAAAAAAATAAATTAGTTAGAAAATTATTTGGGCCTCCAAATAATTTTATTTGGGCCTTAAATAATTTATTTAAGTTAGCCCAATGATTTTTACGGGCTTGGGAGCCCATAGGAATTTTTAGGCCAGTCAGTGATTTTATTGGGCCAGTCCAGGAATTTTTATGAATTAATTAGTTATTGGGCCCAAATATTTTTATTTAAGCCCAATAACATTTAAGTACTTTATTTTAGTAAAAATTATAATTTTTAAAATTATTTATTTTAATTATGGGCATTAAGTCAGTTAAGGGGTTTAGTAGAGAGACCAGCAGTCTGGGCCAACCCATGAAAAATAAATAAGTCCGGAATATATATTTAATTATTTTTATGCATGAAGTCTATTTTAAGTATAAGTATATTATATTATGAAAAATTAATTAAATATATATTACGGACATATTTTCAGTGCATGCATTCATGAAATTTCTTATGTATATAATTATGTAAATGATGAGCAATAAAATATTTTGGTGGAAATTGAAGTATGTGTGACATAGGGGTGGTTTTTCACCATATGATTCGGTAGTTTTACTACCATAGGGGTGGTTATCCATCATATGATTCGGTAGTTTACTACCATAGGAGGTGATTTATCACCGCCATCGTACGTTGGTTTATGAGACTGATCAGTCGACACATGAGCGTCACACTTATGGATAGGACCATCTTCAGGTTTCAAAAGCATTGCTCAATTATGTTATATATTATAAAGAAATAATATGTTTATGATTATGGTTATGATTCAGTTTATGATTCAGCAGTTTTATTATGTGATGAAAATATTTCCATGCATGCTCTTGTACATGTATATGTATTAGTAATTATGTGATGCATTATTTTTAACCTTGTTATAAAGGATTAGACATGTTGAGCCCTAGGCTCACTACGCTTATATGGTGCAGGTGAGACAGATGACTTTTATGTAGCTCCTACCGATGGTGAGGACGTATGAGCTCACGGAGCAGTGGACCCCATGACCGTCGCAGATTCTAGTTGATGTTTAAGAAACATTTATTTTATTATGCTGAGTTTTTAAACAAGTTCTTCTTTTTATTATTTTAATTATGGGAATGTTGAATTATCAAACTTAGTATTTTTATTTCTTGCATAAGGATATTTTCAGCAATTAATTAAGTTATTTTTATGTAGTAAAATTATTTTTTTTATGTTTATACATATATGTATGGGCGTATATGTATAGTATTATTTATAGATTATTTTTAAAAAAAAATTCCGCATTTATTAGTAGTAGGCGTTTCAAAAACAAATATTAACACAGAATATAGTTTCAATGCATACAAAAGCAACACATTGAGATGCTGAAAGGTTTGTAAGAGTCAAAACCGAAGCCCATTATTGTATAATTAATGATATGTGTGTGAGATCAATAACAAAGATTGAATGAATGTTTCATATGGTCTATAATTCTAGCAGCATGGAGAAATCCTGGGATAGTGAACACAAAAAAGAAGAAAAAAAACTGATCACGGACAGAAGGAAGATGATAGAGCATGTGAAAACAAACAATAAAAAAGAAGGCGACCACTCGTAAAAGCAGAAGCCGACAGAGCCATTAACCACTCATGAACAAGGCAGAACAGATATCTAAGAAAATTTTGAGCTAACAAAAACGCAGATCTAAAAACAAAGAAACACCAGATTCACAGTAACCACCTATGGACAAAGGAAAAAACATAAAAACAGAAATACATTGTATATCATGTATACGAACAAAAAGGAGAGAAGAGAAAGTGAGAAACAGAAGATTAATGATAAGTACCTGTGGACACAAAATGAAAATCAGAAAAAAAATCGATGGAAATAAGCCTGCATCGAGCTTTGCAATCCCAATAAGAATCCTATCACGCGAGACGGTAAGCACCTATGGACACAAAAATTAAAATCAAATGAGAAGAAAAGGGAAAACAGATGTGTTAATCAAAATATGTAAACAGAAGAATATTGTAAGTGTGTAGTTAAAGAGAAGAACCAAAAAAGTCCATGGAAACGAACCTGCGCCAAAATTTTCATTCCAAAAGTGTAGGCGATCGGAAGATGGAAGAATGATACAAGAGAATACCATTGTATTTATATTTTTATTAATGAATCGAGGATCTCCCGAGTTTGGGCTCAGGTCTCCTATTCAGATCTTGATTTACGTCTGCACAACATGGAAAAAAAAAACAGCAAGCAAGAAACGTTAAATAGCAGAAAACTAGGGGTTCACTTCCTCCACACACAGTAGAAATCCCATCCAAATAAGAATGATCGAAAGAGACACACACATAACCACACAAAGTAGAGAAATGAAGTAGATACTCAAAGCAGTCAAAGCTACATACCGGGAGACTTCTGCTTCGTATTTTCTTCAATTCCTCGTCTCTTTTAGCCATCTTCACCATGAAAAGTAGGGGAATAAAAAACCCGAGCATAGGAGGCACTTGACATGTGGGATGGGCACAAATGCGAAATCCGAATGCCATGGAAGGCGGAGGCAGAGGAGGAGGGTTTGGAGACGCTGGTAAAGCTCGAAGAAGAAGGAGGCAGATTTTTGTGGAACGATGCAGAGAAATTAAAGGGGCTTAGGGTTCAATCGTTTTCTTTGAGATTCAAGTTGGGCGAAATACTCGAAACAGGTTCGATGGCGCAACCCCTGATTTCATCGGCGACGTATTGAAGGTAGAAGCAACGATTGATGGGGATTTTTGTTCTGAGATATGGGGCTATAGAATTGAAAGAGTGAAAAATGAGAAATGGATCGGAGAAGAAAATCGAGGAGGAGTTTGGGGATTTTGGGGATCTGAGAAGCAAATAGTGTTATTTATTTTAATTATATTTTAAGTTTTATTTTAAATTTTTAATAAAACTAATAGTTCTTCTACAACACTTTTTAAAAAGGTGTTGTAATATATAAGAAAAAAACGGTAATAGACAACACTTTTAAAAGCGTTGTCTTTGACAAAAAAAAAACGCTTATAGACAACGCTTTTTAAAAAATATATAACGACAACGCTTTTCCTTAAAAGCATTGTCGTTTTTAAAAAGACAACACTTTTCACTAAAAGCGTTGTCTTTTAAGTGTTGTGTTTGTGTATTTTTGTTCTAGTGTTCCTTTCGTTGTGGCGAGGTTGGCCACATGAAAAGATATCATCAGCATCAAAGTGGAGGATCATCGTTTGGATCTGGTTCTCAGGCTTCAGTACAGCAGAAGCCGCAGGCACAGTCCATGAAAAGAACGAATCTAAGACCTTGTGTTCCAGGACAGGTGTTTGCGCTAAGCCAGGATCAGGCTTGAGAGGATAATGATAGGGGTCATCACATGTACTTTCCTTTTATATGGTATTCATGTATTCGTTCTCATTGATATTGGTGCATCACATTATTTTATTTCTACCCGATTTGTTAAGAGACATAGATTGCCATATGTATCCCTAGACGTAGTACTTTCTGTATCTACTCCAATCGGCCATTCAGCTTTGGTCATGTGTCTAGAAATGGGTTGCTCTCTATTTTTTGAGGGTTTCGAGTTGATCGATAATCTGATGAATTTAGCAATTGAGTATTTTGATTGTATCATGGGTATCGATCTTTTGTCTTTGTATCGAGCCATTGTGGACTGTTACCAGAAGATTTTTCGGTGGTTGAGGACGATAGTTGGTTTCTCAATGGTGAGGGAGCAAGACCCCCTATGCCTTTGGTATCAAATCTGAGAGCTTGTCGAGCTTTGTAGACGGGCAGGGATGACTACCTTATCTATGCGATTGACACGTCCACAGGGAGCATGACTCTCGAGGAGTTACCAGTTGTTTGTGAATACCCAGATGTCTTTTCTGATGAGATCCCAAGTTTTCCTCCAGTCAAAGAGGTTGATTTTTGGATTGAACTAATGCCGAGGACAGCTTCGATTGCTCGTGCACCCTATCGTCTAGCACCATCAAATATGAGAGAGTTGCAATTGTTACACAAAGGGTACATTCACCCAAGCGTTTTGCCTTGGGGAGCTCCAGTACTGTTCTTCAAGAATAAAGATGGTTCTATGCTTCTCTATATAGATTACAGACCGTTGAACCAAGTGGCGATAAAGAATAAGTACCCTTTGACACACATTGATGATTTATTTGACCAGCTCCAATGAACTTCAGCGTATTCCATGATTGACTTGAGTTCAGTATATCATCAGTTGCGAGTTCGAGAGGATGATGTTTCGAAGACTGCGTTTCGTACGAGGTATGTCAACTGTGAGTTCCTAATGACGCCTTTTGGTTTGACGAATGCACCTGCGGTATTCATGGATTTGATGAATCGAGGTTTTTGGGATTACTTGAATAAGTTTGGATATGTGACGTGACAAATCATTAACCATTAGATTGATAATTATGATAATGCCCGTAATGTAGGTTGAACTCGATCGTTTTGAATATAAGAATAATAAATAAATAAATAAATAAATAAGTAAAATAATTAAAACACATTGCAACTTAAAGTAATTTATAGCAATTCTAATTCAATCATACCTTTACTTTCATGAGTTTTAAGTTCCATTACACTATATTTGAAATTTTTTCTTCCAGATTTATATGAATTTATGTTCTAAATTTTTTCCTATCACCTTCTGAGATCAACTGATGAAAAATGTTTAATTGGTGACGTACGTACATTGAACACTGGTTTAACTATTTATTAATGGATGAAATATTGAAAATTTTGAAATGTATATTGTTTTCTCTCTTGTATATTTTGTTTATTCCGCGCTATTAACTAATATTGTTTTTTTATGGTCGCGTTTTCGTTATTTTAATTAGGGGTGTAAATAAGAGTATATTCGAGTTCAATCTCGATTCGGATCGATAAGAGTATATTCGAGTTCAATCTCGATTCGAAGCTCGATAATTTCAAATATTTTGGCTCGAGCTCGGCTCGAATGAAGTTCGAGTTCGAGTTCGGCTCGAAACATTCGAACCTATCTTTGAACTATTGCTCGGATATTATGTTTCGAAAAGGTTCGAAAGGTATATATTTATTATATAATAATATTATATTAATTAAGTATTAAGATTCACGAACTATCGAACACAATAATTTTGGCTCGAGCTCGGCTCGAAAAAAAGTTCGAACATGTTCGAATTCGGCTCGAGTTTGATAAGCTCGAATACGAATCAAATATTTATCGAGCGGACTCGTAAAACTCACGAACCGGCTCGATTTGTTTGCACCCCTAAATTTTAATACACTACCTTTGTATCAAATCTAAAGATCGCCTTCCATTTTATATTTTTCTAAAATATTTAGGTAGTGTTTGAAAGAGCTTTTAAGAAGCACTTATCAGCTTTTCTTTCATAAAATTTCACAAAATTTTAAAATTGTGAAAAAAATAGCTGAAAAATGATTGATAAAAGATCTCTCAAACAATACCTTAATCTAATTTTCATGCATATTCAGTATTATCTATTAATTTGTTATTTTAGTAGCAATCTACTTTTATCATTAAATACAAGAAGCGATAGGTGTAATATTAAATAATAAATAAATAAACAGAAACCGTGATCAATACAAAATGGCAGTTCAGGTTGCGTGATTGACCATTAATTAACCTAATTACCACCAATAATTTAACAGAATCGAATACAAATAAAATAATGCAAATAAAATCTTTGTTTTGCTGACTATCACTTTCATTTACGTAAATGTTCAAGTATTTTGTGAAAGAATGACAAATTTTTTTATTATTTTTGTGGTGTAATAATTATCCCAATTTGGTTTAGCGGTCGAATCATGATATTTGGACTGTTGTGTAGTTTAAAATATTTGAGTTGCAGAATTACCATCAGCTATATCTTTGGGCTTAGTGACAAGAGTTTGATCCTAATAGCTGGTAAAACGTCTAGCGCTCGGTTCAACAATTGAGTTCGAGTCTCCCAAGAAGCATAGAAAAATGTTGGGTTAAGCATGCATAGGTGATAGTAGTACTAACTAGGATGAATGATCTCTTGGAAATTTTTAGTGTGTCAAGATGCTGACGTTGTGCTGCTTGAGATCTGGTTTGCTAGGTGAGCCATAAAATAGGAAAACTAGATATTACACAGGACTCCATGGGCTTAATAACCCGATTCATCCGCGCTGCCACAAGTATAAGGGAAAAAAAGTTGCGAATTGACTAACAACTATAGTTTTTGATAAAGCAGCAAGCGCTCGATCCTACAATTGGTACCAGAGCCAGTGTCTTGGGTTCGATTCTCATTGATTGCAAGGAATTCAATTATTGGGAGGGAGATTGTTGGGTGCAATCATTGTTTCTTTTTGGTAGAGCGATCGAACTATGGTGTTTGTGCTGCTGTTTGGTTTAAAAGATATGAGTTGCATCATTACCACCAGCTACAAGTTTTGGTAAATCGGCAAGATCGTTCCAACAATTATTATTAAATAATCACATCTCACGCCACTTTTATGAAACATATTTTTTATCGGACACGATTCATAAAAAATATTATATTTTATGTTAAAAATATTAATTTTACTAAAAATCGGGTCTACCCATCTCACAAATATAGGTCCGTAAAATTATCTCACAGGAGACCTACTTTTTTTCACAAAAAAATCATATGAGAGTGCATGTCTCACTGGTCAAATTTGTGAGAAAGATCTCCACCCTGACCTGACCCATGAAAAATATTATTTTATGTCCAAATTCATATTTTTCACTACAAAAGTATTTTTTTTTCTTTGTTATGTTGAAGAAATAATTTATAATACATGTGGATTTGAATGAAATATTCAACCTATGAAAATAATGTTTTTTTATATTCAAAGTATTATTTATTACTGCAAAAATATCATTTCTTTGTTAGTTAAAAAATATTTGTAATATATATGTTGATTTCAGTGAAAAATATTATTTTTTTTCCCAAATATAAATATTGTCACATAATTGACTGAAAAGTATTGTATTTTTTATTAAAAATATTATTTTTTATTACAGAGTATAGATATAGAGCGGATGATTATGTGAATTTAAAGGCGGGAAATAAACCCTTCGATTGTATCAACAATCCTTATTTTAAATGCCCTTTTGGGCTATCCAAAAAGCATCTAAATGTTGGTTATGGTTTTGTAATTTTAGATATTAGAAGGATAATTTGGGTATAACATGGAAATATTTCTTAATTTATGACATCCATAAAAAGTGAGAGTTGATATTTACACTCCATTTTTTGTTATCTATACTTCACTTTATGTGTAAAATATGTGTTCAATTTACTCACAAGTGGAGTGCAAATAACAAAAAATGAATCGTAAATATCAACTCCCTAAAAAGTGAAAAATCATTCCAAACATAACACTATTTTATCAGTTATCAGCAACATGTACGTATTACATTTACTTATCTATCAATTTCTTTATCAATACTTAATTATTAATCATTCAACTGATAATCACATTCTTGATCTAAACAAGTGAAAAGCTCGTATCAAAATAACATTTCAAATAAAATTTATGATGATTTAATTTATACCTCAAATGAAATCGTAATTTGAATCAATCATCGATTAAAATTTTGTTCGCTGTTACGTCAGTCATGGGGGATATCAACATAAAATATTTCAGAGTGAGTGAGTGACATAAGAAATACCCAATTCAAGTGTATTTAACGTCAAATTACGTACAGATTTCAGTTTGAATTAAAGAAGCAAAACGACCAATATCTATCAACCTATAAAAGACTATATTCAATAAATATATATATAAAATATTATATATATATTTATTTGGAAGCAACCTCTGTTACCAATGCATGCACCAAACCACACCAAATGCATGTATTGTATGAAATGGATCAGGAAAATAAAATTTCTCTAAAATAAAGGGTAATATTTTTCATATTATTTATAATTTAAAATATAGAAAAAAAATTACAAAAATCCATCCATATGTAGTCAAAATTTGGTTCTAGTACAATAAGTTAGGTTTTTGCGCTCTATCACTTTTTTTTTTTTTTTTGTTTTTGTTTCCAGGTAAACTTTCTATCGTCCATATTCCATAAAATAATGATTAAATGTAAAATAATTTATTTCACTTAACGATCATGACTAGTCAGAGGATCAAATTAAAATCTATACAAAACAACTTATAGAACAATTGTTTTTCTGTGCCAAAGTACATGGATATATATTATATATATATTCTTGAAGCAAAATTTTAGGAGAATGATGAATTAAGTAAAATAAATCGTTGGTTGACTCTCTTAAAAACTCCAAGAACTATAAAACCCTAGCCCAGCTACCATAATCCTCAGCTATACTACATATATGCACAATATCTCCCCTCACGTTTCTTGAAACAGATCGATCGAAAGAAATGGTGAGATCTGCAAAGATTAATAGTAATGAAGAAAAGGGGTTGAAGAAGGGACCATGGACGGCGGAAGAAGACCGGAAACTTGTGGATTATATGCAGAAGCAGAACCACGGGAAGGGAAGTTGGCAATTGCTCCCCAAGAAAGCAGGCCTCAACAGGTGTGGGAAGAGCTGTAGATTGCGATGGACTAATTACCTCAGGCCTGATATCAAAAGAGGAAACTTTTCTCCCGAAGAAGAACGAATCGTCATTCATCTACATTCGCTTCTTGGCAATAAGTACGTCTGTTTACTTGGCCCATAATTTTGGTTTATCGACCATGAACTTTGAAATTCATTATTACTATATTAAACTGAACGTACATCAATGTATCCAACTTTCTCTTAATGGTCACCAAATCCTACCAAAAGTACTTTGTGCTCATTGCATCTATCGCTAAGCCGCTTTTGTTTTGTTTTGTTTTGTTTTGTTTTTGTTTTTGTTTTTGTTTTTTGGGTAGTGTATATGATTGAGATTTTATCATTATCATTATCATTATATAGCTATTAGTGATATATATTGTAGCTTAAATCGATCTAAAATTATACAACTGATTAAGCATCATATTTTGATGGTTTTCCTAACAACGGGTTTAATTATAACATATTAACATGGTTTTTAACAATTGCACTAACTCTTATAAGTAATTGGAATCAGATGCATGATCTTAGCATGCAAGTGATATAAACTGTAGACTGGGTGTCGTTGTATTCAAAATAATATGTGTAATGAAAGTTTACATATTGCATTTGAAATTATAAATTAAAATTATCTCAAATGCATTAGAAAATAGTTTTTTAAAATAAAGTACAAGGATAATTTTGTAACTTTAAAGCAAACGTGTAAGCCAACGTGTGATCCTTTGTACATCAGCATAACCGGCCAAGACAAATTGCTTCCCGATGAATCACAGGTTAATTAATATTGTTTAAATGAACTCGTCAGCTTTCAGCTTAATTAATCGATCTACTCGGGAAGTTTAATTAATTTACAGTGATACAAATGAGCTATTACTTAATTTACTAAAATTATAAGTTTTAAAATATTCCCACGTAATCAAAACATAATAATTTTGGGCCTGTTGCATCAACTTATCAATTGCAAGTACTGTTTTCTGATATATATTTTAGGGAAAATAATTTTTTTGGTCCATTAACTTGTCCATGTTTTGGTTTTGGTCCATTAACTTTTTCGATTTGGGTTTGGGTACACTAACTTTGCATTTTTAGTGTTTTTTGGTCCAACTGCGTAAGTGTCAGCTTTTGATTGGTCCACGTCATCATTTTGGACCAATCAAAAGTTGACACGTGCGCAGTTAGACCAAAAAACACTGAAAATGCAAAGTTAATGTACCAAAACCTAAATCGAAAAAGTTAATGGACCAAAACCCAAAGGAGGTAAAGTTACTAGACCAAAAAACTTATTTTCCCTATATTTTATTGTTGCTCGTGAACTTAATAGTGATCCATGCATTGATATTTAATAAAACTAGTGAGTTTATAGGTGGTCTACCATTGCTACCCGTCTTCCAGGGAGGACGGACAACGAAATCAAGAATCATTGGAATACTCGTATCAGAAAAAAGCTTATACAATCTGGTATTGATCCGGTCACACACCAACCCATTACCGATATCGATTTTCTTCTTTCGAATTTGTATCCCCTTCGAAATTTGGCCAAGATTCAACTCCTCGAAAACATGATCCGACTCCTAAATCCAACCTCAACATTAATTCAGAATAATATTAATGGATCAGCTTTCTTGGATAGATCCCAAGTTCTTAACAATAAACTCCAGTTTGATGAAGTACTTTTTAAAGGGAATATTCCAGAACCATTGCCACTTCTGTCGACTGGGCAAGATTTTGATCAGCCCTTTTCTGGGGGAAATCAAGCCATTTTGGACACTTTTGGTTTTATGCACGACACCATAAATGCGGACGATTATTCTCTTCCGGCTTTAATTCCGGAGACACCTCAAATCTCCGGCACCTACAACACCATAAATGTTGCTAACAATGACCCAAACAACGACTTTTTGCGGAAGTTTATAGATGATCATGATGAAGTTGAAGCTAATGGTTTTTTCTGGGAAACTGTTCTTAGTGAACCATTTCCTCTGGTTCCCATGTAGATAAATGTATATATATGACTCAGTTCCTCAAAATGACACAAAGAATTAATAATTGAAATTGTCGTTTCACTCTTTCTTCTTTTTTTTTTTTTTTTATAAATGCATATCCACTCTTCATTTTTCAGACTCCGTCGTACTGTCCATATTTCTAAATTTATTAATTATAATAAATTTTTGAAAAATCCATACTTCTCAAAGTACCATAATAAAAGTTCCGGCATCGAGAGCCGCCCCTTCCTGTATGCAAAGGGAAGAATTTGAGAACATATAACGTGAAGTAATGTAGAAATGGCTCAACTAAAAGTCTGAGTATTGGTTGGGTAATAATTAGTTAGTTGTTTTCGTTTTCTTAGGAGCCGCTGACTAACGAATTAAAATGAAACATTATTTCGAAGCAAAATAAATTTTTTGGCATAATGCTTGTGTCACTTATGGTATTAGGTTTTCATGACATTGTAAGAATATATATATCATTGCACATACACCGCACCGCATATGAATAATATAATATATATATTTATTTATTTATTCCTGTAACTAATATATTTTTTTTATTTTTTTATCCTTTTGTTTTTCAAATTTATATTATTACAAGAAAAAAAGGTTAGGTTGACACTTTTTTAATGACATTTGTTAAACTGTGTCATTGATACATTGATTAAAAATCAAAATTTTAATAAAATAAAAATCAATGTTATCACGACATTTTTAATGAATGTAACAAAAGATCTTACTTTTCCCGCATCCGCTCCCAATTTTTTTCTCTCTCCCTCCGAGTTTTCTTTCTTACCGCCATGCCCCATCCATGATACATCCCTAATTTTTTTTCCTCTCTCCAACAATCTCATTGTTTTCCATTTCCCAGCGCGCGGGCCTGCCTCCTGTCGCCAAGCACCACCTTTTGCACCATTTGCCACCACCATCCTCACCCTAGATCTGCCCACTGCTGTTATTAATTCTTTCCTCTCTCATTGACTCGTAATCCGAAACCCTAGGTGGCAAGTTTATGTGTGTTCTATCTCTCTTATGGAAATTTACAAACAAATTCTTGTTGATTTATGTGATTTCAGGTGGTAAAGAGGTTGCAATCGAGATTAGGTAAAAATTTTACCAACCACAGAGTTTGAATGTCATATTTGATATTAAATGATCTATGGCTAACTTTAGTTTCTCATAGGAATGCCTAGTATAAGACTCGAAATGGTAGAAAAACTTTTTTTCGATTTTGAGATAAAAAAAATGTATAATGACCAATTGGAAGTACAAATCACGCAAATCTACGTACATACAAAAGAACAAGGTAATATATGTTATTTTTGGATTAATTAAGATGGGCATGGCTTATCATTGGATTTTGTGTCTGCTGAATAAATGTTGTGAAACTAATTATGTCACTACAAGAAAAACAATATATGCTGGCTTATAATTTATGACGATAAATCTATACAGCCAGAATCTGGCTAGCCAGAAAAAGTAGTTGGGGATTAATAATGATATTTACTCTTAACAAATGACTAATAAGCCCCTAATCATAATAGATTTATCCAGCTGCCTAATATGAATCCAGTCGAGAAATTTATTGGGAATTGTTAATGATATGTACTCATACGCCTTAATGATTCTGCTATTTCCTATGATGAATTTAAATATAACAAACTCACGACTCAATCCAACTCACAAAGATGCAGATCGAAAACAATGGAGAACAAAAACTTCAGAAACAGGGATTCTTTGATGGCCGAAATTTTTGGTTATGATGTTGAAAGTTTGTCCGAGCATAATTCTGGATTTGAACACCAGTCCAACTCACAAGAAGCAGACAGTATCCAGATTGAGGAAGGTTTGGCGAATAATTCAAATGTTGAAGACGGACCTTTGCTTGGTATGATATTTGATAGTGTTGATAGGTTGTTCATAGCTTATCAAGACCATGCACAACACAAAGGTTTTAGCGTTTCAAATAGAGCAGCTCACAAGGTTAATGGAGAAGAAAAGTATACAGTGATTATTTGTGATAGGGGTAGAAAATGTCGGTTCGAAAATTCTTCAAAAAGAATTAATTGCCCAGCTAGAATTAATGCAATCAAGAAAGAAAATTGGTGTTGGATGGTTTCGAAAATATGCGTAAACCACAACCATGATCTCGATCCTCAAATGTCAATTTTAATGCCAAGACATAGATCTTTGTCAGTGAACATGAAGAGACAGTTAGAAGCTAACGACATTGCAGGTCTCAGGCCATGCAAGAATATCAGGCTTCTAGAAGTTCAAGCTGGAGGACCAGAGAATTTATGATGTCTTCCTAAAGATTGCAGGATTTTATCGAGAACAGAAGAAGATTGAGACTTGGTGATGGAGATGCTGAGGCCATTCGCAAGCTTTTTATGAGAATGCAACAAAGGGATACGAACTTTTTTCATTTGATGGATGTTGATGACGAATGCAGACTATGTAATGTGTTGTGGATTCATCCCCGAAGCAAAGCTGCATATGAAGAATTTCATGATGTTGTAACCTTTGACACAACTTACCTTGTCAATAAATATAAGATTCCTTTTGCCACTTTTGTCGGCATCAATCATCATGGTCAGTCCATTTTATTAGGGTGTGCGTTGGTTACACATGAAGATGCAAGGTCATTCAAGTGGCTCTTCATGAATTGGCTTGAGGCAATGGGAAACATTCATCCTACCGCTAAATTAACTGACCAATGAGAGAGTATTAAAATTTCCCTAAGGGAAGTGATGCCAGACACTATTCATCGATATTGCTTGTGGCATATTCTGTCGAAAATACCTCAGAAGTTCAAAAATGTGGTTGATTTTGACAAGATAGTTGCTGAGTTCAAAGCAATGGTGTATGACAGCATCAAGATTGATACTTTTGAGAGTAAATAGTATGAATTTGTACGGAGTCATGGAATGGAAAGAAGTGAATGGTTGAGAACACTATACGAGGAGAGGGAAAATGGGTGCCTGTTAATTACTTGAATAATACTTTTTGGGCAGGTATGATTTATAGACAAAGAAGTGAGGGAATACATGCTTATTATGATGGCTATATTCATTATATGAGTACTCTGAAACAATTTGTTAAACAATATGAGATCGCTACAAGTAATAAGATTCAGAAGGATTTTCGTGCAGACTTTGAATCAAAGAGCAAAATAATTAAGTGCATATCACGGTTTGAATGGGATAAACAATTTCAAAGGTTATACACAAATTCTATTTTCAATTTAGTTCAAAAGAAGGTCAATAGGGTATTGTATTGTCATATTATTCCCCCAACTGAAGAGGAATCAATTGAAGCAGCAAATCAAGTTGGCATTGAAATATTCAAAGTTCTAGAGAGAAGCATAGTAAACAACTGGTACCACAAAGGTTTTACATACACTGTTGAGTTCAGACCGAATGGGGAGTATATAAATTGCAACTGCAGGAAGTTTGAATTCAAGGGAATTATTTGTTGTCATATTTTTAAGATTTTGTCCTTAAAAGAAATTCATACTGTCAATGAAAGATACTTGTTAAGGAGATGGAGGAAAGATGCCCCGAGACGACATTCAAATATATAATTTTTTGCCGGAGGTTATCCGCATATGACAGACGATTACAAGAAATTCCAAGAAGTTGAACGATGGTTTCAGGACTGTACCGATATATCTATCGGCAGTGGTGAGAAGATGGAGTTTGTTAAACCAAAGTTAATAAATTTGCATAAAGAGCTACTAAATTGGAATCCAATATTGACAACTCAATTTGATGGGACAGCAAGGTCATTAGAAAACATTCCGGAGGAACAATCAGTTGGAGGTACACCTGTGTTGGATCCTCCAGTTACCCGCCCCCGTGGTAGACCGAGGACTAATCGATTAATATCTGCAATTGAAGCTAATGCAGGAAGAGGAAGGAGAAATATTAGGGGCACAGGTGGTGGACGTCGTGGAGGCCATTCAGGGAGAGGTAGGAGAAATTATGCACACGAGATGGACGTGCTGGACTTGAATCAGCCAGTCATTGCTACACAAAGTAGCCAAGTCAATTAGTCTGTTATTTGAAATCTATCATAATTGAAAAACAATATTTTTAGCTAAGAAAAGCAAGATGATACGAGTAAAACACTTGAGCTGGCGACGATAAAGATTATAGAGCTTCTTCAATCAAACTTAAATTCGTATTAACCAGCTTGGTACATTAAATCTTGTTTTTTTTATGTAAAATAATTGAACATTTTGGTGATTAAAAACAAGATTTTGGTGATTAATCATATAAAACCAAACAAAGAACAAAATTTCACTTAATCAACCTTCTTTTGGATTTTTCTTATTTGAAGATGACTTTCGATCTGTACTGTAAAATCGATCTAGAAACGGCCAGTCATTGCTACACAAAGTAGCCAAGTCAATTGGTGTGTCATTTGAAATTTTTCATAATTGAAAAATGATCTTTTTGCCTAGAAAATCAAGATGATACGACTAAAGGAATTGAGATGATGACGATAAAAATAATACAGCTGCTTTAATCAAAGTATAATGTGTATTGAGCAGCATGGTACATTAAATTTTGTTTTGTAGATCAAATATTAGCCATACCATAATGTTTGAGCTTATCAAAAATAATTTATCTATTCCTTTATTTCTTCCCTTTTCTTTTCGAATGAGCTCCCTTAGCTTGTCCTTTTTTCCCACTTTTGGCATCACCAGCTTCATGTAGAATATCCAAGATTACAGTGAGCTGGGTACCAAACGTATCTGTCAATTCCTTAAATTTGGCTTCATTGTAAGCTTGAGCACTGTCAATTCTTCGGACAACTTCATGATTTGAGTTAATGTGCATTCGATGCATGTGTTGAATATCAGAAGATAATTGTTCAATCTTGTCCACAGCAGTTTGCTTGAAGGCAGCACTTTTGAATTGCGTGCAATGTCCAATTGAAGTTTAGAGACAATGTTGAATAGTTGATTGAACGTATCAGTAATCAACTCTGGCTGCATCAGATGAGTTTACTTCATAGTACATTTGTCTTGTTCAACCATTATCTCAGGAGCTTTCTGGGTAAAACTAAATCTTGAGATGTTTGAACTAGAGAGACTGGTGGAGTAGGCATGATCTCAATGGTCTCTATCTGATCAGATGAATATGAAGGAGCTTTTGAATCATCATCATCATCATCATCATCATCATCATCATTTGTAAGAGGATAGGAAACAATTGCTTGATCTCCTTTGGCTTCAGGGTACTTTTCATTCACTACATTTTTCTGGAGCATAGCAGGAATCAGATGAGAAATGGCATAAAATGGATCTGAAAAAGAAATTAATGCATCATTAGAAGAATTTTTTCGTTCAGGTATTTTATCTCGACGAAGTCCCTAACTGATTGGTCTGTACAAAACAATTGCAGTGGTTGGATCAAAATGAAGTTGATCCGAAGATGAAGTAGCTACTTGATGATCAACAATTGCATCAGATGGATGGGTGATTTCAGTTAATTCAATCTGATGATGATTATGGGATGAGATTTGTTGCAGAGGTGATGGTGGGGGTGAGAAATGGTGAAAAACAATCAAATCAGAGATAGAATCAAAGTTATCTGCTTCAAGAGTATTCTCTGATGACTGAACTGGAGCCGCTGAAGTTGAAGATGCTTCAATCGGAAAGTCCTGTCTCATCATCTGAGCAGTAGTAGCAAGATTAAATGCATCATTTTCCTGCTGACTAATCACAGCGGACTGATCAAAAGCATCCACTGCAGTTGCATTGAACTGTGCTCTTTTTTGTCTCAGACAGATACTCAGTAGGCTCTCCTTAACTTTTACAAGCACAAAATCTCTTCTTTGTAGGGCTAGAGAAATATCTTGTGTTTCGGTCAATCCTAGAATAATTTGTTCTATAGTTGCAATACTTGAAAACAATTTCCAAGAATTGATTTTTGAAAAGTGAATTTTTGTTCTGTGATCCACCCATTTGTCAAATAGTTTCATTCTATCATTGGCGGTGTGGTTCATATCTTGAATGGCTTTATTGATGGCATGCTCAGCACTTGAAAGAAAAGAGGATTCAATAAGAGTACTTGTATCTTGATTCAAAGGCTGAGAAAATCCAGATTGTAGGGTGATGATGTCCGTCTGGATCAGCGGTGGAATGATGTCAGACACCAAGGATAGAGGAATTTTCGGTAGTAGAACATGCTGGATTGGTGTAATTAGAGAAAAAGGTCTAAAAGACCTCTTCTTGTTCTGATGCTTTGGGGCAGCAATCATGGTAGCCAAAGTCACTTGATCTGACTCTGATTCTTCATCACATGAAAATTCAATGATGAGTTTCCTTTTAATCGACTTTTTCTTTAGGGCATTGGGCTTTTTAGTTGGTGTGGGACTTGGAGCTTCATCTGCAAGCGTTTTTGATGTTGCTTCAACAGTGAGATCTTCAATCTCATATTCATCTGTTGTGCTTCTCTTGAACACAATCACCTGTTTGGCCTTATACACTTCAATTGCTCTCTCATTTAGTGTCTTGTGAGGATGCAAAGCAGAAGAGGTACCCAAATGAAAATTCAAATTGTTCAATAGTTCCCCAATTTGAATAGAAAACCCTTGAGATTGAACCGTGGGTATGGTGATCATATTCATGAAACTTTAAAAAGAACAGCATACCAATTTACCAATGTTCTAGTTGAAATAGCTACCATGAGTTCAAATTTTTCAGTAGTAATCGCATCAAAAGAACCTGCTTTCGCCAGAAGGGATTTTCCCACAATATCGTGAAGTAATCTGAATTCCATCTTCAGCTCTTTCTTTTTTCATGGGATTTTAATAGGCTGAGAAGTCATTGAGTACATCAACTTTATCTGCTCTCTTTTTTCTTCTGTAATGTCCGAGAAATTAGTAATCCCTTGTTTTGGCAGATTGAAATTGGATGCAAATATATTAGCATTAATGCGGACAAACTCTCCACCAATTGAACAGGTGATTTCTTCTTCTTCCACTTTAGCAGTCTGAAGAATTTTGGAATAGCTTGCTTGTAAATATTTTTTCGACCTTCCAAAAATTTGCGAAGTCCCGAATCTTCTAGAGTGCAAAACATTTCCACCATTCCTTGATCGAGTAGGTCGTATACTGTGTGGAAATCAATTAGAAGAACATTTTGTGTAATTGAAGACATTAATTCCTGCAATCGAGATTAATATGTGAAAAGAAAAGGTGTTCTTTCGAATGAAATTAGGTTTTGAGATTGTAAGTGTTGTGAAGACAGCAGATGAAAGTTTTAACTGATGCCCAAATTTGTGAATTGATGACGTAATCATTTTTGAATTTCAAAATGTGCATATTTGTACTGTACGCGGTAAAGTAAAATAATATTTTAATAAAGAAAATTGGGATACAAAACGTCAAATCACTTTAGCTGTCGAAAAAATAAATAAATTTAACCTTACATATTATAAATACCACATCATAAGATCAATATTCCGATCATCTTCCACACGCAAAATATAAGAAAAAATTATGGATAAAGCAGGGTCGTCTATAAGTTATGAAAGAATTAGGGAGATTTACTTTGAGGAACGCCAGAACCAGCTGCAAGATTTCGTCTTTAATGAGACGATGAAGACCTGGTTCAAGATAGAGGAACTGCGCATGTACCACACTGCTCCTTTTCCACCTTGCAAGGAACAGGACGCCAGAGAGCTCTTCTACAGAAAGCAGAAGTACAAGGACTGTCTGAGGTCTGACAAAGATGAGTCCATCTTCACTTTTGAAGGTGTACTCTATCTGCTTCTTTCAAAGGAAGAGCAGATCCTCACTCATCTTCTCAACTCAGGTAAGTTTGAGAATGTTTCTGCTGAGCCACTCTCTGCGTGGCTTAAGGAATGGCATAAGGAGGTAGGAATTAAGAGAAATATGTATGATCCTACCATGTAATCAAGTTTCTATTATGAATGAAGTATTTTGTCACGATTTTTGTGTGTTTATTCGATGAAGTATATCATGAAAATGATTAACAGATTTGAATTAGATAAAATTTGACTTTCCAAATGTAAATTTTGTATCCAGATAAGAAATCACATAAAATTGATCTGTCGATAATGAAATAACTAGAAACATATCAGATCGAATCAAAATAGATGTTTTATTTTTGTATCATACATAAGCAATTTTGAATTAATAAAATAAAATTAGTAATGGTAATTAAGGTTCATGTGTCTAAATGACGCGGTAAAAAAATTAGTTATTAATATTTTATTTACTCATTGGGAATATAAAACGTCTATCACCGCCTATATAATGTAATTATTACACACTTTAATCATACGCATCAAATCATAGAAAGAAAATGGACAAGGCAGGACCTTCTGTGGAACGCGAGTACAGCTTGATGAAGGAAGCCTATACTGAAGACAAAATGGTGCAGATTGAAGACTTTGTCTTCAAAAAAATAATGGGGACGTGGCTCAAAATCGAGGAGCTACACATGTATCATAATGCTCCTTTTCCGCCGCGCAAGGAGGAGGATGCTCGAGATATTTCCTTTAGGAAGGGGAAATACAGGTGTTAGGAATCAATCCAAAATTTGGTTATCGAGAATTCACCAAGCAAAACGAAACACACAGATAAGAACAATAATCCCAGAAACAGATAAAACCAACGCACACAGATCAAACTCAAACACTCACGCGAAAGCAATAAACAACGCAAGTATTTACGTGGTTCGGCAATGAATTTGCCTACGTCAACGGGAGAGCAACACAACACTTTTATTAATCACCAACAGAACAACCCAAGCTCAAGAACAGAGCTTATTACAGAGATGGACAACGAAAACCTCTCAAGCTAGATACAGGCTCAATTCAAGCTTTTGATACTTGAATTCTTTCCGTCACAATCTTCGCTTGTTTCTCTCCTCCGAAATCTCTCTTTTCTTCTCTCAATATATTCTGAAGAATTTGATTTTCTGTTTTTTTTTTTTCGTTTCGGCCAGCTTCCATCTGCTTATATAGAGAATTAGACCGACTTTCATCTTGGTCTTTAGGTCAACAGTAATTTATGACCCAATTAAAAAGTCAACATGGTCCAGCCCGATAAGTCTTCATTCATCATTTTGATCTTCCCTTGTATTTCGATCTGCATCGATCTGCCTGCAAGCGTATAGCTTTTTGGACACTTCATCTGACTTCTAACCAAGTCACAATACTCAAGCAATCTATCTGCATGAACTCATCCGAAGACTCGTCTGACCATCACATCGATCTGATCCCAGTATACGATCTGGCCATGAACTCATCTGATCACCAAGCTCATCTGATCTGTACTATTCGATCCGATCTCTTCTCTATACCCATTCAATCTGATAGAAGCATACTTCAACAATCTCCACCTTGATTCTTTCAGAAGGAATGCTGCTCTCCATCCTAGCCGCCTTGGCTAATTTCCAATCACCGCATTAACTAAGTCCAAACATTTCTTGAACTTAGCATACGACAGTGACTTAATCATAGCATCTGCAGGGTTTTCTTCTGATGCTATCTTCACAAGGATCACATCTCATTTTTCAATTACAACTCTCACAAAATGCATTTTCACGTCTATGTGTTTCGATCGTTCATGATAGACTTGGTGTTTCGTCAAGTGTATTGCACTTTGATTGTCACAGTGTACTAAAACTTGATCTTGTTTTACACCCAACTCCGCTATCATCCCTTTTAACCCCAATCCTTCCTTTATGGCCTCAGTCACAGCTACGAATTCTGCCTCAGTGGTAGAAAGAGCAACCAATGACTGTAAATTAGACTTCCAGGTCATCGTTGTGCCATAAAAGGTGAACACATAACCAGTCAACGACTTTCTTGTGTCTAAGTTCCCAGTAAAATCTGAATCCACATATCCAACTACCGGATCAATCCCATCTTGCTGTTTCTCAAACTTCAATCCCAGCCTAGTTGTGTTTATGAGATATCGGAGAATCCACTTCAAAGCTTCCCAATTATATGTTCCTGGATTAGCCATAAATCTTGACACTACACTGATTGTGTATGCCAGATTAGGCCTACTACACACCATTCCATATATGAGACTCCCCACTCCACTAGAATATGGAATACCAGCCATCTTCATCTTGTCTTCCTCACTTTCAGGTGACTTATTCGCAGATAGCTTCAAATGCTGTCCCAGATGGGTCAAAACAGATTTTGCATGATTCATATTATACCGCAGAACAACCTTCTTCAAATAGTTATTCTGACTCAGATGAATCTCTTGTCTTTTTCTGTTTCTCACTATGTCCATGCCCAGAATTCTATTCGCTTAACCCAGATCTTTCATCTCAAACTCTGTGTTGTGCTGTTGTTTCAAGGATGATATCTCTGTCCTACTTTTACTTGCGATCAAGATATCATCAACGTAAATCAGTAGGTACAAGATAACCTACCCATCATCCTTCTTCAGATAGACACATCTGTCATATTGGATTCTCACAAAACCAATATCAATCATGAACTCATCAAACCTCTTGTTCCACTGCCTAGGACTCTGCTTTAGCCCATACAATGATTTTCTCAGTAAACAGACTTTGTTCTGGGTTTTCTGATGTATGAAGCCCTTTGGTTGTTCCATATAAATGGTTTCTTCCAGGTCACCGTGTAGAAACGCAGTTTTCACATCCATCTGCTCAAGCTCCAAGTTGAGCTGGTTCACCTGTGCTAACATAATCCGGATGGAACAATGTTTGACCACTAGAGAATAGACCTCATTAAAATCTATCCCTTCTACTTGACCAAAACCCTTTGCAACCAATCTTGCTTTATACTTAATCTGATCTGTACCAGGAGTTCCTTCCTTCTGTTTATAGATCCACTTGCATCCCAATGTCTTTTGATGCTTCGGTCTGTCTACTAGCTTCCAGGTTTGGTTTTTCTCAAGTGAGTTCATCTCTTCATTCATAGCTTCAATCCACTTGTTTTTCTGTTTACTCACCATAGCTTCATCATAAGTATTTGGCTCTGAATACTCCACCTCCTCAACTACTGTCAGTGCATACCAAGCCAAATCAGCTTCACCAGACCTCTTAGGAGCTCTGATCTCCCTTCTGGTTCTGTCCCTTGCAAGATTATAAGTTCTTAAGTCCTCTTTTGGATCACTCGCTGTCATATCATCATTTTGCATCTCATCTGCCTCTTCATCTGGCACAGAAGGCTCCACCTCAATCGGTAGTTTATCATTCACACTGATCTGACTGTCCTTTCCATCTGTATTCATTTTATATCCCAGTTTGGATTCATCAAACTTCACATCCCTGGTGTTGAAGCACTTTGGACCTCTTGAATCCAAGTTCCAAACCTTATAACCCTTCACACCATCCGGATACCCAATGAATATACATCTGACTGCCCTTGCTTCCAACTTGTCCTGTTTCAGATGAGCATATGCTAGACATCCAAATACCCTCAAGTTTGAGTAGTCTGTAGGTGTTCCACTCCACTTTTCCATTGGTGTCTTGAAACCAATCGCACTGGATGGACACCTATTGACCAAATAGCACGCAGTAGATAATGCTTCTCCCCAGAAGGACTTAGGAAGAGAAGCATTGATCAACATACATCTGACTCTTTCCAGAAGAGTTCTGTTCATTCTCTCTGCCAGACCATTTTGTTGTGGCGTTCCTGCCACTGTTCTGTGTCTGGTAATGCCTTTCTCCTTGCATAGCTTGACAAACTTATCTGATAAGTATTCCAGCCCATTATCTGTTCTCAGGTGTTTCACTCTTTGATCACTCTTGTTCTCAACTGCCAACAGCCATTCTCTGAACTTGTCATAAGCTTCATCCTTATTCTTTAAGATGAATATCCATACTCTCCTTGAGTAATCATCTATCAAAGACATGAAGTATCTGCCTCCACCATGAGTTTCTGTCCGAGAAGGACCCCATAGATCTGAATGAATGTAGGCCAATGGTTGCTCAGTTGTGTGACTTCCTTGACCAAATGATACTCTTTTAGATTTCCCAAGAGCACAACTATCACACAGCTCAAGTGATTCGATCTTATCTCCACCTAACAGACCCTGTTTAGACAGCTCATATAATCCCTTCTCACTTACATGTCCAAGCCTCAGATGCCATAGATTGGTTCTGTCTTGCTGTTCCTGAATACTTGTTGTACTTCCAATAATCGTATCACCTTGTAGTACATAGAGGAGGTTCCTTTTGACAGCCTTCATCACAACAAGAGATCCTTTTGACACTCAGATACTGCCTGCTCCTGATTTGAATGAATATCCCTGAGCATCAAGCATTCCCAATGATATCAAGTTTCTCTTCAAATCGGGCACATACCTCACTTTGGTGAGTACTCTGTCGATCCCATCATACATCCTTATTCTGATATTTCCAGAGCCTTTTATCCTGCATGATTGATTATTTCCCAACAGTACCATACCCTGATCTGATTCCTCCAATTTTTCAGACCAAGATCTTATAGGACACATGTGAAAGGAGCATTCTGAATCCAGTATCCACTCGTGGTTTTGATCACCTTTAGAAACCACCAATACTTCTGCTGAGTCATATCCATCTGTAGTTATGGCCAGAGTACCATCATCCTTTGGTTTTTCCTGTTGCTTCCCTTTTATTTCAGGACAATCTCTTCGCAGATGTCCAACCTTCTGACAGGCATAGCACTTCATATTACCCAAGTTTTTGTTCTGGTATCTTCCTTGACTCTTTGATCTGGACTTTGGCCTGTATTTCCCACTGGATGTCCTCTTATCACTTCTGCCCCTCGCCGTAAGACCTTCTCCATGTGATTTAGTGTTTGTGTTCGATTTTCTCTGAAGTTTCATGGATTGAATAGCAGACATAACTTCTTCCAATGTTATCGTCTGTTCTCTTCCATATAGCAAAGCATCCCTGAAATTTTCATATGCTTTAGGAAGAGCATTCAGAAGTATCAAAGCTCGATCTTCATCCTCAAGCTTTACTTCAATATTCTCCAAGTCATCCAATATCTTGGTGAATTCTTCGATCTAGTCTTCAAGGTTCTTCTCATCCTTAATCAAAAAGGAATACAATCTTTGTTTCATGTACAGACGATTAGCCAGGGATTTCGTCATGTATAAATTTTTGAGTTTGAGCCACACCGCCGCTGCAGATTCTTCTCTGGCCACCACCCGAAGAGGTCTATCTCCCAGACAGAGAATAATTGCACTGTGTGCTTTCTCGAGCAATTCATCCTTGTTCTTTATCTCATCGGACATCTCCTCCTTCTTCTTAAGAGCCTCCACCAATCCTTGTTGTATCAGGATTGCACGGATCTTAATCCTCCAGAGTGAGAAATCGTTCTTTCTCATAAACTTCTCAATATCAAACTTCATTGATCCCACCATCTTTGCTTGGTTCCCACAGACGGCGCCACTTGTTAGGAATCAATCCGAAATTTGGTTATCGAGAATTCACCAAGCAAAACGAAACACACAGATAAGAACAATAATCCCAGAAACAGATAAAACCAACGCACACAGATCAAAATCAAACACTCACGCGAAAACAATAAACAACGCAAGTATTTACGTGGTTCGATAATAAATTTGCCTACGTCCACGGGAGAGCAACACAACACTTTTATTAATCACCAACAGAACAACCCAAGCTAAAGAACAGAGCTTATTACAGAGATGGACAACGAAAACATCTCAAGCTAGATACAGACTCAATTCAAGCTTTTGATACTTGAATTCTTCCCGTCACAATCTTCGCTTGTTTCTCTCCTCCGAAATCTCTCTTTTCTTCTCTCAATATATTCTGAAGAATTTGATTTTCTGTTCTTTTTTTTTTTCATTTCGGCCAGCTTCCATCTGCTTATATAGAGAATTAGACCGACTTTCATCTAGGGCTTTAGGTCAACAGTAACTTATGACCCAATTATAAAGTCAACATGGTCTAGCTCGATAAGTCTTCATTCATCAATTTGATCTGCCCTTGTATTTTGATTTGCATCGATCTGCCTGCAAGCGTATAGCTTCTTGGACACTTCATCTGACTTCTAACCAAGTCACAATACTCGAGCAATCTATCTGCATGAACTCATCCGAAGACTCGTCTGACCATCACATCGATTTGATCCCAGTATACGATCTGGCCATGAACTCATCTGATCACCGAGCTCATCTGATCTGTACTATTTGATCCGATCTCTTCTCTATACCCATTCAATCTGATAGAAGCATACTTCAACAACAGGGATTGCTTGGGTGCTGAGAAAGACGAGAACATCTTTACTGACGATGGTGTGCTCTATCTGCTCCTTGGGAAAGAGGAACAGACTCTTTCTCATCTTCTGAACTCAGATGAGCTTGAGAAGATGGCTGGTCACCGATTGTGTGCGTGGCTTAAGCGGTGGCGTCGTATTGTAGGTTTCGAGAAAAGAATGTACGCTCCTACTATGTAATGTTTATCAATTATGAATGAAAAATTTTGCTTCAATTTACATAATATTTTGTACATCAAGTACCTTTAAAGTTGCAAATTTCTTGTGCTAGTGATAAAAATTGAGCTGATAATTGATGATGATAAAAATAATTTATCTCACATAATCAGACTAAAATTGACCCACTTAAAATTGATATGCTGAGAATGAAGTAATTGAAATCATATAAACATAAAATAAGAGTTTCATATAAGTAAAAAAAATCAATTCGTACAAAAATAGATTTCCCATTCAACAGCCATTGTCCAGTATGACATGAAAGAGACCAGTTCATCTGATGTTGTGCATTTAAAATCTGTTGATTGAGTGATTTTTTTTCCAGTACTTGAAGCTCTTTTATAAGCTTCAAATGAAAAACACTTTCAGAAGTAAAGATGTCTTCATAATTGGATGTATCAATACGTTGTTTGAATTTCTTCTCATTCCTAGCTAGCCTCTGTGCTATGGCCAGTGGATATGGATTGACTATATGAGTCTTCATCATCTTCACCTTGGCCTCGAGAGATATCAACTTCTGTTCAACAATTGTCTCGTACTATTTTACAATTGCTTCCATGATTACTTGGCTAAGAACTTACTGATGTTAAAAAATAACTTTTTATTTGTATCTATTAATAGATCTCGATAGAGAATGTGAATAGTTATTCACGCTGATCATTTTCAAGATCTCAATAGAGAATGTGAAGAGTTATTCACGCTGTATTAAATTCTTTGATAACCGATAAATGGAAGAAGATTTTTGAGAAATATAGTTGGAGACATTAAAGAATTTTGAAAACAAACGATAAAAATACATTAATAAAATAGTTTAAAAAGAAGGTACTAATAACTTAACATACATTAAAATTATAATATCCGAAGTAATTTATGGTACCATTAAAATCATAGTGATCTGATGAAATATTTGATCTCATCTGAATAAAATAATTGAGCTGAGCAGGTCAAAGAATATTTGAGCTGCGACAATCAAAAAATAATTGTGACATAACAAATTTTTTTTTTTTTTTCAGATAGAAGGTACTAATAATTTAATTTGCGTTTAAAATATAATATCCAAAATATCTTATGGTTCACTTAAATTCAAACCAATGTGATGAAATATTTTATTTCATTCGAAAAGAATAATTGAGCTGACCACGTCAAACAAATAGTTTAGCTGCGGAAATCAAACAATAATTAAGACATAATAATATTGTAAACAAAAACTGTATACAGACATTATGATTTACATTGTTTAAAATGAAGGTAATAATATCTAAAATTATTTTTGGTTAACTATAAAAAAACAAACTGATCTGATGAAATATTTGATTTCATCCGAAAAGAACGATTGAAACAAACATGTAAGCATAATTTACAGTCATGTGTCTGCATATTTATGCGTAAGTTTAAAATTTTGAAAAATTAAAAACTGCAACACAGGCGGTAAATTAAATATTTTTTTTAAATGAATATTATTTGAATTGATTTCACCTTTTAGAACTCGATTGATAAGCTCAATTCGTTTCAGTCATTAAGCTCATTTTGTGGCTAAATAAAGAATCTCAATTTCATGTTTTATTAATTTAATTTTTTAAATAAATAAATAAAGAGGGTTGGACGTTGTTTCAATGGCTTCTACACTCAAAACACTAGTCATTTGATCTGATTACATAGTTTTAGCATGAATATGAGCTAGAGTTTTATCAGAACAAGCTGATAAGCTCAATTTCGTATGTCTTATAAGCTAAATTTGCATATAAATTAATCGGGCTTAACGAAACCATAAAATAAAATTTCATTCATTGCTAGACCATATTGTTTCAATGGCTAATACATTCACTTCATCCATGATTGAAAATAAATTTATTTTCCATAAGAGCTATCGGAAACCACAATCACATCGATAGGTTTACGAGCAAATTCTTTTAACACGCATTCTAGAAACATATCATATGTCTTAGGGAGAGGATAGTCCTCGAGTAACATGTCCCTGACGTATTCCTCTGTGGTGTCTTTGAAAATCCTGATCATAAACTCCTTCACCTCTTCCTTCAGCTCTTTCATTTCCTCCGTCAGCTTCTTATGTTCCTACCTGAGATTAATTAGATACAACGCCTCCATGCTTTTCGGCGATGGAGGAACAGACCATTTGTTATTTTGAAATTTCTTTATTGGTGTTTTATGTGCCATTTTCGTAAAGGCGAATGGCAAGATCTATGATGAATTGGTATATGACACAAGAAGTTTAAATAGGAGAATTTCTGACGCTTTGATTATCTCAACAATCCCATATTTACAATGTGTCTTGGAATGGAGAAATAGTTATGGATATTAATTCGTATGCCCAAGGGCGGAGGCGGACGGAGGCACATATAGTGCTACCCATGCTTTAGCCTGGTTGGCCCATTTTTTATTTTTTTATTTTTTATGAGTTCTATATATTTTTATTATAAATAATTTGCGTGTTATTTCTAGACAAATGCTATATTAGACCAGGAAATTAAATTAACAAAAATAAATAGCGTGTCATTTAGCCCATTTTAAAATGAAGTAGACCATATGTTTTAATTGAATTTAACTTTTATCTTTATCAATTATCAATCTTCGTCTTTTAATAATGTTATCATAACATATGCCAGATTAAGTTCGTGACAAACCCGATTTCTTCGACGTATCAGTTATAGTGATATTGTAACATATGCCACAGAAATTAAATTATACTTCTTCAAAGTACATATACAAGACGAACATGAGGGTAAACGTCGCTACTCTATCAATAAATTCATGCAAGTAGGACCGAAACCTTTGGTGGGAGGCGAGAATCCTGAGCAAGCAAGAAGTTGGATGTCTAAACTCGAGAGTACTTTTCGTGCTTTCGATTGCACTGAGGATCAGAAATTGGAAGTTCTAGAATTTGTTCTAGAAGATCGAGCACGTTTTTGGTGGGATGTCAAAGCTACTCAGGCACGTACTGAGAGAGGACAGGTGACTTGGGGAGATTTCTGTCAGCAGTTCCAGAAACTGTATTTTCCTCCAGCTGTTTGTCAGGCACGATCGATGGAGTTGCTTACTCTGAGGCAAGGATCAATGACTATTGATCAATATCAGCAACGATTTCTTGATCTGCTACCTTTCAGTCCTCATATCAGTACCAGTGATGCATCAAAGTATGATATCTTTCTGCAAGGTTTGAATCAAGATATTTACTCACAAGTTGTCGTCTGTGATGATCTGACATCTTATGAGACTTTGGTGAACCATTGCCGTCTGGTGGAGACCAGCAATAGGAGGGCACAGTTGATGATGCCAGGACAGCCTAGTGGATCTTTTGAGCCTAGAGCTCAATCTGTTGTGCAATCTGGACCTATATCTTCTTCTACTCCTACTACTTTGTCTGGTTCTCGCGGTTCACGAGGTATGTTCCGTTTTGGGAAGAAGAAGAAGAAGGAGGAGTTTTGTAGCCATTGTGGAGGAAAGCATCCTGCAGCTTCATGTCGGAGAGCTACTGGTGCTTGTTATATTTGCGGTCAGCAGGGACATCTGCGGAGAGATTGTTCTCAGCGCATGGGTTCTGCTAGTGGATCGGGATCACAGGTTGGATCTCAGGCTTCTACTTTTCCATGACAGCAGCCAACATCATAGAGTTCTTCTGGTTACCGTCCACAGTCTCAAGGGCAGGTATTTGCTCTGTCTCAAGAACAGGCTACTGAGGGAAGAGATCGCATGTTGGCAGGTACCTTTTTGTTATGTGGTATTCCTGCACTTATTTTAATTGATACTGGAGCATCGCATTCCTTTATTTCTAGTCGTTTTGTTAAGAGACATAGATTATCTTATGTATCATTAGATATGGATTTAGTTGTATCTACTCCGCTGGAGCAGGAGATAGTAACTAAGCGTCTAGTGATGGGTTGCCTTCTAGAGTTTGAGGGTAATACGTTATCGGCTAATTTGATGATATTATCGATGACAGATTTTGACTGTATTTTGAGAATAGATATGCTGACTTTGTATCACGCTACTGTGGATTGTTATCAGCGTCTGGTACAGTTTCATCCTGCTGAGGGTGATAGCTGGTATTTTTATGGTGAGGGTGCGCGACCTCCGATGCCACTTGTTTCGGCTCTGAAGGCATGCCATGTCTTGGAGTCAAGTGGGGAGGGCTACCTCATCTATGCAGTTGATATGTCCATGAATTGTACGGTTATTGATCAACTACCGATATTCAGTGAGTTTCTTGATGTATTCCCTGATGAGATTCCTGGTTTTCCTCCGGTTCGAGAGGTTGAATTTGGTATTGATTTAGTACCAGGAACTACGCCTATATCCCGAGCACCTTATCGTCTGGTGCCGTCGGAGATGAGAGAATTGAAACAGCAGTTACAGGATCTGCTTGATAAGGGATATATTCGTCCGAGTGTTTCTCCGTGGGGAGCACCTGTTTTATTTGTCAAGAAGAAAGATGGATCGATGCGATTATGTATTGATTACAGGTAGTTGAATCGTGTCACCATCAAGAATAAGTATCCTTTTCCGCGGATTGATGATCTTTTCGATCAACTACAGGGTACTTCTGTCTACTCCAAGATAGATCTGAGATCTGGATACCACCAGATGCGAGTACGGGACTCATATATTTCTACGACTGCTTTTAGGACCAGATACGGGCATTATGAATTTTTGGTTATGCCATTTGGTTTGACGAATGCACCGGCAGTCTTTATGAATCTGATGAATCAAGTATTTCGAGAATATCTAGATAGATTTGTCATCGTCTTCATTGATGATATTCTTGTCTATTCTCATGACAAGAATGAGCATGCACAGCATTTGAGGATTGTATTGCACACGTTACGAGATAAGCAGCTGTATGCGAAATTGAGCAAGTGTGAATTCTGGCTTGATCGGGTAGTGTTTCTCGGTCATGTGATTTCTAATGAAGGAATATCTGTTGATCCTAGTAAGATAGAGGCAGTGCTGAACTGGTCTCGTCCGACGACGGTTGCTGAGATACGTAGTTTCTTGGGTCTAGCTGGATATTACCGTCGGTTCATCGAGAATTTTGCACAGTTAGCCAGACCTTTGACACAGCTTACACGAAAAGATGTTTCTTTCATTTGGACTTCGGATTGTGAGGAGCCATTTCACGAGCTGCGTAGACATCTTACTACTGCACCTGTGCTAGCTCTACCTTCTAGATCAGGAGGATATGTTGTTTTCACTGATGCCTCTGGTCAGGGGTTAGGATGTGTTCTGACACAGCATGGACATGTTATTGCCTATGCTTCTCGACATTTGAAGACGCATGAGAATAATTATCCAGTGCATGATCTCGAGTTAGCCGCCATTGTATTTGCGCTCAAGATCTGGAGGCATTATCTTTATGGCGAGAAATTTGAGATATTTACGGATCATAAGAGTTTGAAGTATTTATTCACTCAGGCGGAGTTGATTATGAGACAGAGATGCTGGATGGATCTTCTGAAGGATTATGATTGTGAAATCAAATATCATCTAGGTTCTGCTAATCTTACTGCAGATGCTTTGAGTCGGCAGGTGAGACTGTCTGCACTTCAGACTAATGAAATATCTCATATGATACAAGAGTGTTGTTCATTGAGTTTTACGCTCAAGCACAAGAAAGGGAGAAATGGGATTCGATTGTATACTATTTTATCTGAGCCAGCATTGTATTCTCGGATCAGAGATGCTCAGATATCTGATGTTAAGACTCAGCGTTTGGCACGTCTAGCCAATAGGGTTAATACATCTGGATTCCATTTTCAGGCAGATTGATTATTATGCTTATCTAATCGAGTGTTTGTACCTAATATTGCGGAGCTCAGGAATGATATTCTTTCTCAAACTCACAGGAGTCGATTATCAGTTCATCCTGGAAGCATGAAAATGTATAAGGACTTGCGAACTAGATTTTGGTGGAAGGGGATGAAGCATAGTGTGTATCAATTTGTTTCTCGATGTTTGGTTTGTCAACAGGTCAAGGCTGAACACCGACGACCAGGTGGATTACTGCAGAATCTTGAGATTCCCGAATGGAAGTGGGAGCACGTGACTATGGATTTTGTCACCCACTTACCTATGACTTCACGTCAGTGTGATGCTATCTGGGTCGTTGTTGACCGTTTGACGAAATCAGCACACTTTATTCCTTACAACCGGGAGTATTTTTATGATCGCATGGCACGCTTATATGTCCAGGAGATAGTGCGATTACATGGGATTCCAGTAAGCATAGTCAGTGATAGAGACACGCGATTTACCTCACATTTCTGGGGTAGTTTTCAGTAGGCGTTGGGTACCACTTTGAGTTTGAGCACTGCATATCATCCGGAGACTGACGGGCAGTCAGAGCGGATGATTCGTACTTTGGAGGATATGCTACGTTCTCCTGTTATGGACTTTGGCTTATCTTGGCAGGATCAGTTACCTTTGATCGAATTTGTCTACAATAACAGTTATCATCGTAGTATTGATATGGCACCTTTCGAGGCATTGTACGGTCGACGGTGTCTGTAGTAACCCGCATTTCTGATTAGTGATTAAATGAGTAATTAATCACGTGATCATGTTTAGATTAAGTAAAACATGATTAAGTAAGTTCCTGTTGGGATAACGGACTTCAGAAATGGATTCAGAGCACTCGAATTAATTGAATTGGTTCAGCAGGATCGGATGGTTCGAAGAGGACGTCCAGACGATCCGAAGAGGATCGGAAGCTCCATGCCAGGATCGGAGGCTCCGATCGAGTTCGGACGCTCCGTCGTCAAGTTCGGAGGCTCCGATCTGGACTAGGGCACACGTCATCGTTTATGTCAGCAAGGTAACGTCATGGCTGACGTAATACTGAGCGATCGGATGCTCCAAAGGTGCGATCAGAGATTCCGATCGAGTTCGAATGGTCCGAACCGGGTTTGGAGGCTCCGAACGTTGCCTATAAATAGAGGGTCCGAGAATTCATTTTCTCGCACCAATTCCCTCTCTTCTCTCTCGATTCCTAAGCCTTCTAACTCAGATCTAGGGAAATCTATGCATCCTACGGGGAATCCGGAAGTGGCTTAGTGATCTAGACGTCGTCGCGGAGCTACGGCCTAGTTTTGAGGCTATCGTCAGCAAAGGGCTAACGACGGACGCAGGTATAGCTTGGGCATCCTAAAAATATTTAAGAGTATGCAATAGCTTAATTAAGGCTTTTAGAGCTTAATTGTTGATGCATGGATATTTGCATTGTAGTAGCTAGTAGACTGGACTAGTAGGCTTGGAGTCTAGACCAGCAGAGCTAGGTTTGACTAGCAGTGTTAGAGGTATGTAAGTACTGATCGAGATAGCCGGCATGATATATTTGCTTATATGTTGCATGAGTATGTGCTATATGTTTTATCATGTTTTAGCATGTTTTACCGTCTTAGCACATACATGATTTTACGTGTGACTGCATCCGAAGAGATGTGAGTCATTGACAGTCTCCATAGGGAACAATGATCTCATTTTGGACTCGAGTCAGGTATGACAGTTTCCATATGGGACTTGTATCCTGTTTTGGATTTGGGTCAGGATGGGGTTGGTTCAGCCCTGATATGGAATATACGAGTACCCCGCGGAGTAGCTCTCTAGCCGGTACTGTATATTCCCGGCGCCATGAGAAAGTGTTTTCACTTGAGTTTTAAATCATCTGTATGCGCATATTTGTATTTATATCATTGCTTCGTATTGAGCGTTCTAGCTCACGCCCCTGTGTTTGGGTATTCGTTGTGTACCTTGTGGCGGGGCAGGTTTGAGGCTGGACGATTCAGGCGGCTCCCAGCAGGATTGAGCTTTGGAGAGTCCAAGGTTGTAGAGGGTAGGGATTTATTTACCCTGAACCTTCGATTTGGTTGTATAACAGCATTTATACACTTGTGATAGCGTCGGTTGTATTCTGCCGATTGGATTTGTTGTATTTTAATTATCCGCACTTTACGCTTTAAGCTTTATTGCGTGCGCTTTTACTATAACTCTGATTAGGTAGTGGATCCGGGTTGGGTCACTACAGTTTTGGTATCAGAGCAACGCATTGCACTGGGAATATCGTAAAGCGGATTAAGTAATTATCTGTTCTTATGTAACAGATGGCAGATTACGACGAGAGTCACGGTAGCGTAGACGGCGGTCGTTGGGGCGATCCGGACGATCGTAGACATCGGGGACAGCCCGAGGAGCGCAGGCGAGTAAGCATGCGTAGATTCAAAGAAGTTAGCCCGAAGCCTTTGACGGGTGGTGAGACAGCCGAAGAGGCGGAGGATTGGATGGAGAGGATGGAGCAGTGCTTCGAGGAGTTCCGTTGTACGGCTGAGGATAGGATGGAGATTCTTGCCTTTATGCTTGAGGGCAGAGCGAGGAAGTGGTGGAGATCTACTTCCGCACCGTTCATAGCAGCCAGAGGTGCAGCTACTTGGGTGGAGTTCCGTACTGCTTATCAGAGATTTTATTTTCCTCCGGTTCTCGTCAGACAAAAGCCAGTGAGTTGTTGAGTTTGCGACAGGGGACGATGACGATCGAGGAGTACCAGCAGAAGTTCTTTGATCTGCTACCCTTTTGTCCTCATATTTCTGATAGTTCTATGGCGAAGTTTGATCATTTTCTTCAGGGGTTGAACCCTGACATTCATCGTATGGTTGCTGTGGGCGGCGATGGGACTTACGAGGATTTGGTGGACCGTTGTCGCCAGGCTGAGGACAGTATTCAGAAGAACAGGGGACTTTACTCTTCTTCTTCCAGGCCAGCGAGCTCTAGTCCTTTGGGTTCGAGAGGACAGCCTTTCAAGAAGCAAGGAGGTACTTCTTCTTCCTCTGGATCTGGTGGAGTGCATCGTTTTGGTGGACAGAGACCGAACCGGTGTACTCAGTGCCGACGCAGACATCCGCCAGGGCAGTGTGGTCGGTCAGCCACTGCATGTTTCCAGTATGGCCAGGAGGGTCACATGAAGAGAGATTGTCCTATGCTGATTGGAACAGCGAGTTGTTCCGGAGGTTCTCAGGCATCTGTTCAGCCACCTCAGTACCAGCAGCCACCTTTCCAGCAGCAGTATTCGCAGCAGCGCCAGCATCCGCAGCAGTCTCAGAGACAGCCTACTCAGACTCCTTCTCGGGGTCATTCTTCGTTGAGACCACGTACCCAGGGTCAGGTCTTTGCGCTTAACCAGGAGCAGGCGGAGGCTGACAGCGATCGGATGATTGCAGGGATCTGTAGTTTATGTGGTTTTCCTGCATATGTTTTAATTGATACCGGTTCATCGCATTCTTTTGTCTCGGCACGTTTTGCTAAGAAGTATAGATTGCCATTTATTCCTTTAGACGTGTTGCTAGTGGTTTCTACTCCTATGGGGAGCGAGGTTTTAGCCAAGCATCTAGTTAGGGGTTGTGTTTTGGATTTCGAGGGACATCATCTTAGTGCTAACCTGATGATTCTAACAATGGAGGATTTCGATTGCATCATTGGGATAGATCTATTGACTACCTACCGAGCGATAGTGGATTTGAAACGACCCTAACTCTCTAATAAATAAATATGCGGAAATTTTTTTTTTTTTTTTTTACTACTAAATAAATATACGTACATATATGCCCATACATATATGCACAGAATAAAATATTTAAAAATAAATACATGACTAAATAACTAAATAATTAAACACTAAAGAAAAATGCATTCTTTAAATTAGATAATTATCTGAGTCAACACCATAATTAAAATATACTGCATAAATAAAATAATTAAAATTGTGTGCATGCACTAAAAATACTAAATAAAATATTCAAACATCTCAACCCTTAAAAGTATTAAAAATGTAATAAAATGTATCATAAGACTCAAGCATGGTGACTCAGAAGCTGTCACGGTCACGGGGCTACTGCCGCACTGCTCATACATCCTCACCACCGGTAGGAGTAACCTGCTCCTCTACGTACTCACCTGCACCATATCAGTGTAGTGAGCCTAGAGGCCCAACATGCATACTAACAAGGGTTTAAAATAATTTAAATCAATTTAATACTAATACATACATATACATGAATGAGTATGCTTAAAAATTACATAACATAAATTACATAAATAAACATACATAACATACATAATATCATACATACATAAGTTGTTGAGCATTTATTTTCTGAACATCGAATGGTCCTATCCGTAAGTGTGACCCATACTTATAGTGCGACTGATCAGTCTAAGAAACCATCGTACGAGGCTGGTGGCGAACCACCCATACATAAATGGCAGAAAACTGCCCATACATAAATGGCAGAAAACTGCCCATACATAAATGGCCACACTACTTCAATTTCCACCTAAAATATTTTATTTGCTCAACCATAGAAATTAAATCATATCATAAAAATTGATTTCATGAATGCATGTACTTAAATAAATTGTGTGTCCTTCATATATATTTAATTTAATTTTCTTACTAACATATAAATATTAAAATAACTTAAATGCATAAAAATAATTAAATATATAATCAGGACACATGCAATTTTCTCATGGATGGTTCTGGACTGCTGGCCCTACACTCAAGCCCATTAACTTAAGACTTGGCCCATAAATCAACCAAAGCCCATTAAGACTAACTTAGGCCCAATAACACTGTCCCTGACCCAATGGGCCCAAACGCCCATTAACAGGCCCAATAACTTTCATGGGCTCCCAAGCCCATAAAAATTTCTGGCCAACTAAAAAAAATTTAAATAAAATTATTAAAAGCCCAAAAATAGTTAACTTAACCCAAAATAATTTAATGGAGCCCAAATAAATTAAATAGTACTAATTAAATTTTTGGGAATTTAATTAGTCCATTTAACTCCTAATTAACTTAAAAACTTAAAAATAAAAATACCCGAGCCCAATTAACATAACCCGGACCCGGACCCACTTAACTTGACCCACATTATTTTAGACCCGACCCGGACCACTTGACCCGACCCGGATCCACCTAAAACCCTAGACCCGAACCCTATTTTCTTCCTCCCTCTCGGCCGCCTCGGCTGCGTGAGCAGCAGGCCATCCCGGCCTGCTGCAGCCTAGCTCCGGCCACCGTGGCCGGAGCCCCGCCGGCAGTACCTCCCCAGGGTTCTGCCGGACCGAACCATACCATGGTTCGCACCCCATGCTGCCTAACCACCGAACACGAAGCCACCTTCCAAGAACCCTAATCTGCGTACCTGCTGAACCCTTTTTCTGAAAAAGCTTCGGCCTTGGTTCCTAGCCCCCAAACCAACCATGGCCGACTCACCTAGACCACCTAGGGACCCCGTAGAACCTTAGCCAGCAGCCGTCCCAGCCATGGATAGCCAAAAACGGGAGCATGAATCAAACAAGTCAAAAAAAAATCGAAAGCATAAAAGATGGAAAAATCGAACTTGCTGTCAAAAAATCTCATGTTCTGATGATAAGCTCTCGCACTCATACATGCACTGATATAGATGTGAAAGATAGAAAGAAACATGCCTTAATACGGGTTTGTAGAGTTTGAAACGTGTACGACGGGCTTCGGGACGACGGGACAACGACCGGAGGACCTCGAGCTAGAAAGTTCACGGCTAAAACTCCTAGGATGGTGGTGGCCGATGATGAAGAAGAAGTATGGAGGGTGACGGCTGAGTGGGAGAGAAAGGAGGTCGGCTAGCTTAGGGTTTTGGGTAGAATAGGTTAAATTTTTGGTTTAATTAAAATATAAGCTAACTAATTAAATAAAGAGGTTTTAAAACTAAATAATAAACAACTTAAACTCTAAAAAAAATCTGATAACCTAATTAAAAATCTCGAAATATAATTTTAGGGGAATTTTAAAAATACTAAAAAGTCAATATTTTGACTAATTTTGGATAAAAATGACCCCTAAAATTAACTAAAAATTAAATACTTAAAATTTTGGGGTAATAAAACTCAAAATAATATTTTAAGACTCTAAAAAGGCTCATAAAATAATTTGGCTAAAAAGTTGTCATCTCGTCCGTCCACGGTCCCGTCTACGCGATTAAATAATAAAAATACTAAAAATCATAAAATTCACTAATTATGGGTTAAATGCTTAAAAATAAATTAAATCATGCATAAATAATTCACATAATTATTTAACCCATAAATCATAAATTTAAATAATTAAACATCCTAATTATGCAGGCGGATTTATGTAATTAAAAATACCGGGTGTTACAATTCTCCCCCCCTTAAATTGAATTTCGTCCTCGAAATTAAAGTACTTACCCGAACATCTCTGGGTAGCGAGTCCTCATATCCTCCTCGGTCTCCCAAGTAGCTTCCTCCTCCGAGTGATTCAGCCATTGGACTCTGACCATCGGTATGACCCGCGTCCTAAGCCTCCGCTCCTCTCTAGCCAAGATCCGCACTGGTCTCTCCTCGTAAACAAGATCTGGTGGCAACTGTAAGGGCTCAAAATCCAATACATGCGACGGGTTGGAGACATATCTCCGAAGCATGGATACATGGAACACGTTGTGCACTGCCGCTAGCCCTGGAGGTAGAGCTAAACGATAGGCCAACGTGCCAACTCGCTCCAAGATCTCGAATGGCCCTATATATCTCGGATTAAGCTTGCCTCTCCGTCCAAAACGCGCTACTCCCTTCATAGGTGACACCTTCAAGAATACGTGATCACCTACTGCGAACTCCAAATCGCGTCGTCTGGCATCTGCATAACTCTTCTGCCGACTCTGCGCAGTCCTCATCCTCTCTCGAATCTGCGTCACGATGTCAGCTGTCTGCTGCACAATCTCCGGACCCAACAAAATCCGCTCACCAACCTCATCCCAATGCACCGGAGATCTGCATCTCCTCCCATAAAGTGCTGCATATGGAGCCATACCTATAGACGACTGAAAGCTGTTGTTATAGGTAAACTCCACCAATGGCAGTCTAGTCTCCCAAGAGCCCCGAAAATCAATGACACAAGCTCTCAGAAGATCCTCGAGAACCTGGATCACTCTCTCAGACTGACCATCTGTCTGGGGATGAAATGCTGTACTGAACAGAAGCCTAGTCCCCATAGCCGTGTGCAGACTCTTCCAAAACGCAGATGTGAATCTCGGATCTCTGTCTGACACAATAGACACTGGTATGCCATGCAGTCTAACAATCTCTCTAATGTAAAGCTCTGCATACTGTGTCAAAGTATAGTTAGTCCTCACCGGCAAGAAATGAGCTGACTTGGTGAGTCTATCCACAATCACCCAAATCGCTGTGCAACCTCTGGCACTCCTCGGCAAGCCAACCACAAAGTCCATCGTAATATTCTCCCATTTCCATTCCGGAATGGGAAGAGGTCTAAGAAGTCCTGCTGGACGCTGATGCTCTGCTTTGACTTGCTGACAAGTCAAGCACTCTGACACCACTCTCCCGATGTCACTCTTCATCCCAGGCCACCAATACAATAACTGCAAATCTCGGTACATCTTCGTACTTCCGGGGTGAATGGAGTACGGAGATGCATGAGCCTCTGCTAGAATCTCGGCTCTCAACTGATCAACGCTCGGTACCCACATCCTCCCACGGTACTGAACGATGCCATCCTCCACTGTATACAAGAGATTACCTCTGGCCTCATCTCTCTGTCTCCATCGCTGTAGCTCCTCATCAGTAGACTGTCCCTCTCTAATCCGATCTCGCAGAACTGGCTGCACTGTCAACACTGACAAGCTCGGTGCATGGCCACTCGGATAGCACTCCAAACCAAATCTCTGAATCTCGGTCTGTAGTGGTAGCTGTACAGTCAAACATGATATCACTGACGACTTCCGACTCAAAGCATCTGCCACTACATTAGCCTTACCCGGATGGTAGCTAATGTCACAGTCGTAGTCCTTAACAAGCTCAAGCCATCTGCGCTGCCTCATGTTCAACTCCTTCTGGGTGAAGAAGTACTTGAGGCTCTTGTGATCAGTGAAAATCTTGCACTTCTCGCCGTAAAGATAGTGCCTCCAGATTTTCAACGCAAATACCACTGCTGCAAGCTCCAAATCATGCGTCGGATAGTTCTGCTCATGAATCTTCAACTGTCGCGACGCATATGCGATAACTCTGCCACTCTGCATAAGTACTGCGCCCAAACCAAGCTTGGACGCGTCGGTGTACACCACTAACTCCTCATGTGGCACTGTCATAGCTAACACCGGTGCTGAAGTAAGTGCATCCTTCAGCTGATCAAAGCTCCTCTGACAATCTGGACTCCAACTATACTTCGCGTTCTTCTTGGTCAAGGAAGTCAAGGGTACTGCAATAGAGGAAAAACCCTTGATGAACTTCCTATAGTATCCTGCTAAACCCAAGAAGCTACGAATCTCCGAAGCATTCTTTGGAATCCCCCAATCCCTCACTGCCTGCACCTTGGACTGATCCACTGCAATCCCATCCCTAGAAATAATGTGGCCTAGAAACGCCACCTGCTCCAACCAAAACTCACACTTACTGAACTTTGCAAACAGTCGATGCTCTCTCAAAGTCTGTAAGGCTGTATGCAAATGCTGTGTATGCTCCTCAATGCTCCTCGAGTAGATCAATATGTCATCAATGAATACAATGACAAACTGATCTAGATACGGCTGGAAGACACGATGCATGAGATCCATAAAAACTGCTGGAGCATTGGTCAACCCAAAGGGCATCACCAAGAACTCATAGTGCCCATATCGTGTCCTAAAGGCAGTCTTAGACACGTCTGAATCTCTGACTCTCAACTGATGGTAACCAGATCGCAGATCGATCTTGGAGAATACCGAAGCTCCCTGCAACTGATCGAATAAATCCTCTATCCTCGGTAGCGGATACTTATTCTTCACTGTGACTCTGTTGAGCTCTCGGTAGTCAATGCACAATCTCATGCTGCCGTCCTTCTTCTTCACAAACAACACTGGAGCTCCCCATGGAGAAAAGCTAGGGCGAACAAAGCCCTTCTCCAACAGCTCCTGTATCTGCTCCTTCAACTCTCTCATCTCTGTAGGAGCAAGTCGATACGGTGCCTTAGAGATAGGCACAGTATCCGGCAACAACTCAATACTGAACTCCACCTCCCTCACTGGGGGAACTCCTGCAACATCGTCAGGAAAAACATCTGGATAGTCACGTACCACCTCTATATCTGATAAAGATCTGCTAGAAACATCTGAGGTAGTGACCACACTAGCCAGAAAACCCTGACATCCACTGCGCAACAGTTTCCTCGCACGAACAAGTGATATCATCTGAGGAATACTGCTAGACTGAGATGCAAAGAAAGTAAACATCTCCCCTCCTGCTGGCTTCACTGTCACTGTCCTACGCCGGAAATCGATCAATGCTCCATTAACTGATAGCCAGTCCATACCCAAAATCAAGTCAAACCCAGTCAATGGAAGAACCACTAGATCTGCTCGAATGGAGTGTCCCTGCAACTCCAATGCCAGATCCCTGATGACACTAGTGGTAGTGATAATCTGTCCGGATGGCATGGTAACATCGTAACCACTGTCTACAACCTCTGGTGTAATGCCTATCCGTCTGATAAAATCCCGGGAGATAAACGAATGCGTGGCTCCTGAATCTAGCAACGCAAATGTGGAGTTGCCTCCAACTAGAATTCTCCCTGCACGCAGAAGATTCCCAACAATTCATACCACTATGCTCCCAAGGTTAAAACACTAAAATCCTTAATTCTAATCACAAAGAAACAAAATTCTTATTCTAGCATGCTGATAATTAAACTCATGTAACAGGCATTCAGTTATAATTGCAATTAAACAAAAGCAAAGAATTGAAAAAGTTCTAGGGGTTAAGTATACCGGTGATCAAGGAGGTATCTGGATCTGCCTCCTCAGCCTGCATAACATAAACTCGCCCACTGACATTCTGCCTCTGCGGGCAGTTGGCAATCTGATGCCCTGGCTCCTTGCAGCGATAGCAGACTCCTGCTCCCAAAAGACACTGCCCGGAATGCATCTTCTGGCACTTCGGACACACTGGATATCTCCCTGGAGTAGGGGCCCCGCCCCTAGTCTGCTGCTGTGGCTTCCCCTGAGGCCTCTGCTGATTCGGGCCCTTAGATGGCCCTGTAGACTGCTTCTTCGCAGGTGGCTGCGAAGAAGGTCGCTGATACCCAGTCTGAACAAACTGCCTCTTACCCTGCTGTTGCTCCCTCTGGATCGCTCTCCGACCCTCCTCCGAACGCAAAGCCCGGCTGACTGCAGACTCATATGTAAAAACGTCTGCCATGCGTACATCGTGCCTGATCTCTGCCTTCAGGCCCTCAACAAACTGTCGCAGCTTCTCCTGCGGACTCTCAGCAATCATGGGCACGAAACGGCAGCCCCTCTCAAACTGGCTGATGTACTCCACTACAGATCTGTCCCCCTGGCGGAGACTCATGAACTCTCGGATCATGCGGCTGCGCACGTCCTCAGTGAAATACTTGGCGTAGAAGATACGCCTGAACTCAACCCATGTCAGAGTCGGTAGATGAACTCCTCTAACTGCACCCTCCCACCATGAGGCTGCATCGCCTCGCATCATATATGTAGCACAGCTCACCCTGTCGGCGTCTGTGATCCCCATGTAGTCAAAGATGGACTCAAGTGAGCGAATCCATCCCTCCGCCACCAACGGATCGGTGGTCCCCAAAAACTCCTTAGGCCCCTTCTTCTGGAACCTCTCTGCGACGTCCTCCTCGTGGGACAGTCTGGGACGGGCAGCCTGCTGCTCCAGCAAGGCAGTGATACCCGCCATCATCGTGGCACTGGCCTGCTCCAGTGCTGTCATGGGGTGCTGCTGAGGTGGCGGTGGAGGTGGAGGTGGAGGTCCCCCACGTCGGTTCACTGGTCTGGGAGGCATTCTGCACCACCACATATTTATTTACGTAAATCGCCTTGCATAACTAAGTGTTTAAAAATTAAGGCTAACTTAAATTCTAGAAATTTAAATCATACTATAAACATTAAAACTTACAGACCGGTAGCGTGGATTTCTGAGCTAGCATAGCAGTAGTGACCCCTCCAAGGACCGTGCTCTGATACCAACTGAAACGACCCTAACTCTCTAATAAATAAATATGCGGAAATTTTTTTTTTTTTTTTTTACTACTAAATAAATATACGTACATATATGCCCATACATATATGCACAGAATAAAATATTTAAAAATAAATACATGACTAAATAACTAAATAATTAAACACTAAAGAAAAATGCATTCTTTAAATTAGATAATTATCTGAGTCAACACCATAATTAAAATATACTGCATAAATAAAATAATTAAAATTGTGTGCATGCACTAAAAATACTAAATAAAATATTCAAACATCTCAACCCTTAAAAGTATTAAAAATGTAATAAAATGTATCATAAGACTCAAGCATGGTGACTCAGAAGCTGTCACGGTCACGGGGCTACTGCCGCACTGCTCATACATCCTCACCACCGGTAGGAGTAACCTGCTCCTCTACGTACTCACCTGCACCATATCAGTGTAGTGAGCCTAGAGGCCCAACATGCATACTAACAAGGGTTTAAAATAATTTAAATCAATTTAATACTAATACATACATATACATGAATGAGTATGCTTAAAAATTACATAACATAAATTACATAAATAAACATACATAACATACATAATATCATACATACATAAGTTGTTGAGCATTTATTTTCTGAACATCGAATGGTCCTATCCGTAAGTGTGACCCATACTTATAGTGCGACTGATCAGTCTAAGAAACCATCGTACGAGGCTGGTGGCGAACCACCCATACATAAATGGCAGAAAACTGCCCATACATAAATGGCAGAAACTGCCCATACATAAATGGCCACACTACTTCAATTTCCACCTAAAATATTTTATTTGCTCAACCATAGAAATTAAATCATATCATAAAAATTGATTTCATGAATGCATGTACTTAAATAAATTGTGTGTCCTTCATATATATTTAATTTAATTTTCTTACTAACATATAAATATTAAAATAACTTAAATGCATAAAAATAATTAAATATATAATCAGGACACATGCAATTTTCTCATGGATGGTTCTGGACTGCTGGCCCTACACTCAAGCCCATTAACTTAAGACTTGGCCCATAAATCAACCAAAGCCCATTAAGACTAACTTAGGCCCAATAACACTGTCCCTGACCCAATGGGCCCAAACGCCCATTAACAGGCCCAATAACTTTCATGGGCTCCCAAGCCCATAAAAATTTCTGGCCAACTAAAAAAAAATTTAAATAAAATTATTAAAAGCCCAAAAATAGTTAACTTAACCCAAAATAATTTAATGGAGCCCAAATAAATTAAATAGTACTAATTAAATTTTTGGGAATTTAATTAGTCCATTTAACTCCTAATTAACTTAAAAACTTAAAAATAAAAATACCCGAGCCCAATTAACATAACCCGGACCCGGACCCACTTAACTTGACCCACATTATTTTAGACCCGACCCGGACCACTTGACCCGACCCGGATCCACCTAAAACCCTAGACCCGAACCCTATTTTCTTCCTCCCTCTCGGCCGCCTCGGCTGCGTGAGCAGCAGGCCATCCCGGCCTGCTGCAGCCTAGCTCCGGCCACCGTGGCCGGAGCCCCGCCGGCAGTACCTCCCCAGGGTTCTGCCGGACCGAACCATACCATGGTTCGCACCCCATGCTGCCTAACCACCGAACACGAAGCCACCTTCCAAGAACCCTAATCTGCGTACCTGCTGAACCCTTTTTCTGAAAAAGCTTCGGCCTTGGTTCCTAGCCCCCAAACCAACCATGGCCGACTCACCTAGACCACCTAGGGACCCCGTAGAACCTTAGCCAGCAGCCGTCCCAGCCATGGATAGCCAAAAACGGGAGCATGAATCAAACAAGTCAAAAAAAAATCGAAAGCATAAAAGATGGAAAAATCGAACTTGCTGTCAAAAAATCTCATGTTCTGATGATAAGCTCTCGCACTCATACATGCACTGATATAGATGTGAAAGATAGAAAGAAACATGCCTTAATACGGGTTTGTAGAGTTTGAAACGTGTACGACGGGCTTCGGGACGACGGGACAACGACCGGAGGACCTCGAGCTAGAAAGTTCACGGCTAAAACTCCTAGGATGGTGGTGGCCGATGATGAAGAAGAAGTATGGAGGGTGACGGCTGAGTGGGAGAGAAAGGAGGTCGGCTAGCTTAGGGTTTTGGGTAGAATAGGTTAAATTTTTGGTTTAATTAAAATATAAGCTAACTAATTAAATAAAGAGGTTTTAAAACTAAATAATAAACAACTTAAACTCTAAAAAAAATCTGATAACCTAATTAAAAATCTCGAAATATAATTTTAGGGGAATTTTAAAAATACTAAAAAGTCAATATTTTGACTAATTTTGGATAAAAATGACCCCTAAAATTAACTAAAAATTAAATACTTAAAATTTTGGGGTAATAAAACTCAAAATAATATTTTAAGACTCTAAAAAGGCTCATAAAATAATTTGGCTAAAAAGTTGTCATCTCGTCCGTCCACGGTCCCGTCTACGCGATTAAATAATAAAAATACTAAAAATCATAAAATTCACTAATTATGGGTTAAATGCTTAAAAATAAATTAAATCATGCATAAATAATTCACATAATTATTTAACCCATAAATCATAAATTTAAATAATTAAACATCCTAATTATGCAGGCGGATTTATGTAATTAAAAATACCGGGTGTTACAGGATTTCTATCAGAGGTTTGTCCAGTTTCGTCCAGAGGATGACGAGTCATGGTATTTCTATGATGAGGGAGCGCGACCCCCAATGCCAGTGGTTTCAGCTCTGAAGGCACGGCGTGCTTTAGAGTCTGGCGGGGAAGGCTATCTTATCTACGCCATTGATGCATCCTTAGGAGAGCCAGATATCCAAGAGATACCAGTGGTTCGTGACTTTCCAGATGTGTTTCCGGAGGAGATTCCAGGTTTGCCACCAGTAAGAGAGATTGAGTTTGGCATTGAGTTAGTGCCAGGGACTACACCGATTTCCAAGACTCCTTACCAATTGGCACAGTCAGAAATGAAAGAGTTGCAGAAGCAATTGCAAGATCTTCTTGATAAGGGTTATATTCAACCTAGCGTTTCGCCATGGGGAGTCCCAGTACTGTTTGTCAAGAAGAATGATGGTTCGATGCGGTTGTGTATTGACTACCTTCAATTGAATCAAGCGACAGTGAAGAATAAGTATCCTCTTCCGCGGATAGATGATCTCTTTGATCAGTTACAGGGTACTTCTATCTATTCGAAGATTGATCTTTGGTCTGGGTATCATCAGTTGCGAGTTCGACAGGAGGATGTTCCTAAGACAGCATTTCGTACGCGGTATGGACACTATGAGTTTCTAGTGATGCCGTTTGGTTTGACGAATGCTCCAGCTGTTTTTATGGATCTGATGAACAGAGTTTTTCGCGACTTTCTGGATAAGTTCATGGCGGTGTTCATCGATGACATTTTGGTGTATTCTCGCAGCATGGATGAGCATGCCTACCATCTCTATACTGTACTGCAGGTCTTGAGGGAAAGACAATTGTACGCGAAGCTGAGTAAGTGTGACTTCTGGATTGACCGAGTTGTGTTACTTGGTCATGTCATTTCTCAGGAGGGCGTATCTGTTGATCCTAGCAAGACAGAGGCTATTCTAAATTGGTCACGACCGACTACAGCTTCTGAGATTCGTAGTTTCCTTGGTTTAGCAGGATACTATCGTCGTTTTGTAGAGAATTTCTCTCAGATAGCTAAGCCTTTGACTCAGTTGACGAAGAAAGATGTTTCTTTCGTTTGGTCTGATGCTTGTGAAGACAATTTTCATGAGTTGAGACGTCGTCTGACGACAGCTCCAGTTCTTGCTTTACCGTCTGGATCAGGTGGTTTTGTAGTCTTCACTGATGCTTCTCTCCAGGGTTTGGGGTGTGTGTTGACTCAGAATGGCCACGTGATCGCTTATGCCTCCAGACAGCTGAAGACTCACGATGAGAACTATCCCGTACATGATTTAGAGCTTGCAGTCATTGTCTTTGCTCTTAAGATATGGCGTCACTATTTGTACGGAGAACTATTTGAGATCTTCACCGATCATAAGAGTTTGAAGTATTTGTTCACTCAGGCTGAGTTGAACATGCGGCAGCGTCGTTGGATGGATCTATTGAAGATTACGATTGTGAGATCAAGTACCATCCAGGTTCTTCTAATCCCATTGCTGATGCGCTTAGTCGCAAGGTTTATGTGAGTTCCCTTCGTACCAGTTCGGTTTCGAAGGCAGTGGAGGAGTGTTGTTCTTTGGGATTCATGTTCCGACATAAGAAAGAAGAACAAGGGATTTCATGTCTCTTCTATGCTTGCAGAGCCAGCGCTATACAGACGAATCCGCGAAGCTCAGAAGTCTGATCTGAAGACTCAGAAGTTGGCCCGCCTGGCTGAGGGTGATAATACTTCTGGTTTTCATCTGCAAGGAGACGGTCTGTTATGTCTTTCTGGTCGAGTTGTGGTACCCGAGGATTCTACTTTGAGGGATGAGATCTTATCGCAAGCTCACCGCAGTCGATTCTCTGTACATCCAGGCAGCATGAAGATGTATAAGGATCTTTGCACTCGATTTTGGTGGAAAGGGATGAAGCGCAGCGTTTATCAGCTCGTATCCCGATGCCTTGTGTGTCAACAAGTCAAGCCAGAGTTTAGACGACCCAGAGGGTTACTTCACAGCTTAGAGATTCCTGAATGGAAGTGGGAGCATGTGACGATGGAATTTTTCACCCACTTGCCTATGTCTTCCAGGAATTGTGATGCTATTTGGGTTGTCGTGGATCGGTTGTCGAAGTCAGCGCATTTTCTTCCCTATAACCGCGATTACACCTTTGATAGGATGGCACAATTATATGTACGAGAGATTGTGCGATTGCATGGAATTCCATTGAGCATTGTCAGCGATAGAGATCCGAGATTCACCTCAAGATTTTGGGGTAGTTTCCAGCGAGCCCTTGGTACTACTTTGAGCTTGAGTACGGCTTATCATCCAGAGATGGACGGACAGTCGGAGCGTACTATTCGCACTCTAGAGGATATGCTTCGCGCGGCGGTGATGGATTTTGGTCCAGCGTGGCATGATCATTTACCCTTGGTGGAGTTCGCCTACAACAATAGTTTCCATCGCAGCATTGGCATGGCACCATTTGAGGCTCTTTATGGATGCCGTTGTCGTACACCTTTGTTTTGGGACGAGGATGGCAAGCGTCAGGTTGAGGGTCCTCAGATGATTCAGCAAATGATTGATGCAGTAGAGTTGATCCGACGCAGGGTTAAGGCAGCCCAGGATCGACAGGCTAGCTACGCGAACACTCACCGCAGGCCACTTTATTTAGAGGTAGGAGAGTATGTTTTCCTGCGTGTGTCACCTTTTCGGAAGGTGATGAGGTTTGGTCGCAAGGGTAAGCTGACACCTAGATTTATTGGTCCTTTCGAGATTCTCGAGAAGGTTGGGGATGTTGCTTATCGTCTGGCCTTGCCACCTGATCTTTCGGAGATCCACGATGTGTTCCACGTGTCCTTGTTGAGGCAGTATGTGGCGGACAAGTCGCATATTTTGCATCCGACCGAATTAAAGGTAGATCGAGATCTATCGTATGTGGAGAAACCCCTGCGGATTCTTGACAGGAAGGAAAAGGTACTTCGTAACAAGCGCATACCATTGGTTATGATACAGTGGCAACGCAGAGGGATAGAGGAAGCTACTTGGGAGTTGGCGAGCAGGATGTTAGCCGAGCACCCCGAGTTATTTTGAGATTTTGTACTTCCTTGTATCGAGTTATACTTGTTCAGTTGTAATAAAGAACATTTGGTTGGCTATTTATATTTTCCTCTAAGACTTAAATTTCTAGGACGAAATTTCTTAAGTGGGGGAGAATGTAGTAACCCGCATTTCTGATTAGTGATTAAATGAGTAATTAATCACGTGATCATGTTTAGATTAAGTAAAACATGATTAAATAAGTTCCTGTTGGGATAACGGACTTCAGAAATGGATTCAGAGCACTCGAATTAATTGAATTGGTTCAGCAGGATCGGACAGTCCAAAGAGGACGTTCGGACGATCCGAAGAGGATCGAAAGCTCCGTGCCAGGATCGGAGGCTCCGATCGAGTTCGGACGCTCCGTCGGAAAGTTCGGAGGCTCCGATCTGGACCAGGGCACACGTCATCATTTACGTCAGCAAGGTGACATCATGGCTGACGTAATACTGAGCGATCGGACGCTCCGAAGGTGCGATCAGAGGTTCCGATCGAGTTCGGACGGTCCGAACCGGGTTCGGAGGCTCCGAACGTTGCCTATAAATAGAGGGTCCGAGAATTCATTTTCTCTCACCAATTCCCTCTCTTCTCTCTCGATTCCTAAGCCTTCTAACTCAGATCTAGGGGGATCTATGAGTAATACGGGGAATCCGGAAGTGGCTTAGTGATCTAGACGTCGTCGCGGAGCTACGGCCTAGTTTTGAGGCTATCGTCAGCAAAGGGCTAACGACGGACGCAGGTATAGCTTGGGCATCCTAAAAATATTTAAGAGTATGCAATAGCTTAATTAAGGCTTTTAGATCTTAATTGTTGATGCATGGATATTTGCATTGTAGTAGCTAGTAGACTGGACTAGTAGGCTTGGAGTCTAGACCAGCAGAGCTAGGTTTGACCAGCAGTGTTAGAGGTACGTAAGTACTGACCGAGATAGCCGGCATGATATATTTGCTTATATGTTGCATGAGTATGTGCTATATTCTTTATCATGTTTTAGCATGTTTTACCGTCTTAGCACATACATGATTTTACGTGTGACTGCATCCGGAGAGATGTGAGTCATTGACAGTCTCCATAGGGAACAATGATCTCATTTTGGACTCGAGTCAGGTATGACAGTTTCCATATGGGACTTGTTTCCTGTTTTGGATTTGGGTCAGGATGGGGTTGGCTCAGCCCTGATATGGAATATACGAGTACCCCGCGGAGTAGCTCTCTAGCCGGTACTGTATATTCCTGGCGCCATGAGCAAGTGTTTTCACTTGAGTTTTAAATCATCTGTATGCGCATATTTGTATTTATATCATTTCTTCATATTGAGCGTTCTAGCTCACGCCCCTGTGTTTGGGTATTCGTTGTGTACCTTGTGGCGGGGCAGGTTTGAGGCTGGACGGTTCAGGCGGCTCCCAGCAGGATTGAGCTTTGGAGAGTCCAAGGTTGTAGAGGGTAGGGATTTATTTACCCTGAACCTTTGATTTGGTTGTATAACAGTATTTATACACTTGTGATAGCGTCGGTTGTATTCTGCCGATTGGATTTGTTGTATTTTAATTATCCGCACTTTACGTTTTAAGCTTTTATTGCGTGAGCTTTTACTATAACTCTGATTAGGTAGTGGATCCGGGTTGGGTCACTACAGTGTCGTACTCCATTATTCTGGGATGAAGTTGGGGAACGACAAGTCGAGGGTCCTGAGTTCGTGCAACAGATTGTAGACAAGGTGGATTTGATCAAACGGAGGATTAAAATTGCTCAAGATCGACAAGCCAGTTATGCTAATATTCACCGTAGGCCACTTCAGTTTGAGGCTGGTGAATATGTATTTTTACGAGTATCACCTTTCAGGAAGGTGATGAGATTCGGTGTGAAAGGAAAGTTGTCTCCTCATTTCATTGGGCCTTTCCAGATACTAGAAAAGATCGAAGATGTTGCATATCATTTCGCGTTACCGCCAAATCTTTCCAGTATACATAATGTTTTTCATGTCTCGCTACTTCGACATTATATAGCTGATGAATCTCATGTGATTCATTCTACTGATTTTCAGTCTTTTGTTGAACGACCACTCCGTATCCTAGACAGGAAGGAGAAAGTTCTTCGGAACAAGGTTATACCACTTGTGATGGTGCAATGGCAACGTCGAGGCGTTGAAGAAGCAACCTGGGAAACCGAGAGCCATATGTGAGCAGAATATCCTGAGTTGTTTGCTTTGTACTTTTGATTACCATGTAAAGATGTAATTACAGTTGTTGTAATAAAACATGGTTTGATGTTTCATATTGTTATCTTAATTTGTCTTTAGATTTTATTTTGCGGACGAAATATCTAAAGGTGGGAAGAATGTAGTAACCCAGATTCCATTTTAAGATAATAATATGTTAAACATGATTAAGGGTTAGTAATTAACCAATTTCGGAGTGTAATTGGACTTCAGAAGGAAATTTGGGCTTTTGACTTTGGGCCGGATCGGAAGCTCCAAACCTAGATCGGAAGCTCCGATCCCAGCCACTTCAGAAGCTGATCGGAAGCACAGAGATCGGAAGCTTCGATCCAGGAACGGAAGTTCCGATCTCCAGCTGCCAGCAATGCTCGATGACTCACCCGCGAGTTTTGACAAGTGTCGAACGGAGGGCAGATCGGAAGCTCCGATCGTCGGATCGGAAGTTCCGATCTTGGCGTGTCAAGCATGCACGCAGTGAGCGGATCGGAAGCTCCGATTCTGAAATCGGAAGTTCCGATCCTGGCCGTAAATTTTGCCTATAAATAGGGCTTGTCTGATTTCACTTGAATTATGAATTCCCGAGTTTCTTTCTTCAGTTATATATTGTGAGTAATACACTTGAGGGCCCTATCGGTTATAATAGAGGTTCTGGAATAACCAAGTTGTGGTTATAGTCATCCGGGACTAGCGACTCCAAAGGGCTATCTACGGACGAAGGTATGGTCCGGGAATCTATTTAAGTTTTGGGAGTACTTATTAGCTTAGTTAAGGCTTATAGAACTTGTGTAGTGATACGATGAACTTTTGAATATAGGCTTGGAACCTAGGATCCTACTATACTTGAACTAGCCTAGAGGTACGTACACATTGCTGAGATTGCCAACGAGTATAAATGTTTATATGTTGCATTTATTTGGCATTATTATATGGTATGATATATGATTTACCGTTTTCCATATTCATATGTCATGTGCATATACACGTTGAGCCTATACCTTGATATACCTGATTATAGAGCCGCTCAGCTCTATACTCGATAGTCTGTCACTGAGAGTACCGCGAAGGCGGGGGCATTTATGTCTGTCTACTCTGGTGTACTAGACGAGTGTGGTTGCACCCAGAGGTTGATCCGTGCGGTGGCAGCACTCATGTGGCGCCGGTACTGAGCATGACTTTTCGGATGACCCTTTACCAGTCATCATGTTGCATGCATTATATACATATGTTTACTCATGTCTATGTACTGGGCGTTAGCGCTCACGTCCTAGTTGTTATCTTGGACACTCTATTCCACGGGGCAGGTCGCAAGATGGACGGAGCTGGTAGTTCAAGGCAGGACTAGGGAGCAGGAGCCTTGAGGAGTTAATTATACAGCAGGATTTGATATAGCTGTATAATGTTTACTTTTTAATTATTCGATATGGTTGTATCATTACAGATTTAAGTCTGAATATGTTTTACTAAGCTGATATGTAATTATGGATTATATTTCCGCACATTTTATTCTGTTAAGCGTTATTGCTTTATTAAGTTTAATGCATGCTATTAGTTGTCAGTTAGTAGGTGATACCATGAAGGGTCACTACAAAACCCGCCCCGTTGCCATCCCTAATGTTGCTCGAGGACTATCCTCTCCCTAAGACGTATGATATGTTTCTAGAATGCGTGAAAGAAGAAGTTGCTCGTAAACCTATCGATGTAATTGTGGTTTCTGATAGCTCTTCTGGAAAATAAATTTATTTTCAATCATGGATGAAGTGAATGTATTAGCCATTGAAACAATATGGCCTAGCAATGAATGAAATTTTATTTTATGGTTTCGGTAAGCCCGATTAATTTATATGCAAATTTAGCTTATAAGTCATACGAAATTGAGCTTATCAGCTTGTTCTGATACAAACTCTAGCTCATATTCATGCTAAAACCGTGTAATCAGATCAAAGGACTAGTGTTTTGAGTGTAGAAGCCATTGAAACAACGTCCAGCTCTCTTTATTTATTTATTTAAAAAATTAAAATAATAAAACATGAAATTGAGCTTCTTTATTTAGCTACAAAACGAGCTTAATGACCGAAACAAATTGAACTTATCAATCGAGTTCTAAAAGGTGAAATCAATTCAAATAATATTCATTTTAAAAAAATAAATTTAATTTACCTCCTCTGTTGCAGTTTTAATTTTTCAAAATTTTAAACTTAAGCATATTTTGCGTACACATGACTGTAAATTATGCTTACCCGTCCCTTGATCATTGGGCATAGTTCCCTCTAATTCCTTAGCCGATGGATCAGCTCCACTGCGGTGCGGCATTGCACGTATCTCATCACCTTGGTGCCGGAAATGTACCAATACTTGGTGGCGGAGCCACATATATTCAGCCCCAGTGGCACAATTTTTTTTTAAAATTTTTTATATATTAATTTTCAATAATTTTGTATTAATTTGATATTGGCCAGAGTAGCTCGATTCAAAAAATTAAAGTATTGGAGGACTTAAAATTTTAGCCCGGGTAGATTGATATTTCTGACTCCACCATTGACTGTCAGCCTCCAACATTCATGTACACAGATATGAAATTAAATATGTTTTAGTCCACTATCTTGTTAAATTTTAGGTTTCGGCCCACTAAATTTTTCAAAGTTTGGTTTTTGTCGAAAACTGAGATAATATTTTTTAAAAAAAATCCCAAAAAAAATGCAAATGTATGATTGCCATAATAATTTTACACCTACGATCTTACCATGATAATTTCTTTTACAAAATACTAACACCGATTATCTGATGTACACATGAAAATGAAGTGCAAAATTGACAATCTACAATAAAAAACATTGCGCGTCATATATTCCCACTAATACAAATAGATATTTGAATGTATTTAAAATTAAATGAGGTGATCGATCAGGCCATAATTTGAATATTTTCTTAAGTTTGAACATTTGAATTAAAACTAGCCATGGCAACCCTACTTGAACAGATCACAAGCATGTATCTGATCACCATCTTCTCCATGATCACCAGCTCCCGCGGAGTCTCCTCCCCTCGGAGAGGACGGCCGTCAAACCAGAACCCAAAAGAGTGGCGATCCACTGATTGAAGTTCACAATAGCGATTCATAAGCTTCTTGATCAGTTTTGTACTTTGATAGTGATCATGCATGTGCCCATTTGACGCCACTGATTGAAGTTCACAATAGCGATATATTCATAAGTTTCTTCAGTTTTGTACTTTGACAGTGATCATGTGCCCACTCAGATGGTGGCTGTTTCATTTTAAGTCTTCCTAACACTCATTAATTCACATTTTTAGTCTTGGAACTTGTATTTTCTTTTCATTTTAAGTTCTGCTAATACTCAATTCACATATTGAAAATATGACCAAAAGTGAAATGACATGCAAGTTATAGGACTAAAAATATAAATTCATCTTTAACAGGACCAAAAATAAAAAAAAATCATGTAATTTACAGGACTAAAAATGCGAATTCAATGTAATAGAACCAAAAATGAAGGAAAAACTGCAATTTTGGTCATGTATGTTTGTCACTTTGCGATTTCGGTCCTTATGTTTTCATATTTCAGTGTTAGTCCTGTATGTTTTGATTTTTGGCGATTTCAGTCCTTTTTTTTCAAAAATGCTTACGTGTCACTGTACACGTCAACTCCACATCAGCACTGCATCGGTGCCACATCAGAAAAAGAATTAAAATTGCCAAAAAAATAAAGATAGCGGACTAAAACTGAAATATGAAAATATAGAGGACCGAAATCGCAAATTGACAAACATACCAAACCAAAAAAATCAATTTTCTCAAAAATAAAAAAATAATGCAAGTTACAGGACTAAAAATACAAATTTATTGTTAAAATGATCAAAAATGGAAAATGTACAAATTACTGGACTAAAAATGTAATTCTCCCCGTCTAATTTATATTCTTTGGATCTTAGTTCTCTTTCACTGGGATACTATGATGACATAAAAAAATGATGATGTTTCACTGAAAAAAAAAATAAAATAGATTAAGAAAAGTACAAATATTTTTAGACAGCTAGAAACGGATCAAGAGATCTGATTCAATGGTGTGGGTTTATCAAGTGGAGACCAATCTACAGTATTATATAAATATCTGACGGATCATATTGAATATTTTCCTAGGGACACAACTAATTAAATAACACATATTGACTTGGAAAAACATAAATAAACATCCTTCGCGTAATGGAACTCTTTGTTATGAACGAATGAAAATATTATGCAAATGGACGAGAATTTCGTATCAAAGAGTTCGAAAAGTATTTTAAAATTAAGTGTAAGGCCCGGTTTACTTCACCAAAAAATAATTCGGAATTTATTAAAATCAATCTATCTAACTATAACAAAAATGTTGTTTTCTTTCTAATGGGCTCATCGGGATAATTAATGAATATGTCCAAAAGTTTCTTAACTTTTCTAAAAATATACTAACACTTTTTTCGTCCCCAATTACGTCTCTATTTTAACAAAAAGTTTGCCTGATGTGTCCTCCAAACTAAAAATTTCTTATACTACCCTTATTTTGATATTTTTGTATTAAAGTTCCCAAGTGTCAACAAAATGGTATCAGAGCCTAGGTAATTTTATTCAGACTTTATATTATTCATTAAATCATACTTTTCTTTGTTGAGTAAGAGATTTTCAACAAACCATGGATTCAAACGAGAGTTTGAACCAGAAGGATTTCATTTACATGAAATCCTATAAATAAGTGAATCTATTTAAAATAGATTATTCACAACAGAAGTTAAAAAGACTTGAGTCTTTTATACGTTCTAAATAGATATGATTTCTAATTCTTAATTTTTAGAAATTACACCAGATTCCTCTAAACTCTACGAAGATCTTAGAGAAATTCAAAAGACGGTACAATATTACAGCAATCAGCTGTATGAAATACCTCGGCAGATTCAAGAAATCCTTAAGAAACAAGAAGAAATTATTGAAATTCTAAAGGATCTTCAAACGAAAATCAAATATCTAGAAGACACCTCTGGTTCTGGAAAAGGAAATACAGGAGGAAGGTTACCACTCTCGTTTGGTACCGAACCTTTGTTACATCAGAAAGGTAAAACCAAAATGGTACAAAAGCCTTTAACTGATGAAGAAATGATGATTAATCTTATAAAAGCAGTATCAGAGAAAAACACTATCTGATGACTACTTTAGAAAGATTAAATCTCGAGGATCTATAAGATCTTGCAGATTCATTTGTAAATCTCAAAGTAGTAGATCTAAAAATGAATTTCCCTGAGGGTGAGCAACCTATAGGGAATCCTCCAAGATATGTGGTTAAAACAGAAGAACCACAAAGTGAGTTCCATGTTGGGAAAAATTTACATCCAGCAGGAACCAGATCAAGAAAGAGTAAGATACCACTACATCAAACTCCTTACGGAAAAACTGTTTTAGATCTGATACATCCTTACGGGGTTATGTTAAACCTAGATGTTCTGGACTTCAAAAATAGAGAAGATCTCATAGATGATTGGACATTATCCATGAGAATAGCAGCAGGAACTTTAGATCTCAATAAAGAAGGATTTATCAAACTTTTGGAAATGAGTCTAATGGGATCTGTTAAGATAGCTTGGGAAATGACAATGCCAGAGACTAAAGAATCAGTCTTAGCAGGAGAATCTCTAAGAGAAATTGGAGGAAGAATGACCACCCTATTCAAGGCACAACTTATAGGAGTGGATTATTTTAATAATCAAGATACAGAGAGGAAAAGAAGATATACTCAAGTTCTGTATAGTCTCGAATTGAACGATATCTGTTTAGTTGATGAATACATTATGTTATTCACTAAATACAGATGGAATTCGGGAGTCGAGGAAAATATATCTATTCAGCTATTTTTTGCAAAGATGCCAAGTCATTGGAGAGAAATGTTGATAAAAGAATATGTTCCAGGTAATCCAGATACGTTGGCAAGACGATCCTCTTTTCTTAAAGGAAAATTGGTAGAATGGTGTCATATGGCAGCATTACAAAAGAACTACAAAAGGATATGGGGTATTAATAAGCATACTCCTCTATGTTGTAGAGAAAATGATCTCCCTAAGGTTATTGGGAGCAGATCACATGGATTTAAGAGAAAGAAATTCAGAAATAATCCCTACAATAAAAGAATGAGAAGTTCTTGGAAATCAAGAACATTTTGGTCCAAACAAAAGGCCAGATCTTATAGATTGGGAAAAAGAAGTGGACCTACAAGAACATCCCCAACAACAATCTTGTCGCAAAGCAGGGGAAGAACACCATCTAGAAGAACTTTCAGAAGAACTCATACAAGAGCAAGTGAGAGTTTCAAGGATTGCAACTGCTGGACATGTGGAGCAAGAGGACATATATCTACAAACTGTCCAGAAAACAAGAAAAAATGAGTTAAATTCTTTGAAGCAACACCAGATATGGATGATGCGGTCTTCTTTCAAAATCTAGTCCAAGTATATCAATTTGAGGATATTCTCTCAGATGAAATTATATACGAAGAAGAGATATTGTTTAGCCAAGAAGAATCTGATGATGAGTCAGAATCAAAATCAGAATAAAGAAGAGGTGTTTCGACATGAAACACATGAGAGTTTGGCTGGGTTTTTTAGTCAAACCACGATATCTCATAATATGGTCCAAAGAATTATGAGAAAAAATCCAACATTACAGAAGTATCAAGGATTTTCGGCAGGATAGGTAGAAAGAGTCTTAGGCAACCTAGGGCTTAGACAAAGAAGACATCATTTGATTTACAAAGTATCCAGAAGGGAAATGGCAATCCCTATGGAGTTAACGAGTAATCAAATAGAGATGCAGTTAATTCCTTTTGAAGAAATAAGAGAGGAATTGCAAAAGCTGAAAAGTGAGGTAGCAAGAACAATTTCTTGGATTCATATTGTAGCAATCCAAATAATGATCAAGGTAACTTTAAAGAAGAAATAGATTCACTCATAGATATCGTAGTATGTGATAAAAGAATGAGGAATATCCAAGATATTGTTCTGGGTACGATCTCAGGAAATCTATGTGCAGAAAAAATTGTAGGAGTTATTTATCCTAGAATAGCCTACAATTTAGCTGACAGAGAATTTAGTCGAGCCTTGACGTTGCATCAAAACTTCAAGGAAAAAAAGATTAATGAAGGAAGGTAATAGACAATATTCTATTACTTATCAAATTTCATACGCTCTTTCTAATACTCACCATTCTGAATTATTTATTAGAAATGAGTTTATTGAAATTCCATAAATCTTTGGGAAAGTTGCTCAAGCAATATACCCGGAAAGAATCGAGTTTTCTTTAATTCAGGAAACAGACATTCAAATACAAGATAAACCGGTTCTATACAAAGATCTTAAAATAGAACCCCGAAGGTTATCTTTCCAAGGTGACTGAATGATAAGTCGAAGGTGGAAAAAATCTCCTATTCAGGAAATTCCACTAGAAGAAAAGAAGATTTCAATAATAGAAAAACTTAGATCTCCAGAAGGATGGAAAGAAGTCAAAATAATATTCGAAATTACAAGTCACAGGAACCAATTTCCTTGTAACTCGATTTACTATTTAGAGCAGCAAGTGAAAATAACTTACCAAGGATTAATAAATGTCGGTGAATTGGAAGTTCAAATTTCGGGGATCTCAGGAAAAGAAATAGATCAACTAATTCTTGGCTTAGAATTCCTGAAAGATCATAAACCATGGAAACGCCTTGAAAAAGGGATAGAGTTCATGTCAAAAGAAAAAACTTGGAGATTTCAATAAGAATTCTGCGAGATGGAAAAACAAGAGAAATGGATAAGGAACAATCCCTTAATCAGATTCAAAAACTCTGTTCACAAACAGAGGAAGAAGCAACTTCTGAAATTAGTAAGTCATGAGCATGATTTACTAGAACGCATTGAAGAAGTAGAAAGGAGTAACCATACTCTACCTTTTGAGGCTTTAGGAAAAATAAAGGTGAATAGTCTTAATCGGATTACTGAGTTACAACACAGTTTGTTAAAAATGGCAGGGCCATTTAGTAATCCCTTTAAAAAATGACAAGAAGCCCTTTCTCCATATACATTCCCATAGGGATGTTGTACGAACAATATAAGGCTGAATATTTTGCAGCCTATATTGATTCAGGAGCAGGAATTTGTACAGCAAAAAGAGGAGTCTTCCCTACAGACTGTGAAGAAGAATTGCCAAAAATTGCTGGACGAGATTTCTCGAAAAGAATTCTTATTCTTTGCAGAGGAATAAAACAAGCAGAAATCCTTATGGGAGGCGCAGGTCAGACTCCTGGGTACAAGGTAAAGACACCACCAATATATTTCCATGATACAGGAGCCGGTATCTTGTTGGGAAATAAATTTTTACAAATGTTTAAATAGTACACACAAGATAACAAGTTAAGACGACTTATGTTTACTACCATTTGTGAACATAAGATTATTGTTCAAAGACTCAAGATGGCCTTTTATCGACAAATGCCGATAATGTTCCGCAGCCAGCATGGTGATAAAGGACAACTATTTCACCCAAAAATGAAAGATCCAAGAAGGTTTGGAGAAACTATGTTGAAAATAACAACAGAACAAGAACTCCAAATAAAGGATATGAAAATTCTCAAGGTAACTCTGAATCACAGAGATATATAGTTAGAAAACAAGGTATCCCTTGAAGATATCAAAAAGAGGCTGAAAGAAAGTTATAACGAGCATCCTTTGGCATAGTGGGATAAAAATCAACTCAAAGCCAGTCTTACTCTAAAGGAAGGCAAAGAGTATGAATTCTTTAGGTATAAACCTATCCCGATGAACAAAACAGATCAAAGGGATATGAGAATGATTATCAAGGAACATTTGGACCTCGGTTTAATCAAATAAGGAGTTTCACCATATAGCAGTCCAGGCTTCCTAGTCAGAAATCATGGTTAAATAAAAAGAGGAAAACCCAGGTTAGTTTTTAACTACCAGGGTATTAATAAAATCCTTGAGTTTGATGGGTACTTCATACCCAGCAGAAAAAATCTAATTAGCTGTGTACGAAATGCTAGAGAGTTCTAAAAATTTGATTGTAAGTATGGATTTTACCAGATTCGGATGGAAGAAGGCAGTAAGAAATTCACAACTTTCTCTACACCACAAGGACATTATATCTGGGAAGTTATGCCTATGGGATTGGCTAATGCACCACAAATATTTCAAAGAAAGATGGATAATCTTTTTAAAGATTATTTCAACTTCATGTTTGTTTATATTGATGATATTCTTATAGCATCAAAAAACATAGACGAACATGTTAAACATTTAGAGATTTTCTCTAAAATTTGTAAACAAGAAGGAGTGGTTTTATCTGAAAATAAAGCAGTCATAGCAACAAGAAAAATTGAATTCCTTGGAATTGAGATTGATGAAACTGGAATAATTTTACAACTCCATATTGTGGAAAAGGTAAAGAATTTTTCAGATAAACTCAAAGATGTAAAACAACTCCAAAGTTTTCTAGGAGTATTTAATTTTGCAGGGATGTTCATAAACAATCTAGAAATGTACAGAAAGGTGTTCAGTCCTTTGTTAAAAAAGGATGCAAGGTTTATATGGACCGATGACCATACTAAAGGGGTAAACCAATTAAAGGAGATATGTAAGAATCTCCCAAAAATGGCTATAACCGTGGATGAAGATGACCTAGTGTTATTTACGGATGCCAGTGACGAATGGTGGGCAGCAGTCCTTACTAAGATCACTCCGGATGGAGAAATACCATGCAGATACTATAGCGGTCTTTTTTCAAAATCCGAGGCTATCAGATGACATATCAACGAGAAGGAATTTTATGCAGTTAAAAGGGATTTCGAAAAATGGCCATTATTTTTACTTGCTAAAAAATTCACTTTGAAGGTTGATAACACTCAGGTAAAAGATTTCCTAAGAAATAAGATTGAATCTAAACTTGAGAAAGCTAGGTTATTAAGATGGCAAGCATTATGTCAAAATTATATTTTTGATATTGTTATTATTAAATCTCATGAAAATATTATTGCAGATTTCTTAACAAGAGATGGAAGGCAGTGACGTGGATTCCATCATGACAAGGCAGCGGCATCTCAGGAAACACCTTGGGTTGCTTCAAACCGAGTTCAACCAGCTTGTCATAAGTGCCGATATGGCGGGCAGGTTACAACAAGCTGATCGGATCAAAGTATCCAATCGAATCACAGGACTATGCAAGCTCAAACTCAACTATGGGCTGCTATTCAAGGGCCAATTATCCATGCCATAGAAAAACCACTGGTTTCTCAGAAACAAGAAATGTTAAAACCATTGGTTTTACAAGAACAAGAAATACAGCCACCAGTTGTAAAAAAATATGTTGAGGATTCTAATACTCAAGAAACAAGCGCTAATCTATCATCAGCTTTTGATGATCTAGATAAAGCAACAATTGATGAAGATAACTCATCAAGTCAACCCTCCGCCTATGTGGTAAAAGAGGAAGAGATCAATCTTAGGCCCAACACTGACAAGGGCAAATCTAAGATTGATACTAATCCAGCTGTCATTTCTCCATTTCAGGTTTATCAACAAAGATGTGAGAAATTAAGTACAAGAAGTGAAATCAACCCGATCACTTGCAGGGTTGATGTAGCAGGAATATATCCAAGGGTTTGGCTAAAAAACAATGTCAATCCTAAGGATGTAAAGCTATGATATGAATTTGGGGCTTTAGCCTCAGTTTATACAACTTCACCAGGCTTCCAGGAAATATCACAACTACCAAAATGGATTCAGGAAGCAGTCCAAGAAACATGGGAAAATAATGATCATTTGTCCAGAGGAGATTTGCTCGAGTTATACTTTTTTAGTGCAGCTCCAGAACCAACATGGAAAGGATCACACAAGCCCTTTCATTTCATCAAGCTAAGGAGACCTGACATGAATAATCACAGATTTATCAAGGATCCTATATCTGAAGAAATACCATTGGTGTCCACTTTTGGAGAAAATGAAATCTCAACCAGAAGGGCATGGGGTATTTGGGTTTGTCTCATCGACATGGACAAGGTCAAGTTTAAGTTCAAATTTTATCAGAATTTTGTGAACGTATCATTCCTGTTAAACACAATGACAGGAAAAACTATGGCTTTTGCGAAAGAACTCTTCGAAAAGAAGAGGAACTTTTTGTGGAACAACAAGCTACCGGGGAGTAAAGAAACTCGCCGAAAATTTTGTAACATGGCTCATATCGGAAGATGGTCAGAAAATATCTGCCCAGAATGTCCAAACCAGAAGGAGCCAGAATTCGGAAAAACCTTCAGACCCCGAACGGATCGAAAAGATTTTTTCGAGACAAGCAAAGGGGGACAGGGACCACCAAAACCGCGTTTTCCTAGGGGCCCACTGCAAAAGCAAAAGATGCCCCGACAACAATAAAGAAGGCATGTGACGAGAATAAATCCAAAAGAAAAAGTCAAGCATGTGACTCCTCCACTAGTAAAAGATGCCATCGGACATGTGACTCTCCTACTAGCAAAAGATGCCATCAATAATGACATAAAGAATTCAAGACAACTGTAAGATTTTTTGAAGTTTCTCGGTGAAACGAGTGGAACTTCAACTATAAATACAAGCATTTGAGGAAGCTGAAGACATCGATTATTTTTCAGTTTTCTTACAAATAAAATCATTGTAATATTTCTCTTTCTACGTTTGTATAAATTTTCTGTAATTTCATGTATTTCAAGAACAAGGCTACTATGAGTAGCTAAACTAGTTATCTCCTCCTCTTCAAAGGAGGCTGATTTATGTATTAATATGTTGTCTGAATAAATTCCTGAAGCTCTTCCCTATAATGTTATTTTCATTTAAAATTAAGCTTTTACCATACGCCTTAAGATAGGAAACGAAATAAGGTTGTGCTAGCTGCTGCTGAAGGAGTCTATTTCAGGAACCATCGGTTGCGATCGCATGGTTCGGTTGTGAGGAACAACCTGTAAAACCCGGTGGACATAACCCGGCAACAGTGTGGTCAAAGTGGTAATTTGCTTTAATTTACTTACGGAGGCATGATGGGCTAAAACTTATTATTAATAAATTTGGGAAATAAAGGGCAGAATAGGTATTATTTAGTTTCAAGGACATGTTTGAGACACTTTTTAATTAATAAGGGATATTTTCAGGATTCAAAAAATAAAAGGGATATAATTGGCTCGTTAACAAAACTATATGGATATTTTTAGGAATTATCCCGGGCTCATCCAAATTTCGTAATTTAAATTTACTTTGATGTATTAAATACCCCCATATCATCAATTCAAGCTTACAAAAATAAAATAATCATATCTCACTACAAAAAAAATGGAGCTTTTGCTACAGTTTTCTAAAAACCATCGCAAACTATTTGCAACGCTTTATTATAAACCGTCGCAAATAAACGAACCGTCGTTCATAATGGATGTCTTTTTCAATGCGTCTACTACGTACGCTTTTCATTAATTTTACGCGTTGAAATAATTGAGACACATATTGCGACGATTTTATTAAAACCGTCGCAAAATTTGAGGTATAAATAAGGTTCCAGACTCGTATAGACTTGGGAGCCAAATCAAATTAAAGTCGAGTCAATCTTCTTTCTTATTCGAAAAATTGGTTCTAATTTTCTTTCGTAACCGTTGTTTTATATTACACCACCACAACCTCCCTTCTAATTCTCTGTCGCATATTCAAAAAATTAGACGCAGAGGTACGTAATTTGCATCTGAAAATCTTTGATTCATGCGTCTATTATGTGCAGTATACATACCGTGTTATGTGTAATTTTATATTTTGTTTTATTTTGTTTGCCCCTAGATTTTCGGTCAAACCTGTTGTTGTATTTAGTTCGAGGACGATTCAATCCGTATGTTTTTGTAGATAAGTAAATAAATGCCGTTTTATTTTCATTATCTTATATATCTTCGTCTCTTTATAAATTTTTTATGTATATACATATATATTTTTCTATTTTTATGTGTTTCTTGGTGTGTAGATCTGTGCGTTTGAATTTTATGTGTTTGTGTGTGTGCATGGGTGCATGTGTTCGTGTGTGGGTCAGTGTGCTTGTATATAAGTAAATAAATTCCGTTGTATTTTTTCATTAATAATATTTGTAAATTATAATGTAGGCTTAAATGGCATAAGAACGGACTTGGATGGATCATTGAATTGATAATGGATTTTTAACTTACGTTTTAATTAATGGGTTGGAGGTATTTGTTGCTTTCTCAAAGAATAATCCGACATGCTTACTTGACGGTCGAATAAGGTGTCCATGTGTTGCGATATTTGTGCCCGCAAGTGCATGATGTCAAGTTTTAATATAGTGATAAATAGAGTATCTGTGAGACCTCGGTTCTAAACATCTAGTAAAAGAGTAAACTAACTAATAAGCAAGGAAAGTCCAAGACATTTTTTTTTAATTAAGGGCCTGCGCGGCCGCGCCTCATCAGGCACGGGGGCGCACGGCGCCCTGGCTCATGCACGGCCGCGCCCTTCCGAGGCGCAGGCGCGCATGACGCCCTGCCCGAAAAGGGGCGCGGGCGCGCGGGCGCATGCTAGGATGCGCGGGCGCGCCTCCCTGGCTGCTCCGGTGCTAGAAATTGCCAAAATCATGAACATCAAGCCATACAATACTCCGAAACATAAACATGCGTTACAAACTTGATTCCTCAAATTAAAACATGAGTTCTGGAGTTCAACAACTAAACCAAAGTCAAGAACATGCAACAACAATATAACGATGAAGTTCGATAACTAAACATGTTCTAACATAAACTAGATTGACATGCTGGAATCGACTTCTAGACCAAGTCTCACTTCTACATCTTTTCCTCGAAGCTAACCATGCCTCTTCTGACTTGTTCCTGACCCACCTGTTGCCAAGTATACATACAAAACAAAGCAACATCCGGATAACTGGTGAGAATGATAATCCCAGTAAAAGCAACATATCAAGTAATACAACAATAAACATGCTTTCAAGACAACAACGTAATCAATAACAATGAAATGAAATGCATGTCTTTAAACCGGGATATCAAATCTGATAAACGAGGGATTGCTGCTGTGCTTTTGGGATCCCGAGGATGAGATCATGTGACGACTCACCGACTCTCCCAATCGAGGTGGTTCCACATATCTCACTCCTCTAGACTTTGAGCAACCATAATGAGTATGCTAGCACTAGGCGATATGACTACGACCTAGGACACTCAATCATAGTTCCCAAACGTCCAAACAAAAAGGGCGGTTCTGCCCGCTGAATCGACGTAGGCTCAAGATGAATGCATAACAGAAACATAAAACATAAGCCACATAGTCAAAAGCAAAATCAATCAACAAGACACAAGTTCCTCATGCTAGAACATGTGTAGATGCAATATGTGATTTGAAAAGGGAAAACTCGAGAACCAACAATCCCGAGTATGCTATCCCGCTACGATGACTACTTTTACCTTTCAAGGCAGTAGTTCCAACTTCTGGGAAGCTACAACAAAAGATTGTATCAAAGTCTAACCAATCTAAACAACAACAAGGCTCAAGGTAATTCTCTATACCGTTCTTCGTCCAAATCTCTGAAACGAACAAATGCTGTTAACCCTGGGCTTGAAAAACTCCAAACGAATCTGTTCAGATACAAATCAAATATCAATAACTATGATCAACTTACAAGCCAAGTTCAACAACTCAAAAATGGTTCGAAATCCCAAAACTCAAACCGATGGCATAACGGCTAAAAACTGAACAAATCGGAAACGCAGACAGCAATTCATTACTGTAACGACCCATTTTTATCTTAAATAAGTTTATTTGAGTTAATCGGAGATTACAGAGTTCACGAGCCGACTTGATTTTGATCAGGGTCCTTTTTGCAAAATTTGGATTTTTCAGGGACTAAAATGCAATTATTGGATTTTATATATTATCTACACTTAGATTTGAGATTGAAAAGTTTTCATCTCCTTCCCCATTCCTTCCTCCTCCATTGTAGCCGATTCCTTTTGCTTCCAAGCTTTGGGATTTCAGTCTGAGCTCGATCCGTCCGTTAGAAATTATTTCTGAAGTCAGATTATCGATCACTGCAGTGAGAGCTCTGTTATATCGTAAGTTTTTCTACGATCAGATACATTCTAGTTTTTGGATGTTATTAGAATCGTTCTAGATTCGAGTATGTTGTTCTCTACAGAGTTCTGATCGTCTATTATCTGTCGGTTTTGAATTTGAGCAACATTCGGAATTGTTATGATTTTTGGAAGCCATTTTCGAAAATTGTGATTTGAGATTTGTTGGGATTGCCTTGTTTTGGTTGTCTTAGAATTGTTATGGGGTTATATCGCTATTGAACTGCTATCTACGTTGTCGGTTTGTTCAGTTATAGTCGTTATGCCGTCGGTTTGAGTTTTGGAGATTTGAACCGTTTTTGAAGTTGTTGAACTTGGCTTGTAAGTCGATCATGGTAATTGATCTTTGATTGTATCTGAACATATTCGTTTGGAGTTGTCAAGCCCTGTGTTAGCAGCATTGGTCGTCGAGAATTGGACGAAGAATGGTAAAGAGATTACCTTGAACCATTGCCTTTGTTGTTGGATTGTTTAGTTGTTGATTAAACCTTTTGTTGTAGCTTATCCAGAGTTGAAACTACTGCATTGAAAGGTAAAAGAAGACATCAATAGCGGGATACCATACTCGGGACAGTTGGTTCTCGAGTTTCCCTTAAAATCACATACTTGCATCTACACTCGTTCTAGCATGAGGAACTTGTGTTTTGTTGTTTTGATTGAGCTTTTGTTATATGGCTATGTTTTATGTTTCTGTTATGCATTCATCTTGAGCCAATCTTGTTTTCAGGGGGCAGAACCGCCCTTTTTGTTTAGACGTTTGGGAACTATGATTGAGTGGCCTAGGTCGTAGTCGTTTCACCTAGTTCTAGCATACTCATTATAGTTGCTCAAAGTCTAGAGAAGTGGGATACGTGGCACCACCTCGATTGGGTGAGTCGGTGAGTCGTTACGTAATCTCACCCTCGGGATCCCAAAAGCACAGCAGCAATCCCTCGTTATCAGATTTGATATGCCGGTTTAAAGACATGCATTTCATTACATCGTTATTGATTTTGTTGTTGTCTTGAAAGCATGCTTATTGTTGTATTACTTGATATGTTGTTTTTTTACTGGGATTATCATTCTCACCGGTTTATCCGGCCGTTTCTTTGTTTTGTATGTGTACTTGGCAACAGGTGGGGCAGGACCAAGTCAGCGAAGGCCTGGTTAGCAACAAGAGGGAGAGATAGTAGTGAGACTCGGTTTAGAAGTCGTGTCAGCATGTCTACCTAGTTGTTTTGGAACATGTTTAGATCTCGAACTTCGTTGTTTATGTTGTATCGATTATGCGAGTCTTATGTTGCATGTTATAGACTGGTTCGTAGTTGATCAACGTTAGCATTTCATGTAATAACTGGAGAAGTTATGTTTTTAATGCATGAATTTGAGTTTGATGTATGGAATAACCTTTAGTTTGAGATGCCAAGCTTTTCTGCTCTGTTCTGTTTCTGCTGCAGGGGGGGGCGCCCGAGCTGCAGTTTTTAGCAGCCCGAGCGCACCCCAGTTCGAGTAATGCAGCAGCGCTGGAGTTTAGGGCGCACTCGAGCGGCAGTTTTTGCCCGCCCGAGCGCACCCCCCTTTAAAAAAAAATTTTTCTTTCTCACTTTGGTCTTGGATCTTGTATGTTTAATTGTTGTTTAAGCCGAGATTAGTTGTTTAGAACCGAGGTCTCACATTAAGTGGTATCAGAGAGATAAGATTCTTGGTCGAACTAGAATGAGCGGGTAGATCGAGTCTGCATGTATTGGCTCCTCGCATGTGTTTGAATTATTTTAACTGTGTACTTAATTCCATGCGAGCATGCTTTGTTATTGAGAATTATTGAATTACATGGTTATGTGATTTAATTTATAAAACATGATCTACTTGAGATATAACTGTTTCTGTTATCGAATGGTATCCGGTATTCCAAGCGGTTGTAAGGGCACTGATTGTAGCGATTGAGATATCTCGTGTCCTAACCTTTGATTATCAGATGGGTCCTCGTCGAGTGATAAACAGAAACACACCGCCAATTATCCCTGTGACTGAGCAAGCTAGCACTGAAGTTGATCAGTTGGATGCTTCAGCAACTCCTATGGAAACCTTGCTGAAGAAGTTTCAGTCGTTCAATCCGCCGTTGTTGATGAGTTCAGAAAATCCAGTTGACTGTGAGAGTTTGTTGGATGATATGGATCAGTTGTTTGATTCCATTGACTACACCGATGACCGCCGAATCAGGTTAGTAATTCATTAGCTGCGTGGTGGGGCTAAGAGCTGGTGGACCATGACAAAGAAAGCATTTGAGAGTAGAGGTACAGAGGTTACTTGGACTCTTTTTAAATCTGAATTTTATAAGCGGTTTTTCCCTATCTCGTATCGCAAAGATAAGGGAGCAGAGTTTGCCAATCTGAGGCAAGGGAATCTGAACATTGAAGAGTACGTGGCTAAGTTTGATAGTCTGTTGCATTTTGCGCCACTAATTGCCGGGGATGAAGAAGCTAAGGCAGATCAGTTCATCAATGGGTTGAACCCCGACGTCTTCACGTTGGTTAACACCAACAGGCCTAAAAACTTTGCGGATGCCATGAATCACGCAAAGGGAGCAGAAGCAGGATTGTGGAGGCAAAGAGGTAACCACATAGCACCTCAGAAACAGAGGCAGTATCAAAACCCACCATCTCAGTATCAGAATCAGCCACCGCAGCATCAGAACCAGCAGCAGAGGTATGAAGGTGGTAGCAGTGGGGGAAACAGAAAGGATCAGTACAAGGCAAGAGGTAAACAGTTCAAAAGGCAGGGGAACAGTTCGTCTAGTTCCAGTGGTTCCCGACAGTTTGGTTCAGGGCAGAGTTCTGGATCATCAACCTTGTACTGCAGCAAGTGTGGAGGAAGACACTCACCGGATCAGTGTGTGGGAGTCTTCGGTAATTGTAACACTTGTCAGCAACCGGGACACTTCTCTAAGGTGTGCCCTCAGTGTAACAGAGATAGAGCTCAGAGTGGGAGTTCGTCTAGACCTGCAGTTTAGCTGGAGAGGCAGTCGTCTGCAGTGCACTCTTTCCAGCCTCACCAGCAGAACAGACAGGGAGGTAATTCTAGTGCGAACCAGCCTCCGAGACAGTAGGCACGAGTTTTTGCCTTGACAGAGTATCAGGCTCAGGCGGCACCTGATGATATTATAGCAGGTAACTGTTCGATTTTTGGTCATTCTGCTCATGTTTTGATAGATACAGGTGCTTCCCATTCCTTTATTTCTGAGAAATTTGTGTTATTGCATGCTTTGCCTACTGAGTTATTGCCTACAGTAGTAGCTGTTACTTCACCTTTGGGTGGAGGAATTGTTTCTGTCAGATTAGTCAGGAACAGTGAGCTTTGTTTTGAGGGGAATTTGTTAGAATTCGACTGTATTGTACTTGGACTGTCAGATTTTGATTGTATTGTCGGTATAGATGCTCTAACCAAGTACAGGGCAATAGTCGATTGTTTTCTGAAAGTTGTCAGGTTCAGACCTGAAATGGCAGACGAGTGGAAATTCTTTGGTAAGGGTTCTCGATCTAGAATTCCTTTGATTTCAGTGTTATCTATGACTCTTTTGCTACAGAGAGGTGCAGAAGAATTTTTGGTTTATGCGGTTGATGTACTGAAATCTAGCCCAGCTTTAGTAGATTTACCGGTGGTTAGAGAATTTGCTGATGTGTTCCCGGAAGATGTTCCTGGATTGCCACCCATTCGAGAGGTTGAATTCAGCATTGACTTAGTGCCAGGTACTCAACCTATTTCAAAAGCTCCTTATCGTATGGCACTTGTTGATTTGAGAGAGTTGAAGGAGCAGCTTGAGGATTTGATTGCCAAGGGATACATCAGACCTAGTGTATCGCCTTGGGGTGCTCCTGATCTATTTGTGCGGAAGAAGGATGGTTCTATGCGGCTCTGTATTGACTACCGCCAATTGAATCAGGCTACAGTTAAGAACAGGTATCCTTTACCCCGAATAGATGACCTTTTTGATCAGCTGCAGGGTTCTTCTATCTATTCTAAGATTGATTTGAGGTCAGGTTATCACCAGTTGAGAGTGCGAGAGGAAGACGTTCCTAAGACCGCATTCAGAACGAGGTATGGTCACTTTGAGTTTATATTCATGCCATTCGGTTTGACTAAAGCTCCAGCTGTTTTTATGGGTTTGATGAACCGTATCTTTCAGCGTTATTTAGATGAGATCGTCATTATCTTTATCGATGATATTCTTATCTACTCGAAGAACCGTACTGACCATGCAGAGCACTTGAGGACCGTACTGCAGATTTTGCGAGTGGAGCAGTTGTTTGCCAAGCTGTCTAAGTGTGAATTCTGGTTAGATCGAGTTGTCTTTCTCGGTCACATTATTTCTGAAGATGGGATTTCTGTCGATCCCAGCAAGATTGAAGCGGTTATGAATTGGCCTAGACCGACATCAGTACCGGAGATCCGAAGCTTCATGGGACTATCTGGTTATTACCGTTGTTTCATTGAGGGTTTCTCGTCTATTGCCAAGCCAATTACCCAGCTAACTCAGAAGAATACGCCTTTTGTTTGGACTCCAGATTGTGAGGCTAGCTTTGTTGATATGAAGAGGAGACTGATCAGTGCTCCAATTCTTTCTATTCCGAAGGGTACTGGAGGTTTCATAGTCTATTGTGATGCTTCTAACCGAGGCTTGGGTTGTGTTCTTATGCAGCATAAGCATGTGATAGTGTATGCATCAAGGCAGCTGAAACCGCACGAGACTCGTTATCCGGTTCATGATCTTGAACTAGCTGCGATCGTCTTTTCTCTGAAGATCGGCGTCACTATCTTTATGGTGAGTCTTTCGAGATCTTTTCTGACCATAAGAGTCTTAAGTACTTGTTTTCTCAGGCAGAGTTGAATATGAGACAGAGAAGATGGTTAGATCTGTTGAAGGACTTCGACTGTGAAATCAAGTATTATCCGGGAAACTCGAATGCAGTTGCAGATGCCTTGAGCTGAAAGCTATGTTCTTTATCTCTTTCTACTATTGGTGTTTCTCAATTGATCGATGATTGTTGCACTTCTGGTTTAAAGTTTGAAACAGATAGGGAGACTATCAGAGTGTTTGCTATTCAAGCCGAACCGGAGTTGTTTGTTGCAATCAGAGAAGCACAGAAGTCTGAGCCGAGCATTCAGGTTTCAGGAGAGAAAGTCAGATCTGGGCATCAGTCTGAATTCCATGTTAGAGATGATGTACTGTATGTGAATAACCGTATTGTTGTGCCTGATGTTGCGGAGTTGAGACAGCGTATTCTCCAAGAGGCTCATTGTAGTCGGTTCAGTATTCATCCTGGAGGTCGTAAGATGTACAACGACCTGAAGAACCAGTTCTGGTGGAAGAGAATGAAGAGCGATGTTGCGAGGTTTGTATCTCGGTGTTTGAACTGTCAGCAAGTAAAAGCAGAACGGAAGCGACCAGGAGGTCTGTTGCACAGTCTATCTGTTCCTGAATGAAAGTGGGATCACATTTCCATGGATTTCGTCACGAAGCTACCACGATCCGTTCGAGGATGCGATGCCATTTGGGTAGTGATCGACCGATTGACGAAGTCTGCGTGTTTTATTCCATACAGGATGACGTATCGTCATGATCAGATGGCTAAGTTGTACGTTAGCAATGTTGTGAGATTGCATGGTGTGCCGAAGTCGATCGTTTCAGACAGAGATCCTAGATTCACTTCTCACTTTTGGCACAGTCTTCAGGGGGCACTTGGTACTCGATTGCATCTGAGTACAGCTTATCATCCTCAGACCGATGGACAGTCAAAGCGGACTATCCAGACGTTAGAGGATATGCTGCGAGCGGTAGTGCTAGACTTTGGCACTAGTTGGCAGGATTCTTTGCCTCTTGTCGAGTTTTCTTACAACAACAGCTTCCAAGCGAGTATCGGTATGGCGCCTTTTGAGGCTTTGTATGGTAAAAAGTGCCGATCTCCGTTGTTTTGGGATGAATTGTCCGAGTCACAAGATTTGGGACCGGAGATGCTTAGAGATATGGCAGAGCAGGTTAAGATCATTCAGACCAGAATGAAGTCAGCTCAAGATAGATAGGAGAAGTATGCGAATGTCAGGCGTAGACCTCTGAGTTTTGATCAGGGAAACCGAGTCTTTCTGAAGCTTTCACCTTTCAGAGGCACTGTCAGATTCGGTAAGAGAGGGAAGTTATCTCCGAGATTCATCGGGCCATATGAGATTCTCAAGAAGATAGGCGATCTTGCCTACAGACTTGCACTTCCTCCGTATTTATCTGGTATTCACGACGTTTTTCACGTCTCTATGCTGCAAAAGTATCATCCAGATCCTTCTCATGTTCTTCAGCCTGACGAAGCCGAGTTAGACAAGACTCTGAGCTACTTTGAGCGACCGATTCAGATCCTTGATCGGAAGGAGAAACAACTCAGAACCAAGTCGATCCCGTTAGTGAAAGTGCAGTGGAGCCGTCACGGCGTCGAGGAAGCGACTTGGGAGACAGAATCTGACATGAGGCAGCGATTTTCGGAGTTATTCGGATGACGTGAGTTCTTCTTACTGTCTTTAGTTCTTTATTATATCTTATGAGTTGTGGTTCTTGTTGATTTCGAGGACGAAATCTCTTCTTAGTGGGGGAGAATTGTAACGCCCCATTTTTATCTTAAATAATTTTATTTGAGTTAATCGGAGATTACAGAGTTCACGAGCCGACTTGATTTTGATCAGGGTCCTTTTTGCAAAATTTGTATTTTTCAGGGACTAAAACGCAATTATTGGATTTTATATATTATCTACACTTAGATTTGAGATTGAAAAGTCTTCATCTCCTTCCCCATTCCTTCCTCCTCCATTGTAGCCGATTCCTTTTGCTTCCAAGCTTTGGGATTTCAGTCTGAGCTCGATCCGTCCGTTAGAAATTATTTCTGAAGGCAGATTATCGATCACTGCAGTGAGAGCTCTGTTATATCGTAAGTTTTTCTACGATCAGATACATTCTAGTTTTTGGATGTTGTTAGAATCGTTCTAGATTCGAGTATGTTGTTCTCTACAGAGTTCTGATCGTCTATTATCTGTCGGTTTTGAATTTGAGCAACGTTCGGAATTGTTATGATTTTTGGAAGCCATTTTCGAAAATTGTGATTTGAGATTTGTTGGGATTGCCTTGTTTTGGTTGTATTAGAATTGTTATGAGGTTATATCGCTATTGAACTGCTGTCTGCGTTGTCGGTTTGTTCAGTTATAGCCGTTATGCCGTCGGTTTGAGTTTTGGAGATTTGAACCGTTTTTGAAGTTGTTGAACTTGGCTTGTAAGTCGATCATGGTAATTGATCTTTGATTGTATCTGAACAAATTCGTTTGGAGTTGTCAAGCCCTGTGTTAGCAGCATTGGTCGTCGAGAATTGGAAGAAGAACGGTAAAGAGATTACCTTGAACCATTGCCTTTGTTGTTGGATTGTTTAGTTGTTGATTAAACCTTTTGTTGTAGCTTATCCAGAGTTGGAACTACTGAATTGAAAGGTAAAAGCAGACATCGATAGCGGGATAGCATACTCGGGACAGTTGGTTCTCGAGTTTCCCTTAAAATCACATACTTGCATCTACACTCGTTCTAGCATGAGGAATTTGTGTTTTGTTGTTTTGATTGAGCTTTTGTTATATGACTATGTTTTATGTTTCTGTTATGCATTCATCTTGAGCCAATCTTGTTTTCAGCGGGCAAAACCGCCCTTTTTGTTTAGACGTTTGGGACTATGATTGAGTGGCCTAGGTCGTAGTCGTTTCACCTAGTGCTAGCATACTCATTATAGTTGCTCAAAGTCTAGAGGAGTGGGATACGTGGCACCACCTCGATTGGGTGAGTCGGTGAGTCGTTACGTAATCTCACCCTCGGGATCCCAAAAGCACAGCAGCAATCCCTCGTTATCAGATTTGATATCCCGGTTTAAAGACATGCATTTCATTACATCGCTATTGATTTTGTTGTTGTCTTGAAAGCATGTTTATTGTTGTATTACTTGATATGTTGTTTTTTTACTGGGATTATCATTCTCACAGGTTTATCCGGCTATTTCTTTGTTTTGTATGCGTACTTGGCAACAGGTGGGGCAGGACAAAGTCAGCGAAGGCCTGGTTAGCAACAAGAGGGAGAGCTAGTAGTGAGACTCAGTTTAGAAGTCGTGTCAGCATGTCTACCTAGTTGTTTTGGAACATGTTTAGATCTCGAACTTCGTTGTTTATGTTGTAGCGATTATGCGAGTCTTATGTTGCATGTTATAGACTGGTTCGTAGTTGATCAACGTTAGCATTTCATGTAATAATTGGAGAAGTTATGTTTTTAATGCATGAATTTGAGTTTGATGTATGGAATAACCTTTAGTTTGAGATGCCAAGCTTTTCTGCTCTGTTCTGTTTTTGCTGCAGGGGGGGGGGGGGGGGGGCGCTTGAGCTGCAGTTTTTAGCAGCCCGAGTGCACCCCAGTTCGAGTAATCCAGCAGCGCTGGAGTTTAGGGCGCGCTCGAGCGGCAGTTTTTGCCCGCCCGAGCGCACCCCCCTTTAAAAAAAAAATTCTCTTTCTCACTTTGGTCTTGGATCTTGTATGCTTAATTGTTGTTTAAGATGAGATTAGTTGTTTAGAACCGAGGTCTCACAATTATCAATATCAACTCAATTCAATGCTAATACAACAACAACAAGGCAATCCCAACAAATCTCAAAACCCACATTTTTGAAAATGGTTTCCAAAAATCATAACAATTCCGAACGTCGCTCTATTTCAAAACCGACAGATAATAAACGATCCGAACTCCGCCAAGAACAACATACTAGAATCTAAATCGATTCTTACAACCTTCGAAAAACAAAACATATTCGATCGGAGAAATACTTACGGTATAACGGAGCTCTCACTGCAGTGATCACTAATTTGCCTTCAGAAATAATTTCCAACGGCTGGATCGAGCTCGGACTGAAATTTAGAAGCTTGAGCAAGATATGGGGCGTCTCTAATGGAGTATCTCGGTTGGGAGGAGGAAGGAGGATGATGAGAAAAGTCAATACAAGTGTAGATAATATATAAAATCCCAAATTTGCATTTTAGTCCCTGAAATTTCCAAAATTTGCAAAAAGGACCCTGATCAAAATCAAGTCGGCTCTTGAACTCTGCAATCTCCGATTAACTCAAATAAACTCATTTAAGATAAAAACGGGGCGTTACAATTCTCCCCCACTAAGAAGAGATTTCGTCCTCGAAATCAACGAGAACCACAACTCATAAGATAGAATAAAGAACTAAAGACAGTAAGAAGAACTCACGTCATCCGAATAACTCCGGAAATCGATGTCTCATGTCAGATTCTGTCTCCCAAGTCGCTTCCTCGACTCCGTGACGGCTCCACTGCACTTTCACCAACGGAATCAACTTGGTTCTTAGTTGTTTTTCTTTCCGATCAAGGATCTGAATCGGTCGTTCAAAATAGCTCAGAGTCTTGTCTAAATCGGCTTCATCAGGCTGAAGGATATGAGAAGGATCTGGATGATACTTTCGCAGCATAGAGACGTGAAAAACTTCGTGAATACCAGATAAAGAAGGAGGAAGTGCAAATCTGTAGGCAAGATCGCCTATCTTTTCGAGAATCTCATACGGACCGATAAATCTCGGAGATAACTTTCCTCTCTTCCCAAATCTAACAATGCCTCTGAAAGGTGAAATCTTCAGAAAGACTCGGTCTCCCTGATCAAAACTCAGAGGTCTACGCCTGACATTCGCATACTTCGCCTGCCTATCTTGAGCTGACTTCATTCTGGTCTGAATGATCTTAACCTGCTCTGCCATATCTCGAAGCATTTTCGGCCCCAAATCTGGTGACTCAGACAAATCATCCCAAAACAGCGGAGATTGGCATTTCTTACCGTACAATGCCTCAAAAGGCGCCATACCGATACTCGCTTGGAAGCTGTTGTTGTAAGAAAACTCGACAAGAGGCAAAGAATCCTGCCAACTAGTGCCAAAGTCTAGCACTACTGCTCGCAGCATATCCTCTAACGTCTGAATAGTCCGCTCTGACTGTCCATCGGTCTGAGGATGATAAGCTGTACTCAGATGCAATCGAGTACCCAGTGCCTCCTGAAGACTGTGCCAGAAGTGCGAAGTGAATCTAGGGTCTCTGTCTGAAACGATCGACTTCGGCACCCCATGCAATCTCAAATCATTGCTAACATACAACTCAGCCATCTGATCATGACGATACGTCATCCTGTACGGAATAAAACAAGCAGACTTCGTCAATCGGTCGATCACTACCCAAATAGCATCGCATCCTCGAACGGATCGTGGTAGCTTTGTGACGAAATCCATAGAAATATGATCCCATTTCCATTCAGAAACAGATAGACAGTGCAACAGACCTCCTGGTTGCTTCCGCTCTGCTTTCACCTGCTGACAATTCAAACACCGAGATACAAACCTCGCTACGTCGCTTGTCATTCTCTTCCACCAAAACTGAATCTTCAGATTGTTGTACATCTTACGACCTCCAGGATGAATACTAAACCGACTGCAATGAGCCTCTCGGAGAATACGCTGTCTCAACTCCGAAATATCAGGCACAACAACACGGTTATTCACAAACAAAACATCATCTCTAACCTGGAATTCAGACTGATGTCCCGATCTAACTTTCTCTACTGAAATCTGAATGCTCGGCTCAGACTTCTGTGCTTCTCTGATTGCAACCAACAACTCCGGCTCGGCTTGAATAGCAAACACTCTGATAGTCTCCCTATCTATTTCAAACTCTAAACCAGAAGTGCAACAATCATCTATCAACTGAGAAACACCGATAGTAGAAATAGATAAAAAACAAAGCTTTTGGCTCAAGGCATCTGCAACTGCATTAGACTTCCCCGGATAGTACTTGATTTTGCAGTCGAAATCCTTCAAAAAGTCCAGCCATCTGCTCTGTCTCATATTTAGCTCTGCCTGTGAAAACAAGTACTTAAGACTCTTATGATCAGAAAAGATCTCAAAAGACTCACCATAAAGATAGTGACGCTAGATCTTCAGAGCAAATACAATCGCAGCTAGTTATAGATCATGAACCGGATAACGAGTCTAGTGCGGTTTCAGCTGCCTCGATGCATACGCAATCACATGCTTATGCTGCATAAGAACACAACCCAAGCCTCGGTTAGAAGCATCACAATAGACTGTGAAACCTCCCGTACCCTTTGGAATAGAAAGAATTGGAGCACTGGTCAGTCTCCTCTTCAGATCAACAAAGCTAGCCTCACAATCTGGAGTCCAAACAAAAGGCGCATTCTTCTGAGTCAACTGGGTAATTGGCTTGGCAATAGACGAGAAACCCTTGATGAAACGACGGTAATAACTAGCTAAACCCATGAAGCTTCGGATCTTCGGCACTGAATTAGGTCTAGGCCAATTCATAATCGCTTCAATCTTGCTGGGATCGACAGAAATCCCATCTTAAAAAATAATATGACCAAGAAAGACAACTCGATCTAACCAGAATTCACACTTAGACAGCTTGGCAAACAACTGCTCAACTCGCAAAATCTGCAATACGGTCCTCAAGTGCTCTGCATGGTCAGTACGGTTCTTCGAGTAGATAAGAATATCATCGATAAAGATAATGACGAACTCATCTAAATAACGCTGAAAAATACGGTTCATCAAACCCATAAAAACCGCTGGAGCGTTAGTCAAACCAAATGGCATGACTATAAACTCGAAATGACCATACCTCGTTCTGAATGCGGTCTTAGGAACGTCTTCCTCTCGCACTCTCAACTGGTGATAACCTGACCTCAGATCAATCTTAGAGTAGACAGAAGAACCCTGCAGTTGATCAAAAAGGTCATCTATTCGGGGTAAATGATACCTGTTCTTAACTGTAGCCTGATTCAATTGGCGGTAGTCGATACATAGCTGCATAGAACCATCCTTCTTCCGAACAAAAAGCACAGGAGCACCCCAAGGCGATACACTAGGTCTGATGTATCCCTTGGCAATCAAATCCTCAAGCTGCTCCTTCAACTCTCTCAATTCAATAAGTGCCATACGATAAGGAGCTTTTGAATTAGGTTGAGTACCTGGCACTAAGTCAACATTTAATTTGATTTCTTGAATAGGTGGCAAACTAGGAACATCTTCCGGGAACACATCAGCAAATTCTCTAACCACCGGTAAATCTACCAAAGTTGGGCTAGATTTCAGTACATCAACTGCATATACCAAAAATCCTTCTGCACCTTTCTGTAGCAAACGAGTCATAGATAACACTGAAATCAAAGGAATTCTAGATCGAGAACCCTTACCAAAGAATTTCCACTCGTCTGCCATTTCAGGTCTGAACAATCGACGGTTGCCCTGTACTTGGTTAAAGCATTTATACCGACAATACAATCAAAATCTGACAGTCCAAGTACAATACAGTCGAATTCTAACATATTTCCTTCAAAACACAGTTCACAGTTCCTGACTAATCTGACAGAAACAATTCCTCCACCCAAAGGTGAAGTAACAGCTACTACTGTAGGAAACAACTCAGTAGGCAAAGCATGCAATAACACAAATTTCTCAGAGATAAAAGAATGGGAAGCACCTGTATCTATCAAAAAATGAGCAGAATGACCAAAAATCGAACAGTTACCTGCTATAACATCATCAGGTGCTGCCTGAGCTTGATCCTCTGTCAAGGCAAAAACTCGTGCCTGCTGTCTCGGGGGCTGGTTTGCAGTAGGGTTACCTCCCTGTCTGTTCTGCTGCTGGGGCTGGAAAGAGTGCACTGCAGAATACTAACTCTCGGGTTGATCTGTAGGTCGAGATGAACTCCCACTCTGAGCTCGATCTCTAAAACGCTGAGGGCACACCTTAGAGAAGTGTCCCGGTTGATGACAGGTGTTACAATTACCGAAGACTCCCACACACTGATCAGATGAGTGTCTTCACCCACACTTGCTGCAGTACAAGGATGATGATCCAGAACTTTGTCCTGAACCAAATTGCTTCGAACCACTGGAACTAGAAGAACTGTTCCCCTGCCTCTTAAACTGTTTCCCTCTTGCCTTAAACTGATCCCTTCTATTTTCCCCACTGCTTCCACTTTCATATATCTGCTGCTGGTTCTGATGCTGAGGTGGCTGATTTTGATACTGAGATGGTTGGTTCTGATACAGCCTCTATTGTTGAGGTGCCACCTGATTACCTCTTTGCCTCCACAAGCCTGCTTCTGCTCCCTTTGCGTGATTCATGGCATCCGCAAAGTTGTTATGCCTGTTGGTGTTTACCAACGTGAAGACGTCGGGGTTCAAACCATTGATGAACTGATCTGCCTTAGCTTCTTCATCTCCGGCAATTAGCGGTGCAAAACACAACAGACTATAAAATTTAGCTACGTACTCTTCAATGTTCAGATTCCCTTGCCTCAGATTGGCAAACTCTGCTAACTTATCTTTATGGTACGAGATAGGGAAAAACCTCTTATAGAATTCAGATTTAAAAAGAGTCCAAGTAACTTCCGTACCTCTACTCTCAAATGCTTTCTTCGTCATGATCTACCAGCTCTTAGCAACCCCACGTAGCTGATGAATGACTAACCTGATTCTGCGATCGTCTGTGTAATCAATGGAATCGAACAGCTGATCAATATCATCCAACCAACTCTCACAGTCAACTGAATTTTCTGAACCCAACAACAACGGCGGATTGAATGACTGAAACCTCTTCAGCAAGGTTTCCATAGGCGTCGCTGTAGCATCCATCTCAACCGTTTCAGTACTAACTTGCTCAGTTGTAGGAATAACTGGCGGTATGTTTATGTTTATCACTCGACGAGGACCCATCTGATAATCAAAGGTTAGGACACGAGATATATCAATCGCTACAATCAGTTCCCTTACAACCGCTTGGAATATCGGACACCAGTCGATAATAGAAACAATTATATCTCAAGTAGAACATGCTTTATAAATTAAATCACATAACCATGTAATTCAATAATTCTCAATAATAAAGCATGCTCGCATGGAATTAAGTACACAGTTAAATAATTCAAACACATGCGAGGAGCCAATACACGTAGACTCGATCTACCCCGCTCACTCTAGTTCGTCCAAGAATCTTAACGCTCTGATACCATTTAATGTGAGACCTCAGTTCTAAACATCTAATAAAGGAGTAAACTAACTAATAAGCAAGGAAAGGCCAAGAATTTTTTTTTAATTAGGGGCCCGCGTGGCCGCGCCTCGTGCGCGGCCGCGCCCTTCCGAGGCGCGGGCGCGCATGACGCTCTGCCCAGAAAGGGGCGCAGGCGCGTGGGCGTGCGCTAGGATGCGCGGGCGCGCCTCCCTGGCTGCTCCGGTGCTAGAAATTGCCAAAATCATGAACATCAAGCCATACAATACTCCGAAACATAAACATGCGTTACAAACTTGATTCCTCAAATTAAAACATGAGTTCTGGAGTTCAACAACTAAACCAAAGTCAAGAACATGCAACAAAAATATAACGATGACGTTCGATAACTAAACATGTTCTAACATAAACTAGATTGACATGCTGGAATCGACTTCTAGACCAAGTCTCACTTCTGCATCTTTCCCTCGAAGCTAACCATGCCTCTTCTGACTTGTTCCTGACCCACCTGTTGCCAAGTAAACATACAAAACAAAGCAACAGCCGGATAACCGGTGAGAATGAGAATCCCAGTAAAAGCAACATATCAAATAATACAACAATAAACATGCTTTCAAGACAACAACGTAATCAATAACAATGAAATGAAATGCATGTCTTTAAACCGGGATATCAAAACTGATAAACGAGGGATTGCTGCTGTGCTTTTGGGATCCCGAGGATGAGATCATGTGACGACTCACCGACTCTCCCAATCGAGGTGGTGCCAAATATCTCACTCCTCTAGACTTTGAGCAACCATAATGAGTATGCTAGCACTAGGCGATACGACTACGACCTAGACCACTCAATCTTAGTTCCCAAACGTCCAAACAAAAAGGGCGGTTCTGCCCGCTGAATCAACGTAGGCTCAAGATGAATGCATAACAGAAACATAAAACATAAGCCACATAGTCAAAAGCAAAATCAATCAACAAGACACAAGTTCCTCATGCTAGAACATGTGTAGATGCAATATGTGATTTGAAAAGGGAAAACTCGAGAACCAATAGTCCCAAGTATGCTATCCCGCTACGATGACTGCTTTTACCTTTCAAGGCAGTAGTTCCAACTTCTGGGAAGCTACAACAAAAGATTGTATCAAAGTCTAACCAATCTAAACAACAACAAGGCTCAAGGTAATTCTCTATACCGTTCTTCGTCCAAATCTCTGAAACGAACAAATGCTGTTAACCCTGGGCTTGACAAACTCCAAACAAATCTGTTCAGATACAAATCAAAGATCAATAACCATGATCAACTTACAAGCCAAGTTCAACAACCCAAAAACGGTTCGAAATCCCAAAACTCAAACCGACGGCATAACGTCTAAAAACTGAACAAACCGGAAACGCAGACAGCAGTTCATTACCGATATCAACTCAATTCAATGCTAATACAACAACAACAAGGCAATCCCAACAAATCTCAAAACCCACATTTTCGAAAATGGTTTCCAAAAATCATAACAATTCCGAACGTCGCTCTATTTAAAAACCGACAGATAATAAACGATCAGAACTCCGCCAAGAACAACATACTAGAATCTAAATCGATTCTAACAACCTCCGAAAAATAAAACATATCCGATCGGAGAAATACTTATGGTATAACGGAGCTCTCACTGCAGTGATCACTAATCTGCCTTCAGAAATAATTTCCAACGGCTGGATCGAGCTCGGACTGAAATCTGGAAGCTTGAGCAAGATATGGGGCGTCTCTAATGGAGTATCTCGGTTGGGAAGAGGAAGGAGGATGATGAGAAAAGTCAATACAAGTGTAGATAATATATAAAATCCCAAATTTGCATTTTAGTCCCTAAAATTTCCAAAATTTGCAAAAAGAACCCTGATCAAAATCAAGTCGGCTCTTGAACTCTGCAATCTCCGATTAACTCAAATAAACTCATTTAAGATAAAAACGGGGCATTACAGTATCGTTCCGACGAGGAGTAAAGTGAAAATATTCAATACTTGTAATGAAAATAATCCTAATTTTATTTAGAAAATTAATTTTCAAAAGATTTGTAGCAAAATAAAAATAAGCAAAGGAATTTTTAATAGCATGCACACACTTTTCAGAAATATCAATCAGAGAAAAAATGATCTAGAGGTTTAGATATTACCTGGTTTCGACAACAATCACTCCTAAATAATTTATTTTTATGAATTCCTTTAAATTAATAACCAAGAACACTTAGATTATTCTATTTCCCTCTCCTGAGCAACAAATAGATTATATCAACTACAGTTCAATTCCAATATCCCTATTAAGAATCTACTTGTAGTGATCTATGCAAAACAATGTTCTTTTTAAAGCTCTGTTAAAATTATATACTCTCCCGAGTTATATAAATAATTAACAGTGTTATTTCAATTGGTCCTATTCAAAATCTCCTCTTCCGGATGCCAGATTTCAAATAAATTGAATTGAGTTCTTCTAGATTAATTGTTTTTCTAGAATTGATTGTCTTTTCAATTACCTGATCAGTAATTGAATTATAATATTGATATCAAAAACTGATGAAAGTGTCTACACTAGGTTCCATCCGACCTCTAGACTCTAAAAATTTATTTCATAATAAAATTTTGATAAAAATAATTCATGTTCAGAAAATTAAACATCAATTTAGAAATAAATAATTCAAAAAGAGAAAACAAATCCGTCGTCGGTCTTCTGTGTCCAGTCGATCGATCTCCGTATTTGTTCTTCACGGTAAGCACAAATTCCTGTTAAGAAATTCATGATAAAATTGAATTTCTTTCTCTGATAAGTGCGGCGGCTCTCTTGTGTGTGGCTCCCTTCTGTGATCTGACTCCAAAAATCCTTTTTATATCGTGCACAAAATCCAAATAAAGAAAGCCCAAAATAATATGAAAGTTTCCTTGCCGAAATAATTAAAATACAGATTTCTCGCGAAGGGGCGGGCGCTCAGGATGACTGCGCGGGCACACATACGTTCCGTAATTTAATTTCCAAGCTTCACACGTAATTGCGCGTTTACTCTTCAATTTCCCTCTACAGCGCTATAGAGAAGCGCTAAACTCTTTCTTTCCTTTTTCTTTTATTTTTCCTTTTCTTTTATTCCTTTCTTTCTTATTTCTCTACAGCTTTTTTCTCATTTTTTTTTTCTTTTCTCATCTCAATTCTTATTTTTCTTCTTTTTTCCACAACAATTCAACAATTCCCTACATCCACACAAACAACAAAACTTGCACATAAATCTGCTCGAAACAAACAATTAACCATTAATATGGTGCAACCATATTAACTCCTGAAAATGCCGTTATTTTCAGGAGTTAATATGGTTACACCATCTTCATCCTGAGGTAGACATCATCATACTACTACATACACTGAAACACCTCACTTTGCGAATTCAATGGATCCAAATACATATATTCACAGTGAAGATCAATTCGATTTTGAAAATCATCCTACTGATTTCCAGAATGATAATGATGAGGAAAATTTCAACGAGGATCCTAACATCAATGTCTTCAAGGATCCTAACATCAACGTAATTGAAGATCCTAACATTAATTTCAGGGCTCTATATGAAATGATGAAATCGACGGAGAAGGAGATTTTTTGAGAAGTTAAAATTTTTGAATGGTCTTGATATCTGTGATACAAGTAAAAACAGTTTGAACTATGATAATGAGATGTTTGTATATGATACCAAAATATAGAACCTAAAAAACTCTAAATGCTACCAGTTCTATTAACCTATTATTAATTAGGGATATAAACAAACCGAAACGGTTTGCGAACTATTTGGTGTTCGGCTAGGTAAAATTCTCATTCGAGATCGTTTTTTAAGCTTATCTAGTCGAGTTGGAGTTTGATTTTAAGCTCGAATATTTTCACGAGTCGAGCTTGATATTAAGGATGTTTGGTTTGTGAGCTCGCGAACATGTTTGTTAATAGGCTCTGGAACTCGAGATCGAGCTCTGTCTTGGATCGTTTAAGAGGCTCACGAGCTCGAGATCGGGCTCAGCTCGTTTAGGAGGATTGTGAAATTGGGCTCGGGCTCGTTTAGGATCGCAAATATGTCCATTTAATTTATATGGCTTGCAAGCCCGAATTCGGTTCCTTTATCTAATTTGAGTTTGATTCTTAAATATATTTTGAATATGATATATGGCTTGTGAGCAAGCTCAAGCTCGGTTCATATGTGGAGAGGACAAATAAAAAATATTAATACTAATGCAAATAAAATGATTGGAACAAAATAATTTGTTGAAAAAAAGATGAATTTACAACACATAGCCACAATTTGCATTTTTTATTTTAATTTAAAAATCATTGAATTAAAGTGCTCTTAAAAAGACAATAAATAAAATTTTTATATGTGCAATATTACTAATGAATGATAATTCAATCAATAAATTTCTAACGAACTGAAGTAAAAATTTTATTTAAAATATCTTATAAGAATTAGAACTATATATGATAGATGAATGATATTCAAAATTTTAGTTAAAAAAGTTATGAAATTATCTAAATTAAATTTGTTGAGTTAAAACTTGTTAACTCAATATATGCACATGAACAACATTTTAATTAAGTTATAGAATATCATTAAATAAAATATTTCATATACTGGCGGACCGTGTCACATGTAATGCTTATATCGCGTTAAAAAAATAAGGGTTATTTTTGAAAATTCACTTAGAAATACCAAAAATTAGTTACTCTAACATGTTCTTACTTTATTAATAGTAATATATATATATATATATATATATATATATATATCATCACACATACACCGCACCAAGTATGAATAATATAATATATATCCAACTTTGTAATTTATATGTTTTTCCTTTTTATCCTTTGATCAAATTACAGTTTTAATCGACTAACTAATTTGAATTCTTACGGTCTTAGTTCTTGTGAGAACCCAGCCTCCAAGTCCAAGCAACATAACCGAAGGAATGAAGGCAAAGGCAGATATTTTTCAAATTCAAAAACTGAAGAATTGTAACAGTAGTCAAGAGTTGTAACAGCAGAAATCAATAGGAATAATTGCTGTTAATTGAAATTATTGCCAATGAATGAGGAATGTTTCAGCTTCCATTTCGTGGCCTATAAGTAGTGGCCAAGGCTGAAGGGAAATCACACACTCTGAGCACCCGAAATCAAGTGTGAATCTGCCATTTCTTTCGAGCACCAAGCTGTGTTATTTTCGGTTTTCTTGAGCTCCAGTTTGCTGCCATTTTGGCTGAGTAGAAGCTGCTGAATTCTGTCCATGTATCAAGGTTCTTATATAGCTTGATTCCCTCCTAAATTTGAAGCACACAACAACCGTTCAAAGCTCAGAAATCTGCTCGTTGTCAATCTTCAAAACTGCCCAAAAAACTCGGAACGCGACATCGGTTCGAAGCAGAATTCTTGTCCATTTTCGAAGGAGTTTTCTGCTCAAAGATCGAGCAGGATTCTGTCCAATTCCTGTGAAACTTTCTGTCCTTGTTTAGAGTAATCACCTACAGCAACTTAATCCAGAAAGCTGTCCGAAGTCTATCCAACAAGCAGTGCCGAAACGTAATCAAGGAACTACATTTTCTGTCCAATTTCGAAGAAGCATTCAGTCCATTTCACGTGCAGATTTCCTGTCCTATTTCCCTACACGATTTGCTTATAAATCGAATACGGTAAGTGAGCTTCTATCTTTCTTTTGTGTAATATAAGTTTCTACACTTACATTCATTTTTGTGTGTGAGTTAAGCTTCATAAAATAAATTTTTTATGTTTTTGAAAATTCGATCGACATGATACGTATATTCGTTTCACTTTGATATGCTATTTGTTGGCTATTCGTGATATTATTTGAAACATGTTAGAATTATTTGGAAATATTTGAGATGCACTGTTAAGAGTCAATTTATAAATGGTTAAGGAATTTCCGATGATTTGATTTGATTTGATATGGCCCTGATGTGGTGGGTTATAATAACCGTTCATTTGGCCTCGCCCCTTAGAGGAGTAACATATAAGGGACTGATCAGTAAACCACAAAAAATGAGATAATTAACAGTGCAATGTTTGCTTCGTATTTGTGTCAGATTCAACATGCTTATTTTATTTCGAAATTATAAAATATACATGTGTACATGTAAATATATTTTGGGGTTTATCATGCTTGATCGGCCCCCATTTGCTGTGTGTTTCCCAAAACACTCACCCCCTTACCTTCCTCCCCAGATAAGAATGAATATGTGTTAGATGACGAAGAATAGAATATGTTCTGGGGCTGGTGAGGACGAATCAGTTCAAGTTAAAGAAATATTTTTACTTTAAATTTCAGTTTCGCTTCGCATTGTCGCACTTGTGTTTTTCTCTATAAAAAACGTCATGGTTTATGAAATAGACTGGTTTTTGGCAAGATTTGTACTACGATACTTGTTGTTTTAATGTTAAATTGTTAAACGCCGATGTCTACTAGGCCCATTTTTGGGGCGTGACAGTTCTCTTTCACCATATTACTACATACGACGACATGAAAAAACGATGGCATTCACTAAAAATGACTAAAATAGATTAAGAAAAGTACAAATATTTTTAGACAACTAGAAACGGATCAAGAAATGTGATCCAATGGTGTGGTTCAACAAATGTGGTCCAATCTACACTATTATATCAAGATCGGATCATATTGAATATTTTTCTAGGAACAAAACTAATTAAATAATGTTGGAAAAGTTGAATGAAATAATAAATGGAAAGAGTTTGTCCCATATTGGGAGTCTTTCAATGTCTTCCCTTCCTTAAGTACTCCAAGGTTGACTTATGGGATTGTGCCCTTAGGTCACCTGAAGTTTTAAGAAGGGGCAAGACGCATAGGGGTGTGAAACTCAACTTAACCTGTCAATCCGACATGAGTAGACCCGAAAAATATCGGGTTAGGGTCCTGATTTTTATTTTTTTCTTTAAATTTTTTACAACTAATCTTTCAAATTAAAATTATATATAAGCTTAGATTTTATTATTAAGTGATTAAATTAAATATTACTATTATTATTGTGTGTTTTGAATTTTTATTTAATTATTTTGTTAAAAAAAAATCGGGTTGGTTCGGGTTGATCGGGTTAGTCGGAGTAGCTGAGTTCGGGCTCGGGTTAGTCGGATTAGCCGGGTTCGGGCTCGGGTTGATCGAGTTAGTCGGATTAGCCGGGTTTGGGCTCGGGTTGAGCATTTTCGGGTTGGTTTGGGTCAGGTGCGGGTTGAGAAATGTTTTAAAACTATTTTCATCAACCCGACCCACCCGAATTGACACCCTTAAAGATGCGGCTAGTCGATAAACTAAACACACACGCGCGGTCGGTGAGGTGGTGGGGTCTTATGACCCTATTATTTTTTTGGAAAAAAATTAATTAAAAATAATATTTATTATTATTTTATTACATTTTATTATTTGCATCTCTCAGTTTATTATTTGCACCTCTCAGTCACAAAGTGATGCATCACTTTTGGATCAGTGTGTGTCTGCTTGATGATGAGTTGCATTCATCCATGTGAGGTGTATTCGTTGATACAAGGTCGTATCCCTTGGTCGCAACTATTAGCGGTCTATAAAGAGTTCTCATGTCTACAGTCGAGATGTACTTTGAGATACATCCTCCGCCTTATACCTTCTCACTAAAAGTTTATGCATATTATGTTTGCTGTCATCAAGAGATTTTTTCTGTTGCTACCTCTTGACTAACATCGTTATATTTTAGAGACGATTAATGTCGCCACTGTTAAGCACTTTATATAGGACAATTTTTTCTTTCGGACTAAGAGTTTCACTTTTGTCTCGATGTACCGTTTTTTTTTCTGTTTCATATCCAGTACTCTAGATACTGAGATACACAACTAAAAAATAACACATATAAACTTGGAAAATATAAATAAACATCCTTCTCGTAATGGAACTCTTTGTAATGAACGAATGAAAATATTATGCAAATGCAAATGGACGAGAATTTTCATAAAAATGAGTTCGAAAAGTATTTTATAATTAAGTGTAAGGCCCGGTTTACTTCACCTCCTTATGCGGAATTTATTAAAATCAATCTAACTATAAAAAAATTATTTTTTCATTCTAATGAGCTCGTCCAAAGTTCGTAATGTAAATTTACTTTAAAATATTAAATACCCTCGATATCATCAATTCAAGTTTACAAAAATATAATATTCATGTCTGCAAACCCTAGGAATGACATCCCAAATCATCTTCTTTTTACACAATCTCGCCTACACATTCTATTTATCCCTATCAGAGTTTCTATCGTGCAGGACGTTGAAATTTGAGAAGCAAGATGTGACTCACATATACGTAATATACCCAGTACGTTGACCCGTAGGAAACAAAAGGTAACTCGCTTACACCATAGCACATGTAGAGATAGAAAATATAAAAAAAACAAGGACTTTTGTGACGAGTATCAGTGATGTTTCTTTCACTCAATTAATGAAGAAAATAAAACAAAGTTACTGTACAGTATCTAGAATAATTGAACAATTGAGATTCTGCATTATGTTCATTTCTAGAATGCTCCTAACCCTAGGAATTGTATACAACAATTGTTGAATTGTGCTTCTGTCAGATTGAATGGGAATAGAGAAGAGATCAGATCAAAGTACAGTAGCCAGATGAGTTCAGTGATCAGATGAGTTCATGGTCAGATCGAATAATGGGATCAGATTGAAAGTGAATGGTCATATGAGTTCTTCGGATGAGTTCAGGCAGATAGTTTTCTCGAGTATTTTGAATTGGTTAGAAGTCAATGAATTGTCCGTGAAGCTGTAAGATTGAAGGCAGATCGAAGTACAAGAGCATATCAGACTGATGTGAGATGACTTATCGGGTTGGACCATGTTGACTTTAAGATTGGGTCAAAGGAAATTGTTGACCTAAAGCCCGAGAAGAAAGTCGGCGTATTTTTCTATATAAGCATATGGAAGCTGGTCGTAACCAACATAACAAAAAATCAAAAATATTTGAGAGAGAAGAAAAAGAGAGAATTCAAAGGAGAGAACTGGGGCGTAGATTGTGATGGGAAGATTCAAGGATTCAAAGCTTGAATTGTGTCTATATGTATCATTAGAGTTGTCTGGTCTGGTTCTGTTATAAGCTCGGGTTTGAGCTTGGATTTCTTCTGTTCGTTATTAATAAAAGTGTTGTGTTGCTCTCCCGTGGACGTAGGCGAATTTCTTTCCGAACCACGTAAATACTTTGTGTTGTTTAAATCCCTTTCGCGTGAGTTGGTGTTTGATCTGTGTTGTGTGGATTTTATCTAGGATTGTGTTCTCGGTTGCTTTGTGTGTGTTTGTTTGTTAACTTTCCCGGAATATCAAGTTTGTTCTTGTTGATTCCTAACAACAAGATAAATAAAAAATGGTACTATGAGCATTATTATCGCATCATATTTCTTAATCATGCCCACTCAAGGTAAATGTGGTGGAAGAAACTACATTTAGCTTGGAACGAAATTTTTCAAACAAGGTCAAGGAGAGTGGTTTTGTCAATATATCAACAAATTGATCGAGAGTTGGTACGTGATAAACAAATAATGAACCAACAAGAACTTTATCTCAAACTAAATATAAGTCCATCTCAATATGTTTAGTGCGAGAATGAAGAACTAGATTGGCACTCATAGAAACTGTACTAAGATTGTCACACCAAATGACCGCAAGATTATTCAAGCTCATGTAAAGGGGACTGAATCCATGAAATTTCAGCAAAAACACTGGCTAAGATTCGACATTCATCTTCAGTGCTAGATCGAGAGTTAGTATTATGTCTCTTGCAGATTGTTGGATCGATTAGGTTTTGGTGTTTAATCAATTACGGCAAAACTGGACTCAAGCTAAACTGAAATATCATTAAGTCAAACTGAAACAAAATTGAATTGGTACATATGATTAACCAAACACCAAACTGGACAAGTCAACTGAATTTAGTAAACTAGTCCATGAGCTAAACTCATATATACTCGACTGGAAAATTTTACTAGAATGAATCGTTTATCAAAACTGGAAGCATTTACCTAGAAAAATTCAACAAAAAACTGATTTGGAATCAAACGGAGTTGATATAGTACAAGTCACTCGACCAACATTCCAAGCTATCAATTTACATTAGAAATTTCAGTTGAATATATGGATAAAGTTTCCCGTACAAACGAATACTGTGCATGTCCCATTTAACAAGATTAATTGATTGAATATGGTTAAAGAAGGGATTAAGGGATTTAATTGGATTTAATTAAAGAAATTTGAAAATAGAACTCGGGTGAGATCGGAGCGTCCGTTCTCAGAACGGACCGTCCGAACCCAACACCAGCTGTCCAATGAGGTGTCAACTTTGGATTGACACGTGGCGACGATCGGACCGTCCAATGATTTGGCTGGACAGATATCACGAGATTGCGACACGTGGCAGAGGCATGCAGATCAGACCCTCTGTTCCTGTGATCGGAGCATTTGATCGTGCTCTACAAATAGGGGTTCCGAAATTCAGTTTTGTGCACCATTTCTCATATCTTTCTCTTGTTTTCTGCTTGGTTTTGGAGCTTTGGAGTCTTCCTAGGCATGGTTCAGGGCATTGGCAAGGTGCTCCGGAGTTCTAGCAGAGCGGTTCCAAAGTTCTAGGGCTATAGCCATCAATGAGCTGACGACGGACGCAGGTATAAGTCTAGACTCTTACTAGCAGGTATAAATCTAGACTCTTAGTAGCTAATAGGAGTAGCTATTAGTCTAGTTAAGGCTTTTAGAGCAAGAATTTAATGTATGAGTATTTTTGCATTGTATTGCTGATTATAGGCTTGGACTTAGAGCTGGTATAGCTTGCCTAGTATCTAAGGTACGAAAGTATTGTTCGAGATACCCTCACTGAGTATGCATGTATTATGTGTTGTATTGTTTATATGGCATGATTTTATCTGCATATATTATGTCATGTTATTATGCTTCATGCATGATCATATTGAGTCTGTATTCTTGAGATATTCAGTAGTATGGTGCTCACCCTACATGTAGTGGATGGTTGGACACGTGGACTCGTGATCAGGTCACTATTATCTACATTAGGTATATAAGCCACCTCCTGGTGCGACGGCACAGAGTGCTATATACCTGGGCGCTGGTCTGTGAGCAGGATTTTTTGATCTTGTGTCTTGGTACTCGTACACTTTCATACAAGCACATATAATATTTGTATGCTCATACTTTCAATCTGACCGTTTTATGCTCACGTTCTTGTACTATTTTTTTGACACCCTATTCCATGGGACAGGTTTGCAACTGGATGAGGCGGATGGTTCTGGGAGATCTTAGGCTGCGAGTTGACAGCAATTGAAGATGTTTGTGTTCTGTTTAAGCTTTCAGTATTTATGTTATTTGGGTTTATACATTACCTTCGATATGGTTGTATAACTTAATTATTTACTGATTTCTTTCCTTGGAATTGTACCTGGTTATGTTTTTCGCTGTTTAAATCTGATTATTGTTTTATTAAGTTAACTGCATGCTTAAGCTCTTGATTAGTAGGTGAACACGGTACGGGTCAGTACATTTATGGTATCAGAGCATGCATAGAAATCTTGGGATCTAGAATTTTCCTTGGGAATTAACTTTTTGATCGTCGTGTAGATGGCGGGATATGATGATGAAATTATCCATGGTAGCGTGGGTGGACGCTGGGGCGTTGAGTACAATCATGAGCATTGTAGGGGCCATCATCACCATCGCCATGATAACCGTAGACGCTTCAGTATGCATCAATTCATGCAGATGATTCCTAAGCCGTTGGTTGGAGATGAGTCTCCAGAAGATGCAGAGAATCGGATAGAGTGCATGGAGAACTATTTTTGGGAATTTTTCTGCACAGAGGAGCAGAAGTTGGAGACTCTTAGTTTCCTACTGGAGGGTCGTGCTCGGAAATGGTGGAGGTCTGCATCTACACCCTTCATCACGGCACGAGGAGTAGCTACTTGGACAAAGTTTTGCACAACTTTTCATAAGCTGTATTTTCCTTCCGCACTTTGACAGGCGAAGGAGAGTGAAAATCTGGGATTGAAGCAGGGCACAATGTCAATTGACTAGTACCAAGAGAAATTCTTTGAGTTAATGTCCTATTTTCCTCAGATTTCTGACATCACTGAAGCAAAGTACAGTCTATTTATCCAGGGTTTTAATCCAGAAATCCATGACCGTGTATCTATTGGTGATGAAATGACTTATGAGGGATTGGTTAGTAGATGTCACCAGGCAGAGGACAGCATTCGCCGTACTTTGCTTCAGTGATGTATCTATTGGTGATGAAATGACTTATGAGGGATTGGTTAGTAGATGTCACCAGGCAAAGGACAGCATTCGCCGTAACAGGTCTTTTCCTTCGTCTAGACCCGCAAGTTATTTGGGTCCCCGTGCTCAGTCTTTCAAGAAGTCTGCTTCTTCTTCTTCCTTCGGATCTGGGGTAGTGATGCATTTTGGAAGGAAGGGTCAGTGTAACCATTGTGGTAAGAATCATTAGACTAACAAGTGTCGCAAGACTGCAAGAGCATGTTTCCGATGCGGGGAAATGGGCCAAATGAAGAAAACTTTTTCACAGGCTGGGGGGAGTTGGTTTTGGTTCTCAAGCCACCGTACATCAGAAACCACCAGGGCAATCTGTAGGAGGATCCAATCTGCGACCTCGTACTTTTGGTCAGGTGTTTGCATTAAGGAATGATCAGGCAATGGAGGATAATGAGAGGGATATCGCAGGTACGTTTCTATTATGCGGTATACCTGCTTTTGTTCTTATTGATACTGGTGCATCTTATTCCTTCATATCTACTCGATTTTTCCAGCATCATAAGTTAAAATACATTAACTTAGACGTGGTAATTTCTGTTTCTACACCGATAGGTCAGTCTGCATTGGCTAAGCTTCTAGTTTTGGGTTGTCCCTTGGAATTTGAGGGTATTGTTTTGTCAGCAAATCTCATGGTATTTGCAATGGAGGACTTTGATTGCATTTTGAGAATTGACATGTTGACCACGTACCGAGCTTCAGTGGATTGATATCAAAAACTTGTATAGTTTCACCCGGTTGGTGGTGAAAACTGGTTTCTCTATGGTGAGGGAGCGCAACCTCCGATGCCTTTGGTATCTGCTTTGATAGCTTGTCGAGCTCTGAAGTTTGATGGGGAAGATTACCTCATCTATACAGTTGATTTTTTGATTTTTCCAATGAGAGTGTTGGTATTAGAGGTCTCCCAGTTGTTAATGAATTTCCGGATGTTTTTCCTGATGATATTCCGGGTTTTCCTTCTGTCACAGAAGTCGAGTTTGGTATTGAGTTAATGGCAGGGACTTCGCCTATTTCGCGAGCACCATATCATCTGGATCCTTCAGAGATTCTTGAGTTGAAGAATTAGTTGCAGGATCTCTTTGATAAAGGATACATTCGTCCTAGTGTATCTCCATGGGGAGCTCCTTTTTCCCTTTGCGAAGAAGAAAAATGGGTCTATGCAACTGTGCATTGATTATCGACAGTTGAATCATGTGACCATCAAGAATAAGTATCTTTTACCGCGTATTGATGAATTTTTTGATCAGTTGCAAGGTACTTCAGTTTACTCCAAGATTACTTGAGATCTGGATATCACCAGATGCGAGTCAGAGATCAGGACATAGACAAAACTTAATTTAGAACTAGGTATGGACATTATGAGTTTTTGGTGATGCCATTTGGGTTGATTAATTCATCGGCTGTATTTATGAATTTTATGAATCGAGTATTTCGAGAATTTCTGGAAAAGTTCGTAGTTGTCTTTATTGATGACATCTTGGTGTATTCACGTGACGTGAATGAGCATGCGTATCATTTGAGACTTGTATTGCAGACTCTTCGGGAGAAGCAATTATACGCAAAGTTGAGTAAGTGTGAATTCTGGCTGGATCGTGTAGTATTTCTTGGCCATATTATATCTAGTAAGGGAGTTTCAGCTGATCCGAGCAAGATTGAGGCTATATTGAACTGGTCGCGTCCAAAGACAGTGGCTGAGATCCATAGTTTTCTGGGTTTGGCATGATATTATCGTCGTTTCATCGCAAATTTCTCGCAGCTAGCTCGACCATTGATGCAACTTACTTGGAAGGGAGTGTAATTCGAGTGGTCCTCAGAGTGTGAGGAGAATTTTTGTGAACTTCGTCGACGGTTGACTTCTGCGCCTATGATGACATTACCGTCAGGATCTAGAGGGTATGTGTTGTATTTTGATGCTTCATTACATGGGTTAGGTTGTGTCCTGACTCAGAATGAGAATGTGATAATATACGCTTCTAGACAGTTGAAAGTTCACGAGGATAATTATCCAGTGCATGATCTTGAGTTAGCAGCTATTGTCTTTGCGTTGAAGATCTGGCATCATTATCTATATGGCGAGAGATTTTAGATCTTCACAGATCATAAGAGTCTCAAGTATTTGTTCACTCAGGCTGAGTTGAACATGATACAACAACGTTGGATGGATTTATTGAAATACTATGATTGTTAGATCAAATACAATCCGGGAGCTTCTAATCTCACCGCTGATGCCTTGAGTCGCAAGGTGAAAGTATCCGCACTTCAGAATTATTTGATATCCAGTGAGATTGAAGATTGCTGTTCTTCAGGGTATACCGTCAAGCATAAGAAAGGTATGCAGAGTATCCAGATGTTGTGATTTTATCTGAGATAGCTTTGTATTCTCGGATTCCAGATGCTTAGTATCCGATCCAAAGACCCAGCATTTGGCTCGTCTAGCCAACGAGGGTAGAATGTCTGGATTTCATTATTAGTCAGATGGTTTTCTTTGTTTGTCTGACCGTATTGTAGTTCCGGAGGATGATATTATGAGAGAAGAGATTTTATCTCAGGCTCAACGTACTAAGTTGAGTATTCATCCAGGGAGCAACAAGATGTACAAGGACTTGCGTACTCGGTTCTGGTGGAAAGGAATGAAGTGTGGTGTGTATCAGTATGTTTCGAGATGTTTGGTTTGTCAGAAAGTCAATACAAAACACCAATGACCTAGAGGATTGCTTCACAGTTTGCCTATTCTTGAGTGGAAATGGGAGTTTATCGCGATGAATTTTGTGACCCATTTGCCTGTATCCTTGAGGAATTGTGATGCTCTCTGGGTTGTGGTAGACCGACTCATCAAGACAGCACATTTCATTCCTTATAACCGAGACTATAGTTTTGACAAGATGACTCGTTTGTACATTAAGAAAATTGTACAATTTCACGGAGTACTAGTAAGCATTTTCAGTGATCGAGACGCCAAGTTTACTTCCAGATTCTTGGGGAGTTTTCAGCACGCTATGAGTACTACTCTTAGTTTGAGTATTGCTTATCACCCTGAGACTGACGGGCAGTCGGAGTGCACTATCCATACTCCTGAGGATATGCTTCAAGCTTGTGCTATGGATTTTGGTCCAGCTTGGCATGACCAGTTGCAAATTCATTGAGTTCTTGTACAACAACAGTTACCATCGCAATATTGGTATGGCACCATTTGAGGCATTGTACGGGCGACAAAGTCGTACTCCACTATTGTGGGAAAAAGTGGGGGAGCGACAGGTAGAGGGAACAGAATTAGTCCAGCATGCTATTGGTATTGTTGGACAAATCAAGAAACAGATTAAGACTTCACAAGATTGTCAGGACAGTTATGCAAATACCAAGCGTAGGCCTTTGCAGTTTTAGGTTGGTGAAAAGGTATTTCTGAGAGTTTTACCATTCCGCAGGATTCTGAGATTTGGTCTCAAGGGTAAGCTATCTCCGAGATTCATTGGTCCGTTTGAGATTTTGGAAAGTGTTGGAGATTTGGCTTAGAGATTGTCTTTGCCGCCGTATTTGTGTATTATCCACGATGTGTTCCATGTATCGCTGTTGCGACGGTATGTGGCGGATGAGTCCCATATTTTGTAACCGTCTGAAGTTCAGTTAAATACATATTTGACATATCTGGGGACCCTTGCGTATTCTGGATCAGAAGGTTAAGATGTTGCATACCAAAGCTATTCCTCTTGTTCTAGTTCAGTGGCAGCGAACTTGAAAGTCGTATGTGTGTAGACTATCCAGCTGTTTTGATTGTTTTGTATTTCAGTTATATCTTGTAAAATACTCAAGTTTGAATAAAGGATGTTATTCAGTATCTTTTTTTGCATACTTAAGATGTAATTTCGAGGACGAAATATCATAAGTAGGGTGAGAATGTAGTAGCCCGGTCCCATTTTACAAAATTAATTGACTGAATATGATTAAGAAAGGGATTAAGGGATTTAATTGGATTTAATTAAAAAAATTGGAAAATTGAACTCGGGTGAGATCGGAGCGTCCGTTCTCAGAACAGACCATCCAAACCCAACACTAGTTGTCCATGAGGTGTCAACTTTGGATCAACACGTGGTGATGATCGGACCATTCGATCTGGAGATTGGACCGTTCGATGATTTGGCTGGACAGATGTCATAAGATTGCGACACGTGGAAGAGGCATGCAGATCGAACCGTCCATTCCTGCGATCGGACCGTCCGATCAAGCTCTATAAATAGGGATTCCAAAATTCAGTTTTTTGCACCATTTCTCATATATTTCTCTCATTTTCTGCTTAGTTTTGGGAGCTTTGGAGTCTTCCTAGGCGTGGTTCGGGGCGTTGGCAAGGTACTCCGGAGTTCTAGCGGAGCGATGCCCAAGTTCTAGGGCTATCTCCATCAAAGGGCTGACGACGGACGTAGGTATAAGTCTAGACTCTTAGTAGCTAATGGGAGTAGCTATTATTCTAGTTAAGGCTTTTAGAGCAAGAATTTAATGCATGAGTGTTTTTGCATTGTAGTGCTGATTATAGGCTTGGACTTAGAGCTGGTATAGCTTGCCTAGTATCTAAGGTACAAAAGTAGTGTTCGAGATACCCTGACTTAGTATGCATATATTATGTGTTGCATTGTTATATGACATGATTTTATCTGCATATATTATGTCATGTTATTATGATTAATGCATGATCATATTGAGCCTGTATTCTTGAGATAGTTAGTAGTAGGGTGCTCACCCTACATGTAGTGGATGGTTGGACACGTGGACTCGTGATTAGGTCACCATTATCCACATTAGGTATATGAGCCACCTCCTGGTGTGATGGCATAGAGTGCTATATACCTGGCCGTCGGTTTGTGAGCAGGATTTCTTGACCTTGTCTCTTGGTACTCGTACACTTGCATACATGCACATATAATATTTGTATGCTCATACTCTCGTGCTGAGCGTTTTATGCTCACGTCCTCGTACTGTTTTTGGGACACCTTATGTAACGCCCGAAAAATTTGCTACGTAAACCCGCATGCATAACTTGGGGGATTTAATGATTTTAATATTTTAGAATAAGGGGTTAAATGATTTTAAAATTTTATAAAAATGGGTTAAATGATTTTGAGGTTCTATTATGCGAATTAAGTGATTTATTTGCATGCTTTAAATGTTATTACGACACTTAACCCGCTATTATGTAATTTATGAATTTATTTAATAAAGTTATTTTGCGATCGCGTAGACGGGACCGTGGACGAATGAGCTAAAGACTTTTTATCCAAAATTTTTACGAGGGATTTTTAAGGGTCATAAATTATTTATTTTGAGATTTTATTTGCAGAAAATAAGAGTTTCACATATATGTATATATATAAGCCCGATTTTCACCAAAGTAAGCCATTTTAAGGGCATTTATCCCACTTTTAAATTTAGGGTCATATTTATTAATAAAATTACATGTTTATATTAGATTATTTTGTGGGTTTAGATGTGTCTAAATTTTTTCAGTTAGATAGTAAGCCCAGCCCAACTTTCATACAAACTTATACCAAGGTTTTGATCCCATATCATCCTCCATTTTCACGTTTCATCTCTTAGCCGCCAACCACCAGATTCAACAGCCTTCTCCCTTCATTGTACACACACATCACGATCACTTTGAAGAAAAACAAAGGATTTGAAGCCCCGCTCGTCCCGAATAACGTTCTACGCAACGGTATTGAAGTTTCGAGCGTAAATAACGCAAAGGCACGTTTGATTTCCATTCTTGAACACCATTTAGATCATATACACTGATTTTAATATGAATGATTTGTGAATGCATGTGTTATTCAGATTTGAAGGATAAACTTCATAGTTCATGCAAGATTTCACGTTTTTTATGCATATGACCTACGTTTGGAGTTGTTTTTTACTTGTCCTTGTTCAAGCTTTCTATCCATGTTAGGGAGTTGATCTAGGGTACCTTTGGGTCAGGTTTGGTGGGTGGAATGGGCCTGGAGTAGCTGGACATAGGCTTGAAAGCCGTTGGTATTGAGCTGTGCGCACAGGTTAGGGTTACGGGGAAGAAGGGTTCGGTCTCCCTCCTCAGGCCACGACTTGGGGTAAGACTTGATGGGTTGGAACCTACTAGATGTTGGCTAAGGTGGAAGTGGTTTCGCGGTCATTGGTGGTCGGAGCAGGCCGTACGATCAAAAATACGGCCGTTGCTCCTGTCTACGCGCGATCTAGGAAAACAGTTTAGTGCAAGTGTTTGTTCTCCTTCCTTATTCCACGGTTTGGGCTGATTCTTGGCTTGATGGAAACGTCTAGGTGTGGGCTAAGTATAGGGGGTAGTGCTCTGGCCGGTGGTGGCCGGAGCAGGGCGGCCGACAGCTTTCTTTGCTGCTGCTTATGGCCGCAGCTGAAGGGAGAAGAGGGATAATGTATTTGGGCCTGGTTCGGGCTGGGCTCGGGCTGGGTCTGGTCCGACAGGTCATGGGTCATGTCAGTTGGGTTCGGGTCTAGATTATGTTAGTCGGGCTCGGGTATTTTTATTTTTAAGTAATTATTAGATTAAGTGTTATTTTGGGCTAAAGTTAATTTTTATAAAAATTAATTGGGCTAGTTTAATGGGCTTAAATAATTAATGAAATGAGCCCACTAATTTTTCATGGACCGCGTGATCAATGAGAATTATTGGGCCAAGTTGTGTCGGGTTTAGTAATTTTAACGGTCTAATCCCTAGGTTAATGGACTAGTTAATAATTTATTGGATTAATTTTAAGATAAATAGTTTAATGGGCTTAATTAATGTTTTAAATGAGCCCATTAGTTTTCCATGGACCGGGGGTCCATGAGAATTAATGGGCCATGTCATGTTGGGATTAAGGCTTATTGTGTCAGTCTAGAAATTTTTGGTTTAAGTCAAGTGGTCAGCAGCTTGAACAAGTCCTTGGAAAATAATAAAATGTTCGTAAATATATATTTAATTCATGCTTTATTTTTATTATCTATATAAGTATGATTTTTAAGAAAATTAATTAAATATATATTTACGGGAAAATTTTCAGCAAAATAAAAGAATAATGAGAATTTTTAAGTTCATGCATCATGTAAGAATTTTTATGTTAAGCTTAAATGCATGTTCAGCAAAATAATATTTTATGAAAGTTGAAGTGAAGGTGGAAAGTGATGTGGTTGGAGTTCGGGATACTTGGGTCCTGTGACCTTCTTGTTAATGTTTATGTTATGATGAGCTTATGGATCCAGCATTGAGTGTTGGTGAAGTGGCAGCACAGAGGTGGAAATCCCACCGCCACGTACGTTGGTTTTTATGATTGATCAATCGTTAAGTATGAGGCCACCGACATGGAAACGACCTGTTGAGAATTAAGAAATTAAGACATGCCAATTTATGAAATTTATTAAGTATGATGTTTATGATTAACTTATACATGTTCATATGCATATATTTTTAAGATCATGCACATATAAGTATATTTACGTATTTTATATGATGTGTGCTTGTGTGTGGTTTCATTTGTTACATAAGGATAGAACGTGCTGAGCCTCTAGGCTCACTAGATTTAAATGGTGTAGTAGAGCATGAGAATAATGAAGAAAATGTGTTTCCGACTGGCGGCGAGGGCGTATGAGCATCCAGGAAGCTAGTACCCGCGACCATAGCTCTATTTATGATATTTATGTTTGAGAGTTAAACTAAATGTTCCGCACATGTTTTATTATTTTGGATTTTTAGAGTATGCATGAATTTTAAATTTAAGTATTTATTTTAAGTTTGCATGGATTTATGGAAGAAATATTATTTAAGAATTTAGTAATGGGATTTTTATGCATGATATATATATGTATGGGCATGAATATATGTATTAATATTATTTTATAGTAAATAAATAAATTAAAGTATAAAGTATATTTTTTTAAAAAAAAATCAGTAGTAGTTTTTAGGTCGTTTCACCATATTCCATGGGGCAGGTTTCCGACTGGATGAGGCGGGTGGTTCCGAGAGAGCATAGGTTGCGGGCTGACATCAGTTGAAGATGTTTGTGTTCTATCTAAGCTTCCAGTATTTACGTTATTTGGGTTTATACATTACCTTCGATATGATTGTAGAACTTAAGTATTTACAGATTCCTTTCCTTGGAATTGTACCTGGTTATGTTTTCCGCTATTTAAATCTAATTATTTTTTTATTAAGTTAAATGCATGCTTAAGCTCTTTATTAGTAGGTGATCACGGTGCGGGTCACTAAAGTACAGGAACATTATTTTTGGAACGGAAGTCAGAGACAAGGGCGTGAGCTAAAAAAAATGCAACATATAATATATTTGTAATAATTCCAAGTTTGAATAATATGACTGTTGTAATTGGAAGCTATAAATAGCAGTTCAAGATCAGTTAAGAAGAAGTTAGAGGCTCTATAAAATCAAAGATTATTCTTTCGCGCACTTATTGTTTATCACTCAACTGAAGCTATCAAGATCTATTAGAGTCTACTGATCAAAGCACAATTTACATTGTTTTATATCGATCAAGTGTAGGATCATATTGTGCTAAATTTTGAAGTTGTAACACTTTTGTAATAGTTTTGTCAAGGCGTTGTAAATACATTGTAAAAGAATCAGTCAAGGACTGCATTCTTCAGTTGAGGAGCTAGGAGTTTCAGTTAGGCAGTGTGGTAAGTCCTAAACTGAATCGTGGTGTTGCAAGTAGTTGAAATACACAAAGTATTCTAGTGATAATCCTTCTAGTGAGTAGAAGAAGAGATGACTTAGGAGTAATAAAGTCTCTGAACATTCAAAAAGATATCGTGCATACTTACTTTCAGTATACCTTTTTTATAATCATTTTACACATTTTTCAATCTATCAGTTGACCTCTTTTCGCACATAATCTTTGTTGGTCAGGAGTAATAAAGTCTCCGAACATTCAAAAACATATCGTGCATACTTACTTTCAATATACCTTTTTTATAATCATTTTACACATTTTTCAATCAATCAGTTGACCTTTTTTCGCACATAATCTTTGTTGGTCAACTGATATAGACAACCGAGAAAGATAGAGTATAGTATTCACCCGACTAACTCAGCATCGTAGAATTAAGAATATGTTATAGTTAGTGTGTGTGTGTGTGTGTGTATTCACCCCTCTCTAAACACATTCTCTGTAGTGACCCTACCTGGATCACCTACTAACCAGAGTCTTAGCATGCAATAACAATAATAAAAAAACTTAATCAGAGTTACTATGGAAAATAATACAAACCAAGGTGAATAGCAAAAATATCAATTACAAGCTTAATCTAGAAACCACCGGCAACCCCTTCTACCAGGTCCTGATCACCGACCAACCACTGGTCTAGCTCCTGGTCCATCTGCATAACTGTCTCCTCGAATGAGGTGTCCAACAAATACAACAACATGTACGTGAGCGACTATGCTCAGAACGTAAAGCACGAGTATACAAACCTTACTATGATACATGCAAATGACTGGGTACTAGGTATTCAAAATATCTGCTCTGTCTTGGCGCCAATGAGTATATAGTACCATATGGGGTCAACTCCACAGGGTACATCCACACATTCATCTGAACCACCATTACGTCAGTCTCCGTCAACACGGCGTCTCTCGGTGTAAAATAATAACGAAGAATACAGGGTTGAGCGACCCTTCTACAATGGCTATCTTGAAGGAGACTCGGCTCAACATGAATATGCATGTGCAACATAATATATCAAAGCAGTGAAACATGTATCATGACACATAATATGCAACACATAAGAATTCATATACGTTGGCCATCTCAATCAGTATTTTACGTACCTCAACAACTATCCTAGATGTACAAGTATCTACAGTCTAAGCCTACAAATCATGATAATAACATATTACTAATACTGGTCTATAAGTTTTAACTAAGCTAATACATACTCTCTAATACTAATAAGGATCTTGGACTATACCTGCGTCCATCGTCGGCCCACTGATGTCGAAGGTCCTGACCTAAGAACAGCTTCGCTACAAGCCCCGTAGCACCTCGCTATCGTCCGGCCCTCAAGTATAAGGCTAAAATCCTAAGAATATATACTCATACACTCTCAAACACCTCCAAACACACACTAATTGTGAGGATTTAGACGTCTATTTATAGGCAAGGGTTTGAAAGCTCCGATCCCACCCTTCAGACGTTCCTATCTCATGCATGAGATTGCGTGTCAAAACATTGGTGACACATCACTAGTGCACATGACCTAACTCTTCGGAAGTTTCGATCTTTCCTACGGTGGTTTCGATCTCATGCTCAGCTTCCGAGCTACATCGCTTAGTCCGAACTCTTCGGACCTTCCGAGCTCACAATGGTCCATGTTCGGACCTACCGAACTAATAGTGTCAACTTTGACTGTGGGGACCTCGGGTGCTAATCTCATCTTAAGGGCAATTATAAGTTAAACATAGTTAACTCATAATCAACAACCAAGCATGAAAGAATTGAAAACAAAAAAAAAATTAGAGAGCGGCTAGCTCGAGCGAGCCTAGGGTGCGCTCGAGCGAGAACCACTCGGGTCAAGGACCCTCTTGGCTCGCTCGAGCGAGCCCAGGCTGCGCTCGAGCGAGTTGAGTTCTGCCGGCCTGCTGAATTTCTGCTCTGTTGTTGATCTTTCTTGTTTTGTTGATGTGAATGCATCTATACATGCCAAATATGATGTACAATGAAAGAACACATCAAAAACACAAACTAACCATGTATTGCTATCTCAATCTTTCCAAAGGTTGTACCAAACATATACACATTCTAGATACAAACATAACAAAGTGTTCTACAAGGTTTATTCATCTACAAAGAAAGTTCCAACTAAAATCAATACAACGTTTGATAGCAAATCTAATCATAGCCCGAAGTCACCACGTGCTAATCTTTCTATCTTGAGCTATTCATGACCTCTTTGTCCATCTCCTGCCCCATCTATTGTCATGCACACATACAAACAAAGCAACAGCCGGATAACTGCGGTGAGAAATACATCTCATTTTGAACAACATGCATATACATCATTTAAGCATATTGAATCTATATGACATAATAATCTGAAATCACAAAACATGTAATAACATGTAAAGTATAGAAGCATATTCGATTCTTAAAGTCAAGCATAACTGTTCATCTATAGCAATCTCAACCAAGCATATAAACACATTCACATCTTGAATGACATATAATAACATGCTAGCATTTATAAACGCATATTCTAAACCATAGAAATCTCTAGGTCAATGCATAAATTCAATGCATGTTTCAAGGAATAGGCTATCAAGCCTGATAACAATCAAATCTCGGTTCTTGGGATCCCGGGGAATAAAATCTCAAACCAACCACCGACTCTCCCAATCAAGGTGGCGTCAAGTATCTTAATTCCTTTAACATTGGTGCAACTATAATGAGTCATATAGCTCTGGAAGCGAATCTACAATCCATGCCACTCAACTATAGTTCTCCAAACGTCATTTCGCAATCTAGGCCAATCAGCCCTCTATGCTTTTCAAGGTAGGGTTCAAGATTAATGCAACATAATCATGATGCATTAAATCATACAAATATGTATAAAAATCTTGAACACACAATTCAATAATCATTCAAGGCAACAATAATAAGTAAATCACATAAGAGCACTTAAACAAATAAGTATGTGATTTTAGGAAACTCGAAAATCAAAACAATCTCGAGTTGTTCTTCCCATCTTATTTAATGTCTATTCGTACCTTTGATCTTGATTCAAATATCTTGAATCTCTAGCAATTCTGTATCAACACAAGCTGTCAAATCTGTCCTCAAATTCTGTTCATTTCAATCGGTGCTACTTGAAGGTATTCTTGATTCAACTTCAACATTTCAAGTCATTCGAACTCGAACTTGTCGATTAGAATTCGATATCTTCACATTCAATTCTGAAATGAAGCATGAACAAGCTCAATACAAGCTTCCAATCTTAATCAATGCCTATTTACTATTTACACATCTCAAGACTTGATAATACAACCGGAATTCAAACCGGCTGCGTAACAGTTTCGAAACGGAAATTCCGAAAGCTTAAACATCAATATGATCATCATCTTAACAATATAAGATCACCAATTTCAGCAGCATAACACGTGAGTATCAGCCCCTAATTTTTAGATTTCTGATAAATCTTTCTAAAATCATAAACATGTTCAAACGACGATCTTTTCTTGATCCGTCTTAAATATGCTATCGTCGTATATACTAAAACACGTTTATACAATCAAATCTTAATTCTAACAACATCTTAAAATTTAATATTGTATAACTTCATAAAACTTACGTCAAAACGAAGTCGTCGACGCCAGGATCGTAAAGATACGATCAATCGAAAATTCTATCGGGCGGATCACTTTTCATCAGAGCTTGAAATGTGAAATTTTCTTAAGACAATTTCTTCCAACCTTGCTCTCGGATTCTTGAAAAACATTCCGAATGAAATATGCACAATGAATATATACATCCCACGTGTGATTACCACTTGCATGGGAATTGCACTTTGGTCCTCCAACTTTGTCATAATTGCAAATCAGACCCCGGACAAGCGATTTAATTCAATTCAATCCTAAATAATTTAAGAATATTAGAATTTAATTATAAACTCTAAATATTCTCAAATTAAATATTCTCGGATTAAAATTAAATCATTTTGGACCTTATCGCACTTTAGTCATTGAACTCCTCAATATTTGCAAATTGGTCCCTGCTCGGATTTCATCCTCAAATTAAATTCTTCTTAATATCAAACTCATAATTGAAATATTAAATCCCATAAATATTTAATTCAAATATGTTTATCTTTTAATTTAAGAATTACGGCTATTAAAATCTTAAAATCCGAAAATCCTCAAATTAAATATTTTCTATCCGAAATTAAATTTATAATTTCTTAAATTCTTCAAATTAATATTTTCTCTTATTCGGAATTTAAATCTTAAATCCCATAATTAATAACTTAATATTTTTGGGCCTTACAATTGCGCCCTTTTATGTGATGGACTGGGTGCGTCCCTCTGCCTTTGGCCCATCTGGCCTCAGCTCTGGGGGCCCGAAACCATACTCATGGTCTTCTCCCCACCTGGCTGGGGGAGTTTTTGCCCTCCCCAGGAGTCGAACTTGTACCACCAGGCTTAAGTACAAATTCTTATGATTCCTGGTACCACTTGAGAAGACTCCTGGGGAGGGCAAAAACTCCCCCAGCAAGTTGGGAGAAGACCATGAGTATGGTTGCGGGCCCTCAGAGCTGAGGCCAGATGGGCCAGAGGTAGAGGGACGCACCCGGTCCATTACATTGACTCTTGGACCATTTTTTGACATTCTCGTATAGATTTCTTGGTCCGATTAATCGTATTAAAATCCCTTAATCAAGTTTAATCATTTAAGCACGTAAAATGGGATACGAGTTACTACATTCTCCCCATATTAAAAGGAATTCATCGTAAAAATCAGTTCTAGGTCTTACCTGAAAATACAATAGAATTTCCGTGCAAAATCACTCTTACATGTCATCAATCTTACACTGGGAAACATTAACATGCCCAACTCCTGGATCAAAATCAGCCAACTCTATCATTCTAAGAAACCGTAATACATTCAATCACTGAGGTCATTATACGAAAATCACTGCATACAGATACTACTTCAGTTCTAAAATCTTGTCATTCATGGTCATAAGTTACTGAACTCACTCTTATCATAAAGCTTAATATAGGAACGGTCTATCTAAAATGGATAACAATACAGTCTACCAACTATCCTCAGGAACTGTGTATTTATCTGCTACACTGAGAAAATAGTGTCATCCTCGAGGACTGACTGACTGCAATTCATGTTGCTTTGAAATCTATCTAGAGATAAGACAAACGTGTCTTTATTTACAAACAACTAATTACCAATCCAACCAGAACTGAAACTGTAGAGGTCTACGTTGCGTGTTGGCATAACTGGCCTATCGATCCTGAGCAGCTCTAACTCTCAACCCAAAAACGTTGAGACGCACCAGAATCACCTAACATAGTTCTAGCAGATTCTTCGAAAGTTATATTCCTCCTTTCTGCAAACACCATTTTGCTGTGGTGTTCTAGCTGCTGAAAACTCGTGTTTAATTCCATGATGCTCTAACTAAAAAGTTGTTTAAAAAGCTTGATCCACTGAAAATCAGTCAGGTCTTTTGATTTTAAAAGAATTACCCCGGTGAATCGTGAGTAGTCATCTACCACAACTATAGTATACTTCATTCCCCATAATCTAGTCACTGGAATAGGACCGAACAAGTCCATTTGCAGCAGTTCCAAGCTTCGAGTTGATGAATTATACCCTTTGTTTTTTAAAAGAAGACCTAACTTAATTCCCAAGCTAACATGCTGAGCATACTTTGTCTTTATAAAAATCTAAGTTTAGCAAGATAATGACCAGGACATTCTTACTCAGACTATAAATAGCCTCGATATTTAGTTGGTTTAGTCATTTATGCCACAACCAGTTCTTCTGATGATTTGCAGCTACAAAGCATACTTGATTTACTTGTTTATTTGTCCAAATGATTTGGTATGTTTTTCCACATCTAATTCATGTTAAGAGAAGATCGCCAGTAGAAACTCAAGTGAAATGGAAATGACACAGAAAATTTTTATGGATGTTCCGAGATTAATGACTCCTACATCTCCCTTCTTCTTTTTTGGAAGGATTCAATAGAATATTTGAGTATTACAACTGTTTGCAAGACCCTGATTCAATTAAGGACTTAACAATGCCTTTAACTGAAACTCCTAGTACTCAATTCAATACAACATACAATCCTCGACTGATTTACAAGTAAAATGTGTATACATTGAAAAACATGGCATAAAGTGATCCTGAATGATCAAATATGTAACTTGAAAGATTGTGCTATATCAGTTGTTGTGAACTTGTGATATTGAAAGATCGACTGAAATCTTGAATACACAGATAACTTAGAATGCGTTAAATTTGGAGAGACTTCTTCAACTGATTTTAAGCATATTTATAGGCACTGATCTGCAACAGTCATAAATTGTAGGGACCCGACCAGGATCACCTACTAATTAACTTACTAAGAATGAAATCAATGAAAATCCTAAAACAGTAATCCAACAGCAGAAATAAAATGAGTTAAAACCCAAAACCGACAGTATACAACCGGTGACTGAAAACCCAAAGTAGAAATAATGTTATACAACCAAATCAAAATCAGTATAAAAACCATTGAAACAAACCCTTCAATAGGAAAACACAACACTGCAGCTACTGGTCCACTCTCCACCCTACCTCGAACCATTAGCCTAGCCCAACTTGAGCCATGTACCGTCGGTTGGGATGTCCAAGAAAACAAAATAACAAGGATGTGAGCGAAATATGCTCAAAACGTAAGCACGAGTATACAAACCTACTATGATGCATGAAAATGACGGGGGTACTGGTCAAATCTCAAGTCCTGCTCAGTCTAGGCGCCAATGAGGGTATAGTACCACCTGGTACCAACTATGCTTGGTAAATCCAAACACTTGCTGAGGACCACCGTAGCGTCAGTCTCTATCATCACGACATCTCTTGGTGTCCGAAAATATAACAAGAATAAAGGGCTGAGAGACCTCACTTAAATGGATGTCTCGAAGAAGATTCCGCTCAACATGAATATGCACATGCAGCATAATATATAAAGCAAAAATACATGGATCATGGAAAATAAAATGCAACATATAAGCATGCATAGTCGCTAAAAATCTCAGTCAGTACTTACATACCTCACTCAGGCAGTCCTATCAATACAAGTCTAGGGTCCAAGCCTACAAGACAACAATTATCGTATCACTAAAGATGGTCTAAAATTCTTAACTATGCTAATAGATACTCTCTATTACTATTAGAGATCTCAAACTATACATGTGTTTGTCGTTCGCCCTTTGTTGTCGAAGGTAGGGGAGATCAAAATTCGGATAAAACCAAAAAAACGAAATTTTATTAAATTAATAAATTTATTTATATTATATATTTTATGAGATGATATCTAATGAATAAAGAATCATTTTTAATAATTCTTAGTGCATTATTGTTTATTTAAGTCATTTAGACTTTGAATTTAAAGATTTTACAAAGAAATCATCTAAAAAGATAACATATTATGTTTTAAAATATATTTATAATATTAATTAAAATAATAGTATGAAATACGAAATAACTGACCGAAATAACCAAACCATTTTAGTCGAAAACCGAACCGAACCGTTTTAGTAGAAAATCAAACCAAACTGTATGAAAACAATTCGGATATCGGATTATATATTTCTAAAACTAAAAATCGTAAAAACCGAAATAAAAAACCAAAAACCGAACCAAACCGACCGATGAACACCACTAGTCGATGGCTCCAACTCCTGAGAATTTCTCCACAGCTCCTTTAGAAGCGCCTCGCTATTTCCTGGGCCCCGATTAAATGTTTGAAAACCCTCAAAGAACTCAAGACAAGAGAGAGAAGTTGTGAATTGGCAAGTTGAAAGTGAGTCTCGGATTTCCTATTTATAGGCGAAGATCGGAACATCCGATCCCTGCATGCGTGCCACGTTCTGAACTACCCTGATCGGAAGGTCAAATCTCATGCATGTGATTGCGTGCTCAAACACTGGTGACACGTCACTTAGTGAACATGGTCTAACCTTTGGAAGCTTCGATCGCCTTTCGGTGGTTCCGATCTAACCCTCAGCTTCCGAACTGTGCATCTTTATGTTTAGTGATTTTGAATGCACTTCGGAGGTTTCGAACTCATCGGTGGTTCCAAAGTCCAAACACTAATTTTTTTATCCAATTAAACATCTGGCTAATTAGGATTCTGATATCTTAATCACATTTTACTACTTAATATTGTAAAACGGGGTACGGATTACTCCATAAATGCTCACAAAAGTATCTGTTCTTGTAACGCCTAAAATTTCTACGCTAAACCGTATGCATAATTAGGAGAATTTAATTATTTTAAAAATAAATTAAGGGTTAAATGACTTTTATGTGCCATGTTTATGAGTTTTAAATTTATTTGTGGCATTTAACCCTAGTATTTTGAGATTTATGAGTCTTTAAGTAAAATTCAATTTACGAGTGCGTAATTGGGACCGTAGACGAACGGACAAAAAGTTTTTATCGAAATTTATGTCTAAGATTTTAAGAGCCCAAAATAATTATTTTAAAATTTAATTTATAGAAAAGTTCGGGTTATATATATATATATATATATATATATATATATATATATAATATAAGCCCATTTTTCAACTTAGTAGGTCATTTTAAGGGCTTTTAGGGTATTTTTGAATTTGGGCTTTTTTGTATTACGAAAAAAAAATTATTTAAAAAAACACCGTCTGTTGTGGCGGGAGTTTTGGCAGACCCCTACCTGTTTATTAGAAAATAAAAGGGGAAATACAAGAGAGGGGGACTAGGCCAAGACCTCTCTAGAAATCATTACAATTCAAGAAATTTTAGAAGTAGTTCTAATATAAGGAAACCCAGTCCTATCTAATCTGCAAATGCCTTGAAGTCTGCCTTGAATTTGCTCCAAAAGAAGAACAGTCGAGTCCCAGATCCCCAAGTTAGCCAGTTCGTCTGCTGCAGCATTCTCTTCCCTATAAACATGAGACATAACCACTTGAAATGAAGATAAGATGTAAGACCCCGAAAATATTAAGTTATTAAATTTCGAAATTAGATATTGAAATTCAGAGTTAAAAATATTTAATTTAATGATTTACGGATATTAAGATGTAAATTCTGGGATTCTTAAATTAAGAGATGAAACTATTTGAATTAGATATTTATGGGATTTAAGATATAAATTTCGAGATTAGAAATAAAGAGGACTCAATTTGAAACGACCGATAACTAGAGGATTTTATTTTATTTTAGAATATTACATATATGCCCAAACATATATGCGTTTATACTAAAACTAGGTTTATTTAAAGTAGTATAACATATAATAAGTTGATTGTACTCTAGCAATTTAAAAAGCTCGTATAATTTAAAGGAAATCCATGCATGAAGAAACGACATCGTAAAAATACGAAAATCCAAAGTTTGGAATCCAACCACACGCAAATCATAGTGTAAGTAGGAAACATTTGCGGAAATTAGTTTAGTGCAATCCTCAGTAAAAATCTCGTAAAAATGCGAAAATGAAAATACTGCAAAAGTCACGGGCAAGCTAGCCAATTGCGGATGCTCAGAGGTCCTCACCACCTGTCGGGACCATATCCTCAAAACTAGCATCAAACTCACATGCACACCACTTAGATCTAGTGAGCTTACAGGCCCAGCATGATCTACCTTTAATAACAAATACTACTAAATAAAACAACATGCAAACACGTATCGTATATAGAAGTAACTTGAGGAGTCTAATGCATGCATGGTTGTAAAATCATATGCATCATACTATATCGTAAACATAATCATAACATAAATAAATACGTCACATAAGTTATGGCATGTAATAAATCATAAAATATTTTGTTGTGTGGGTTATCTCAGTGAAGTGTAACCTAATTCGATTGATCAATCTATAACCAACGTACGTGGCGACGAGGGTCACCGAACCTGTGGGGTTTCCCTACGCCTCCTATGCCTCGTCACCAAACCTCTGGGATTCCAAAGGCTCATAATCATAAGTGAAAAGGTCATCGGACCCGGTATCCCGACCTCCATTCCCGTATTTGTCACAAATCACATCAATTATCACAAAATATTTTTCTTTCACATGTCATTAACTTAACATAAAATATATTAATGAATCGTGAATTAAAATATCATTTTCTCTTCAAATATTTGCTCGTAAATATATATTTAATTTTTTTTTCATAAAAATAATATTTATATCAAAATATACTTATACATATATTAAATATACGGACTATTTAGTTTGCCACGCCTGGTTCGAGTTGCTGCCCCATACCTAAAACCCTTAAACTTAGGTTGGTCCGCTACCACTTGTACTAACCCAAAATATTACTTACATTAGCCTCATAAGACTTAAATTGGTCCAATAATACTTAGATTGGCATATTAACCAAAATTTAAGCCCAATCCATACTTAAGGCCCATTTAAAATTACTTCAAGACTAAAATTTACTATTTAAGTCCAAAAATCATATTTTGACCCAATATTAAATTTTGACCCAATGTACAACTTGGACCCTAAATTAATTTACCCGTCACGAATTAAAATAACCCAGACCCAAGACCATAACCTATGACCCTATAACGCTTGACCCGAACACGGACAAAAGAAATCTCTTTTTTTTTTTTGGCTTCACCTAACGCAATTGCTCTTCACCTAGTGCTACTGATTCCCAACCTAGCACAGCAACCCACAAAGCTTAGCCCAGCCCTCCCAGGCCGACACCACCACATAACCATGACCCTAAGGGTTCAACCCGACCATCAACCCTGGTCAGCAATGACCGAACCTACTTGGCCAGAAAAAAAAAAAAAACCAAGCCAATCGCAAACAGGGGAAAAAGAGGAACATGGTGCACAAATCTTAAAATCATGAGTTCAAAATCACACACAATGCAAACACTGATTTTTATTCTATCAACTAACATTATATCAATCTAAATGGGTGCCAATAAAAGGGAAAGACATGCCTTAAATGAGAAACGAAGGGTAGGAAAACGAAGCCGGCGACGAGGCGGTCGAGATTCCGCAAAAATCTTGAACTTTTCCTTGAGATTTTGTGATGTGTGTGCAAGTGAAATGAACGGAGGCTGCAAAAAGGATTATCTGGTTCTCAGAAACGTTGCGAGGAAGAAGGTGAAAGGTAGGGCTTCCACGGGTCTTTAAGAAAAATGGTTCATGGGCCCAAATATAATTACATTCTTATGGGCTTTAAAAATAAATAAGAACCCTAGCCCACCTTGAAGAATTTGGGCAATTATAAATTGATAAATTCTCGAAATAAATCAAAGGCTCAAACTAAAAAGTACCCAAAAAGCCCTTAAAATGGCCTATTTAGGTTAAAATGGACTTTAAAATATTTATATATATATATAACCTAAATTTTATATAAAATAAATCTTAAAATAATTATTTTAAGCTCTTAAAAATTCTAGGATAAAAATTCCTATAAAAATTTTATCTCAATCGTCCACCGTCAAGCCTATGCGCTCGCAAATTGATTTTTCTTCAAAAATTTATAACACTCAAAATATATAAAAATCCTAAATAAATTTAAAACACATAAACATGGCGAATAAAATTTATTTAACCCCTTAATTTATTTTATTATTATTTTATTCTATTTTAAATAATTAAATTTCCTAATTATGCATACGGTTTATCGTAAAACAAATTCTAGGCGTTACAACTCTCCCCACTTAAATGAAATTTCGTCCTCGAAATTGAAGTACGTACCAAAGAGCTCAGGATAACGCGTTCGCATGTCGGCCTTGGCCTCCCAGGTAGCTTCGTCCTCAGAATTATTTAGCCATCGAACCTTGACCATGAGAATAACTCGCGTCCTCATCCTTCGCTCCTCTAGCGCCAAGATCTGCACCGGTCGCTCCTCGAACAACAAATCTGACGCCAACTGTAGAGACTCAAAATCCAAAACATGCGATGGATTGGAGATATAATTCATCAACATCGAGACATGAAATACGTTGTGCACTGCTGCAAGGCTAGGTGGTAACGCTACACGATATGCCAACGTACCAATCCTCTCCAGAATCTCAAACGGAGCTATAAACCTCGGACTGAGCTTGCCTCTCTTACCAAAACACACAACGCCTTTCATGGGCGCGACTCTAACAAAGACGTGGTCATCAAAGGCAAACTCGAGGTCTCGTAGCCGTCGGTCAGCATAACTCTTTTGACTACTCTGTGCGGTCCTCATCTTATCTCGAATCCAAATCTTGATATCTGCAATCTGCTGCACTAACTAAGACTCTAAGATAATCCTCTCGCCAACCTCATCTCAATGCATGGGAGATCTACAACTTCTCCCGTAAAGAGCTTCACATGGAACCATACCTATAGATGTCTGATAACTGTTGTTATAGATGAACTCGACAAGAGGAAATCTCGACTCCAACGAACCTCAACAGTCGATAGCACAAGCCCTCAACAAATCCTCGAGGATAAGAATAACCCGCTTTGATTATCCATCTGACTGAGGATGAAAATCAGTACTGAATAATAACTTCATCCCCAAAGCTGCATGTAGACTCTTCTGATTCTCTTGCTTAAATCAAATCGGATCGAGGCATATCTATTCGAATCGACTGTGAATCTACTTCAAAATCTAACTCGAAATACTATAATCCTCAATATCAACAGTCTCACGACTCTATCTAGTGTCCGCCAAACACTAAACTCTAATGGTCCTATCGACCATATCAGTTATGAGAAAGTATGTGGTTTATCGGGACAACTCAAGAAGCTTCATTCTTGAGTTTCAAACCCCTGACTCTCGATGTCTTATTATACCTTTTGTTCTCGAGTTTGCAATGCTTCATATTGATAGGTATATTTTATACACTTAATTTATATATGATTTTAATTGTTAATTGTTTGTTTCGAGCAGATTTATGCGGAGTTTTGTTGTTTTTGTGTTTGTAGGAGATTATGGAGATTTTATGAAAAAAGAGAAGAGAAAATAAGATTTTGTGAGAAAATGGAGAAAAGGAAAAGAAAAGAAGAAAGGAAGAAAAGAATCGAGAGATGTTAATGGGCTTTCTAATGGGCTTATTGGCCAGCGCTACTTTTTAGCGCTAAAGAGAGGAAGAGAAAGCGCTATCGCGCTGTTCTTGTCAAGGAAAGAAAGTAAATTCCAGAGAGTTATACGCGCCCGCGTGAAAATCGTAGAGCGGCCACGCGTGACGAGATTTCAGAGTTTTAGAGTTTTTTTCGGGAAGAAAACTTTAGTATTTTATGGGCTTAATTCTTGGGATTTTGTGTGACGATATAAAAGGGATTTTATTATCAGACAAAAAAAAGTTAGCCGCCACACACAATACATCAGATATCAGAGTTTGATCGTGGAGTTTTTCTGAAGAAATCTGGAGCTTTAACGTGAAGAACGAAGACGGAGATCGATAGTCCGGACACGGCGTCGACGACGGATTTGATTCTTATATTTTATTTATTTAATTTTGAATTTATGTCTGGATTTTTGAATATGATTTGGTGTTATTTGAATTCAGTTATGAACTAAATTTTTATAGTCTAGAGGTCGGATGGAACCTGGTGTAGACACTTTCATGAATTTTTTATTTTATTGAATTGAGTTTCTTCTAGATTAATTGTTTTTTCTTGAATTGATTGTCTTTTCAATTATCTGATCAATAATTGAATTGTAATATTTATTTGAAATCTGACACTCGGGAGAGGAGATTTTGAATAGGACCATTAGAAAATACACTGTTAATTATTTATATCGCTCGGGAGAGTGTATAATTTTAATAGAGCTTTTAAAAAGAACATTGTTTTGAATTGATCACTGCAAGTAGATTCTTAATAGGGATAGTGAAATTGAATTGTAGTTGATATAGTTTATTCGGCACTCAGAAGAGGGAATAATACACTTAAGTGTTCTTGGATATTAATTGATTGAAATTCATGAAGATTAATTAATTAGGATTGACTGTTGTTGAAACCAGGTGAAATCTAAACCTCTATACCAGTTTTTTCTGATTGATTATATCTGAAAGTTGTGTGTGTGCTGTTAAAATTCATTGATTATTTTATTTTTCTGCAAAATTATGAGATTTTGATTTTCTAGATAAAGTTTAGACTATTTTAATTACAAGCACTGAATATTTTTATTTTACTCTCTGTGGGATCGATACTTGATTTTATCACTATATTAAAACTTGACACTCGTACGCTTGCGAGTATTTTTTACAACATGTTTTTGGCGCCGTTGTCGGAGAGTAAATTTTGATTATTTTTTAGTCTTGTTACCAATTATTCTAGATTTTAATTTAGAGTTTTATTTATTTTATTTTAAGTTACTAATTTATTTCTTCTTATTTTTAATTGCATTCTATGCGACGATCTCAAAGTAAGAATTCTTTACTTTTTGATATGGAGATCGAGCGCACTGCACGTGCTTTAAGAAGAGCTAGAAGAGAAGAAATTGAGACAATGACTGAAGAAGAAGCACAACAACCTCCACTTGTTCCAATTAGAGATCACTTTCGACCGACGATCCAGGCTCACTATTCTGGAATCGCTCGAGGGACCATTAACGCCAACAATTTTGAACTGAAGCCGGCTTTGATCAACATGGTTCAACAGAACCAATTTAATGGGAGAGCCACTGTTGATCCTCATCTACACCTACGGACTTTCTTGGAAATAACTGATACGGTAAAAATTAATGGTGTTCATGAGGATATTATTCGATTACGCTTGTTTCCTTTTTCTCTCAGGGATCAGGCCAGAAGTTGGCTCCAATCACTCCCGCTAGGGAGCATTACTACTTGGGAGGGGATGGCAGAAAAATTTCTTGAGAAATATTTTCCACCTGCTAAATCTACCCAATTGAAGATCGAAATTAGAACTTTCCGGCATATGGAGTCTGAACAGCTCTACGAGGCGTGGGAAAGGTACAAAGAATTACTTAGACATTGTCTTAACCACAATTTTTTAGATTGGGAACAGATCGAGTGGTTTTACAACAGACTGAATGCGCCTACGAGAATGAATGTGGACTCTGCTGCTGGAGGTACTATATTTGCAAAGGACCATGTTCAGGCCTATGATATGTTGGAGCAGATGACGGTCAATAGTTTTAAATTTCCATCTGAGCGTATGGGAGTTAAGAAGCCAGTTGGAGTGTATGCAGTGGATCCTCTCACATCTATCACTGCTCAATTATCTGCACTGACTACACAGGTAGCTGCTTTGAATAAAGTGAGTGTTACAGAACCAGCAGGTGTTCCGGGTGCGATGGACGAATATCACTATCATGAACAAGCCCAGTATATCAATCAAAGAGGTTATGGAGGCTATCGAGGTAAACCTGTCCCTAATACTTACCATCCTAGCTTGCGTAATCATGAAAATATTTCTTATGCTAACAACAAAAATGTGTTGAATCCTCCGCCGGGGTTCAATACAAACAAGGATGAGGGTAAGCCCTCTTTGGAGGACGTTGTTAGTAACTTTGTGCAGGAATCTGGTAAGAGGATGGCGAGGACTGAAACTCGTCTAGATAGCTTGGAGACGCATATGGCCAACATGGGTGTTGTGTTGCAATCCATGGAGACCAGCATTGGGCAGTTGGCGAATGCACTGAAGGATAATAACCGAGGCCAGTTTCCGAGCAACACTGAGGTAAATCCAAAGGAGAAGTGTAATGCCATAGAGTTGAGGAGTGGAAAAGAAGTTGGAGTCCAAGAACATGTTGTTGAAGAGAAGAAATTTGAGGAAAAAGTCGAGGAGAAGGAGACTGAACTTGAAGAGAAATCGATGTACAAGCCTCCACTCCCCTACCCGCAGATGTTCAAGAAGAAAGCTTTAGATGAGCAGTTCTCCAACTTTTTGGAGATTTTCAAGAAAATTCATATCAACATCCCTTTTGCTGATGCTTTGGATCAAATGCCGAATTATGCGAAGTTCATCAAGGAGGTGATGTCCAAGAAGAGGAGGCTGCTAGAGAATGAAGTTATGAATCTAACTGAAAAGTGCAGTGCAGTGCTACAAAAGAAGATGCCACAAAAGCTTAAGGATCCGGGGAGTTTTACTATCCTTGTTCTATTGGTGGTTCTAATTTTACTACTGCACTTTGTGATTTAGGGGCCAGTATTAATTTAATGTCATTATCTATTTACAAGGCCTTGGAGTTGGGAGAGATGAAATCGACTATGATTTCATTGCAATTGGCGGATAGAAGCATCACATATCCATTGGGGATTGTTGAAGATGTGCTAGTCAAGGTGGATAAATTCATCTTCCCAGCGGATTTTGTGATCTTGGACATTGAAGCGGATCATGGTGCTCCACTAATTTTTGGGAGACCATTTTTTGCTACGGCGGATGCCAAAATTGAAGTGAAGAAGGGTGAATTTTCAATGGGTGTGGAGTGCGAACGAGTGATTTTTAACTTATTCAGGAAGACAGCCAATCCACCCATCGAAGAATTGTGCTTAATTGAGCCGATTGTGAAGTTGGAGAGCTGTCCAAGAGCTGATCTTGCAATTGATTCATCAAAGGAGAGAGCGCTAAATTCAACAAAGAAGGCCACGACGAAAAAGAGAGCAAAATTTAAAAGGCGGTTCGTGGAATTTATTTGGCCTGTTAAAGAGAAGGGGAAGAATTAATACCGGTGAAAGTCGGGCTGACGACTATAAACCAAGCGCTTTTTGGGAGGCAACCCAACATTTTTGTTTTTTTTTTATTTTTATTCAATTCATGCTTTAATTTTTTTTTTGTTCATCAGTTATTTATTATTTTTGAAATTATTATTGAGAATTTTGGAGGCTGATATTTTTAAATTTGTTAATTTTTTTATGATTTTAGAAGTTTGGGCAGAACTTTGTGCGTGCTCGCTCATGACTCCCCCACGCCCGCCTGACCTCTACGCATCCAGTGCGCGCAATCCAACAGCGCACACTTAAGCGCTATCGCGCAATCCAACAGCGCACACTTAAGTGCTATTGTGCATACAAGCCACGCTACACCTTGCGCTATCGCGCACTCCAAGGGAGCAGACTTAAGAGCTGTCGCGCATCTGAACCGCGCACATTCAAGCGCTATCGCACAACTTAAGGGCTTATTTCTACTTCCAGTCTGCTAGTTTCCAGTCCCTGTCTAAATCTCACAATCTTGCACGGCCTTGCCATCGTAAATATTCCACTCAACAAAATATCACCATCTCTGGGATTTTGATCTTCATCACAAGGCCGAGATTCTCAGAATTTGTTCTTTCTCCATCCACGCTCGCACAGAAACAGGGGCATCTTGGAGGGCTTGGGAAGTTTTCTTTTTAACGGTAAAAAAGCTGAAATTTTCTCTACTACATTTGAGTCATGTTATATTTTGTGATTTGAGGCTGTTGGGTTGTTTGAATTGTGGTGTGAAGAACGTTTGATGCCAGTGAATTTTGATATCATTGACTTCGTGCATACCAAGTGTTTGTTGAATTGCTTGGGTTAAAGTTGTGTTTGAACGTTGCTGGAATTGTTTGGAGTTTAGTGCATTGTTTGAGGCATTTTATTTGAGTTGAATTATTGAGTTACAATGCCACCGAAAACCAAAGGAAAGGGAGCACTTTCTTCGTCCTCTGCTGCCTCGTATGATCGACACAGATTTTGGAATGCCACAGCAGAGGAGTACTACATTGATGTGATGGAGAAATGGATGCAAAAAGAAAGGGGGATGAGATTGAGAGAGTGTGATGCTCCGACGTTAATTGAAGCTCAGAGAAGAGGTTGGGAGACATTTGTCAGGAGTCCGCCAGATGCTGTTATATCGTTGATTCATGAGTTTTATGCAAATTTGATGGTCAAAGATGTGGATCTGAAAGTTTGAGTTCGAGGAAAATTGGTGGCTTTTGATAGGAGTATGATTAATAGTCTCTATGGCATGCCGAACTTGGAAATTGAAGAGGATGAGTATCAGGTATTCAAGAATGATCCATTTCCAGATAATCTTGTACTTCAGACTTTGTGTCATGATGGTGCGGAATGGAAGAGGAATGCGAAGGATGAAGCTGTTACATTTTCATCCATCTTTCTTAGAAGAGAAGCAAATAATTGGCATGAGTTTGTGGCTGCCAAGATGTTGCCATCTGGGCATACATCCGATGCGACTAAGGTTAGAGCTGATCTTGTGTACTGCATTGTGACTGAAAAATCTGTTGATGCTGGGAGAGTGATTCAGGATTCTATCGTTGTTGCTGTTAGGGGATCCTCGACTATCAGTTTATCCCACTTGTCCTTGATTACTCAACTTTGCCGGTTAGCCGATGTTGTGTGGGATGATACGGAGCAGCTTCTTCCGATTCGAGGTCCTATAAAAATTACTGGTGCACTGAGACGGGATAAGAAGAAGAAGGCGGCCAGTACTTCTGAACAGGCAGCTGAACCACCGCAGCTCTTTGAGCCACTACCACACTTTGAGCCTTATCAACCTCCCCATTTGGAAGGACCTATGTCACTACCGTCACATCCGGCCAGTGAGTATTCTATTCTTGATGATTCTAAGGTCGTGCCTGCTCAGATGAAGAAGCAGTGGAAGATGATGCAAGCACATATGACATACATGCATGAGTTCACTGCAGCTCTCGCCCAGAATTATCCTCCCACAGTTGTGCCTTATCCACCTCCTCCATAGTGGTCACCTGATGTTACTGCTGATGCTGCACCTTCTTTCCATGGAGATGATGATGATGACGCCGAGTCCTGATGCTCGGTGTTGAAGGTAAGAGTCCCTTGTTCCTTTTCTTATTTTTTAATCATTAGGGACAATGATTACATTAAGTTTGGGGGGTGAATCAGTGTTTGATTTAGTTGGTTGGTTGATAGTTGTTTCGTTGAGTTTTATTGTGATTCATAGAAAAAAATTTTGTTTGAGTTTAGGAGTGTTAGTTGAGTTGTGAATTAAGTCGAGAAATAATTGGATGCATGGCTGATGAGAAAAAAAATTTTGTGCTATCACTGAAATCCATGATTGTCTACCTATCTGATAAATATTTTTGAAAAAATGGAACCAATTGAATGAACAATTTTCTATATACTCTGTGATTAATACTTGAGAATATGAGTTTTGAAATATGCAAACATAGATATGATTGAGGCATTATTTGAAAAATTTGGGCCTAATTTGCATTGAATTAATTTATCCTTAGTTGCCCATTTGAGCCTACACTTATATGAGTACTTGAGGTACAAAAATCTGAATTTGTTGTGAAAATCAACGTTTACTGCTGATGATTATCTTTTCTGCACTGATTGAAATTTGTATGATTTAATTGTGGATTGAGACTTGTCTAGAACTAGTTCGAACACTCTTCGAGGCGAAATACGGGCATAACTGTGATTAAGAATGATTTAGGCAATTTTTCTGAATTTGTTTGATTCTTTCAAGCTACGTATAATGCATGTATCCCTAGTACATTGTTTGATCCTTATTGAAAATCGAATGGCATGCGTATAAACGTGTAATTAAACTCTCATTCGTCATTATTTCAAGGTCCTACATTGACTACCTGAATAGCCTAAACATTATTTCCTACCTTTAAGGAAGTAATTTGAATGCTAAAATGTTATATGCTCCTAGTTTTTATTTGTGAATATGGAATGGTGTGGTGGATGAATTTAAAATTAAGAAAGAGGTAGTAGAAAAAAAAAAGTGGTTGAAAAAGTTGTGAAAGAAAGAATGAGAAAAAAATGAAGTGAAAAAATAAGTGTAAAATTGTGAATGAAAAGGAGTTGAAGTTAGATTGAGCATAAATATAAATTACTCCTTATTTTGAATTCTTATTCCGTCATTTGTAGTCATGAGCCAGACCTTACGTTATAAGCTGATTAATTCCTATTGACCAAGTCTCAGTTGCCCAATATACTAGTGGAGAAGAGTTGCGAGAATTTAGCCTATGGACTGTTAATTGATGCTTTTAATAATTATGAATTTTGATCAAAACACGCACACACTATTATTCTTTGCATTTACCTGATTGTGAGTGTTTTTGATAGATATCCTATATTTGATCTCTTTCTACCTTGAAAAGTCCTCATGATCTATGAATGTATGAATTGAACTTGGATAAGGGTGTTTTGAAACGTGAGTTGCGAAAATTATGAGTTTATGCGGTTATTTTGTTATGGCTGAAACTTTCAAGTGTTAGTAGGTTGGATGAGATTGGATTTGAATTTTTGAAATTATTGCTGAGGCCATTTCTTCATAATATTTCTTGACTATTTTTGGTGATTTGAGTTTTTGGAAGTATTGTTTTGATAGTTTTGCTCGGGACAAACAAAAGTTTAATTTTGGGGGTATTTGATAAGTGTATTTTATACACTTAATTTATATATGATTTTAATTGTTAATTGTATGTTTCGAGCAGATTTATGCGGAGTTTTGTTGTTTTTGTGTTTGTAGGAAATTATGGAGATTTTATGAAAAAAGAGAAGAGAAAATAATATTTTGTGAGAAAATGGAGAAAAGGAAAAGAAAATAAGAAAGAAAAGATGAAAGGAAGAAAAGAATCGAGAGATGTTAATGGGCTTTCTAATGGGCTTATTGGTCAGCGCTACTTTTTAGCGCTAAATAGAGGAAGAGAAAGCGCTATCACGCTGTTCTTGTGAAGGCGAGAAAGTAAATTCCAGAGAGTTATGCGTGCCCGCGTGAGAATCGTGGAGCAGCCGCGCGTGACGAGATTTCAGAGTTTTAGAGTTTTTATCGGGAAGAAAACTTTAGTATTTTATGGGCTTGATTCTTGGGCTTTTGTGTAATGATATAAAAGGGATTTTATTATCAGACAAAAAAAAGCTGGCCGCCACACACAATACATCAGATATCAGAGTTTGATCGTGGAGTTTTTCTGAAGAAACCTGGAGCTTTAACGTGATGAACGAAGACGAAGATCGATAGTCCGGACACGGCGTTGACGATGGATTTGATTCTTATCTTTTATTTATTTAATTCTGAATTTATGTCTGGATTTTTTAATATGATTTGGTGTTATTTGAATCCAGTTATGAACTAAATTTTTATAGTCTAGAGGTCGGATGGAACCTGGTGTAGACACTTTCATGAATTTTTGATTTTATTGAATTGAGTTTCTTCTAGATTAATTGTTTTTCTAGAATTGATTGTCTTTTTAATTATCTGATCAATAATTGAATTATAATATTTATTTAAAATCTGGCACTCGGGAGAGGAGATTTTGAATAGGACCATTAGAAAATACACTGTTAATTATTTATATCGCTCGGGAGAGTGTATAATTTTAATAGAGCTTTTAAAAAGAACATTGTTTTGAATTGATCACTGCAAGTAGATTCTTAATAGGGATATTGGAATTGAATTGTAGTTGATATAGTTTATTTGGCACTCGGGAGAGGGAATAATACACTTAAGTGTTCTTGACTATTAATTGATTGAAATTCATGAAGATTAATTAATTAGGATTGACTGTTGTTGAAACCAGGTGAAATCTAAACCTCTAGACCAGTTTTTTCTGATTGATTATATCTGAAATTTGTGTGTGTGCTGTTAAAATTCATTGATTATTTTATTTTTCTACAAAATTATGAGATTTTGATTTTCTAGATAAAGTTAAACTATTTTAATTACAAGCACTGAATATTTTTATTTTACTCTCTGTGGGATCGATACTCGATTTTATCACTATATTAAAACTTGACACTCGTACGCTTGCGAGTATTTTTCACAACACATATCTGAACCATCAACACAACAAACTCCTCAATCAAAAATCTGTTCACACTCTTCTCAATCTTTAAGGCTAACAAGTCACAACCCTTGTTCTTTCGTCATTCGGTTTCGAAGTTGATCTTCTTAACTTGAAGCCCCATGTTTTCAATCTGAAAACACATCATACATATCCAAGAATATCAGCGAGAACTCAAACAATATCCAGCTCAATTACATCTCAAAATTCAAGGAAAAACTAGTTGCAAACTTTGCTCAATTCTTAGCAGATTCGAAATTTAGATTCTCGAACTCAAAACATTCAAATACAATCTGATATAAAGTGTAAATATGCTGCATATATCAGCAATCAACTCCAATCTAACTCGGCTCAAGCAATCTAAACTCAAATTTCATCAAATTCTTGAACCGACGGCATAACGATATAAAATCAGTAATCGAAACAATATCGAACTCGAATCTCAATATCATATCAGCATATATCACATAAAACCAGCAAAATACATCCAAAATCTAAATCTATCAGATTTTCAAGGGTTCGAATTAATGCTGGAAAATCATAACAATTGTAAACGGCATCCAATCTCCGAACCGATTTCGATATAACACTATATAGAACTCAAGAACTCATAGTCATAATCACTTCTGATTTTTCCAACTTCCAACTTTCAAAACATGCTGGAAATAAGATAAAACTTACTCCAAATCGAATCTCTCATTGCAAGGATCGCAGCGCTATGTCCGGAATTGAAATCGGATAACCGGATCAAAAGATATCTAAGTTTGAAAGGTCAAAAATGGCTTCAACCCTTCTCTTTTACTTTCTCTCGGTTCTTGCTGAGTTTTTGGGCTGAAAATCTGATCAATTTATTGCCTTACACGTTTTTATGGCCACTTGCAAGGAAATTGCACTTTGGTCCCTGAACTTTGGCTTAAATGCAATTCAGTTCCTGGACAAGCGATTTAATTCAATGTCAATCCTACATAATTTAACAATATTAGAATTTAAATCTAAACTCTAAAAATTCTCAAATTAGATGTTCTTGGATTAAAATTAAAAATTGCATTTTAACCCTTGAAACTTTGATATTTTCAAATCAGTTCCTGCTCGAGTTTCACCTTCTAATTAAATCCTCTTCAATTTCTGGAACATGGAATTTCCATCTTACATTCCAAAATATTCAATTCAAATATTTTATTCTTTTAATTTAAGAATCCCGGAATTAAATCTCAAAATCCGTAAATTCTCAAATCAAATATTTTTGACTCGCAAATTAAATCTATAATTTCCATAAATAATCTAATTGAATATTTTCCAATATTCGGAATTTAAATCTCAAATTCCATACTTAATAACTTAATATTTTTAGGCCTTACAATTCCTCCCCTCTAATGAATGATTTCGTCCTCGAAATCACAAACAATCTTACTACTGAATCTCGTCAGTGTAAGCTGACTGAAGTAATACTTACTTCAATTCTGTAAGTTCGGGATATATTTATGATATCTTTTCATTTCTATCTTCTCATATTCTCTGCTCTAATCGCTTCAGATCACTTTGTCAATGTCCTTGTAATCCCTGAGCTAACTTAAATCTAAGCTGCTCTTTCTTGTGATTACAATATGTAACGATCATTATGATCAGTCCAAAATCTTATCTACCTTACCTGATTACAGTTTACAGGTAAAAGTTTAGCTGAAGTAATTCATACTTTAATCATACAACCCGAAATCTCTACTATCATATCTGAATATATCTTTTCAAGTTCTTTCTTCAAATTGCGTCTATTCTGCTGACTGGAATTTGATTTATCTCTGAGCTGTTTCTCTGTCCGGTTTAGTATCTATATCGGATACTTGAAGTAACTCAGGCTCTTATCAAATTCTACTTCTGCTGACGACAGTACATCGAAAGAATCTAATTGATTCTTTAGCTTAGACATATAGATCATATCTGATCTCTCTTATCAATTCTGGAAGGAATATATCTGTCAGTAACCACATTAACTGTATTGAAAATATCATACAGTACAATTCAGCTTTCGTGACGACTTGTTTCTTTTTATATATCCTTCCATGCTTGGCAAAGAACATATATCAAGTCTACTCTGTCATGCTGGTTATCATTTCGAAATTTGTATCTATCATACACTGTTCATCTTTCATTCTATACAGATCAATCTTCACATCTTCTTTCTTTTCTTAAATTATATCTGATTTGATACTTTAGAAATACTATCTCAACACAAGAACTCTGATTTTCTTCGCATCTACTAATCAAAACATTATCTCTACATCTGTCAGATAGCTGTCACATGAATTAAAATCATCAGGAGGCAAAATCAATCAGTTGGTACCGAATCAGGTACTAGAGTTCTGAGTAACTTATCAAAATCTAGATAGTCACCTCAGACAATCCATAGATCAGAGGATGGTATAATGCAATCGCATACAACCAATCACTCAGAATCTCTGTTAATCAGTGCCACAATCTATCCAACATAATCTAATGTTTTCATCTCAACAATAGATTTCAATAATTCCTCTCTTTTCAAACATCTTTATCTTCCAAATCAAATCTGTATTACATCTAATACCGCATATACAAAAATTTGTCGAACTCTATCTCAATTCAAATCGCAAATTCTTGACTATCTAAATAGTTTCGAATTACAATTCTGTCGAAACAAAACTATTTGCATTTCGACTCCAATGTGGCTAAACTATATAATAGACCACTTGCATTCTTCTTTTCTATTTCTTCCTTTGGAAATCTTGATATCCAAAAATTCAATTCTGTCATATCTGCATTCACTTCCTTTCATCAACACTGATTTCCAAAGTCGTTCATACATTTTCAAAAAACTAGATGGATATTAAATATGTTGTAGTGTGCCTCTTTCAACGTCGAATATTCTATATCGAGAATATCTGGCATCATTCAACGATTCTTCACCACAAAATCCATCAATTCTGCTCTGTTATCTTCAATTCATATCTTGACCTGACATTCTCTAGTGAATTCTAACTACTTTGATTTACTTTATATGTCTCTTTCATCTTCTTAACAAATCTGGCTTAGTTTTAATCGAAATCATTCGGATTGGTTATGCATTCGTCTGCATATTCAAGCCATAATACACAGAAATCTGAAATCAATTGATCGAATGCCGATCTCATTCCTCATTTTTGTTTCCCAAAGTATTAAAAATCACACAATCAACCTATAATCTGGATAGTAATCTAATCTTTCTATCAGTTATGAGCCAATAATCTCAATAAATACTGAAATATCCATCAAAGGATTAATAATTCTCAAAATCCAAAGAAATTCACTACAAGAAAAATGCTCATCAACAACACTCAATAGACAACGTTTTTATGTAAAAACCGTTGTCTTGCACTTTATAACAACAGTTTTAATTAAAACCGTTGTGTTTTACTCTTGTGTTAATAAAAAAGACAACATTTTACTTAAAACCGTTGTCGTTTAAGGGTATAAGACAACGGTTTTAAACGATTGTTGTCTATGAGCGTGTATTTTGGACCTACGACAACGGTTTTAGAGGACTGTTGTCTATGAGAGTTTTTTATTGACAAAGGACAACGGTTTTAGAACACTGTTGTCTTTAAGCTTCTTTTTAATTTATTATGTCATTTTTAATTAATTTTTTTTAAAAAAAATAAATTAAAACCTAAAATCGCTTTTGCAACTCACGCCTTTAATTTTCTCACTCCCACACTTAACCTTTTCACTCACCCTCGATCGGCCTCACTCACGCTCAGAACTCTCAACGCCCGATGGAAAAATCTGGCCGCAACTCCAATCTCTTCCTTCTCCGGTGATTTTTCTCTATCGCTTGCGTGGATTCATCTCGTTTCTGTCCATCTGCTCCACCGTACGTTCAGCACTCTGCCGTGACAAGAAGCCCTAAATCCAAAATTGTATGTTTTCAGAAGTCACCCAAATCGGTTCGTGAAATTTCAAGATCGTGAGCTTTTCGTGAATGTTGATGACTATAATCATTTTTACATAAACCTCTATATCATTGTTGGTTTGCTCGCAGGTTTGAAGCAAAATCCCCTGGACCCATGTAAAACAGCGAGCAATAGGCGTTTGATGAAAAGTGTATATTGAAGGCTTGAATTGATTGAGACATGCTGAACCCAAGGGAACTTTTGCATTGGAAGCTATCAAGTGGGGAACAGATTATTTCATAAGGCACACCCTCATCCTCGTGTCTGTGGGCTCAGTTATATTTATAGCTACATATTATTAGATGAATAAATTATGATATATTTAAAGCAATGCAATATCTTTTCAGATCTGCTTTTTGCGTGGCTTCTCTGATTTGGGAGTTGGAAACTTTGTAGTCACAGGTTCGTTTTTCTCTGATTTTTTCTGTTTGTCTTGCTTCCACATGTTGTAAATGTGCTCTATCTTTTCAGATATTCTTGTTGTGTGGCTTCTACTTGGTACGCGTAATGGGTTTGCTATTCAACGTGATTTATGTTCTTAAATCTTTGTTTGGTTCACAGTAAAACGTGATTTATGTTTTTAGGTGTATGCTTAGATTCTTTTTACCCTTCTATGTGGATTAGGGATGATGTTTACCTCCAAGAAAGTAACTGACTGACAGTAAATTTATTGGCTTTACTTAGACTCCTTTTGTGATAAATCATCGTCCTTGTTGTTTTCAGATATTATTTGATAAATTAATCCACCGTAGCATTACTAAATTTTTGAAAAGATTCATTTTGTGATTGTGACTTAAAGTTGGAGAAGAGATATATATTGAAATCTTGAACTCGGATAGATTCAAAGTATAGGCGCAAATCCCATTACTCATCAGCTCATAATTACGATTTATTAAGATACAACTCTGCACGCCTAGCTAATTGAGTCGAGTTCAAATTGTAAATCTTTATTTTATTTTGAATTTAAAATGATTTCAATTTAAGTTGCATATTGCTTCCGTAATCGATTAATTTATTTTCCAGTAGTTAATTTTATATTAAAAAAAAATTTAAAAACACTTGCATTATTCTGAACTTCGCATAAATAATTGAGTTTGCTTGAGTTAAATCAATAAGTATATATGAATATATTATATTATTCATCTACTCGTTTAATGGTCCATATATAGAAAGAAATTTTAATAGAATAATATATAATGGGCATGCCCATGCTTAAATCAATAATTCAATAAATTCTTGCTGACGAGAGATTTTTTTAATGTGTAAAATATTGTCACCTTTTGAGCCTTCAATATTTTAAATAGAGGCTGCAAGAAAGCTCACCTTTTGAGCAGATTTCCTGTTTGGACTTTCCATGATGAGTAGTTTTAATGAAATGAAGTAAATATGTGTATATATATATATATATATATATATATATATATTAATATTAAGCAGTAGAAAGTCCCTTTGTCTTTAATGCCACAAGTGGCTGACTTGTGCCTTCACACAACAAAACAAATTACTAATAGTATCTATGTTTGTTTGTTTTGGTCACCCATTTTAATTTATACATTCAATAATATTAAAAAACATATATTTATATATATTTTATCATATATGTTATAGCTGGTGATAACGGTGTACATGAATAATATTTCTCGTTTCGTGGTTGTAATTTTTTTCCAGAAATAATATGATCATATGCGTCTCTATGCAAGAAAACAAGGTTTTGTTTGAAGTAAAAGCCATTAGGAGGGCCTTTTATTTTAAAATTTGTATGTGTTGTTAATGTTGTTGCATTGCAATCTCCTACTATCACCCAATTAGAAACTAGCAAAGATGTTTATTTGGTTTTGGTCATACATTACGTGCTTGGAATTGTGCTGTGTTGGAGAATGACACCAAATTTTGGCCAGCTTTTTTATTCACATCCACTATGTATATATAATGACATAAAAAAGTTTTAATGGGGACTTACATTTATTAGAGGGGAGGAGTCTGCATTTTTTCCAAAGTCCACATTGTTCTGAGCCCTTCCACGAAAACAAAGCAATAAGGACAAAATATACTACTTTTGAATTATTAGACATGCACAAAAATCAGCCATGGAAAAGTCCTTCCAGACAACTAATAGTATAGCAGTATACGAATTATTAGACATGCACAAAAATATTCTGGTGAGTTTCTTGGTCTTTCTCTGTTGTGATTAACATAGCAAAATAGTATATGATCATTCCCAAAACTAAGCTCAAAGTTTTTTTTTAAATAAAATAAATTGATTTAAATTTCTGAGGTTGATTTGTGTGGGTACTGGTGTCTGTTTCCTCTGTAAGAGATCTCTGAGAAGAAGGGTGCAAAGGAATTGTTCATTTTTATAGTTTCTTGGTGTATGAAAAAGTTAAGTTCATATTTTAGAGCAGAATTAATATTCATTTTCTTACTAAAAAGTTAATCAGTGTGAACTGAGTTTAGTAATTAATTACTATTAAAAATTGTATTAATTAAACATAACATTAATCGTATATTAAGAATCAGAAGGATAACCTGTTTGTCCGCACTTGGTGGTCAACTCGATTCATAATTTTATTGCAAGGATAGATACTGGACGCTAACATTGCAAAAGTTAGATTAATTATGTATAATGTATTTCTTTCCTTTTTTAAGAAATATTTTTCTCATGCAGTTGTGTAGAAAATATGAGACATGTTATATTTCATGTTATATTTTTTTAAAAATATGGATTATATTTTCTTATGAGTACTGTTTTTTCTGTCACAAAATTTTATGATTATTTGGTTACTATTTGTAATTGGGGTTATGTTAAGATCTTGTTGTATGACCTACAAACTATTTTGAAGGTAGGTTCTAGATAATTTTTGGGTGATTAGCTACATCAACAATGGACAAAGAATGGATGTGTAAGGATAGGCTATCACTTGAATATGAAATCGGAATAGAGTCTTTCTTGCAATTTGCAATGAGCAATTCTAATGATCCTAATGCAATTCCTTGCCCATGTGCAAGATGTGGTAATTTGAAGAAAAAAAATGTTCAAACTATAAGGGCGCATTTGATCTATAATGGTATAGATTTGACATATCATACATGGATATGGCATGGGGAAAGATCTATGACAGTGAACTCAATGAACGGTACTGATGGATTTGGGCAAGATGAAGACGCATCTTTTGCTGAAGAACCTATAGATATGGTACATGTTGTATATGATTCGTATGCTGAGAATCCAAGTCAATTCAATAAGCTACTTGAAGATGCCGAGAAAAGTTTATATCCTGGATGTACTAAATTCACAAAGTTATCTGCCATTGTGAAATTATTTAACTTGAAGGAAAAATATGGTTGGAGTGATAATAGTTTCACCGATCTACTTAGTTTGTTTCGAGAAATGCTTTCAGATGACAATGAATTGCCTTCATCATTGTATGATGCCAAGAAAATCTTACGTGCACTAGGGATGGAATACGTGAAAATACATGCTTGTCCTAATGATTGTATCTTATACCGGAAGGAGTACGAAGATCTTGCCAATTGCCCTACTTGTGGGACATCGAGGTGGAAGTTGAGCAACAAATCTAAGGTAAAAGAAGGAGTTCCTGCAAAGGTCTTGTGGTATTTCCCACCTATCCCAAGATTTCAAATAATGTTTCGGGATAAGACGGTATCCAAAGAGTTAACTTGGCATTCTGACAATAGAATTCGTGATGGATACTTACGTCATCCAGCTGATGCACCATCTTGGAAATTAGTTGATTGCATGTGGCCAGATTTTGCTTCCGAGACAAGAAATTTGAGATTGGCTATATCAATAGACGGGATCAATCCCCATAGTTTGATGAGTTTTCGTATAGTTGTTGGCCAATTTTAATGATCACCTAAAATCTTCCACCATGGTTGTGTATGAAGAGAAAATTTGTGATGCTCACTTTGTTGATTTCTGGTCCTAGACAACTGGGAAATGATATTGATGTTTACTTAGCACCTTTGGTTGACGAATTAAAATGCTTATGGGATAAAGGTGTTGAAGCATACGATGCATATCGATAAGAAAGTTTCTCCCTTAGAGTTGGGCTACTATGGACAATCAATGATTTTCCAGCATATGGGAACATGTCAGGTTGTGTTGTGAAGGGATATTATGAATCTCCTATTTGTGCAGAAAAAACTTATTCGACAAGGTTGAAGCATTGCAGAAAAATGTCATACATGGTCCATCGAAGGTTTTTACCTTCAAATCATCCGTATCGAAGACAAAAGAAGGCATTTAACGGGAACCAAGAGTTTAACACTGCACCACGTCCATTGAGCGGCCATGAAGTTTTGGAAAGAGTTGAAAGAATTAATTATCGTATGGGAAAATTCGGCGGAAAGCTTCAGTTGAAGATGGGTGATGGAGAGAAATGCTGGAAAAAGAAATCAATTTTTTTTGAACTTGAGTATTGGAAAAATTTACATGTTTGACATGTTCTTGATGTGATTCATATTGAAAAAAATGTATGCGAAAGTGTCATCGGTACGTTACATGACATTCCAGGAAAAACAAAGGATGGAGTAGCAGCAAGACTTGACCTTATGGAGATGAATGTGAGGTCTGAATTGGCACTAAGGATTGGGGATAAGAAAACGTTTTTGCCACCAGCCTGCTACACTCTAAGTAAAGATGAAAAGAGAAGTATTTGCAATTCATTATCAGGAATGAAGGTCCCCGAAGGTTACTCTTCTAATGTTAAAAACCTTGTGTCGATGAAAGATTTGAAACTTGTTGACCTTAAGTCACATGACTATCACACTCTAATGCAACAATTGCTTCCTGTGGCCATTCGCGGTGTCCTTCCAAAACATGTCAGAGATACAATCACTCGGTTGTGTTTCTACTTCAATGAATTATATAGTAATGTGATGGATGTCTCAAAGTTGGATGAATTGCAAAGAGAAATTGTGATGATATTGTGTTTGCTTGAAAAGTATTTCCCCCCTTTATTTTTTGATATAATGATTCATTTAACAGTTCATCTCGTTCGAGAGGTGAAATTGTGTGGACCGGTTTGGAGCAGACACATGTACCCATTTGAAAGATACATGAAGATTTTGAAAGGTTATGTGCGCAATCGCAATCGGCCTGAAGGGTGTATAGCTGAATGTTATATTGCTGAAGAGGCAGTTGAATTTTGCTCAGACTATCTTTCTAATGTCCACACAATTGGGATACCATCAAGGGACCGTGAAGTACAACGCACCAAGCCTTTGTCAAAAGCAATTGTGCACTCCGCTAGTCATAATGAGTTGCAGCAAGCACATCTTTACGTATTGACAAATGATATTGAGATTGATCCTTATATTGAGTAAGATCCTCAACTTATCAATACTTCCTTGTGCATTCAACACATTCTATTGATTTTTGAATTCTAATAATTCCATTAGGGAACACATGGTGGAGTTGAGGACAAGATTCCCTCATAAAGCAAAGTCCAAAAAGTGGTAACAAGATGAGCATAACTGAACGTTTATTACATGGTTGTATGATTTTGTAAGTTCCAAAAGAACCAAGTATAAGCATATATAAAACCCTTGCTTTCTTATGCAAAATATTAAGATTATTGTTAAATCTAGGTTGAACGTGCAATTGACCATTCCACGCATCAAATATCAGAAAGATTAAAGTGGATATCACGTGGACCTAGAAAAAAAGTGTTAAAGTATTCTGGTTATTTGATTGATGGGGTTACTTATGCTACAAAAGAACGTGATGATGTAAGAGTTACTCAGAATTCTGGAGTAAGCTTAGTCGCAAAGACCATGCAAGTTTCCAGTGCAAAGGACAAAAATCCAATTATGACAGACATGGTTTTCTATGGACTTATTGAAGAAATATGGTCACTTGATTACCACAACTTTCAAATTCCAATGTTCAAATGTCATTGGGTGGAGAATAACAATGGTATTAAAGTAGATGATCTTGGTTTCACATTAGTGAATCTGAACAGAATTGGATTTAAATCAGAAAGTTTTATCTTGGGAAGTCAAGCAAAGAAAGTATTTTTCGTTGAAGATCCTGAAGATCCATTATGGAGTATTGTACTTGCAGCCCCTACAAGAGAATCATTCGAGAACGCAAATGGGGATGAGCTGGAAGACATTGTAATCCACTATGAATCTTCTACCAGAGGCTTACCATCAATGGAAGTCGACGATGAAGATGACAATGAGCCCCAATGCCTTCGTGAAGATTGTGATGGAACATGGATCGACAATTAATAAATAAAGATATTATTTTGCTGTAGAAGATATATTTGTAGACAATATTGAAATGCATCTTCATTCTAAATATTATTTTGAAGACTATTTCTAATTTTATGCATCTTTGTGTATGCTGATTTTAATTCAAAAATGACTTTATTATGGTGTTTCTTACAATATTGATATTATTTTTTACTTTTTAAATGACTAGATTACATCTAGACTCAATGAAATCCTTTGGGAAGCTCAAAATCAGGTCCAATGAGGAGACAATTGAAGCGTGGAGCAAGAGAATTGGGCAGCCTCCAGCAGTGATTGGGAAGGGCAAGGAAAAAGTTGCATCTACATCGACTAACAAGAGCGTCGAGGGCAAGGAAATGCAAGAATCAGCAGACACCGAAACAACAAGAACATCTAGAGGTCGTACACATCTAGATAAACTTGCTAGGCAAAGGGTTCAGGGCATTCGGAAACAGGTAAGATTCAATAAACTTGGACAACCGGTGGGAGATGCTGCTATTGAGATGCAAAGTTACATAGGCATACTTGCTCGAGAAATGGTGAAGATAAATTGCAAGACGTGGAAGCAAGTTCCAAATGCAGTTAAAGAATCGATATGGGAGTCTGTTAATGTAAGTAAATGACTTTCTTTGTTCACAATCTAGTACTCATATTTTTACAATATATTTAATGTTATAGGATTCTTTTTAATGTATTTCCAAATCTGATTTTTTCAGTTGTCATATGATGTTCCTGCAAGTTGGAAGAAGGGATGTTTGAATTCAACAAATAATAAGTGGCGCCAATTTAAATCTCATCTCACTCAGACATATATTATGGACAAGCTTGACAAACCAGAAGAGTTGAGTGAACCACCTAGTGGCTATGGTCTTGCAAGAGATGATTGGACTTCTTTTGTCATCACTCGCATGTCTGATGACTTCAGTGTAAGTTTAATTTTCAGTTCAGTGCAAATTAAAACACATTAAGGTTCTTGACATGTGGAATGCTTCATTTGACTAGCAACTAAGCGACATCCAGAAGGAGAGAAGAAAGATGAACAAATATCCCCATCGCCTTGCTCGCAAAGGATTTGCACGATATGCCAAAGAAATAGTATGAATTATTCCTTTGGCACCTTTTAATTTTTTATAGCACTTGCACAATTAACAAATTTAGTTACAAATTTATTTCTCATATGTGTAAATTGTTCGAATTTGACATATATCATTTGATTTTTCTTATTTGTAGGTAAATGATTTATGTGACGATGGTGAGATCAATCGAGCACTTATTTGGAAAAAAGGAAGAGTCAATAAAGAAGGGGAGTTTGAAGGCTACGAGTTGAAAAAAACAGTAGACAAGATTGTGAGAAACTATACAAGTACAATAATTGTATAATTTCAATAAAACCTTTTGAAATTAATTATTTCTTTCAATTGGATGACAGGATGAGTATATACATCAGAAGATTGAGGGTAAATTGGAAATAAAAGGTGCGAAAGAAGATATCCTCACCAAAGCGCTTAATACAGGAGAACATGGTGGACGTGTCAGGGCTGTTGGAGGTCATATCACTCCAAAATTATATTTTAATGTTGGTAGATGTTTGAAGACTGACATTGTTGACCGAGAGGTGATGATTGAGCAAGGGAAAGAGTTGGTAGAGGCTAAAAAGTTAATTGCAAAACAAGATACACGCCTTGAAGAACAAGATACACGCATTAAAAAACTTGAAGCAATCATCTACAAAAATGGTGCTTGGGAGAATGACGTTGATGACAAAGGAAGTTGCTCAGTACACTTGCAACAAGTGAATGATAATGAAGTGAAAATCAACAAGACTTTCCCAAGTTTTGAGGTGTTCAAAGATGTTGAAATGCGAGTTGTGGACAAAGAAATTTCTTTAATGGTATATTAGTCGTCGTGTATATTAATTAATGTTATTTACGTAAAGAGTTGTTACAATTCAATGACACAACTATTTTTCTTTTAGGGTGAATCAGTTATTTTGACCTTGGATTCTAGCACAGAAATTGTTGCATACGGAACAGTTGTTGAGGTTAATGGAGCTGGTAAGTTGCTCCATGGTCTTCCAATACCCAAGAATTGCATGCGTGTATCCATCGATGAAGCAATGCAAAAATCAGCACGTTTGCCATTTCCAATTCCCAATGAATGTGAAATTCTTGGTGATGCTGTTGGAACACATGTTGCTTGGCCAGAACATTTGGTAACTCTACGACACTAGGTAAATGAAATTTATTTAATTTCTAAGTACATATGCATTTAATTTTTGGTATTGCACCTATGTTTACATTTTCAATTATTAGAAGCATCAAAAGAAGATAACTGGCCATGCAAAAAAAAATCAGACTTTGTCGTCAAATGTGCCAAGATCGGTGCGATCGTTGTATTGTTATTGTAAGCAAGCTTTTGATAACGGAAAGAAATTGTCAATTCATTTGGATGAGGAGGTATTTGGAGATAACTATGAACTAAACTTGCACCATGAGGACATCAGTCCTTTGTATCTGTTGGAGCCAATTTTAGCAAATTGTATGGTTGCTTACATATGGTAAGTCTTCAAATTGCCTTACACTTTGTTTGTTGTTTTATTAAATATAATAATCACTTGCTTTATTAGTAAGCTATGTATTATTTAATGTAATTCTGATTGTATTCTCTTCAAAATTGTAGGCATCTTTATAAGAAGTTGGTCAAGGAAAACAATATTGGTAAATTCAAATTTGTAAATCCACACAACATCCCAAATTTTCAAAGAACCACAAATGACAAAATAGGTAAAACTGAACGGTTGAACCAGAGGGCAAGCTTTTTATCAGACCAACTGATCGGTGCATTAGTTAATCAATTGGTTTTGGTGCCAAGTAGTAGCGGGTAACTAACATCCATAATATCATTTTCAATTGATTTTCTTAGACATTTGTATGTTTCGATTGCATGTGTGTGTGTAATTATGATCTTGTGTTTGTGTAGATTCCATTGAAATCTCACTGTCATTGAACCTCACAAAGAAATGGTTTACTTGTTGGATTCTGCAAGTCAGCGAATTCGCGATGACGAATGGAAATATGCCGTGGAAATGTGAGTTCATAATTAATTTTAAGTATTAATTTATTTTATTATGAAAACTCATAAATCATATATTTTAAATGTATGCATGAAGGGCATTAAATTTTTTCAATTCAAACAAAGGAAAGAAAGGAAGAAAGCATGTCTAATGGGAAGTAATCAGCGTATGTGTACTTCTATTTCAATCTAAAATATTGGGTATACTAGCCATTAAAATTTTGACATTTTTAAAGGCTCCTAGACAACAAGATATGAAGCAATGCGGTTACTATGTGATGAGATATATGAGGCAAATTACTGAAAAAGTTGCAACTATCGAGGGAGATGCACTACGATCGATTGTAATATCATCTTCGTCAATATCTCATATATTTGGAAGTTATCTACTTATCAATTTTTAAATTATTTTAGTTTTGTTTCAAGCTCATATACATTTTTGTTTGTTTTCACAGTTCACAAAAGCAGAGTACTCTCAAGAAGAAATTCATGAAGTGCGATCTGAGGTAGCCGAATGCATACAAGATGATATCTATGAATAGGTATGTACATGAGTTTGTCATATTGAGTTTGAATAGGGCTGTTTTGAGCTGCATTTTGGGAATGTGTTTGGAGTCTACTTTGAGTTGTATTGGTGGTTATTTTGTGGCTATTTTGGAGGTTGTTTTGGGGGTGCTTTTAGAGCTTGTTTGGAGCGGCTTTGAGAGGTGATGGGGCTGTTTTGGATTGATTTTGGAGAGTGTTTGGAGTCTATTTTGGGGTTGTTTGGAGGTTGTTCTGGGGCTATTTGGAGGTTGTTTTGGAGTCTACTTTGGGTTGTATTGGTGGTTATTTTGTGGCTAATTTGGAGGCTGTTTTGGGTGTGCTTTTTGAGCTTGTTTGGAGCGGCTTTGAGAGGTGATGGGGCTGTTTTGTATTGATTTTGGAGGGTGTTTGGAGACTATTTTGGGGCTGTTTGGAGGTTGTTCTGGGGCTGTTTGGAGGTTGTTTTGGAGTCTACTTTGGGTTGTATTGGTGGTTATTTTGTGGCTATTTTGGAGGCTGTTTTGGGTGTGCTTTTAGAGCTTGTTTGGAGCGGCTTTGAGAGGTGATGGGGCTGTTTTGTATTGATTTTGGAGGGTGTTTGGAGACTATTTTGGGGCTGTTTGGAGGTTGTTCTGGGGCTGTTTGGAGGTTGTTTTGGAGTCTAATTTGGGTTGTATTGGTGGTTGTTTGTGTCTATTTTAGAGGCTGTTTTGGGTTGGTTTTTGAGCTTGATTGGAGTGGATTTGAGAGGTGATGGGGTTGTTTTGAACTGCTTTTGGAAGGTTTATGGAGTCTATTTTGGGGCTGTTGGGAGGCTGTTCTGGGGCTGTGTGGAGTGGTTTTGGGAAGTGCTGAGGGTTGTTTTGAGTTTGCTTCTTTTGTGGAGAATGTTTGTGGCTTTCTCGAGAATATCATGTTCATTATCAAATTTTATTCAACTCATTGCAGACTTGGTATTTTGTGGAGTTGTTTGGAGATTTTTTTTGGGATGTTATGAGACTATTGTGACTTCATTAACTTTATTTATTCTTCTCTATAGGAATGCATGGAATGATATCTTAGAAGATGCACAAGTGGAGAAAGTTTATCAGCAAAGCAAGATATTTTGGGTTTGATATGCACGATTATCTATCTTTTTGGGGTTTTTTTCGTTTTGTAAACCTGGTTCAAAACTTTTTGGCATATTTTATGTCTCGTTTAGTTACTGGTAGATTGTGAATTTTTTGATAAATCGTCTATTGTAATTCAAAGATATATTTTCTTAATTAATGCTATTTTGGTGATGTTTAGTTTTATTTTATATAAACTGTTTTAATTACTTCAAAGTTTTGTTTCTTAATTATAAAATAATTTAAGTATTAAATATTAAATATAAATCAAAAGTATTTATAATTCCATTATTATTAAAAAAAATATTTTTGCCTAAAAGACAACGGATTTTTCACGTTGTCAAAGTGTTGTCAATCTCAAGTAATAACAACGGTTTTTATTTGTTGTAAAACTGTTGTTTATTTCACCCAAAGACAACGGTGTAAAAATGTTGTAAAACCGTTGTCTATATCACCCAAAGACAACACATTAAAAATGTTGTCAAACTGTTGTCAAATATACAAAATCACAACAGTGAAAAACCGTTGCACAAATGTTGTCGTATATCCAAAGACAACAGTTTTTAACCATTGTCTATGAGCGCCCCTTTCAACAACAGTGCTTTTAACAACAGTTCTCTGGGGCCTACGACAACGGTTAATAACCATTGTTAATGACCGTTTTTCTTGTAGTGAAATGAGTCAAGATCGAGAAATCTCTCAATCAGGGTCATCCATAATCAAATCTTCTGGATAACAAACTCTGCTAAGTGAAAACAACTCACCTGCTTCATATAACTCAAAACGAGTGAATCAATTCTGGCTCTATGAATAAAGAATGAGAGCCAAAAAATATCGATTGAGGTTGAATAACAAAAACCCCAAAATCGATCTCAAAAAATTCAAGAATCATATCTCCAATTGATGTAATATCTTCAGCATAATCAAAGAAAAGACTCAACTGGAACTGATTTCCTTATCAACATCTATTCTATAAACTCTCAATCACAATATTCATTTCGTAATCTTATGTTTCTCTGTTGAATTCCAGTTCACAACTTAATCTAAAGTCGACAATCGCATCTGGAACATATTTGCAAACTTCAACCATTGGTATTTCTAACAATTCCGTTTTACCTTGTGAACAAATCTAGTGCACAGAATATAATTATTTCGGGATTTTATTGTAATCACATACCGAAATAAAGAAATCTGAATTCTAGATTCCATACCATATCATCATATTCATATGCACTTCCTATTTTGGTTATTCCAGTTTAATCATTTCCGAGAAGCAATCTCCTGTTATTCTGCACTTGATTAGTGCATCTTCGTCTATCATGAAAACATCACTAAATAATCCCAAGTACGAACGCATCATGTTCAAGCATATCTCGTCAAAATTCTAATTCAACTAGTCAATCAAATCCACATATTTTCTTCTTATACAGAGATCATAACATAACAAAGCTTTCAACTATCAAAATATATCTCTTGCACCAAAAACATAAACAGGTTAGCTAACCAAAATCATCTGTTACCTGCAATCTCATTTTCTGGTTCATTTATGTCTGATCCTCTATATGGCTCTAGGATTAATCTTCATTCTGATTTCGTCTTAATCTACTTCAGTTCATACACATTCTGGAAACATGTGTCATTTGCTTGCATCAATTACATCTTTCTGAAATTTCTCTGTATTGATTGCTAGGATATCTCCCCCGACAATGAGTACAAAACCATCAGCACACTTTGCATTCTGACCTAACTAGTCTGTTTCGGTCCACTAGAGCTAAAGGACTACTCCCATAACTCTTACACTGTTGACTCTTAAAATGAGGTTAATCGTTTCTGCTACTGCCACTACCTCTGGCCTCAAATCTACTCTGTTGTGGGAATTGCAGCTGAGGTTGTGATTATCTCACATCCTCTGGCATGTCTAATGTTCTTTCTACTTCAGAAAACTAGTTTTAACTTCCTTGGCCCTGTCTATGGCTTCCATAAAAACTTCGGTCGTCATCATCTACTCAAATATAAATCTCTGAGTTCAGGCCTTTCATACACAACTCAACTTGAGGTTTCTTCATCATCAACTACTCAAGGAACACATAGCAGCAACCTTGAGGATCTAATTTCATATTCCTCAATAATCAAATTGTTTTTCCTCTAATTAGCATATTCTTCTTTCTTGGCTTATTCTATTCCCATATCTTTTCTATCTTATATGGAAAGAAATCGCTGATAAAACAAATCTGTTCTCAACATAAGCCAAATAAATAAAATACCTCGGCTCTCAACGGATTTCTTCGTAACAATCCACAAACGTTTTGTCAAATCTTGAAGTTGGTATTCAATCATCCTGATTCTACATTCATCTGAATGTTGCAAAGAATCATCAACTGATCAAGCTCTATAAACCAACTTCCACATGCACTGGCATCATCAGTACCTTTCATAGTATGCAGATGGTATATCTGAAATCTCTTCAATACTATCTTCATCAAGGTAAGCATAACATTCTTTGATTCATTCATAAACAGTTCGGCTCAATCTGAGACACTTTCTTTATCTAAAGACTACTGTTCTGTTTCATCTGGGGTACTGTTCTGTTTCATCTAAGGTACTTACCTTACTCGAAACAAAGCACTGTTCTGGGGTGCTTACTTCACCCGGAAAAACCTTATAACAAAAGATATAAGAATTTACACAAATTATAACTCAGTAAGGCAAGAATTTCTGTCAATAGTAATCATACTCGCATGCAATTCATCAAATCAAGTAAAGCATTAATCATTCAATACTATAAATTCATACGATTGAATCAAAAATGGCCTCGCTCGATCCGTAATTTATGACCGATCGAGCGAGACTAGGTTTACTCAAAACTGAACACAAGCTCTTGACCTCTCGCTCGATCGGTTGGAAATGGCGGATCGAGTGAGTCAGAGCTAGCAGAAAATTTGCTCTTCATTTTGCTGTCAAATGCCATTTACTCAAGTGCACCATCATCAAAACATTTCATATCAAATCTTGACTGAGTTGTATACATACTATACGAAATCAACATGAATCTCAACATGCTTGTCCATATCAAAAGTTATTACAACAAGATCTTAATACAACTTGTTCAAGAATCAAAACAAGATAAGAACAACAAGATCTCCAATCCCTATCTAAATGCGGAACATAATTATCCTCAACATGCTATTATTTTAAACATGTTCTTCTGAAATACATTTCACAATATAGCATACAAATGGCATAATCTTCAATATTAATACTTCTCCGTATACAAGAGTCATAGCATACAATATAATCCAACTAGTTCTCAAGTTGTAACAACAAGTTCTTGACAGCAGTTTCTAGTCTTAAGCCCGAGTCTCCATGCTAATCTTGATCTCTCACATTCTTCTCTGCCCTGTTTGTGTCCCACCTATTGCCATGCACACATACAAAACAAGACAACAGCCGGAAATATCCGGTGAGAATATAATTCTCAGTATAAAAGACATATACATAACAGTTCATATCAATTCAAAGCTTCAAATCAATAATTCAAATCATACTTCAAATCAAAAGATTTATATAGCGCGCTAACGAAGAATCGATTCATAGTAAATCATTGCCATCAAGATTCGTATACGATCTTGGCATGGATATCCATCTATCATAGTCGTCTGACTCGAAAATAAGGTCCACGTGACCTTGGCAAAAGAATCAATTCAATTTTCTTCATATCATATATAACTCAAATAAAGATCCACTACTTGAGATGGATCGACAACATCAAATTCTAAATCAAGAATAAAGAGCAACAAGTATGTGGTTTATCGGGACAACTCAAGAAGCTTCATTCTTGAGTTTCAAACTCCTGACTCTTGATGTCGTCTTATACCTATTGTTCTCGAGTTTGCGATGCTCCATATCTGAACCATCAACACAAAAAACTCCTCAATAAAAAATCTGTTCACACTCTTCTCAATCTTTAAGGCTAACAAGTCACAACCCTTGTTTTTTCGTCAATCGGTTTTGAAGTTGATCTTCTTAACTTGAAACCCCCTATTTTCAATCTGAAAACACAACATACATATCTAAGAATATCAGCAAGAACTCAAAAAATATCCAGCTCAATTACATCTCAAACTTCAAGGCAAAACTAGTTGCAAACTTTGCTCAATTCTTAGCAGATTTGAAATTTAGATTCTCGAACTCAAAACATTCAAATACAATCTGATATGAAGTGTAAATATGCTGCATATATAAGCAATCAACTCCTATCTAACTCAGCTCAAGCAATCTAAACTCAAATTTCATCAAATTCTTGAACCGACGACATAATGATATAAAATCGATAACCGCAACAATATCGAACTCGAATCTCAATATCATATCAGCATATATCACATAAAACCAGAAAAATAAATCCAAAATATCAGTCTATCAGATGTGCAAGGGTTCGAATGAATGCTGGAAACTCATAACAATTGTAAACGGCATCCAATCTCTGAACCGATTTCGATATAACACTATATAGAACTCAAGAACACATAGTCATAATCACTTCTGATTTTTCCAACTTCCAACTTTCAAAACATGCTGGAAAGAAGATAAAACTTACTCCAAATCAAATCTCTCATCGCAAGGATCGCATTGCTATGTCCGGAATTGAAATCGGATAATCGGATCAAAAGATATCTAAGTTTGAAAGGTCAAAAATGGCTTCAACCCTTCTCTTTTACTTTCTCTCGGTTCTTGCTGAGTTGTTGGGCTGAAAATCTGATCAATTTCATGCCTTACAAGTTTTTATGGCCACTTGCAAGGAAATTGCACTTTGGTCCCTGGACTTTGGCCTAATTGCAATTCAATTTCCGGACAAGCGATTTAATTCAATTTCAATCCTACATAATTTAACAATATTAGAATTTAAATCTAAACTCTAAAAATTCTCAAATTAGATATTCTCGGATTAAAATTAAAAATTGCATTTTAACCCTTGAAACTTCGATATTTGTAAATTAGTCTCTGCTCGAGTTTCACCTTCTAATTAAATCCTCTTCAATTCCTGGAACATGGAATTTCCAACTTACATTCCAAAATATTCAATTCAAATATTTTATTCTTTTAATTTAAGAATCTAGGAATTAAATCTCAAAATCCGTAAATTCTCAAATCAAATATTTTTGACTCGAAAATTAAATCTCTAATTTTCATAAATAATCTAATTGAATATTTTCCAATATTCGGAATTTAAATCTCAAATTTCATACTTAATAACTTAATATTTTTGGGCCTTACACAGACTTGCTTAAAACCATTGAAAAAACATAGAATTTTGATCAAAGCAGTTAGAATGCAATAAAGAATGTCAGATCAAGACATGAGTTGAAACCTCAGATCATAGTGGATGGACGTTATTGTGAATAATTAGACGTTTGTTCCAGATGTTTCAGAAATAAGATATGAGATTCTGAAAGAGACGCACAACAATAAATCCAATATCCATTCAATAGGCCTTTTGTCAAAATAAAAATAAAGCAGATGTGGCAGAATTCGTGCGTTTCAAAGCCACAACGTATAGAGAGTTAAGTTGAGAAAAGTTGAAAGGCATTGACCAGATGAGTTAAGTTATAGTTTAGCAACTCTAGAATTGAAATGAGATCGCATTTCGACAGATTTTGTCACTGAACTATCAAGATAACTAAGAATTTGTGATGCAGACTGTGGTAGTTATCGCCAGACTGGTTAGATTTTCTATATAAGATGTTATATCGATATGACTAGATAGCTTATATGTAGGTCAGAATTGTTGTGAGATTACATGATAAGCCAATAATTATTGTTTTAGATTGAGACTTTAGGTTTACTATTGATTTATGGTACATATTGTCAGAAAATCTGAGTACTCTTTGATATCAGAATACAGCTTATCATCCTCCGACTGATGGATACTCAGATCATACTATCCAGATTTAGAGGATATGCTCAGACTTGACGGATAATCAGAGCGAGTTATCCAGATTTTGAGATAATGCTCAGAGTTGTAGTGCTAGATCTAGACACTAGTTGAAAAGATTTATTGTCACTTATTTAATTTTATTACCAACAGCTATCAGATAGAAATAGATATAGTTGTTTTAGAATCATTATAAGATAAGAGAGATAGAATTTCCCTTATTTTGGGATAACATTTTAGAGGCCTTAGTTATCGGGCTAGATTTAATCAGAAAGAGGACAAAGAAAGCGAAGATCGATCCAAACTAGAAGAAAGGCAGTGTAAAACATATAGATTAAAAATGTGAATGTGAGATATAGATCTCGAATCTGTTAGCAGAATGACAGTGTAAACTTGATACATGTCCTTTTCCGGGCATAGAACGATTTAGAAAGAGAAACAACTCGTCACTGAAGCTGATTTCACTGTATAAGATCTCAGATAGATTTAGTGATTTCACTTACAGATGAATTCTTTTAAGCTCTATAAGACAGATCATATATGTTCCACGTGTCTAAGCTGTGGGGACCTCGGGTTGCTAATCTCGTTTTAGGGCAACTAATGATTAATTAAACAATTAATCAAACATTAAAAGAATAAATAAACCAAGAGCACAAATTTTTTTTTTTTAAATTCCATCACCTCGCTCGATCGGTCAAACTTCACCGATCGAGCGAGCTATAAAAATCAAACTCTCGGGTCTGCATCATTTTTGGTCTCGCTCGATCGGTCAAATCTTACCGATCGAGCAAGCAAGAAAATTCAAGTTTTCTGCCTGATAAAAACAGGCCTCGCTCGATCGGTCAAGTCTTACCGATCGAGCGGCCACTCTGCACAGAAAATCTGCAGAAATGTTTTGTGCTGACAAAACTTGGATCATCAGTCCAAATAAATACAATATCAACTCAATTCATGATTTATAAATTCTAAAACATGCATATCAACATGTATAAAGTTTAAAGCATCAAATCATGCTTTCATTACATCAAACAAATTGCATAAACATCACAAAACTACAAGAGATTTAATACTTCAAATCTCAACTTCAAGTTTCTAGTTTTCTTGCTAAGGTTGATGTAATCTCACTATCATTCTTCCGCTTAAACCCGAGTCCACACTTGCTAAGTCTCGCTCCCGAGCTATCAACGACATCTCAGACTAGCTCCTGCCCCATCTGTTGCAATGCACACATACAAAACAAAGCAACAACCGGATAAACTCCGGTGAGAAAACATTCTCAGTATAATCGACATATAAAGCATTAAATAACTCATATCAACTCTATTTGTAACGACTCAACAATAGAGTAAATAACGCATATCTCGATTAAGAATTGATTCATATTTCATCATTGCCATCAAGATTCGTATCCGATCTTGACATGGATATCCATCTATCGTAGTCATTCTAGACTAGAAAATAAGGTTAACCGCAACCTTGGCACAGAATCAATTCAATATAGCCTCGTATCATAATCGTATCGACTCAAATCAAAGATCCACTACCTGGGATGGATCGACAACATCAAAATCAAATTGAAACATAAACAAGTATGTGGTTTTTGCGGGACAACTCAAGAATAATCGATCTTGAGTTTCAAACTCCCTGACTCGCGATGTCGTCATTATACCTTCGTATTTCTTCTGTTTTGAACGCTTCAAATCTGAAACATAGCATCAAAACATTCATATCAATCTTCATTCTAGTCAATCATTTCAGAATCGAATCAAAATCATCAATATATTGTCAATCAACATCATTTCAAACCTCACATCTTCTTCTTTGGTTCGAATTCGGAGTCTTGAGTTGTTAGCCTTCAAAACTAGTCTGAAACTGAGAAATAAAATTGCTATATCATCAATAACATCTAAAAGAACATCTCATCTCAGTCATAGGCTATCAAAACGTCTTCAAATCATCAATCGACGGCGTAGCGATTAAAAATCGGTAACCGACGAAATATAAAATTCGAATCTAACTTATTTAATCTCATGAAATTGTGATATATCAGAACTATAACCTCATAAACCAGCATATCAACACAATCAGCTGCTATAACTCTCTATATACATACTGGAAATCATAACAAGTTCATTCAAGAATCAATCTTCGATTCGTTTTCGATATCGGAATGTAAATACGTTGAATAACGTAAACATAACATCAATTCCTGATATATATCAAATTTCAATCTTCAAAACTTGCCGAAGTAATTCAAAACTTACATCAAGTCGAAGTACTCGTCGCAAGGATTCCAGAACTCTTTTCAGAATCGAAATCGGATGATCAGAACAAAAGTTACGGGGTTTTGAAAATCGAAAATTCAAAAGGAAATAAGGTTTCGGGTTCTGTTCTCTATTCCTTATTCGATTTTTTTGAATTCCAAATGCACTAACACGTTAATAAGCTGAGTAAGCAATTTCAATAATCGGATATGTATTGCTTAATTGCAATTTAGTCCCTGAAACTTCACCAATTGCAATTCAGTCATCGGCCTTCGTTATACCGCTGGTTTGAGTTTTGGTTGATCGATCAAGTCTTGTAGTTGTTTAAGATTGATGAGATTGAAATAATATTGGAAGCTGATTTTGAATTTTATAATACTTCATTTCAGACTTGAGTTGAAGATCATCGAGCTCGAGTCAAAGTATTCAAGTCGGCAAGAAGATGAATCAAGAAGTAGATCAACTAGATGATTGAACAAGCAAGATTGGAATGAGCAGAATTTTAAGAAGCTTGTTGTTGATCAAGTTTGCAAAGATTCAAGAAGGTTGGAATCAAGAATAGAAAGGTATGGATAGACATTATCTAAGATAGGAAGACAACTCGAGATCGTTTCCAACTTTGAGTTTCCTAAATCACATACTTGTATGATTATGTGTTTTAATTACCTTGAGCCACAATTCCTAAATCACATACTTGACTGCTTAAGAATGTTTGAATCATTTCAAATTGATTTTTATAGATTTATATGCGTCTATTGAATTGTGGTAGAAAGATTATAGCTTATTTTGCATTCATCTTGAGCCACAATTCCTTTGTGATTTTAACGGCAGATTAGCCAAGATTAAATGGATGTTTGGACTTATTTGAGTATCATTGGTGGTAGATTATCTTTTAGAGTTAGATTACTGAATATAGTGTACCAAAGTCCAGGAATAAGAAGCTCAACACCACCACGATCGGGTAAGTAGGTGGGAGATATGTTGTGCCTTCTTTTCCAGGATCCCAAAGAACTTATTTTCAGACTTCTTTTCAAGAATTCAGAAACCCATTGATATTCAACAAGCATTGAATTTATGCATTAAACTAGAGATGTCTATGGTTTAGAATATGCTCTTTTAAATGCTAGCATGTTATGGTGTTCTCTTTAAGATGTGATTGTGTTTATATGACTTGTATGCTAATGCTCGTTAAGATCAGTTATTAGATGAGATTGCTAGCTTATCAGATTTGAATTCAAGATTTAAGAACATCTATGGTTTTAGCCTCAAGAAGTTATTATGCTCACATGCTTTAGATGTGTTCTTATTTGATTATCATGGAATGAGTTGTGTGAAATTGTTATGCTTAAATTCTTTATATGTATGTCATTCATACTGAGATTTATTCTCACCGGAGTTATTCGGATGCTGTTTTGTTTGTATGTGTGCATTGCAACAGGTTGAGCAGGAGCAATTCCAAAGAGTCTTGGATAGCTCGAGATTTAGAGTTTTAGCCGTGGGGCTTCGGGTCTAGAAGTCAAGTGGCTTTGTATTTGTATTGAAATAGATCAAGCTTTGTCATATCGCATGTTTAGTTGTTGAGTATCTTGTTTACTCTAGTTATTCCATGTATTAGCAAGATTTTCTTCAGAGATACATGTATGTTTCTTGGTCAAGTTGAGTTTATAGATGCATTTTCAGATTTGGAACAGCATGAGAAAAGTTCAGAATTTTTAGCAGGGCACGGACCCTGGACTTCCCTCCGTGCTTGGGTCCATGTGCCTTCGCATTTGTTTTTGGTATTGTTTTGGTTGTGCACGGACCCTGTACATGCATCCATGCATGGGTCCGTGTGATTTTGTGTTGAGGCAGTATCACCCTTGTTTTGAGATTTTGGGCACGGACCTTGACACGGAGGTGGCACGGGGTCCGTGTACCTTAAAGCCATGGAACTTTGGCTACAGATTAATGCACGGACCTGATCACGGACCTGTGCACGGAGACCGTGTATATTTTAAAAAAAAATTAGTACTTATTTCTTTTGGCTTGCTTATTCAGATTGAATACTTGTAATTACTTGTGTTTCATAATCAGATTTATATTGATTATGTTTAAAAATTGAGATTAGCATCTGAGGTTCCCACATAAGTTGTTCTGAATTTGTACTAGAATATTGGAAATATTCCAACAAGTAATATCTGCCTTAATGATATGAAAGGAAGCCATAGAATCAACTTATAACCAAAGAGGAAAATAATTATTCTCTTTGAAAATGATGAGCCCTCGAAGAATAGAAATTAATTCTGCTCTGATATTTGATCCTGCTTCAATCCTCTCATGAAAATCCCAAACTTTAAACCACATATGATCACGAATAATTCCACCTATAGCTGAAACTCCACCATCTTTAGAACAACCATCAGTATTAAGCTTGAAAGTACCTATCGGCGGAGGTATCCATTTCACCACTCTAATTGATAAGTGCATTTTATGCACTTAATTTGGTTATGATTTGAAATGAATTTTGCATTGTTCGAGCAGATTTATGCGATTTAGTTGTTGTTTTTGTGTATGTAGGAGTATTATGAATTGGTGAATTTAGAGATGAAAAGAAGAAGAATTTACAAGAAGGAGCCACATATTCATGCATAAGCGGAAGAAGGCAGAGAATTGAGAGATTCAAAGGCGCAGATGCGGTAAATTAGGTGCATATGCGGCAAAATCCAGAAACTTGGAAGGCAAAAGAGCGCATATGCGGTACAAATTGGTGCAGAAGCGTGAATAGCCAGGGAAGTAAAGAAACAAGGACCGCATATGCGGCAAAAGTTCATGCATATGCGGTAGATGTCCAGAAACCTAAGAACGAATGGAGCCGCATCTACGATTACTCTAGTGCATCTACGGAAATTGGGAGATTTTGAATATCTGCATATTTTGGGAATTAGATCAGGTTTTTTAGGAAAATCTTTACGTTCAAGATTGATGGGCTTTTATGGGCTTTTATGGGCTTGGAATAAAAAGAGAAATTTAGAGAGAGAAGCGGAGATTCAGAAATTTTGCTGTAATCAATCGGCTTTAGAAGATTGTTGGAGAAAACAAGAGCTCGATAATTTGGTACGAAGACTGAAGACGGCGGCATCCGGCGACGAAAAGCTTAATTCTACTTCGTTCTAATTTCTTTTGAACTATATTTTTTTTAGTTTGATGGATTATTTAAAGAACATGTCTTATTTGATTTTGAATTGCGTTATGAACTAATTTCCTAGTCTAGAGGTAGACGGGTCTTGACTGGAAACCATGATTGAGATATTTTGATTTATATATTTGAATTCTTCGCACAATTTATTTGTGTTTTCCTGATTTTAATTCTTTCAATTTACTGGTCATAGATTGAATGATAATTTATTTAGAATCTATCACTCGAAAGAGGAGATTTTGAATACGACATAGGAAAATACATCTTTGGTGTTTATATTATTCGAGAGGCATATAACTCCATAGAAGTTACTAGAAGAATTCTTGTGCCATTTACCGGATTTAATAGTTGAACTTAGATAGGCATATTGAGTTGGCTATTGAATCCGAATTTCTGCTTGACACTTGAGAGAGGTAGTAGAAAAATAGGAATTATTGGCTAATAAACTAGAAGAATTTATAATTAAACAATCATTAGAAATAAATTATGGTGGAAAGTCAAGTGAAGTTGAACTTCTAGCATTCATCGCTTATTGAATTTTCATCTTGTGAACTCATGGTTATTTAATTTAATTTCTTGCAATTTTTAGTGTTATTAAAATCAAACCATTTTCGTAGCTCTACATAGGATTAAGATATTATTAGTTGCAAATATTTGATATAATATCATTTATTCATTCTCCGTGGGATCGACTTGGACTTAATTCCTATATTATAACTTGACATCGTGCGCTTGCGCAAAGAACACGCAACAAGTTTTTGGCGTCATTGCCGGGGATTGAATTTTATTTGATTTATATTAAATTGTGTTAATTAGTCTTAATTTTGATTAGAGCATTTTATTTTATTTTGTTAGTTCTAATTTTAAATTTTTCCTGTCTATGCAGTTTATGCGAAAAAGCCAAAGTTACGACTTACTGCTCTTTGATCCAGAAATCGAGAATAGCTAAAAGAGAAGAGTTGCAACAAATGGCTGAAGAAAGGGAAAGAGTTGTCAATAATGCTCTGGTGCCAATCAGAGATCACTTTCGACCGGTGATCAACAATCATTATTCTGGAATAGCTCGGCAGAATATCACGGCAAATAATTTTGAGTTGAAGCCAGCTCTGATTAATATGGTGCAGCAGAATCAGTTTAGGGGTGCAGCTACTGAAGATCCAAATTTGCACCTGCGTACTTTTCGGGAGATTGCTGACATAGTGAAGATTCATGGTGTTACTAAGGACACCATCAGACTACGATTGTTCCCATTCTCTCTTAGGGACAATTCTCGTAGTTGGTTGCAGTCTTTACCTCTTGGGAGCATCACTACATGGGAAGACATGGCATCTAAATTTCTGGCTAAGTACTTTCCACCTGCCAAGTCTGCCCAGCTGAAAATTGAGATCACTACTTTCAAACAACAAGATTATGAGCTACTTTATGAAGCTTGGGAGCGGTACAAGGAATTTCTTAGGAAGTGTCCGAACCATAATTTTCCAGATTGGGAATAGATCGAATTATTTTACAATGGTTTGAATGGGCCAACTCGTATTTTTGTGGATGCTACTGCAGGAGGTTCCATATTCGCTAAATTTCCTGCGGAGTCTTATGATATGCTTGAGAAAATGACTGTTAACTGTTATCAGTGGCCGAGTGAGAGATCTGCAATAAGGAAGCCTGCTGGAATTCATGAGTTTGATGCATTCACTACTTTAACTGCTCAGATGGCTACTATTTCTACACAGTTGGTTGTACTGACCAAAGGGAATCAAAGTTCTACTGACACAGCATCACTGGAAACTGCCGTAAATTCTGCTGATGGATTTGAGAGTGTGGATCAAGCTCAATATGTGAAAAACAGGAATTACAACAATTATCGAGGTAATCCTGTATCCAATCAGTATCATCCTAATTTGCGTAATCGTGAGAATTTTTCTTATGCAAACAATAAGAATGTGTTGAATCCTCCACCAGGGTTCAATACTCAGAATGGTGAGGGTAAGGCATCGTTGGAAGATTTGGTGAGTAATTTTATTGCAGAATCATCCACAAGATTTAAGAGGAATGAAAATAGTCTTGATAGTATGGAGACGCACTTGACCAATGTGAGCGCTTCTATGAAAAATCTTGAAACACAAATTGGTCAACTTGCAAATGCATTGAATAATCAACAGAGAGGTTTGTTTCCTAGAAATACTGAGGTTAATCCTAGGGAGAAATGCAAGGATATTACTCTTAGAAGTGGTAAATAACTTGGGACTGATAACCCAAAGGCAGTGGATGATGAGGAAGTTGAAGAGATTGTGGTGGAGTTCGAAAATTCTGATAGCAAAAATTCCAGAAAGTCTGCAGTTGTACCTGAGAAATCTCCTGTGCCAAAAGCTATTCTGCCATATCCTCAGCGGTTCAAGAAAAAAGCGTTGGATGAAAAGTTTTCTAAGTTTCTTGACATCTTCAAGAAAATTCATATAAATATTCCATTTGCTGATGCTTTGGAGCAGATGCCACATTATGCTAAATTCATGAAGGATGTGATGGAGAGGAAGAGAAAGCTTGAATAGTTTGAAATGGTGAAGTTGGCCGAGAAGTGCAGCACCATCCTGCAAAAGAAATTGCCACAAAAATTGAAAGATCCAATGAGTTTTACTTTTCCTTGTATTATTGGTGGTGAGACTGTTAATAGGGCATTATGTGATTTAGGTGCAAGTATTAATTTAATGTTTTTGTCTATTTTCAAGTCTTTGGATCTTGGCGAGGTGAAACCAACCACGATTACTCTACAGTTGGCTGACCGTTCTCTGACATATCCTCGAGGAGTTGTGTAAGACGTCTTGGTAAAAGTAGATAAATTTATTTTTCCTGTTGACTTTGTAGTGCTTGATATGGAAGAAGATCAAGATGTCCCTCTAATTTTGGTAAACCATTCTTGGCGACTGGCAGAGCGTTAATTGATGTGCAGGAGGGTGAATTAACTCTACGAGTTGGTGGTGAAGCTGTCACTTTCAATATCTATAAAACCATGAAATACCAAGATGAGGTACATTCTTGTAATCACATTGATTTATCTAATTCTTATGACAATAATTTTTTTTGTAGGAATGGAGTTGGAGGACGCATTGGCTAGGTGTTTAATTAATTTTGTGAACCAGTTTGATATGGAGGATTGGGAACTTAGAGAGCAAATTCTTGCTCTTGAAAGTTTGCGAAAAGAAAAAGATGGCCAAGAAAAAATTGAAGCATTGTCTGAGGAGCCCAGCAAAGAGGTACCAAATTCTATTCTTGAATTGAAAGAACTGCCTGGTAATTTATGCTATGCATTTTTGGGAGAACATTCGACTTATCCGGTAATTATTTCATCCTCTCTTACTCATGATGAAAAGGATAAAGTATTAAGAGTTTTGAGAAAATTTAAATCTGCTTTGGGTTGGTCAATTTTTGATATCAAGGGAATTAGTCCGAATATTTGCATGCATAAGATTTTAATGGAGGAGTCGTATAGTCCTTATGTTGATCATCAGAGGAGGTTAAATCTTGCAATGAAAGAAGTGGTAAAAGCTGAAGTGTTGAAATTATTGAATGCTGGTATTATTTATGCTATATCTGACAGTTCTTGGGTGTCGCCAGTACAGGTTGTGCCGAAAAAGGGAGGTATGACTGTGGTTAAAAATGAGAAAAACGAGTTGATCTCAACTTGTACTGTTACTGGTTGGAGAGTTTGTATTGATTATAGAAGGTTGAATAAGGCTACTAGGAAAGATCATTTTCCTCTTTCTTTTATTGATCAAATGCTTGACAGGTTGGCAAGTTATAAACATTACTGTATTTTAGATGGCTATTCTGGCTACAATCAAATTGATATAGCGCCAGAGGATCAAGAGAAAACAACTTTCACATGCCCTATGGTACTTATGCTTTTAGGAGAATGTCATTTGGTTTGTGTAATTCACCGGCTACTTTTCAGCGGGGCATGATGGCAATTTTTTTTGACATGGTGGAAGAAGTTATGGAAATTTTTATGGATGATTTTTCTGTGTTTGGTTCTTTGTTTGATCATTATTTTCACAATCTGACCCTTGTTTTGCAGCATTGTCAAGAGAAAAATCTAGTGCTTAACTGGAAAAAATGTCACTTCATGGTGCAAGAGGGAATAGTACTTGGACATAAGGTGTCATCTAATGGGCTTGAGGTGGATCGAGCAAAAGTGGTTGTAATTGAAAAACTTCCACCGCCAAATAATGTGAAAGCCATTAGAAGTTTCTTGGGACACGCCGGGTTTTATCGTCCCTTTATTAGAGATTTTTTTAAAATTACTAAACCTTTGTGTAATTTATTAGAAAAAGATACATCTTTTATTTTTGATGATGCGTGTTTGCAGACGTTCACGAAAATCAAAGAGACACTTATTTCTGCACCGATTATGATTGTGTCTGATTGGAAAGAACCATTGGAAGTGATGTGTGATGCCATCAATTATGCGGTAGGAGCAATTTTGGGGCAAAGAAGAGACAAGATGTTTCGAGCGATTTACTATGCCAGCCGCACTCTTGACGGAGCACAATAGAATTATACTACTACTGAAAAAGAGATGCTGGCTGTGGTGTTCTCCTTTGACAAATTCAGGTCTTATCTCATTGGCTCTAGAGTAATTGTTTATACTGATCATGCAGCAATTCGTTATCTCTTTGCCAAGAAGGATGCCAAGCCAAGATTGATTCGGTGGATACTCTTATTACAAGAGTTTTATTTCGAAATTAGAGACAAGAAAGGGAGTGAAAATTTAGTGGTGGATCATCTTTCTCGCTTGGAGTTGGAAGGAAAAGTTGAATATGAACTCATAAAGGAACAATTTCTTGATGAACATCTTTTGAGGTAAATTCTAAACTTCCTTGGTTTGCTGACTTTGCTAATTTTCTTTCTTGTGGTGTTTTGCCTCCAGATCTTAATCATCACCAAAGGAAGAAATTTTTCTATGATGTCAAGTTTTATCTATGGGATGATCCTTTTGTGTACAAGAAGTATTCGGATCAAGTGATAAGGAGATGTGTGGATGAAGCTGAAGCAAAAGAAATTTTGGAACAATGTCACTCTGCACCGTATGGGGGTCACTTTGGAGCCTCACGGACAGCCGCCAAGGTACTTCAGTCTGGGTTTTATTGGCCAACTTTATTTAAAGACAGTTATACCTTGGTAAAATCCTGTGATAGATGTCAAAGGATGAGGAATATATCTAGGCGTCATGAATTACCCCTTACAAATATTTTAGAAGTTGAATTATTTGATGTTTGGAGTATTGATTTTATGGGACCGTTTCCCATCTCTTTTGGTCAGTCTTATATTTTGTTGTCTGTTGATTATGTTTTGAAATGGGTGGAAGCAATCGCCACCCCCACTAATGACTCTCGTGTAGTGGTAAAGTTTGTGCAGAAAAATATTTTCACGAGGTTTGGCACTCCAAGGGAAATTATCGGTGATGAAGGTACGCATTTTTGCAATAAAATATTTAATTCATTACTGATGAAATATGGTATTAGGCATAAGGTGGCATGTGCATACCATCCACAAATAAATGGGCAAGCAGAAATATCCAACCGGGAAATCAAGCAAATTCTGAAAAAAACGGTCCACACTAACCGGAAGGATTGGGCGATCAAGTTGGATGATGCACTATGGGCAAACCGGACCGCGTTCAAAACTCCGATTGGCATGTCTCCATATAGGTTGGTTTTTGGGAAGGCATGTCATCTGCCAGTGGAGTTAGAGCATCGAGCATATTGGGCCATGAAAAAGTTAAATTTTTATCTGAAAGCTGCTAGCGAAGAGCGACTGTTGCAGTTGAATGAGATTGAGGAGTTTCGTAATCATTCTTACGAAAATTCCAAGCTCTACAAAGAACAGACGAAAAAGTGGCATCACAAAATATTGTTGAAAAGAGAATTCGAGCCTGGACAACATGTGTAATTATTTAACTCTCGTCTCAGATTGTTTCCAAGAAAGTTGAAATCGAGATGGTCTGGCCCGATAACCGTGGTGAAAGTACATCCCTATGGAGCCATTGAACTGAGTTGTCATGACGGCCAAACCTTCCAAGTTAATGGCCAGCGGTTAAAACATTATTTTGGCAATGAAGTGCGGAATATGGAGAACATTGCATTGATTGAGCCAGTGTAAAAGCACCAGCTATCTTAAATTACAAAACAGGGTTCGTCGAGTCTTCACTTTATAATCCCAAACTCTATCTTCACACCCCAATATCCTCAAAAGCGTGTTCCACCATTACAAATCTCACTTTCGGTCAGTGCTTATGATTATTCCGGCATCCAAACTTGATTATCACGATTCTTCACTTTCTCCAATCGACGCCGATCTCTGGGCTTTTGGGGTTCTACGATTCATGCAAGATTTCTATCCAACAGGCTTCGAATTGTTGCTGCCTCTGCTCGAGTCTACAAAATCGCGCTTGGTACTTGGCTATCCCTCTTATGTTGCTTGATTTTTTGTTGGTTAATAGAGGATGAAGAGAGAGTTAGACCTAAGCCTCCAAGGTGTTTGATAAATTGTATAAGAGAGTGTGAAGGGGCTGAGTGTTGAAATCTTTATTGTGCATTTTTTGCTGTGATTTGTGGGTTATTTGGTGATATTTGGTTGAGTTGAGTGCAAAGATGCCGCCAAAAACAAAAGGAAATGGATCAGCTACGTGGTAACGCTTATCGTGTCACGCCCAAATTACCCAACTCAAGCAGATAATCACTGAAAATGTAGTAATGTGAGTAGGGATCGTTCCCACGAGGAAAGGTAAATTCAATGTGTTTTAAATAAAATAAATGGGGGTTTTCAAGTTTGGATTAACTACTAAAAACTTTAAACAATCAAAATTCACTAGCATGCAAAATTTAAATAAAAGATTGGAGAAATTCAATAAGAGACGAGACTTGGTATCGATCGATTACACCCTTGATATTCATTCATTCAATCATCGATTCTCTAAATAATTAATCTTATTAAATATTCGTCATTGAAAATTCAATTCCTGTTTCACCGTAATATTAGTTAATTAGAAAACAGCATTCTTAATTAACCCTTACCAATGGACCAACCCAATAACAGCAATCTAGATTTAAATCTACAGTAGCATTCAAACTAGTAAAACTGACAAAACTAGACAACACAACACCAGCGGTTATATTTAGCCTATCCAATAATTGACCCTACGAAATAATAAATTCAACAGCAGAAATTATCACACGTAGTTGCTTCGCAAATTAGAGGTTTCAAACAATTAAGGATTTGAATTCTAATTTAGCTATCGCTTGCAATACAAAATCCTAAGATGGCCAATCCTAAAATCTCGCATACAAACATAAAATAAAACAGATCAAATATTGATACTTAATAAAGATTAAAACACTACAAATCAAATCTCATAAATGAAATATACCAAGGGTTCGTCTCCCTCAACCAAGTAAAAGAGTTTAGCTACAACGATTCATAGCAAAATTCACAAAATTCAAAGAAAAAGAAGAAAACTAGAATTAAGAATTTTAGAAGAAAAACCTAGCCTCCAATGTGTCTCTCCAAGTCTGATAAAAAATCCTCCTAAAACGGAATAATAGTCTAATAAAGGCTCAGAACTAAATTAACAAAGTTTCCAAAAATATATTTTTTTTTTCGGAATAACGACGCCCGCTCGATCCGCAACATTTGTTGTAAAACGTGTTCAGATCAATTAAGAATTGATACCCGGTGCAGCGGAAGTTTAAAAATTTTATTTTATTATATGAAACAATTCCATATATGGGTATCAAAACTTTTACGATTAAATTTGTTCAAGTAAAAATAAAACACAGTTAAATTTTTACCTCGTCAAGCAAAGGCTTAATCGTGGACTCCAACAGAATTTAATCTTCTCTTCTTGTAAATCCCGGGAACCGATGACAATCACGATCTAACTCCGGAATTAGGTCCACGAATGAAAAACAGAAACCCTCTGATTGACTGCACTAGAAATCAATCAGAATTTTTACGTAGAGAATAAACAGATATGATCTGTTAATTCGATTTGTAATTTTTCACAAAAATCACAAGTCGAATTTTCTCCAAAAGGAACAGAGGATTTCGAAAATCCCATTGAAAATTCTAGAGTGTATTTTCGAAAATTGCAATTTACAATGTGTGTGATTTTCGAACCCAACACCTCTATTTATAGATAATTTCTAGTTATAATTGTATCATAACTCTAACTCCTTAAAGCCCACAATCCATAACTTAAGCCCAACAAGCCAAGCCTGTTGTTATAGAAATTAATATAAAATTCATCATGACTCCGATTGATAAACTGATTTCACCAATGTGCACAAAAACCATTTCTGCATCTTTTAGAGTCAAGATAATTTTTCTGAATCCGAATTCAGTGATTTCCAAAAATGTTTATCCCTATGTCATTTTAGGAAATCCCACTCCCTTTAGTTAAGAAGTCCAACTTCTCTTTCATTAAATTTAACTCTTTAAATTTAACTATCTCTACAGGGTTTTAGTAATCCATTACTTGTGTAACCCTCAATGGTTCAGGAATACAGCTAGCCGTGGGCTCACAACTCCTTGTGACTCGGAACAACAATTTCCGACTTACCCATCGAATCATGGTAAGAGCGCCTAGCAACATCGCCCCATGATTCCCTAGGTATTACTGATAGTGCCTGCAAGAACCAGTAGATTTTGGTTAGCGTACAGTACGGTCCCTTCTTCCATATATCCCGATCAAATCAACAACCATTGGTATATCGAGAGTCATTTGAGATTCGATAACTATGCATTACATCTTGGAGATCAAATAGTGACATCGCATGTGTTACTAGGAAAACTCATTAACCTAAAACACATCATGTACTCTGGCCAGAGATTCGTCACACTAATATCTCCTCAGATCGCATAGGATATCCACACTCTCAAGTATGTGGTGAATCCTTGACAACAAAGCATCGACTCCTATATGTGTCGTAACTGTACCCAATCCCGACACCTGATGACCCCAATAGAGTCGGTAAACGAGTCAATGTACAGTACTAGCATATAGAGTCTCAATGATGTTTCAAGTAATAAGGACTAATGGTGTACAACCAAAACCGCGGAATTTATCCACTCGATAAGTGATAACCACTTGGAAAGTCCAAATAGGGTAGTTCGATCATTCATCATATGAATATCCATTTGCATGCTTTGAACATCTCTATGTTCCATACCAATGAAACGTGGTACTCGGCATCGCAAATGCTAGTCTCAATCTCGAGCGATCCTTATCCTTATTTGCGGACGGCTCAATTGACTAGGAACTGTTTAGAATATACAGTGACTATAAGATGTGTTTCATGATAGCCATCCCCATGTGCTACCACATCTTACATACACTATAGTATATTCAAGGTCTTTATCAAAACAACAATAGTATATCATAATATAACAATATGAAGAAAGATAAAGTCAATGTCATTATAAAAGTGTAAATTATATTAAACAAAATATTGTTTTATATAGAGTCATAAAAGCCCTTAGCCACAAGTTGGCTAACCGGGCACCCACTCTTTCAATCTCCCACTTGCCCTAAAGCCAACTAGTCATACTACGTAATCCCATTTCTTCGCGATGTTTGTCAAACAATGGTCCTGGCAAGGGCTTAGTAAGCGGATCAGCGATATTGTCTGTAGAGGCCACTCTCTCGACACTGATGTCTCCTCTTTCCACGATCTCCCGGATGATGTGGTATTTCCTCAGTACGTGTTTGGACTTCTGATGAGACCTTGGTTCCTTTGCCTGAGCAACGGCACCCGTGCTGTCACAGTACACCGGGACTGGACCAACAGCTTCAGGAATTACACCCAACTCTTGGATGAATTTCCTTATCCAAACCGCCTCTTTAGCAACAGCTGATGCTGCAATGTATTTTGCCTCAGTGGTGGAATCCGCTGTGGTGTCCTGCTTGGAACTCTTCCAAGAGACAGCACCGCCATTGAGCACGAATACAAATCCAGAGGTTGATTTCGAGTCATCCACGTCCCATTGGAAGCTAGAGTCGGTATAGCCTTCCAACTTCAATTCTCTCCCTCCATAAACCATGAATAAATTCTTAGTCCTTCGCAAGTACTTAAGAATATCCTTCACGGCTTTCCAATGCATTTGACCGGGATTGGCTTGGTATCTGTTCGTGACGCTCAGAGCATAGGCCTCATCCGGTCTGGTAGATATCATCCCATACATGATACTACCTATGGCTGACGCATATGGCACGTGTGTCATCTTCTCTATCTCTTCGTTAGTCTTGGGACACATAGACTTGGATAGAGAAACTCCAAGACACATAGGTAGATGTCCTCTCTTGGACTCATCCATAGAAAACCTTTTCAATATGGTGTCGATGTAGGTTGATTGAGTGAGTCCTATCATTCTTTTAGATCTATCTCTATAGATCTAAATTCCTAAAATATAGGATGCCTCACCTAAATCCTTCATCGAGAATCTACCTGATAACCATATCATTGTTGACTGTAACATCCCTACATCATTCCCCATGAGTAGGATGTCATCAACATAAAGTACTAAGAATGTTACCGCATTCTTAACTACTTTCTTGTACACGCATGGTTCCTCCGGGTTCTTGATAAAACCAAAATCCTTTATCGTTTCATCAAATTTTTGGTTCCAACTTCTTGATGCTTGTTTGAGACCATAGATTGATCTCTGAAGCTTGCATACCTTATGCTCGCTTCCCATGGATGTGTATCCCTCAGGCTGCATCATATAGATCTCTTCCTTAATGTTTCCATTAAGAAATGCAGTCTTTACATCCATTTGCCATATCTCATAGTCATACCATGCTGCTATGGCAATAAGGATTCTTATGGACTTGAACATTGCGACTGGTGAAAAGGTTTCATCATAGTCAACTCCTTGTCTTTGAGTATAACCTTTTGCCACCAATCGTGCCTTGTAGGTCAATACCTTTCCATCAGGCTCAAGCTTTCTCTTGTAGATCCATTTGCACCCAATTGGAACAATTCCATCGGGAGGATCTACTAAAGACCAAACTTGGTTAGAATGCATCGAGTCTATTTCCGATTGCATAGCTTCAAGCCATAAATTCGAATCCGCATCAGAAATTGCTTCCTTGAAGTTTCTTGGATCACATCCAATGTCGGGTTCACTTTGATCCCCTTCAAGAAGAAGACCATATCTAATAGGAGGCCTAGAAGTCCTCTCGGATCTCCTAGTAATAGGCGTGTCTTGTGATGATTCTTGAGGTGTAGGATCGCTATTTTGTATCTCGAGTTCTTCTCGAATTTCTTCGAGTTCCATCATCTTGCCTTTCTTATCCAATAAGAACTCCTTCTCCAAGAAGGTGGCATTCCTTGAAACAAACACTTTTGTTTCAGCAGGATGATAGAAATAATATCCGATTGAATTCTTTGGATACCCTACAAAATAACATAAGGTGGATCGACTATCCAACTTATCTCCCACTGTCTGCTTCACGTAAGCAGGACATCCCCAAATCCTCAAATACGAATACTTAGGAGCTTTGCCATTCCATAACTCATATGGTGTTTTATCTACTGCTTTAGTGTGGACGTTGTTTAACAACAATACCGTCGTTTCAAGCGCGTAGCCCCAAAACAAAGGTGGGAGCTCAGTGAAGCTCATCATGGATCGAACCATGTCCAACAAAGTTCGATTGCGACGCTCCGAAACACCATTCAGCTGAGGTGTCATCGGAGGAGTCCACTGAGAGAGAATCCCATTCTCTTTTAGATAGTCCAAAAACTCGGTACTTAAGTATTCTCCACCTCGATCCGATCGAAGTGCCTTAATACTTTTACCTAGTTTGTTTTCTACTTCAGCCTTGAATTCTTTGAACCTTTCAAATGCTTCAGACTTATATTTCATTAAATATAAATACACATACCTTGAATGATCATCGGTAAAGGTAATGAAGTAGGTGTTGCCACATTTAGTACCAATCCTAAATGGACCGCAAACATCTGTATGGATCAAATCCAACAGTTTTGACTACGCTCAGGTTTCCCTTTGAAAGGAGATTTAGTCATTTTTCCCTTTAGGCAGGACTCACAAGTAGATAGAGAGTTAATATCAGACATATCAAACATGCCCTCTCCCACTAGCTTGTTCATCCTCCTTGAGGAAATATGACCTAGCCTAGCATGCCAAAGGTTTGCCGGGTTGTGACTATCGTCCTTCCTTTTAATTGTTGTTACCGGTTTATCAACATAATTAATTGGAACGTCTTTTAATTTTAAGCTATATAGATCATTTTCAAGTTGTCCATTTCCAATCAAACATTCATTCTTGTAAATATTGCAAATCCCATTCACAAAATTGCAAGAAAAACCATCTCTATCAAGCATAGAAATAGATATAATATTTTTGACCAAATCCGGAACATATAAAACATCTCTAAAAAATAACTTAAAATTGTTCTGCAAAACTAAATAAATGTCTCCTATAGCTTTGGCTTCGACTCTAGAACCATTCCCGAGCCTTAGCTGGGTCTCACCCATCCTTAGCTTACGACTTCTTGTCATCACCTGCAAATCATTGCAAATGTGAGATCCACATCCGGTATCCAATACCCAAGAAGAAGTATTAAGAGAAAAATTTATTTCAATGTAAAACATACCCTTTGCAGTTCGCAACTGTTCGAGGTATTCCTTGCAGTTACGTTTCCAATGACCAGGTTTCTTGCAGTAATGGAAAACGTTTTCATCTTTTATCCCATTTGAAACCTTGGCCTTTCCCTTTTTATTTGGTACAATCTTCTTGGGCGGGGCAGAACGTTTCTTACCCTTTCCACTTGGTCCTTTCTTAGAGTTAGAAGAGGAGCCAACCAAGAGTACCGGTTTATCCTTCTTTAGTGTGGCTTCATATGTGACAAGCATATTGACCATATCTTCAAGGGTGGCCTCTATCTTGTTCATATTGAAGTTCATCACAAAACCATCAAACGATGAAGGAAGTGATAGAAGCAACAAGTCCGCGCTAAGTTCATGCTCCAAAGTCAAGTCGAGTGTTACCAACTTTTCAATGAGCCAAATCATGCGCACCCCATGCTCACGGACCGAAGTCCCATCTCGCATGTGGCTCGTCATGAGCTCTCTGACGATGGCATACCTCTCCGACCTTGACTTAGCTCCAAAGAGTTCCTTGAGGTTCTTGTGAATGTCAGCAGCATTCACGGTATCCTCGAATCTCCTTTGAAGATCATCAGACATCGAAGCCTGCATGTAGCATTTGGCCTTGATATCATGGTCCCACCATAAATCAAGTTTGGCCAACTCTTCCGGACTTGTATTAGTCGGGGCTTCCTTCGGAGGCGGCTTCTCTAACACGTAGAAAGCTTTTTCCGAAGTAAGAATAATTTTCAACTTACGGAACCATTCCGTATAGTTTGCGCCAGTCAATTTGTTTTGTTCGAGAATTGAAAACAGTGGATTGCGAGAAGTCATTGTATAGTATACTGAAAAGGAAACAGACAATAATCAATGATTGTTTAATTAATTTACTAAGACATAAAATATGGCGAATTTTAATTTTATGAATTACACTCCCACTATTTTAACGATTTCACTACCCTCTAGTGAAAATGGGAAACTGTTTTCCTTAGTGAGAACATGGAGTCCAATTGACAAATCATGATCCCGAATAATATCAGCCAACCATAATTTTCAAAAAGTAGAGCCCAATTACTTCCAAAGTAACCCCCATGTTTTTACCTCATGTCCAATAAGGGCCCAATAATATGACGCTGTTTATTGTGACATGTCAAGATAACCCATCAATATTAAGTTGTGATGGACGGTCGCCATGTGGATCCCCAATAATATGAGCCAATCCCATGGGAGTTCCACCCAACTTACAACATGTGTCGATCCAATGTACAGCTTTCCGACGAACGGGCCCCCCCAATAATATGAGCCGGACCGTATCCGCGGGTAGCATCTCATACATTGATCGTTGATGGAAGGTAGGAATATTTAAACAATATTTAAATTCCCTTTTATTAATCTTGATATCAATTTTAAATCATATTTAAAATGAGGGATTTTAATTTTGAAAATTTGTCTCATCATGCAATTTATGTATGCTTGCGGGATTCATACAATTTAGTCTAAACATGCATACATCAATAATATCATATATTATTTAAGGATGATCGATCCCATTAACTAATTGACGCGTGGTTGCCAATCACGAGTCTAAGTCCAATCCTAGGTGATATGCAAGTATGCAATGCAATCCTATTACATTGTGCTTCCAATTTACATTTCTTCGGTCTTGATTGTCTGCTGGGCCCACCATTTCTTCAAATATTTGTCTCCCACTAAGTCTAACAAATTTACAATAAATTTCGATGACAAATATGGGATACATTTTAGGGGTGGGAACGGGCCATAAACCAGGCCCACTTTTATTACATATGACAATCATATTGGGCTATAAACCAAGCCCATTAATAAACACCAACAACAATAAGACAAATATAAATCACCTAACATACACCTAAAACATTGGTCATGGCAATCGATCATCCTTTATCCATTAATTAATTCAATAATTAAATAATTGGATAAACATGCAAAGGCATCATAATTTAAATGATAAAATCATATTTTATCTTATCCATCCATAAGATCATATCTTATCATCAATTGTACCAAAATAATTAATTTTATAAAATTTAATTTAACGGATAAAATTTATAAATTTTCCAAAAATTCAAATTTATCCAAAAATCAATTTTAAAATTTTTGGACTCGAACAATTCGATCCGATGCCTCGTGAACCAATCAAAAATAATTTTAGATCGGATCAAAAACTAGAATTTCAAAAAATTAAAATTTTAATTAAAAATTAAAAAATAATTTTTCCGGGCTGCCCGGGACAATCTCGGGCAGCCCGCGCCCCAAAAAGGGGCCCGGGCTGGGCAGCCCGTCGCTGCCCCTTGGGCAGCGACGCTCGCTGCCCGATATGCCCATTAAAATTCAATTTTAAATTTTCGTTTTGTTTCAAAAACCGAGGCTTAAAAATTTTGTACAATCGATTAATTTAATCGTTTGATCTGAGCAACCTGGCTCTGATACCACTGTTGTAAAACGTGTTCAGATCAATTAAGAATTGATACCCGGTGCAGCGGAAGTTTAAAAATTTTATTTTATTATATGGAACGATTCCATATATGGGTATCAAAACTTTTACGATTAAATTTGTTCAAGTAAAAATAAAACACAGTTAAATTTTTAAAGGCTTGATCGTGGACTCCAACAAAATTTAATCTGCTCTTCTTGTAAATCCCGGGAACCGATGACAATCACGATCTAACTCCGGAATTAGGTCCACGAATGAAAAACAGAAACCCTCTGATTGACTGCATTAAAAATCAATCAAAAGTTTTACGTAGAGAATAAACAGATATGATCTGTTAATTCGATTTGTAATTTTTCACAAAAATCACAAGTCGAATTTTCTCCAAAAGGGACAAAGGATTTCGAAAATCCCCTTGAAAATTCTAGAGTGTATTTTCGAAAATTTCAATATACAATTTGTGTGATTTTCGAACCCAACACCTCTATTTATAGATAATTTCTAGTTATAATTGTATCAGAACTCTAACTCCTTAAAGCCCACAATCCATAACTTAAGCCCAACAAGCCAAGCCTGTTATTATAAAAATTAATATAAAATTCATCATGACTCCGATTGATAAACTGATTTCACCAATGTGCACAGAAACCATTTCTGCATCTTTTAGAGTCAAGATAATTTTTCTGAATCCGAATTCAGTGATTTCCAAAAATGCCCATCCCTATGTCATTTTAGGAAATCCCACTCCCTTTAGTTAAGAAGTCCAACTTCTCTTTCATTAAATTTAACTCTTTAAATTTAACTATCTCTACGAGGTTTTAGTAATCCATTACTTGTGTAACCCTCAATGGTTCAGGAATACAGCTAGCCGTGGGCTCACAACTCCTTGTGACTCGGAACAACAATTTCTGACTTACCCATCGAATCATGGTAAGAGCGCCTAGCAACATCGCCCCATGATTTCCTAGGTATTACTGATAGTGCCTGCAAGAACCAGTAAATTTTGGTTAGCGTACAGTACGGTCCCTTCATCCATATATCCCGATCGAATCAACAACCATTGGTATATCGAGAGTCGTTCGAGATTCGATAACTATGCATTACATCTTGGAGATCAAATAGTGACATCGCATGTGTTACTAGGAAAACTCATTAACCTAAAACACATCATGTACTCTGGCCAGAGATTCGTCACACTAATATCTCCTCAGATCGCATAGGATATCCACACTCGCAAGTATGTGGTGAATCCTTGACAACAAAGCATCGACTCCTATATGTGTCATAACTATACCCAATCCCGACACCTGATGACCCCAATAGAGTCGGTAAACGAGTCAAAGTACAGTACTAGCATATAGAGTCTCAATGATGTTTCAAGTAATAAGGACAAATGGTGTACAACCAAAACCGCGGATTTTATCCACTCGATAAGTGATAACCACTTGGAAAGTCCGAATAGGGTAGTTCGATCATTCATCATATGAATATCCATTTGCATGCTTTGAACATCTCTATGTTCCATACCAATGAAACGTGGTACTCGGCATCGCAAATGCTAGTCTCAATCTCAGGCGATCCTTATCCTTATTTGCGGACAGCTCAATTGACTAGGAACTGTTTAGAATATACAGTGACTATAAGATGTGTTTCATGATAGCCATCCCCATGTGCTACCACATCTTACATACATTATAGTATATTCAAGGTCTTTATCAAAACAACAATAGTATATCATAATATAACAATATGAAGAATGATAAACTCAATGCCATTATAAAAGTGTAAATTATATTAAACAAAAGATTATTTTACATAGAGTCATAAAAGCCCTTAGCCACAAGTTGGCTAACCGGGCACCCACTCTTTCAATATTCTGTGGATCGAGCGAGAGAAAATGCGTAACTCTCTGCCTCGTGTAAAAAGGGTCTCGCTCGATCGGTAAACATCTGCGGATCGAGCGAGAGAAAAGTTCCATCCTACTGTCTTCATAAAATAAGTGCTCGCTCGATCCGCAATATCTTGCAGATCGAGCGAGAGAGCCTTTCCAGAATTTGGCTTGAATTTCCCTTGCTTCAAATCTCCCTTCCTCCGAGGTTCCATCGTAGTCCGCAAAATAAGCGACCTAACCACAAAAACAAGAATCCCATCATGCAAACACAAAAAATACAATACGAAAAAAATGCTAAAATAAAACATGCAACTAATGCAAAACAACAACAAAAATGATACTAACAAATGCAACAAAAACACAACTATCAAATACCCCCACACTTAAACCTTGCTCGCCCTTGAGCAAGTTATGCAAAAACAAAATGAAACAGAACAAACATGTAAGCAAGGATGGATCACATAATTCATAGCCTCAGAGAAAACCATTTTCATCTAAAATAAGCTCATAGCAACTCTCAATTATCAATGATACACCTACAGTCGAATGCGAACGTGTGTGTGTGCCATGTTATCCCAGTTACATGCAACTTCAAAAGAACAAAGTTTCAAGACTGTTCGCCGACCTATAACAATTCAGTGTAAGCTACACCATCAAGAACTCTCCTCCCAACAATCCTTCAACACAACACAACTTTCTTGAGAATAATTACGCACCTTTGGATTTTACACCCAGTATTGCAATAGCCCCAATAATTACCCGCATACTTAGCTACAACTAAGAAAGGATTAGAATTTCAATCCCCTCGTCTATAGCCCGGATGGAGCATCAACCCCATTTTATCCACATACTTAGCCTTGAATTTGATCTTTTAGGATTAGGATTTCAATCCTTTTCAGGCTCGGATGGAGTTGTAAATTTTTTTTTTTCTAGGTGCGCCCAAGATCGTTTATGCCATATCAAAGAAAGCATCAAGATTCAAACACTATCAAGTTTCACAAACACCTATTGTCGTGCAATGGTCCAACAGACATCCACGATATCTAATACATCGCTACACTTCACTGGTTAAACATGCGTGCTTAAGAATATTCAACAAACAACCTACGGTTTCACATATCCAATCAAGAGTAAAAATTTATTTTTATTTTTTTTTCAAAAATTCATAATTTTCCAACTATCTCATCATAGGCTAATGATTTCATCCTCAACTCATGCAGTTGGATAACACAAACGAAAATAACAACAATACGATGCATAAACAACACAAGAAAATGTAACAACGAAACAAAATGCATGTAATGCAACCCCCCACACTTAAACAACACATTGTCCACAATGCAAAAACAAAAGAAAAACACAACCAAACAACGAAACAGAATGAAATGCAAGAATGCAAAATGGGACTCCCCTGGTTCACAGGTCTGCGGCATCTTCCTCTTCAGCCTCCGGAGGAAGGAAAGGGGCGGCGTATTGGAATGGGAAAGGTGGTGGATACGGCAGAGCGGCTGGCACAGCATTTGGATCAAGACCATGGTGGATTGTCAGATTGCGCAACAAAGAATCCAAAGTCTGCGAATTATGCGCCGCCACTGTATTGTATGCATTCTGATGTTGGGCGAAAGCCATGAGTTCGCGGATGGCATCAGCTTGAGATCGCCAAGGAGGATGAGGTGGCCTTGGCTGGGCTTGCGGTGGTGGTTGAAAGTGACCATCCTGCATAAAATGCTTGACACGGTGCGCCCTCTTTTCTTCGATGAAAGCGGAGTCGAGTGGTCGCTGAGGTGACAACCACTCTTCATCATTCAGAACTGAAATGCCGGTGCGTAAGCATAAACAGGAGATGATAATGGGGAAATAGAGACCCACAGTGACATTATGGATGGACTTTTGGATCTCGCTATGAAGAACCCGCCCCACATTAATGGGTGCTCCTACTTCCAGCGCATAAAGAATGGTGGCGCGCTCTAGACTGACGTCGCTTGAATGCAAGATCGGCATCAGACGCCGAATCATAAAATCATACCATGTTGCAAGAATGACACGCAAGAACCGCTCCTTGAAGTTCAAAATAGAAGCTGGATTGATCCATGTAGCACCGGGGTGCGCTAGTTGTTCAAGTTTCCTCCGGTATTTCCAATAAAGCATTCAGCTCATGGGGCAGAAAAGAGATTAGTTTCCCCCGAACAAATGCCTTGCTATCTGTTCGTTCACCTGCATTTGCATAGAATTCGCGGACAAGCGGCACTACAGCTGGCGGAGGATCCTCGCAGAATTTTGTCCACCCACGCTCATGAATAGTATGGACAATATCTGGATAAGCCAAGTTTTCTTCAAAACCACGTTCAGGGATGGGTGAACGACTTACCTTGGCATCGAAGTACCGATGACGAGCGGCGTCATTGACAAAGTGGCCGACGAACTCGGCATAAATCCGATCAGCAGCCTGAGAAGAGGATTCGCCTTGGTTTCGGGTGCGTTTGGGACCCATGAATAGTAGGGAAATGAGAGTAAAAGTGGTAGGTGCAATTCGTCGAACACCTTGCGTGCGAAGAATAGTCCGGCAACCTCTTGAAGAACACAAGATCAACAATGAAGAACTACGTCTGGGAGATGCCTAAAGAGAAAAGCTCGACAAAAATAACCCACGACGACAAAAAATTGAGGATGGTGACCGGCGGTGGACGTGAGGTCCGACGTAAGAGAGGCCGGAGAAGATGATCGGAAAAGATGGCGTCCGAAGAGTTGTGGTAGAACTTCCGAGAGATTTTCCTGCGAATTAAAAGAAGGAAATATGAAATTAGGGAGGAAAATTAGCTAAAAACGAAAGGTGGGGTTTTAGGGAGACACAAGAGAGAAAAGAGAGAATAAGAAGGAAAGAAAAAAAGAAGGGGAAGGGATTCGGCGTGTTTATTAAGGAAAAAGTGTTCTCGCTCGATCTGCAAGATGTTGCAGATCGAGCGAGACAAATTATGCAACTCACTGTCCCGACTAAAAATGCTCTCGCTCAATCTGCAAGATATTGCGGATCGAGCGAGACAAATTGTAAACCTTACTGTCCTGAGCAAAAAAGCTCTCGCTCGATCTGCAAGATAATGCGGATCGAGCGAGACAACAAAAATTAAATTTTTTTTTGGATTTTTCAAAATTTTCGAAAAACAAGAAACAACATAAACATAAAATTAAGACTAAAGAAAGTAAAAGAAATAAAAACGAGCAGAAGTAAAAAGGAAAGAAACACTGGGTTGCCTCCCAGTCAGCGCTAAATTTGCAGTCAGTCTATAGCTCGACTGCATGCCGTGCTTTATTCGACATTTGGCGGAGCATCGAAAGTGATATCGTGCTCTTCCACTCCGACGTTCACGTGGACTCCTTCATAATAGTGCTTAAGCCGGTGGCCATTCACCTTGAAAGTTTTGGATGTGTCCAAACTTTGAATTTCAACTGCACCATGAGAAAAAACGTTAGTGACAACAAAAGGTCCATTCCAACGCGAACGTAACTTACCTGGAAACAACCGAATTCGTGAATGATACAGCAGAACTTTCTGACCGACTTCGAAGTTCCGTCGAGAGATCATCTTGTCATGAAATGCCTTTGTTTTGTCTTTGTAAATTTTAGAGCTGGCATAAGCATCATTGCGGATCTCTTCCAATTCTTGCAACTGCAGCTTTCGATGTTCGCCGCTCTCATCCATCTGCATGTTGAAATTCTTTATAGCCCAATAGGCTCTATGCTCCAATTCGACTGGCAGATGACAGGCTTTCCCAAAAATTAACCAATATGGTGACATTCCAATCGGCGTTTTGAACGCAGTTCTATAAGCCCACAAGGCATCATCCAATCGCAAGCTCCAATCCTTTCTCGTAGGATTCACGGTCTTCTCTAGGATAGATTTGATTTCTCTGTTGGATACCTAAGCTTGACCGTTGGATTGTGGATGATATGCCGTGGAAATCCTGTGCGTCACATGATATTTCTTCAGTAGACTCGCCACGGTTCGGTTGCAGAAGTGCGTGCCTCTATCACTGATGAGGGCTCTAGGAATTCCAAACCTAGAGAAAATGTGATGTTTGATAAACTCTGCAACAACTTGAGAATCGTCAGTACGGGTGGCCTTTGATTTTACCCATTTCGAGACATAATCCATAGCAAGTAATATATAAATATAACCATGTGAATTCGGAAAGGGTCCCATGAAGTCGATGCCCCAAACATCAAAGATCTCACAAACTAGAATAGGTTGTTGGGGCATCTCCTTTCGTTGGGAGATGTTACCTGTATTTTGGCATTGTGCGCACGACTTACAGAACGGGTAGGTGTCTCGAAATAAGGAGGGCCAGAAGAATCCGCTGTCCAATGCCTTCCTTGATGTCCTTCTCGGTCCAAAGTGGCCACCACATGCATAGGAATGACAAAACGTGAGAATAGGGATTACCTCGCTCGCGGGAACGCATCGTCGTATAACTTGATCAGCGCAGTGCTTCCACAAGTATGGATCATCCCACACATAATACTTTGCATCACTTCTCACTTTGTCTTTTTGCGCCTTAGAAAATTCAGAGGGGAAACCATTAGTAACTAAATAATTCATAATATTTGCGTACCATGGTAATTCGGTGGTCGTCGAGAACAGCTGTTCATCAGGAAATTTGTCACGCAAATTCAGCTCCTCATCAATATGAACTAGACGACTCAAGTGATCAGCAACCAGATTCTCGGCCCCTCTTTTGTCTTTGATTTCTATATCGAATTCATTCAGCAGAAGTATCCATCGGATCAGCCTTGGTTTTGCCTCTTTCTTCGCCATCAGAAAACGAAGAGTTGCATGGTCAGAATAAACAATAACCTTAGCACCAAGTAAATATGAACGAAACTTATCTAAAGCAAAAACTACTGCTAAAAGCTCCTTTTCAGTAGTGGAGTAGTTTCGTTGGGCATCGTTCATAATGCACGAAGCATAGTAGATAGCATGCGATTCTTTCCCAACTTTCTGGCCTAAGACAGCGCCGATGACATAGTCACTAGCGTCACACATAATCTCAAAGGGCTTGCTCCAATCCGGTGGTTGGATTATTGGTGCAGATGTCAAGGAGTTCTTCAATTTTTCAAAGGATGATTTGCATGACTCATCAAACTCAAATGACACATCTTTTTGTAATAGCCTGCACATGGGGGATGCGATCTTGGCGAAATTTTGAATGTAACTCTGTAAAAACCTGCATGGTCAAGAAAAGAACGCACTTCCCGCACACATGTGGGGTAAGGTAGAGATTGAATGATATCAATTTTAGCTCTATCTACCTCTATTCCCTTTGATGACACAACATGACCCAAAACCACACCTTGCCCAACCATAAAATGACATTTTTCAGAATTCAAAACGAGGTTGGTTTCGACACTCCTCTTAAGGACAAGTGCAAGGTTAGATAGACAGTTTTCAAAGGAATCACCATAGACAGTGAAGTCATCCATAAAAACTTCTAAGATATGCTCAACATAGTCTGAAAAAATACTAACCATACACCGTTGGAAAGTGGCCGGTGCGTTGCAAAGTCCAAAGGGCATCCGTCGATAAGCAAAAGTGCCAAACGGGCATGTGAATGTCGTTTTTTCCTGATCCTCTGGTGCGATAGCAATCTGAAAATAACCAGAATATCCATCAAGAAAACAATAGTAAGGATGCTAACCTTTCAATCATTTGATCAATAAAGGGTAAAGGAAAGTGGTCCTTTCGGGTTCCGGCATTCAGCTTCCTATAGTCAATACAAACCCTCCACCCATTTTGAATACGGGTGGGAACCATCTCGTCATCCTTATTCTTCACAACGGTGATTCCGGTTTTCTTGGGTACCACTTGGACCGGACTGACCCACTGACTGTCAGAAATTGGGTAGATAACCCCAACTTCAAGTAGCTTCAGAATCTCAGCCTTTACCATCTCCATCATCGGTGGATTCAGTTTGCGTTGCGGCTGACATGAGGGGTTTGCTCCTTCCTCCATCAGAATTCGGTGCATGCATGTTGATGGGCTAATTCTCTTAATGTCTACTATGATCCACCCAATAGCAGTCTTGTGCTCTTGTAACACCTTGACTAATCGCTCCTCTTGATCAACTTCCAAGATGTTGGAGATGATAACCGGTAATGTTTCTCCTTTACCAAGGAAAACATACTTTAGATGGTTTGGAAGTGTCTTCAATTCGACCTCTGGTGCCTGCAAAACAGATGGAAAACGCCTGGTATTAGAAACTGGCAAAGCTAAGTAAGAGACATTACCTGACTGAGGTAGCTCAGGCGAACTATTCAGAAGTTTCTCGATCTCTTCTATTTCTTGATTGCATCGAATTCCATCTTCCGTCTGCATAATGGGTGCTGTAATAGCCACCTCTAGATCATCTTTCCCTGCATTCTCACAATACTCTTGTGCCAAGAAATCCACAATATCAACAAAAAACACGCAATCATCACTATCAGGGAATTTCATGGCATCATAAATATTAAATTTTACAACCTCGCCATCGAATTCCATAGTAAGTGTGCCACTGTGAACATCAATTTTCGTCATGGAAGTTTTCAAAAACGGTCTGCCTAACAAAATAGGACTATTATGATCACCGTTTTCCATGTCTAGCACATAAAAATCTGCAGGGAACACTAATTCATTTACTTGCGCCAACACATCTTCTACTACTCCCCTAGGGTATGCATTAGACCTATCCGATAACTGTATGACAATTCCAGTTTTGTTCAATGGGCCAAGTTTTAAGGATGCATATATAGAATAAGGCATAACATTAATTGATGCTCCTAGATCTAGCATGACCTTCTCAAGTCTAACATTCCCTATAGTACAAGGGATAGAAAACATACCTGGATCCTTACATTTTGCGGGTAGTTTCCTTTGGATCACTGCAGATACATTCTCACCAAGTTCCACTTTTTGACAGCCCTTCAATGTCTGCTTCCTCTTTGCTGTGCACAACTCCTTCAAAAACTTTGCGTATCGAGGTACCTGCTTAATCGCATCTAGCAATGGAATATTAACCTCACATCTATGAAAAGTTTCATAGAGCTCCTTAATCCCCTTACCTTTTCTAGAGTCCTTAAGTGCTAAGGGAAAAGGGGCAACAGGCTTATATTCAGATAAAGGAGGAAACTTACCTCTTGGTGAATCATCCTTGGATGATTTTTCTTCACTTACATTTTGCTCTTCTTCTTCTTTCAGCTTCTCTTTGGGCTCAACCTCAACTTCTTTCTCCTTCATTTTCAACTCCTTCCCATTCCTTAAAGTTATCGCACTTGCGTTCTCTCTTGGATTCACCACAGTTTGAGATGGCAAACTGCTGGAATTTTGTGATTCCAGCTTGTTGATTGTTGTGGCTAGCTGTCCCATTTGAGTGGTTAAGTTTTGTATACTTGCTCGGGTGTCCTGTTGAAAAGATGCAGTGTAGTGGCAAGTTCCTTAACTATATTTTTGAGAAACTCACCTAGAGTTGGTATCTGAGGTCTCTGCTGTTGCTGTTGAGGGTACAGCGGCCTATAAGTTTGATTATGTGGTGGTGCTTGAGGCCCCGATTGACTTGCTTGAGGATTCCCATATCTTAGATTTGGATGATCCTTCCAACCAGGATTGAATGTGTTGGAATAAGGATCATACTTCCGTTGTGGTGGTCCAGGAAATCTGCCAGTAGCGTTTACCTGTTCAACTGAGTCCTCTTGAAGTGTAGGACACATATCAGTGGCGTGTCCTATTGCAGCGAAGATGCCACATGCCTTCGCAGTCTGTCCATTCCCTACAGCCATTTGACGCACAAGAGTCGTCAATTCAATTAATTGCTGTTCAAGGGAAGAAACATTTACCTCGTTGTTCTTCCGTGGTGGATGATCATTCCTTATGGTTGCCAAATTGTTGAGAATTGGCAGCCATATTTTCAATCAAATTTCGTGCTTGTACCGGCGTTTTGTCCATGAAAATACCTCCACTCGCCGCATCCAACATGCTCCTGTCATGAGGCAACAAACCTTCATAGCATAATTGAATCAACTGGTTTTCACTTATCTGGTGTTGCGGACAACTAGCGCAAAGCTTCTTGAACCGCTCCCAATATTCGTGCAGTGATTCCCCTGAATATTGCTTGACGCCATAAATTTCTTTTCGGATGTTCGCAGCTCGAGAGGCTGGAAAAAATTTATCCAGAAAGATCCTTTTCATCTCCGTCCACGTGGTGATAGAGCCAGAGGGCAAGTAGTAAAGCCAATCCTTAGCAGCACTCTTCAAAGAGAAAGGAAAGGCCCTCAGTTGAATCTGCTCCTCCGTCACTCCATGGGGTTTCATACTAGTGCAAACCACGTGAAATTCCATCAAGTGTTTGTTCGGGTCTTCACCTGCAAGACCATGAAAAGCAGGTAGTAAGTGAATTAAACCAGATTTAAGTTCAAAAGTAGCATTATTTTCTAATGTAGGAAAAGTAATGCATAGAGGTTGTTGATTGGGATCAGGAGTGCCCAATTGTCTGAGACTCAGGTTAGCATTAGCAGCCATCTCTTCTTCTGGAAAAGCAGCTCTAGCAGCGGCTTCTTGTTGTTGCCTACGGAGTTCTTGCCTTCGCCTATGCAAAGTTCTTTCGATCTCTGGATCGTAGAAAAAATCCTCTTCAACAAGATCACCTGAAAGCATGAACTAGAGAAAGCTAGAACAAGAGAAAAGAAAAAAAAAGAGTGTGAATAACAGAATAAAGCAAAATAAAACAAAATAAAAGAACACAAAAAAAATTAACACCGTTCCCCGGCAACGGCGCCAAAATTTGGTAACGCTTATCGTGTCACGCCCAAATTACCCAAATCAAGCAGATAATCACTAAAAATGTAGTAGTGTGAGTAGGGATCGTTCCCACGAGGAAAGGTAAATTCAATGTGTTCTAAACAAAATAAATGGGGGTTTTCAAGTTTGGATTAACTACTAAAAACTTTAAACAATCAAAATTCACTAGCATGCAAAATTTAAATAAAAGATTGGAGAAATTCAATAAGAGACGAGACTTGATATCGGTCGACTACACCCTTGATATTCATTCATTCAATCATCGATTCTCTAAATAATTAATCTTATTAAATATTCGTCATTGAAAATTCAATTCCTGTTTCACCGTAATATTAGTTAATTAGAAAATAGCATTTTTAATTAACCCTTACCAATGGACCAACCCGATAACAGCAATCTAGATTTAAATCCACAATAGCATTCAAACTAGTAAAACTGACGAAACTAGACAACACAACACCAGCGGTTATATTTAGCCTATCCAATAATTGACCCTACGAGATAATAAATTCAACAGAAGAAATTATCACACGTAGTTGCTTTGCAAATTAGAGGTTTCAAACAATTACGGATTTGAATTTTAATTTAGCTATCGCTTGCAATACAAAATCCTAAGATGGCCAATCCTAAAATCTCGCATACAAACATAAAATAAAACAGATCAAATATTGATACTTAATAAAGATTAAAACACTACAAATCAAATCTCATAAATGAAATATACCAAGGGTTCGTCTCCCTCAACCAAGTAAAAGAGTTTAGCTACAACGATTCATAGCAAAATTCACAAAATTCAAAGAAAAAGAAGAAAACTAGAATTAATAATTTTAGAAGAAAAACCTAGCCTCCAATGTGTCTCTCCAAGTCTGATAAAAAATCCTCCTAAAACGGAATAATAGCCTAATAAAGGCTAGGAACTAAATTAACAAAGTTTCCAAAAATATATTTTTTTTTCCGGAATAACGACGCCCGCTCGATCCGCAACATTCTGCGGATCGAGCAAGAGAAAATGCGTAACTCTCTGCCTCGCGTAAAAAGGGTCTCGCTCGATCGGTAAACATCTGCGGATCGAGCGAGAGAAAAATTCCATCCTACTGTATTCATAAAATAAGTGCCCGCTCGATCCGCAATATCTTGCAGATCGAGCGAGAGAGACTTTCCAGAATTTGGCTTGAATTTCCCTTGCTTCAAATATCCCTTCCTCCGAGGTTCCATCTTAGTCCGCAAAATAAGCGACCTAACCACAAAAACAAGAATCTCATCATGCAAACACAGAAAATACAATACGAACAAAATTCTAAAATAAAACATGCAACTAATGCAAAACAAAAACAAAAATGATACTAACAAATGCAACAAAAACACAACTATCACTACGTTGTCTTCGAGACAGCCGTCATTTGGTAAAAATAGGTTTTGGAATGCTACCACGGCGGAGAATTTTGTTGACTTGTCTCTCAAAAGTATGCATAAAGAACGGGGAATGGATATGAGGAATTTAAATGCTACTACTTTGGTTGAAGCACGACGACGTAATTGGAAAGCCTTCGTCAAACAACCTCCCGAAGCTTTCATGTCTATTGTTTGGGAGTTCTATGTCAATCTAATGGTAAAGCATGAGGAATACAAAGTGAGAGTGCGAGGGAAAATGGTGGTGTTTGATTTTCAAACTATCAATGCCATGTATCAAATGCTGAACATTGAATTTGATGATTATAGGTTTTTCACTGAGAATGAGTTCCCAGACGCTGCCATGATAAATGAACTTTGTATTGAGGGTGCCGAATGGAAATTGAATAAGAAAGGTGTCCTTGTTACATTGTTCTCCAGATTTCTTAACCGGGAAGATAATAATTGTCATGAGTTTGTAGCCGCATGCATGTTGCCATCGGGCCACACTTTTGAAATTACGGTGGACAGGGCAAAGTTGGTCTATTGTCTAGTTGCAGTAAGTACGGTTAATGCGGGTAAAGTGCTTTAGCAATCCATTTATGCTACTAGTAAAAAATCTCCTGTTAGCAATTTGGTCCATGTCTCATTGATTACGGATATTTTTCGTTATGCTGGAGTGACTTGGGAGGCAACTGAGCAACTTCATCCTACTCGTGCTCATATTGTGCTTGTTGGGCCATTGAAAAGGGAGAAACAGAGGCAGGCACCTCAGGCCGATATTGCACAGCCCCCACCACAGCCGTCTGAGGCTGCTCTTCCACCAACTCACACTGCTCCATCACTTCCTTCACATGCTGCTCAAGGGAGTGACTATTCTGGCCATTTCGATAATTTGGAAAGGCAAATGCATAAGCAAGGGAAACGAATGAGCGAGCACATGGCATATGTGCATGATTTTAATGCGGCGCTTGCTCAAAATTACCCTTCTACAAATGTTCCATACCCACCGCCACCACCATGGTCGCACAATGACGATTCTGACGATGATGGTACCGAGTCCTGATGCTCGGTACCGAGAGGTACATGTCCCTTGTTCTGTTTATGGTTTTCAATCATTAGGGACAATGATTGGGTTTAAGTTTGGGGGGTGATTTAGTTTTTATGAAAAGTGAGTATGTGTAAGTTGAGTTCAGTTGGTATGGAGTTTTAAGTTTGTTTTTTTTGGTTTGTTTGTCGAGTTGCAGGTGTTTGTTGGTTGTAATTACAAAATCATGAAAAGAAATTGAATGAATGACCAATGATGAAAATTATTTTCATGAATCACATGAGTATCTGCCCATTTGACAAATTCTGAACTGGAAAAGCGAATGAATGAATAATTTCCTATATACTCTGTGATGTTCACTTGATTTTGAGTTTGAGACATGCAACCTTGGATATGATTGAGGCGTTGTTTGGAAATTTTTGGGACTACTTTTCATTGAGCATATTATATCCCTAGTTGCCCTTTTGAGCCTACACTAATATAATTACATTTAGTGCATCTTCTGAAATGTGTTGAAAATCATCACTTACTTTTGATGATTATTTATTCTTGCACTGATTTAATTCGTATGATTTGAATGTGGATTGAGATGTTGTCTAGAACTAGTTCGGACACCTTTCGAGGCGAGATACGGGTATACTGTGACTTAGGGATGATTTAGGCAATTTTTCTAAAAATCGTTTGTGTCTTTCAAGCTACCCAATGATTTAATTATCCTTAGTACCTTGTTTGAGCCAAATTTAAAATCGAATGGCATGCATGACAACGTGTGATAAATCCCCATTCGACATCGTTTCAAGGCCCATATTTACTACCTAATGACAGCCTATACACTTTTTCTGACCTTAAGGGATTAAGTTTGAATGTAAAAATTTTATGCTCCTAATTTTAATTGAGAAGATGGAATGAGGTATGGAGAAAAGTAAAAAAGACGAAGGTAGTTTTGAAAAAAAATGTTATTGAAAAGAGAAAAAAGATGAAAAATGAAAATGAAAACAATGGTATAGATAAGTTGATGTAGATTGAGAATGAAAAGGAGTTGCAATTCATTGTTTGATCATAGCTTGCTCCCTTTTTTGAACTGTTTTCCGTCATTTGTAGCCATGAGCCCGGCCTGACATTACAAGCTGATTAAATCCTATTAACCGAGTTACAGTGGCCTAATATACTAGTGGAGAAAGGGTGCGAGAACTTAGCTTATGGAAAGTCGAGAGACACTTTCTTTGATTATGAATTTTTAATCAAAACACGCACGCACTATTCTTCTTTGCATTAAACCGATTCTGAGTATTTTGATTGAGATTTGACTTCTCTTTGAACCCCTATTACTTAAAAAGTCCTCATGATCTTTGGCTGTGTGAATTGAATTTTAATGAAGGTGTTTTGAAACGTAGGTTGCGGGAATTGTGAATTTATGCGGTTGACCAGTTAAATGATTAATTTTTCAGTGCTGAATGGGTTGGATGAAATTATTTTTAAATATTTTTGAACTATTTCTGAGGTCATTTGTTCCAAATTATTATGTGGCTTTAATTGGTTGATGTTGAGGTTAATTTCTTGTGTTGTTTTTGATAAATTTTGCTCGGGACTAGCAAAAGATTATGTTTGGGGGAATTTGATAAGTGCATTTTATGCACTTAATTTGGTTATGATTTGAATTGAATTTTGCATTGTTCGAGCAGATTTATGCGATTTCGTTGTTTTTTTTGTGTATGTAGGAGGATTATGAATTGGTGAATTTAGAGATGAAAAGAAGAAGAATTTACAAGAAGGAGCCGCATATGCACGAAAATTCCATGCATAAGCAGAAGAAGGCAGAGAATTGAGAGATTCAAAGGCGCAGATACGGTAAATTAGGTACATATGCGGAAAAATACAGAAACTTGGAAGGCAAAAGAGCGCATATGCGGTAAAAATTGGTGCAAAAGCGTGAAAAGCCATGGAAGTAAAGAAACAAGGACCGCATATGCGGCAAAATTTCATGCATATGCGGTAGATGTCCAGAAACCTAGCTAAGAACGAATGGAGCCGCATCTGCGCTTACTTTAGTGCATCTGCGGAAATTGGGAGATTTTGAATATCTGCGTATTTTGGGAATTAGATCAGGTTTTTTTTTGAAAATCTTTACGTTCAAGATTGATGGGCTTTTATGGGCTTGGAATAAAAAGAGAAATTTAGGGAGAGAAGCGGAGATTCAGAAATTTTGCAGTAATCAATCGTCTTTAGAAGATTGTTGGAGAAAACAAGATCACTCTATTTTTTTAGTTTGATGAATTATTTGAATAACATGTCTTATTTGATTTTGAATTGCGTTATGAACTAATTTCTTAGTCTAGAGGTAGACGGATCTTGACTAGAAACCATGATTGAGATATTTTGATTTATATATTTGAATTCTTCGCACAGTTTATTTGTGTTTTCCTGATTTTAATGCTTTCAATTTACTGGCCATAGATTGAATGATAATTTATTTAGAATCTATCACTCGAAAGAGGAGATTTTGAATACGACATAGGAAAATACATCTTTGGTGTTTATATTGTTCGAGAGGAATATAACTCCATAGAAGTTACTAAAAAAATTCTTGTGCCATTTACCGGATTTAATAGTTGAACTTAGATAGGCATATTGAGTTGGCTATTGAATCCGAATTTCTGCTTCACACTTGAGAGAGGTAGTAGAAAAATAGGAATTCTTGGCTAATAAACTAGAAGAATTTATAATTAAGCAATCATTAGAAATAAATTGTGGTGGAAATTCAAGTGAAGTGGAACTTCTAGCATTCATCGCTTATTGAATTTTCATCTCGTGAACTCGTGGTTATTTAATTTAATTTCTTGCAATTTTTAGTGTTATAAAATCAAACCATTTTCGTAGTTCTACATAGGATTAGGATGTTATTAGTTGCAAATATTTGATATAATATCATTTATTCATTCTCCGTGGGATCGACTTGGACTTAATTCCTATATTATAACTTGACATCGTGTGCTTGCGAGCAAAAAACACGCAACACTAATAATCGACCTCCTAACACATGAGTATTTAATCCCAAACAACCCAGCCGTAGACTCCTAGGACTTCCAATGCTGAAATTTAAGAACCCCTGCCTTCGACAATAACAGAATATGGTCATTAATGGTCTTTATAATCCGAGCAGGATACACCACAATGTCTTTGTGACGAAACACATTTCTGGACTTCCACAGAAACCAAATTATGATAAAAAGTCATAATCTCACGGACATGTAAATTCTTACTCCAATTATCTTTGATTTTCCAACTATCAAAAGAGAAAGGGACATGAACTCCAAATATATTGGAATAATATGTCCAAACTGCTGTAGCCACACGACCTGCAAAGAAAATATGATCAAAAGTTTCTGAACTCCTACAACAATGGCAAGCCGACGCCAATGCAATGCCCCTAGATTGTAATATATCATCCACTGGGAGCCTACGGTAAAACCAATGCCAACAAAATAAAGAAGTCGAGGCTATAATAAGCTTCGACCAGCACCCATCAAATCAATGAACGATTAGGCCGATCAAGCCCCAAATTGTTAAGACCAATTCCCAAAATCTTAGCCACGACATCCGGGGGAACAGCCGACAATAAACGATCCACATTCCAATTTCCATCTATGATGAACCATCTCACAGCCCTATTCGGACTTGAGGGTTCAACCATATTGGAAATAGGACCTTCAGGGAGCCAAGTATCGAACCAAAAACTGATATCTCCAACCCCAATCCTCCAACCAATACCAGATTCTGCTAATGCACGAACCTTCATCATTTTTCTCCATGTAGGCGACACCGCCTTCTTTAATTGGACCACCATCGGTAGCTCTTTCTGACAATAACGATCATGAAGATAACGGCTCCAAAAAGAATCAATCGTCCTGAATCGATACCACAATTTGACTGCAAAAGCAGTAACCAAATCTTTAAGTCTCCTAATCCCAAGGCCTCCTTCTGCCACAGGCAGGAAAAATTTCTCCCAAGATATCCAATGAATCTTTCTTGTACCTTTTTTTGAACCCCATAAAAATTTTGCACAAATCATTTCGAATCGATGGATGACTGTTCCAGGAGGCTGCAACACTTGGAATAATATATTGGCATCGAACAAAGAACACTTTTGATCAGCAATAGTCTGCTCCCAAATGACAGAGTGTCTACATTCCAACCCTGTAATTTCCTGTAAGCACTAGCAATCACATTCTGAAAGTATGTCGACTTCCTTGGCCCAATGAACAAAGGGGCTCCTAAATACCGAATAGGGAAAGATCCATCTCCAAAACCCATGATATGAATAAATTTATCCTTTACTGTCACACTGCAAGAATTTGAAGAAATCACCATGCTCTTTGCATTACTAATAAGCTGGCCCGAACAATCCTCATAATGATAAAGAAAATTCCTCGGGAGTTGGACATTTCGTACTGCACCATTAGATAATATGATAATGTCATCTGCATATGCAAGATAAGAAATGCCGCAAGCTATTTCAGAATGGAATTTCATCAAATGATATTTATCAAAAAGATTATCTAACCCTCCGGATAAATATTCAGCTGGAATAACAAACAGAAAAGGAGAAAGAGGATCTCCTTGCCGCAATCCACTTTGAGACCTAAAGAAGCCAGAAAGAGAACCATTAATACTGACTGAAAACCAGCATTTAGATATGCAACGTAAAATCATATCCCTTACACCTTCAGAAAAACATAAAGAATGCAATACATCTGCCAAGAAATCCCATCTGATTCTATCATAAGTCTTAGCCATGTCAAGCTTCAAATAAAAATATTCCCACCCCTCACCTTAAAATTGATCTGGTTAACTAACTCCTGAGCAATTAAGATATTTTCAGAAATTAGTTTGCAGATACAAATCCACTTCGCGATGGCAAAATGATTCTACTCAAAATGTCTCTCATCCTGATAGCCAAAAGCTTTGTGATAATTTTATTTAGCACGTTACAAAGGCTAATAGATCTGAAATTAGACCAAGCTTGAGCATTCAAAATCTTGGGAATGAGAACTATTGTAGTGGCCATGATAGCCCTGGGCAAAGCAGTACCCATAAAAAATTCTCTAATTGCATCGATCAGATCGAATTTAATAATATTCCAAAAATGCTAAAAAAAACCTACAGAATACCCATCCAGGCCAGCCGCACTGTCTACATGAAAAGTCTGTAAACAATCAAAGACCTTTTTCTCCGATATGTTTCCCAAGAGAAATTCGTTATCTTGATCCGTCACCAAAGCCGAAATATGGCTCATATCTGATTGATTCAACGCCGTTGGATGCCCAATAAGGAGATTTTCAAAAAATTCATCCCCTGACTTCTGAATCTCCATAGGAATATCCACAGCAACTCCATCCTCCCATATACGATATATCTTTTTCGATGACCTCCTCCGATTCACCATATTATGAAATAGTTTAGTACTACGTTCTCCTTCCGCCGCCCATTTACAAGCTGCTTTTTGTTTCCAAAAAGCCTTCTCCATTAAAATCCCCAAAGAAAGATTAGTCTTAGCTAGATACAGAGCAATTCTATATTAATCAGAGGGCACCTTATCAAATAAATCTTCAGCATCAGCAACCAGAGACTCCAAATATAGGGCTTTATCCACTACATTTCCAAACACCTCTTTATTCCACCACTTCAGATGATATTTCAGACGTTTCAATTTAACAACCATACGAAACATACCCAGACCAGAACAAGGCAAATTCAAGTTCAATCTCACTGTCTATAAGAATTCCGGATGAAGGACCCACATATTTTGAAAACAAAACGAAGAGACTGGCTTCGGCAAAAAAGGAGCAGAGATTTGCAACGGACAATGATCTGATGAGCCCCTATGAAGATGTTCCACTTTAAATGAATTGAAATATTCTGATCAATCTGAAGAAATCATATGTAGTGACCCTTACTCGGATCACCTACTAAACAGAACTTAGGCATGCAATTAACTTAATAAACAAATATCAGAATAAACTGCGGAAACATTACTAAAATTACAATCCCAAGGCAAGGAATCTGTAAATATCCAAAATAAATTATACAACCAAATCGAAAGTTGTATCAACCCAAAACAACAGAAATAAACCTAGGCGAAGCTCCAGCTGGCCAACAACTGCCTAGCCCCTCTTGGATCCACCCGCCTTGTCCAATCGCAAACCTGCCCCATGGAATAGGGTGTCCAAAAACATAGAGTACGAGACGTGAGCATAAAACGCTCAGCACGAGAGTATGAGTATACATGCATGCAAAGTGAACTCCCTATAACTCGAGGTCAAGGATCAGATAACAGAGACAGACCGGGCCCTGGTATGTATCACGCTATGTCGTCGCTTCAGGAGGTGGATCCCATACCATAATACCAGTGGATATGCCAGACCCAAATCGATGGAAGTCTAACCACTAACAGGATAGGGTAAAACCCTACTAACAGACATCTCGAAGGAGATAGCTCAGTATGCAAATGAATGCAGCATAAATCAATGACATATAAACCATGCAGTCACATAATACATGCATACTCAGTCAGGATATCTCGAACAGTACTTCCGTACCTCAAATCAGTGCAAGCTCTACCAACTCTAGGTCCACGCCTATAGTCTGCTCTACACTGCCAAATGATACTACTATCATTATAGTGCTCTAAAAGTCTTAACTAAGCTATTGCATACTCCTAAATATTTATAGGAAGCAAAAGCTATATCTTCGTCCGTCGTTACCCCTTTGATGTCGATGCCTCCAGAACTTGAGCACAACTCCACTACGACTATTGAACGCCTCGACGACTCCCGGGTCAAGCCTAGGAAGGCTAGAACAACTCGAATATGACTAGAGTAGAGAGGAAATCCGGAATTGGCAATTGGAAATGAATTCTCGGCCTTCTATTTATAGACAACGATCGGAGCCTCCGATCCTCGATCGGAACGTCCGAACCTCGATCGGAACGTCCGATCTTGCCATCGGAGCTTCCGAAGATCCTGATCTACCACGTGTCAAAATATCACTTGTTGACTTCGGATAGGGGTGATCGGAGCTTTCAATCCTGATCGGAGCTTCCGATCCAACCACACGACATGCCTAACGTAATACCATCGGAGCTTCCGATCCTGTTCAGAGCTTCCGAACTCTACCCAAGTAATTATGATTAATTCCTTAATTACTGATTTTGGTTACGGGCTACTACATTCTCCCCCACTTAAGATATTTCGTCCTCGAAATAAGATCTTAAGTACTGAATGTAATACAGAAATCAGAAACATTCTTTATTCAAATCAAACGTTTACAGAGTTTGCAACTGAATACAACTTAAAGAATGAAATCAAAACAACTCAGGATGGTCTTCACGCATCCTGTCCTCAAGCTCCCAAGTAGCTTCCTCAGTGCCTCGGCACTGCCACTGAACTAAAACCAAAGGAATGACTTTGTTCCGCAAAACCTTATCCTTATAATCATGGATACAAATAGGTTTCTCAACATAAGTCAAATCCTTGCTTACCTGAACCTCAGACTGCTGCAGAATATGAGACTCATCCGCCACATACCGTCTCAACAGAGATACATGGAACACGTCGTGAATACCGAAAAGATGCGGTGGCAAGGCTAGTTGATAAGCCAAATCGCCAATGCTCTCCAAGATCTCAAACGGACCGATAAACCTGGGAGACAACTTGCCCTTATGGCCAAATCTGAGAATCTTGCGGAAAGTTGATACTCTCAGAAACACTTTCTCTCTGACATCGAACTGCAAAGGCCTACGCTTGGTGTTAGCATAGCTGGCCTGACGATCCTGTGCAGTCTTAATCCGTTTCTTGATCTGATCAACAATGTCTATCGCCTGTTGGATAAACTACGGTCCCTCAGCCTGTCTCTCCCCCAATTCTTCCCAAAAGAGTGGAGTACGACAACGTCGCCCGTACAACGCCTCAAAAGGTGCCATTCCATTACTAGTATGATAGTTGTTGTTGTACGCGAACTCGATCAATGGCAAGTGATCTTGCCAGGCTGAACCAAAATCCATGACGCACGCTCTAAGCATATCCTCCAAAGTACGGATAGTGCGCTCTGACTGACCATCAGTCTCCGGATGATAGGCAGTACTCAAACTGAGAGTAGTACCCATCGCACGCTGAACACTCCCCCAGAATCTAGATGTAAACCTGGGGTCCCGATCGCTGACAATGCTCACAGGCACTCCATGAAGTCGAACGATCTCCTGAATGTACAACCGAGCCATACGATCCACATTGTACTCCCAGCTATAGGCAATGAAATGCGCTGACCTGGTGAGTCGGTCCACCACAACCCAGATAGCATCACAGTTCCTCTGGGATAACGGCAAATGGGTCACAAATTCCATTATGATAAACTCCCATTTCCATTCAGGAATAGGCAGACTGTGAAGCAATCCTCCAGGTCATCGGTGCTCTGCCTTGACCTGTTGACACACCAAACATCTCGAAACAAACTGATAAACACTGCGTTTTATTCCCTTCCACCAGAAATGAGTACGTAGATCCTTGTACATCTTGTTGCTCCCAGGATGAATACTCAACTTAGTGCGATGCGCCTGAGACAAAATCTCCTATCGCAACTCTTCATCCTGCGGAATCACAAGTCTACCAGACAAAAACAGAAAGCCATCTGACTGATAATGAAATCCAGACGAGCTACCCTCGTTAGCTAGACGAGCTAAATGCTGGGTCTTTGAATCAGATATCTGAGCATCTCGAATCCGCGAATACAAAGCTGGCTCAGATAATATCGCAAACATCTGGATACTCTGCATACCTTTCTTATGCTTGAAGGTATATCCCGAAGTATAACAGTCACTGATCGCACTAGACATCGAACAAGTCTGAAGTGCGGAAAGTCGCACTTTGTGATTCAAAGAATCAGCGGTGAGATTAGCAGCTCCCGGATGGTACTTAATCTCGCAATCATAGTCCTTAAGCAAGTCCATCCAACGTCTCTGCCTCATGTTCAACTCCGCCTGAGTGAACAAATACTTGAGACTCTTATGATCGGTGAAGATCTCAAATTTCTCGCCATACAGATAATGACGCCAGATCTTCAAAGCGAACACAATGGCTGCTAACTCCAAATCATGGACTGGGTAGTTGTCCTCGTGAAGCTTCAGCTATCTAGAAGCGTATGCGATCACATGCCCATTCTGAGTCAGGACACAACCTAACCCCTGAAGAGAAGTATCAGTGTACACCACATACCCTCCTGATCCTGACGGTAATGCCAACACTGGTGCAGAAGTCAACCGCCGTCAAAGCTCACAAAAATTCTCCTCACACTCGGAGGACCACTCGAAATCCACACCCTTGCGGGTAAGCTGCGTCAAAGGTCGAGCTAGCTGAGAGAAGTTCAGAATGAAGCAATGATAATACCCTGCTAGACCCAGAAAGCTACGGATCTCAGCAACTGTCGTCGGACGCGACCAATTAAGTACCTCTTCAATCTTGCTTGGATCAACAGAAATCCCCTCCCTGGATATGATATGGCCAAGAAACACCACTCGATCCATCCAGAACTCACACTTGCTCAGCTTGGCGTACAACTGCTCATCTCGAAGAGTCTGCAGTACCAACCGCAAGTGAGAAACATGATCTTCCGTATTATGCGAATACACCAAGATGTCGTCAATGAAGACCACGACAAACTTGTCCAAATACTCCCTGAAGACGCAGTTCATCAGATCCATGAACATAGCCGGCGCATTAGTCAAACCGAATGGCATCACTAGGAACTCGTAATGCCCATAGCGAGTACGGAATGCAGTCTTGGATACGTCCTGATCACGGACTCTCAGCTGATGATACCCAGATCTCAAGTCAATCTTGGAGTAAACTGACGTGCCCTACAGCTGATCAAACAAGTCATCAATACGAGGCAATGGATACTTGTTCTTCACAGTGACTCGATTCAGCTGCCGATAGTCAATGTACAACCGCATCGACCCATCCTTCTTCTTTACAAAAAGAACAGGAGCTCCCCAAGGAGATACACTAGGACGAATGTACCCCTTGTCCAAAAGATCCTGTAGCTGATTCTTCAATTCACGCATCTCTGACGGAGCCAGACGATACGGTGCTCGAGAAATAGGCGAAGTACCTGGCATCAACTCTATGCCAAACTCGACTTCCCTAGCAGGAGGAAAACCCGGAATCTCATCAGGAAAAACAACTGAAAATTCATCCACAATAGGAATACTCTCTATCCCAATGCTCTCAGCGGATAAATCAACTGCATAGATAAGGTAGCCTTCCCCGCCAGACTCTAGAGCTCGACAGGCTCTCAAAGCTGATACCAAGGGCATCGGGGGTCGCGCTCCCTCACCATAGAAAAACCAGCTCTCACTTACTTCTGGATGAAAGCGTACTAATCTCTGATAGCAGTCCACTGAAGCTCGATAGGTAGTCAACATATCTATTCCCAGAATGCAATCAAAGTCGTCCATCTCCAGGACCATGAGATTCGCTAACAGAATATTCCCTTCGAACTCTAAAGGGCAACCCATCACTAGACGCTTAGCCAAAGCAGATTGGTCCGTCGGAGTAGAAACAGACATCACTACGTCTAGTGCAATGCATGGTAACTTATGCCTCTTAACAAAACGTGCAGAAATGAAGGAATGAGATGCACCAGTGTCAATAAGTATAAGAGCAGGTATACCATAAAGCAGAAATATACCTGCGATGACTTTCTTATTCTCCTCCACTGCCTGATCATGTCTCAGGAAAAACACCTGGCCAGAAGCTCGTGGCCTCAAATGAGAACTCCCAGCAGTCTGTCCCTATGTCCTCTGCTGAACAGTAGCCTAAGAACCAGATCCTGAACCAGAACCAGAACCTCCTCCCCCAGATAGTGGACAATCCCTCCGGATATGACCAGTCTCTCCACAACGGAAACAAGCTCCAGAATCTCTACGGCAACGGTCGGTCGGATGGTTCTTCCCACAATGATCACTCTTGTCCTTCTTACCGAAATGGACAACACCTCCAGAACCAGAGGAAGAAGTAGATCCAGACTTCTTGAAAGATTGGGCACGGGGACCCAAAGAACTAGCAGGCCTTGACTAAGGGAAAGACCTGTTCCGCCAAATGCTGTCCTCCTCCTGGTGACAACGGCTCACCAAACCCTCGTAGGACATGTCGTCGCCAACCGCCACATGGTCATGGATCTCAGGGTTAAGGCCCTGAAGGAACAGATTATACTTCATCCCAGAGCTGTCAGCAATCTCGGGGCAATAGGATAGCAGATCAAAGAACTTCTGCTGATACTCATCAATAGACATGGCTCCCTGTCGTAGACTCAATAGCTCACCTGCCTTCGACTGACGGAGTGTAGGAGGAAAATACAGCTTCTGAAGAGCTGTGCATAACTCGGCCCAGGTGGCCACTCCTCTCGCCGCAATAAAGGGTGCAGAAGTAAATCTCCACCACCTACGGGCTCGCCCATCCAGAAGATAGCCAAGGGTCTCCATCTTCTGCTCCTCGGTGCAGTGGTAAGTATGAAAAATCGTCTCCATATGGTCTAACTAGTTCTCCGCATCCTCCGGAGACTCACCTCCAACAAGGGGCTTAGGACCCATCTGTAGAAATCGCCGTACAGTGAAATGATCCTCATCACGATGACGATGATGACGGTCCCGACGACGCTCACGATCGTCATATCCCCAGCGTACACCTCCACTACCATGGCTACTCTGGTCATCGTAGTTCGCCATCTACAAAAGCATCTCACGGTTACCTTATGCAGAGTCTAAATCCCAAGAATACTATGTATGCTCTGATACCATTAATGTAGTGACCCTTACTCGGATCACCTACTAAACAGAACTTAGGCATGCAATTAACTTAATAAACAGATATCAGAATAAACTGCGGAAACATTACTAAAATTATAATCCCAAGGCAAGGAATCTGTAAATATCCAAAATAAATTATACAACCAAATCGAAAGATGTATCAACCCAAAACAACAGAAATAAACCTAGGCGAAGCTCCAGCTGGACAACAACTGCCTAGCCCCTCTTGGATCCACCCGCCTCATCCAATCGCAAACCTGCCCCATGGAATAGGGTGTCCAGAAACATAGAGTACGAGACGTGAGCATAAAACGCTCAGCACGAGAGTATGAGTATACATGCATGCAAAGTGAACTCCCTATAACTCGAGGTCAAGGATCAGATAACAGAGACATACCGGGCCCTGGTATGTAGCACGCTGTGCCGTCGCTTCAGGAGGTGGCTCCCATACCATAATACCTGTGGATATGCCGGACCCAAATCGATGGAAGTCCAACCACTAACAGGATAGGGTAAAACCCTACTAACAGACATCTCGAAGAAGATAGCTCAGTATACAAATGAATGCAGCATAAATCAATGACATATAAACCATGCAGTCACATAATACATGCATACTCAGTCAGGATTGAAAGAGTGGGTGCCCGGATAGCCAACTTGAGGCTAAGGGCTTTTATGACTCTTTGTGTAAACAATCTTTGTTTAATATAATTTATATTTTATTAATGGCAATGACTTTATCTTTCTTCATATTGTTATATTGTGATATACTATTGTTGTTTTGATAAAGACCTTGAATATACTATAGTGTATGTAAGATGTGGTAGTACATGGGGATGACTATCATGAAACACATCTTATAGTCACTGTATATTCTAAACAGTTCCTAGTCGATTGAGCAAGCCGATAATAAGGATAAGGATCGCTCGAGTTTGAGACTAGCATTTGCGATGCAGAGTACCATGTTTCATTGGTAAGGAACATAGAGATGTTCGAAGCATGCAAATGGATATTCATATGATGAATGATCGAACTACCCTATTCGGACTTTCCAAGTGGTTATCACTTATCGAGTGGATAAAGTCCGCGGTTTTGGTTGTACACCATTAGTCCTTATTACTTGAAACATCATTGAGACTCTATATGCTAGTACTGTGCTTTGACTCGTTTACCGACTCTATGGGGTCATCAGGTGTCGGGATTGGGTACAGTCGCATATAGGAGTCGATGCTTTGTTGTCAAGGATTCACCACATACTTGCGAGTGTGGATATCCTATGCGATCTGAGGAGATATTAGTGTGACGAATCTCTGGCCAGAGTACATGATGTGTTTTAGGTTAATGGTTATCCTAGTAACACATGCGATGTCACTAATAGATCTCCAAGATGTTGTGCATAGTTATCGAATCTCGAACGACTCTCGATGCACCAATGGTTGTTGATTCGATCGGGATATTTGGTTGAAGGGACCGTACTGTACGCTAACCAAAATCTACTGGTTCTTGCAGGAACTATCAGTAATACCTAGGGAATCATGGGGCGATGTTGCTAGACGCTCTTACCATGATTCGATGGGTAAGTCGGAAATTGTTGTTCCGAGTCACAAGGAGTTGTGAGCCCACGGCTAGCTGTATTCCTGAACCATTGAGGGTTACACAAGTAATGGATTACTAAAACCCCGTAGAGATAGTTAAATTTAAAGAGTTAAATTTAATAAAAGAGAAATTGGATTTCTCAACTAAAGGGAGTGGAATTTCCTAAAATGACATAGTGATGGGCATTTTTGGAAATCACTGAATTCGGATTCAGAAAAATTATCTTGACTCTAAAAGATGCAGAAATGGTTTCTGTGCACATTGGTGAAATCAGTTTATCAATCGGAGTCACGATGAATTTTATATTAATTTCTATAACAACGGGCTTGGCTTGTTGGGCTTAAGTTATGGATTGTGGACTTTAAGGAGTTAGAGTCCTGATACAATTATAACTAAAAATTATCTATAAATAGAGGTGTTGGGTTCAAAAATCAAACACTTTTGTGTCTTATAATTTTCAAAATTACACTCTAAATATTCTAAGGGTTTTTCGAAATCCTTGTCCCTCTCGGAAAAAATTCAGACTTGTGATTTTTGTGAAAAATTACAATTCTGAATTAACAGATCATATCTGTTTATTCTCTACGCAAAACTTATGATTGATTTCTAGTGCAGTCAATCAGAGGGTTTCTGTTTTCTGTTCGTGGACCTTATTCCGGTGATTGATCGTGACGCCATCGGTTCCCGGAATATACAAGAAGAGCAGATTAAATTCTGTTGGTGTCCATAATCTCGCTTCGAGATTGGAGGTAAAATATTTAATTGATTATTATTTATTTTACTTGTGTGATTTAATCGTTAAACGTTTTGATACTCATGATATGAAATTGTTTCATATCAAAGAAAAATAAAATTTTTAAACTTCCGCTGCACCGGGTATCAATTCAATTGATCTGAACACGGTTTTCCAACAGTGGTATCAGAGACAGGTTGCTCAGATCAAACGATTAAATTAATCGATTGTACAAAAAGTTTTGGCCTCGGGTTTTTGAAACAAAACATATTTTTAAAAAAATCAAAAATTTTATTTTTCTGACGGGCAAGAAAAAAGGGCAGCGATTGGATCGCTGCGCAGGGCCGCGCTCGGCGCTGCCCAGGGCAGCGATCGTCGCTGCCCATTGTGAAAGAGTGGGTGCCCAGTGAGCCAACTTGTGGCTATGGGCTTTGATGACTCTTTGTACAAACGATCTTTTGTTTAATGTAATTTACACTTTTATTAATGGCAATGACTTTATCTTTCTTCATATTGTTATATTATGATATACTATTGTTGTTTTGATAAAGACCTTGAATATACTATAGTGTATGTAAGATGTGGTAGAACATGGGGATGTCTATCATGAAATACATCTTATAGTCACTGTATATTCTAAACTGTTCCTAGTCGATTGAGCCGTCCGATAATAAGGATAAGGATCGCTCGAGTTTGAGACTAGCATTTGCGATGCGGAGTACCACGTTTCATTGGTAGGGAACATGGAGATGTTCGAAGCATGCAAATGGATATTCATAGGATGAATAATCGAACTACCCTATCCGGACTTTCCAAGTGGTTATCACTTATCGAGTGGATAAAGTCCGCGGTTTTGGTTGTACACCATTAGTCCTTACTACTTGAAACATCATGGAGACTCTATATGCTAGTACTGTGCTTTGACTCGTTTACCGACTCTATGGGGGTCATCAGGTGTCGGGATTGGGTACAGTTACAACACATATAGGAGTCGATGCATTGTTGTCAAGGATTCACCACATACTTGCGAGTGTGGATATCCTATGCGATCTGAGGAGATATTAGTGTGACGAATCTCTGGCCAGAGTACTTGATGTGATTTAAGAAATGGTTTCTTAGTAGCACATGCGATGTCACTAATTTGATCTTCAAGATGTATTGCATAGTTATCGAATCTTGAGCGACTCTCGATATACCAATGGTTGTTGATTCGATCGGGATATATGAAGGGACCGTACTGTACGCTAACCAAAATCTACTGGTTCTTGTAGGCACTATCAGTGATACCTAGGGAATCATGGGGCGATGTTGCTAGGCGCTTTACCATGATTCGTTGGGCAAGTCGGAAAGTGTTGTTCCGAGTCACAAGGATTTGTGAGCCCACGGCTAGCTGTATCCCTGAACCATTGAGGGTCACACAGTGTAATGGAGTTTTAATCCCCGTTGAGATAGTTAAATTTAAAGAGTTAAATTTAATGAATAAAGAAGTTGGACTTCTTAAATAAGAGTAAGGGAGTAGGATTTCCTAAAATGACATAGGGATGGACATTTTTGGAAACCACTGAATTCGGATTCAGGAAAATTTATCTTGACTTTATAATGTGCAGAAATGGTTTCTGTGCACATTGGTGAAATCGGTTCATCAATCGGAGTCACGATAAATTTTATATTAATTTCTGAACGTGCGGGCTTTGCTTGTCGGGCCTCAACTTATGACTAATGGGCCCTAAGCTGTTAGTGGCCTGCATTATAAATAAGTTATTGCAGTACAGAAATTAGACACAACTGGTCATAATTTTGAGAGCAAAATTTCGAAAACCCTAGCCTCCTCTCTCTCAAATTCGGCCGCCCCCCTCCCTTCTCTGCGTGAGAAATTCCGGTCTGTGATTTTGAATTGCAGTCTGGAATAGCGAATCAAATTCGTTTATTCTCTCGTAGAAAACTTCTGATAGATTTTCTAGTGCAATCTATCAGAGGGATTAAACCTCTATTCGTGGACCTGATTGAAGGAGTTCATCGGTTCCAGGGAGAGACAACAAGAGCAGAGAAATCTGTTGGAGTCCAATAATCTCGATTCGAGATTGAAGGTAAAATTTAATAATTGTTATTTAAATTTTACACACACTTATAAATTTAATCGTTGAACGGTTGATACCCACACTATGGAATTGTTCCATAATAAAATTTTTTAAACTTCCGCTGCACCGGGTATCAATCGTGATTGATCTGAACGCCAGCGTTTTCCAACAGTGGTATTAGAGCCAGGTTGCTCAGATCAAACGATTAAATTTAATCGATTGTACAAAAATTTTTGAGTCTCGGTTTTTAAACAAAATAAATATTTTAAATAAAAAAAAAAAAATTTCGGGGCAAAACCCGGGCAGCGATTGGATCGCTGCCCGTGGGGCAGCAATTGTTGCTGCCCCGGCGGCGCACGGCGCCGCCCACGGCGACGCACGGCGTCGCCCAGGGGCGGCGCTCAGCGCCGCCAGGGCAGCGCTCGACGCTGCCCAGCGCAGCGCTGGGCGCTGCCCAGGGCGGCGCACGGCGCCGCCCATGGGCGACGCGCGGCACCGCCCAGGGGCGGCGCCAGGCGCCGCCAGGGCAGCAACTGTTGCTGCCCTAAAGGGGCAGCCGGGCTGCCCCGGCCCGCGCCCACGGGTGCGGGCCGGCCCGGGAGTGTCCCGGGCGGCCCGCGGGAAAAATTAAATTTTTATTTAAAATTAATTTTAATGTGTTAAAATTTTATTTTTGGTCCGGTCAAAAATTGTTTTTGATTGGTTCACGAGATTTCGGATCGAATTGTTCGAGTCCGTAAACTTTAAAATTGATTTTTGGAATAAATTTGAATTTTTGGAAATTTAATATTTTATCCTTAAATTGAATTTTGAAATCAATTATTTTTGGTACAATTGATGATAAGATTTGATCTTATGAATATATTGAGTAAAATTTGATTTTATCCATAAAATTGGATTTTGTAGATAAAATATGATTTTATTTGATAAAGAGATAAAATATGATTTTATATGTAAAATGAGATTTTATATATAAAATATGATTTTATCCTGTTTAAAATTGAATTGCCACTGCATGTTATCCAATAAATTAATTTTGAATTAAATGTTATTGGATAAGGATGATCGATTGCCATGACCAATTTTGTAGGTGTATGTTAGGAATTTACATTTGTTTTATTGTTGTTGGTTTTATTAATGGGCCTGGTTTATGGCCCAATATGAATGTCATATGTAATAAAAGTGGGCTTGGTTTATGGCCCGTTCCCACTCCTAAAATGTATCCCCTACTTGTCATTGCTATTTATTGTAAATACATTAGATTTAGTGGGAGATCAAGATTTGAAGATGGTGGGCCCAGCAGACAATAAAGACGAAGAAATGTAAATTGGAAGCTAATGTAATAGGATTGCATTGCATACTGCATATTACCTAGGATTGGGCTAAGACTCGTGATTGGCAACCATGAGTCAATTAGAAATGGAATCGATCATCCTATATATAATATATGATATTATGATTGTATGCATGTTTTAGACATAATTGCGTGAATCCGGCAAGCATGCAATAATTTGAAATTGATGAGACAAATTTTTATAATTAAAAATCCCTCATTTTAAATATGATTTAAAATTGATATCAAGATAAATAAAGGAAATTTAAATTTGTTTAAATATTCCTACCTTCCATCAACGGTCAATGTATGAGATGCTACCCGCGGATACGGTCCGGCTCATATTATTGGGGGGGCCCGTTCGTCGGAAAGTTGTACATTGGATCGACAAATGTTGTAAGTTGGGTGGAACTCCCATGGGATCGGCTCATATTATTGGGGATCCACATGGCGACCGTCCATCACAACTTAATATTGATGGGTCATCTTGACATGTCACTTTAAACGGCGTCATATTATTGGGCCCTTATTGGACATGAGGTAAACACATGGGGGTTGCTTTGGAAGCAATTGGGCTCTACCTTTTGAGAATTATGATTGGCTGATATTATTCGGGACCATAAGTTTGTCAATTGGACTCCATGTTCTCACTAAGGAAAAAGTTTCCCGTTTTCACTAGAGGGTAGTGAAATCGTTAAAATAGTGGGAGTGAGATTCATAAAATTAAATTCGCCTATTTTATGTCTTAGTAAATTGCTTAAACAATCATTGATATATGTCTGTTTTTCTTTTCAGTATTTCATACAATGAATTCGCGTAATCCATTATTCTCGATCCTCGAACAAAACAAGTTGACTGGCGCAAACTATACGGAATGGTTCCGGAAGTTGAAGATTGTCTTGACTTCGGAGAAGATGCTCTACGTGTTAGAGAAATCACCTCCGAAGGAAGCACCAGCTGACGTAAGTCCGGAGAAATTGGCCAAACTTGATGCATGGTGGGACCATGACATCAAGACCAAATGCTATATGCAAGCCTCGATGTCTGATGAACTCCAGAGGCGATTTGAGGACACCGTGAATGCTGCTGACATTCACGCTCAACTCAAGGAACTTTTTGGGGCTCAATCGAGGGCTGAAAGGTTCGCTACTGTTAAGGAGCTGATGACGTGTCGCATGCGTGAAGGGACTTCGGTCCGTGATCATGGGTACGAGTGATTTGGCTCATACAAAAGTTAGCGACCCTTGATTTGGTGTTGGAGCATGAACTCAACGTGGATTTACTGCTTCTGTCTCTTCCTTCTTCGTTTGACGGATTTGTGGTAAATTTTAATATGAACAAGATAGAGGCCACCCTTGAAGAGATGGTCAATATGCTTGTGACATATGAATCCACACTAAAGAAGGATAAACCAGCTTTCTTGGTGGGCTCCTCATCTTCTGCTAAGAAGGGGCCAAGTACGAAGGGTAAGAAACGTTCTGCCCCACCCAAGAAAGTCGAACCCGAGAAGAAGCACAAGACAAAGGCTTCAAACAATGGAAAATCCAAGGATGTTTGCCATTACTGCAAGAAGCCCGGTCATTGGAAGCGCAACTGCAAGGAATATCTAGAGCAGTTGGGAACTGCAAAGGGTATGTTCTATATTGAAATAAACATTTCACTTAATACTACTTCTTGGGTATTGGATACCGGATGTGGATCTCACATTTGCAATGATTTGCAGGTGATGACAAGAAGTCGCAGGCTTAGAATGGGTGAGACCCAGCTGAGGCTCGGGAATGGTTCCAGAGTTGAAGCTACAGCCATTGGAGATGTTTGTTTAATTTTGCAGAACGGTTTTAAGTTATTTTTAAGAGATGTTTTATTTGTTCCGGATTTAATTAAAAACATTATTTCTGTTTCTATGCTAGATAGAGATGGTTATTCTTGCAATTTTGTGAATGGGATTTGCAATATTTACAAGAATGAATGTTTGATTGGAAATGGACAACTTGAAAACGATCTATACAACTTAAAACTAAAAGACGTTCCAATAAATTATATTGATAAACCGGCGACAACAAACAAAGGAAAATCGATAGTCAAAACCCGGCAAACCTTTGGCACGCTAGACTAGGTCATATTTCCTCAAGGAGGATGAACAAGCTAGTGGGAGAGGGCATGTTTGATATGTCTGATATTAACTCTCTACCTACTTGTGAATCCTGCCTAAAAGGGAAAATGACTAAATCTCCTTTTAAGGGGAAACCTGAGCGTAGTCAAATCTGTTGGATTTGATCCATACAGATGTTTGTGGTCCATTTAGAGTTGGGACTCAACATGGCCACACCTACTTCATTACCTTTACTGATGATTTTTCAAGGTATGGGTATTTATATTTGATGAAATATAAGTCTGAAGCATTTGAAAAGTTCAAAGAATTCAAGGCTGAAGTAGAAAAAAAGCTAGGTAAAAGTATTAAAGCACTTCGATCGGATCGAGGTGGAGAATACTTGAGTACCGAGTTTTTGGACTATCTGAAAGAGAATGGGATTCTCTCTCAGTGGACTCCTCCTATGACACCACAGCTGAATGGTGTATCGGAGCGTCGTAATCGAACTTTGTTGGACATGGTTCGATCCATGATGAGCTTCACTGAGCTTCCACCTTCGTTTTGGGGCTATGCGCTTGAAACGGCAGTATTGTTGTTGAACAACGTCCACACTAAAGCAGTGGACAAAACACCATACGAGTTATGGAATGGCAAAGCTCCTAAGTATTCGTACTTGAGGATTTGGGGATGTCCTGCTTACGTGAAGCGGACAGTGGGAGATAAGTTGGATAGTCGATCCAGCTTATGTTATTTTGTAGGGTATCCGAAGAATTCAATCGGATATTATTTCTATTATCCTGCTGAAACAAAGGTGTTTGTTTCTAGGAATGCCACCTTCTTGGAGAAGGAGTTCTTATTGGATAAGAAAGGCGAGATGATGGAACTCGAAGAAGTTCGAGAAGAACCCGAAATACAAAATAACGATCCTACGCCTCAGGAACCATTACCGGACACGCCTGAACCTAGAAGATCCGAGAGGACTTCTAGACCTCCTGTTCGATATGGTATTCTTCTTGAAGGGGATCAAGATGAACCCGACATTGGATGTGATCCAAGAAACTTCAAGGAAGCAATTTCTGATGCGGATTCAAATTTATGGCTTGAAGCTATGCAGTCTGAATTGGATTCAATGCATACAAACCAAGTTTGGTCTTTAGTAGATCCTCCTGATGGAATTGTTCCAATAGGGTGTAAATGGATCTACAAGAGAAATCTTGGGCCTGATGGTAAGGTATTGACCTACAAGGCGCGATTGGTGGCGAAAGGTTACACTCAAAGACAAGGAGTTGACTATGATGAAACCTTTTCACCAGTTGCAATGTTCAAGTCCATAAGAATCCTTATTGCCATAGCTGCATGGTATGACTACGAGATATGGCAAATGGATGTGAAGACTGCCTTTCTTAATGGAGACATTAAGGAAGAAATCTATATGAAGCAGCCAGAGGGGTTCACATCCATGGGAAGCGAGCATAAGGTATGCAAGCTTCAGAGATCAATTTATGGTCTAAAACAAGCATCAAGAAGTTGGAACCAGAAATTTGATGAAACAATAAAAGATTTTGGTTTCATCAAGAACCCGGAGGAACCGTGCGTGTACAAGAAAGTAGTTAAGGATGCTGTGACATTCTTAGTACTTTATGTTGATGACATCCTACTCATTGGGAATGATGTAGGGATGTTGCAGTCAACAAAGATATGGTTATCAGGTAGATTCTCGATGAAGGATTTGGGTGAGGCATCCTACATTCTTGGGATACAGATCTATAGAGATAGATCTAAGAGAATGATAGGACTCACTCAATCAACCTACATCGACACCATATTGAAACGGTTTTCAATGGATGGGTCCAAGAGAGGACATCTACCCATGTGTCATGGAGTTTCTTTATCCAAGTCTATGTGTCCCAAGACTGATGCAGAGATAGAGAATATGACACATGTACCATATGCGTCAGCTATAGGTAGTATCATGTATGGGATGATATCTACCAGACCGGATGTAGCATTTGCTCTGAGTGTCACGAGCAGATATCAGGCTAATCCTGGTCAAATGCATTGGAAAGCCGTGAAGGACATTCTTAAGTACTTGCGAAGGACTAAGAATATGTTCATGGTATATGGAGGACGAGATCTGAAATTTGAAGGCTATACCGACTCTAGCTTCCAAAGTGACGTGGATGACTCGAAGTCAACCTCTGGATTTGTGTTCATGCTCAATGGTGGTGCTGTCTCTTAGAAGAGTTCCAAGCAGGACACCACAGCGGATTCCACCACTGAGGCTGAATACATTGCAGCATCAGCTGCTGCTAAAGAGGCCGTTTGGATGAGGAAGTTCGTCCAAGAGTTGGGCGTCATTCCTGAATTTGTTGGTCCAGTCCCGGTGTACTGTGACAACACGGGTGCCGTTGCTCAAGCAAAGGAACCAAGGTCTCATCAAAGATCCAAACACGTACTGAGGAAATACCACATCATCCGGGAGATTGTGGAAAGAGGAGACATCACTGTCGAACGAGTGGCCTCTGCAGACAATATCGCTGATCCGCTTACTAAGCCCTTGCCAGGACCATTGTTTGACAAACATCGCGAAGCAATGGGTCTACGTAGTATGACTAGTTGGCTATAGGGCAAGTGGGAGATTGAAAGAGTGGGTGCCCAGTGAGCCAACTTGTGGCTATGGGCTTTGATGACTCTTTGTACAAACGATCTTTTGTTTAATGTAATTTACACTTTTATTAATGGCAATGACTTTATCTTTCTTCATATTGTTATATTATGATATACTATTGTTGTTTTGATAAAGACCTTGAATATACTATAGTGTATGTAAGATGTGGTAGAACATGGGGATGTCTATCATGAAATACATCTTATAGTCACTGTATATTCTAAACTGTTCCTAGTCGATTGAGCCGTCCGATAATAAGGATAAGGATCGCTCGAGTTTGAGACTAGCATTTGCGATGCGGAGTACCACGTTTCATTGGTAGGAAACATGGAGATGTTCGAAGCATGCAAATGGATATTCATAGGATGAATAATCGAACTACCCTATCCGGACTTTCCAAGTGGTTATCACTTATCGAGTGGATAAAGTCCGCGGTTTTGGTTGTACACCATTAGTCCTTACTACTTGAAACATCATGGAGACTCTATATGCTAGTACTGTGCTTTGACTCGTTTACCGACTCTATGGGGGTCATCAGGTGTCGGGATTGGGTACAGTTACAACACATATAGGAGTCGATGCATTGTTGTCAAGGATTCACCACATACTTGCGAGTGTGGATATCCTATGCGATCTGAGGAGATATTAGTGTGACGAATCTCTGGCCAGAGTACTTGATGTGATTTAAGAAATGGTTTCTTAGTAGCACATGCGATGTCACTAATTTGATCTTCAAGATGTATTGCATAGTTATCGAATCTTGAGCGACTCTCGATATACCAATGGTTGTTGATTCGATCGGGATATATGGATGAAGGGACCGTACTGTACGCTAACCAAAATCTACTGGTTCTTGTAGGCACTATCAGTGATACCTAGGGAATCATGGGGCGATGTTGCTAGGCGCTTTACCATGATTCGTTGGGCAAGTCGGAAAGTGTTGTTCCGAGTCACAAGGATTTGTGAGCCCACGGCTAGCTGTATCCCTGAACCATTGAGGGTCACACAGTGTAATGGAGTTTTAATCCCCGTTGAGATAGTTAAATTTAAAGAGTTAAATTTAATGAATAAAGAAGTTGGACTTCTTAAATAAGAGTAAGGGAGTATGATTTCCTAAAATGACATAGGGATGGACATTTTTGGAAACCACTGAATTCGGATTCAGGAAAATTTATCTTGACTTTATAATGTGCAGAAATGGTTTCTGTGCACATTGGTGAAATCGGTTCATCAATCGGAGTCACGATAAATTTTATATTAATTTCTGAACGTGCGGGCTTTGCTTGTCGGGCCTCAACTTATGACTAATGGGCCCTAAGCTGTTAGTGGCCTGCATTATAAATAAGTTATTGCAGTACAGAAATTAGACACAACTGGTCATAATTTTGAGAGCAAAATTTCGAAAACCCTAGCCTCCTCTCTCTCAAATTCGGCCGCCCCCCTCCCTTCTCTGCGTGAGAAATTCCGGTCTGTGATTTTGAATTGCAGTCTGGAATAGCGAATCAAATTCGTTTATTCTCTTCGTAGAAAACTTCTGATAGATTTTCTAGTGCAATCTATCAGAGGGATTAAACCTCTATTCGTGGACCTGATTGAAGGAGTTCATCGGTTCCAGGGAGAGAGAACAAGAGCAGAGAAATCTGTTGGAGTCCAATAATCTCGATTCGAGATTGAAGGTAAAATTTAATAATTGTTATTTAAATTTTACACACACTTATAATTTAATCGTTGAACGGTTGATACCCACACTATGGAATTGTTCCATAATAAAATTTTTTAAACTTCCGCTGCACCGGGTATCAATCGTGATTGATCTGAACGCCAGTTTTCCAACACATTGGGCAGCGGCGGGCTGCCCAGCCCACGCCCGGTCAGGGCACGGGCTGCCCAGCCCGCGCCCGGTCAGGGCACGGGCTGCCCGGGATTGTCCCGGGCAGCCCGAAAAAATTAAAAATTGATTTTTGAAAATTTTGAATTTTTGAAATTCTAGTGTTTGATCCGATCGAAAAATGTTTTTGATAAGATCACGAGGCATCGGATCGAATTGTTCGAGTCCAAAATTTTTAAAATTGATTTTTGGATAAATTTGAATTTTTGGAAAATTTAAATATTTTATCCGTTAAATTGAATTTTGAAAATTGATTATTTTGGTACAATTGATGATAAGATGTGATCTTATGGATGGATAAGATAAAATATGATTTTATCTTTTAAATTATGATGCCACAGCATTTTTATCCAATTATTTAAATTTTGAATTTAAAATTGGATAATGGGATGATCGATTGCCATAACCAATTTTGTAGGTGTATGTTAGGAATTTACATTTGTCTTATTGTTGTTGGTGTTTATTAATGGGCTTGGTTTATAGCCCAATATGATTGTCATATGTAATAAAAGTGGGCCTGGTTTATGGCCCGTTCCCACCCCTACAAATGTATCCCATATTTGTCATCGAAATTTATTGTAAATTTATTAGACTTAGTGGGAGACAAAGATTTGAAGAAATGGTGGGCCCAGCAGACAATGAAGACTGAAGAAATATAAATTGAAAGCTCAATGTAATAGGATTGCATTGCATACCTGCATATTACCTAGGATTGGACTTAGACTCGTGATTGGCAACCACGGGTCGAATAGATAATGGGATCGATCATCCTTAAATAATATATGATATTATTGATGTATGCATGTTTAGAACAAATTGTATGAATCCCGCAAGCATACATAAAAATGAATGATGAGACAAATTTTCAAAATTAAAAATCCCTCATTTTAAATATGATTTAAAATTTATATCAAGATTAATAAAAGGGAATTTAAATATTGTTTAAATTTTCCTACCTTCCATCAACGATCAATGTATGAGATGCTACCCGCGGATATGGTCCGGCTCATATTATTGGGGGGGCCCGTTCGTCGGAAAGCTGTACATTGGATCGACAAATGTTGTAAGTTGGGTGGAACTCCCATGGGATCGGCTCATATTATTGGGGGATCCACATGGCGACCGTCCATCACAACTTAATATTGATGGGTCATCTTCACATGTCACAATAAACGGCGTCATATTATTGGGCCCTTATTGGACATGAGGTAAATACATGGGGGTTACTTTGGAAGTAATTGGGCTCTACCTTTTAAAAATTATGGTTGGCTGATATTATTCGGGACTATGATTTGTCAATTGGACTCCATGTTCTCACTAAGGATAAAGTTTCCCGTTTTCACTAGAGGGTGGTGAAATCGTTAAAATAGTGAGAGTGTAATTCATAAAATTAAAATTCGCCATATTTTATGTCTTAGTAAATTAATTAAACAATCACTGATTATTGTCTGTTTCCTTTTCAGTATATCGTTACAATGAATTTGCGTAATCCACTATTTGTAATTCTCAAACAAAACAAACTCACTGGCGCAAACTATACGGAATGGTTCCGTAAGTTAAAGATTATTCTCACTTCGGAAAAGGCTTTCTACGTGTTAGAGAAGCCGCCCCGAAGGAAGCCCCGGCTAATACAAGTCCGGAAGAGTTTGCCAAACTTGATTTATGGTGGGACCATGATATCAAGGCCAAATGCTACATGCAGGCTTCGATGTCTGATGAACTCCAGAGGCGATTTGAGGATGCCGTGAATGCTGCTGACATTCACAAAGCACTCAAGGAGCTATTTGGAGCTCAGTCAAGGTCGGACAGGTATGCCACTGTCAGAGAGCTTATGACAAGCCGCATGCGAGAGGGGACTTCTGTCCGTGAGCATGGGGTGCGCATGATTGGGCTCATTGAAAAGTTGGTAACACTCGACTTGACTTTGGAGCATGAACTCAGCTCGGACTTGTTACTCCTTTCACTTCCTTCATCGTATGACGGTTTTGTGGTGAAATTCAACATGAACAAGATAGAGGCCACCCTTGAAGAGATGGTCAATATGCTTGTCACATATGAAGCCACACTAAAGAAGGATAAACCGGTACTCTTGGTTGGGTCCTCTTCTAACTCGAAGAAGGGGCCAAGTGGAAAGGGTAAGAAGCGTTCTGCCCCGCCCAAGAAGAGTGTACCGAATAAGAAGGGGAAGGCCAAGGTTTCATATGAGAAGAAGGATGAAAACGTTTGCCATTACTGCAAGAAGCCCGGTCATTGGAAACGTAACTGCAAGGAATACCTCGATCAGTTGCGAACTGAAAAGGGTATGTTTTACATTGAAAATAAATGTTTCTCTTAATACTTCTTCTTGGGTATTGGATACCGGATGTGGATCTCACATTTGCAATGATTTGCAGGTGATGACAAGAAGTCGTAAGCTAAGGATGGGTGAGACCCAACTGAGACTCGGGAATGGTTCAAGAGTCGAAGCCAAAGCGATAGGAGACATTTATTTAATTTTGCAAAACAATTTTAAGTTATTTTTTAGAGATGTTTTGTATGTTCCGGATTTGGTCAAAAATATTATTTCTATTTCTATGCTTGATAGAGATGGTTATTCTTGCAATTTTGAGAATGGGATTTTCAATATTTACAAGAATGAATGTTTGATTGGAAATGGACAACTTGAAAATGATCTATATAACTTAAAATTAAAAGACGTTTCAATGAATTATGTCGATAAACCGGTAACAACAAATAAAAGGAAAAACGATAGTCAAAACCCGGCAAATCTTTGGCATGCTAGGCTAGGTCATATTTCCTCAAGGAGGATGAACAAGCTAGTGGGAGAGGGCATGTTTGATATGTCTGATATTAACTCTCTACCTACTTGTGAATCCTGCCTGAAAGGAAAAATGACTAAATCTCCATTCAAGGGGAAACCTGAGCGTAGTCAAAATCTGTTGGATTTGATCCATACAGATGTTTGTGGTCCATTTAGAATTGGTACTCAATTTGGCCACACCTACTTCATTACCTTTACTGATGATTATTCAAGGTATGGGTTTTTATATTTAATGAAATATAAGTCTGAAGCATTTGAAAAGTTCAAAGAATTCAAGGCTGAAGTAGAAAACAAACTAGGCAAAAGTATTAAGGCACTTCGATCGGATCGTGGTGGAGAATACTTAAGTGCTGAGTTTTTGGACTATCTAAAAAAGAATGGAATTCTCTCTCAGTGGACTCCTCCTATGACATCACAGCTAAATGGTGTTTCGGAGCGTCGTAATAGAACCTTGTTGGACATGGTTCGATCCATGATGAGCTTCACTGAGCTCCCACCATCTTTTTGGGGCTACGCGCTTGAAACGGCGATTTTGTTGTTGAACAACGTTCACACTAAAGCAGTAGATAAAACACCATACGAGTTATGGAATGGCAAAGCTCCTAAGTATTCGTACTTGAGGATTTGGGGATGTCCTGCTTACGTGAAGCAGACAGTGGGAGATAAGTTGGATAGTCGATCCATCTTATGTTATTTTGTGGGGTATCCGAAGAATTTAATCGGATATTATTTCTATCATCCTGCTGAAACAAAGGTGTTTGTTTCAAGGAATGCCACCTTCTTGGAGAAGAAATTCTTATTGGATAAGAAAGGCAAGATGATGGAACTCGAAGAAATTCGAGAAGAACCCGAAATACAAATTAATGATCCTACACCTCAAGAATCATCACAAGACACGCCTATTGCTAGAAGATCCGAGAGGACTTCTAGGCCTCCTGTTAGATATGGTCTTCTTCTTGAAGGGGATCAAAGTGAATCCGATATTGGATGTGATACAAGAAACTTCAAGGAAGCAATTTCTGATGCGGATTCTAATTTATGGCTTGAAGAAATGCAGTCGGAAATAGACTCGATGCATTCAAACCAAGTTTGATCTTTAGTAGATCCTCCTGATGGAATTGTTCCAATAGGATGTAAATGGATTTACAAAAGAAAACTTGGGCCTGATGGCAAGGTGTTGACCTATAAGGCACGATTGGTTGCAAAAGGGTATACTCAAAGATAAGGAGTTGACTATGATGAAACCTTTTCACCAGTCGCAATGTTCAAGTCCATAAGAATCCTAATTGCCATAGCAGCATGGTATGACTATGAGATATGGCAAATGGATGTGAAGACTGCATTTCTTAATGGAAACATTAAGGAAGAAATCTATATGATGCAGCCTGAAGGATTCACCTCCATGGGAAGCGAGCATAAGGTATGCAAGCTTCAGAGATCAATTTATGGTCTAAAACAAGCATCAAGAAGTTGGAACCAAAAATTTGATGAAACAATAAAGGATTTTGGTTTCATCAAGAAACCGGAGGAACCATGCATGTACAAGAAAGTAGTTAAGGATGCGGTAACATTCTTAGTACTTTATGTTGATGACATCCTACTCATTGGAAATGACGTAGGGATGTTGTAGTCAACAAAGATATGGTTATCAGGTAGATTCTCGATGAAGGATTTGGGTGAGGCATCCTATATTCTAGGGATACAGATCTATAGAGATAGATCTAAGAGAATGATAGGACTCACTCAAGCAACCTACATCGACACTATATTGAAAAGGTTTTCAATGGATGAGTCCAAGAGAGGACATCTACCTATGTGTCATGGAGTTTCTCTATCCAAGTCTATGTGTCCCAAGACTGACGAAGAGATAGATAAAATGACACATATACCATATGCGTCAGCCATAGGTAGTATCATGTATGGGATGATATCTACTAGACCGGATGTGGCCTATTCTCTGAGCGTCACGAGCAGATATCAAGCCAATCCAGGTCAAATGCATTGGAAAGCCGTGAAGGATATTCTTAAGTACTTGAGAAGAACTAAGAATATATTCATGGTTTATGGTGGAAGAGAATTGAAGTTGGAAGGCTACACCGACTCTAGCTTCCAACGTGACGTGGATGACTCGAAATCAACCTCTGGATTTGTATTCGTGCTCAATGGCGGTTCTGTCTCTTGGAAGAGTTCCAAGCAAGACACCACAGCGTATTCCACCACTGAGGCAGAATACATTGCAGCATCAGCTGCTGCTAAAGAGGCGGTTTGGATGAGGAAATTCATCCAAGAGTTGGGTGTGATTCCAGAATCTGTTGGTCCAGTCCCGGTGTACTGCGACAACACTGGTGCCGTTGCTCAGGCAAAGGAACCAAGGTCTCATCAAAGATCCAAACACATACTGAGGAAATACCACATCATCCGGGAGATCGTGGAAAGAGGAGACATTACAGTCGAGAGAGTGGCCTCTGCAAACAATATCGCTGATCCGCTTACGAAGCCCTTCCCAGGACCATTGTTTGACAAACATCGCGAAGCAATGGGATTACGTAATATGACTAGTTGGCTTTAGGGCAAGTGGGAGATTGAAAGAGTGGGTGCCCGGATAGCCAACTTGTGGCTAAGGGCTTTTATAACTCTTTGTGTAAACAATCTTTGTTTAATATAATTTACATTTTATTAATGGCAATGACTTTATCTTTCTTCATATTGTTATATTGTGATATACTATTGTTGTTTTGATAAAGACCTTGAATATACTATAGTGTATGTAAGATGTGGTAGTACATGGGGATGACTATCATGAAACACATCTTATAGTCACTGTATATTCTAAACAGTTCCTAGTCAATTGAGCCGTCCGATAATAAGGATAAGGATCGCTCGAGTTTGAGACTAGCATTTGCGATGCAGAGTACCACGTTTCATTGGTAAGGAACATAGAGATGTTCGAAGCATGCAAATGGATATTCATATGATGAATGATCGAACTACCCTATTCGGACTTTCCAAGTGGTTATCACTTATCGAGTGGATAAAGTCCGCGGTTTTGGTTGTACACCATTAGTCCTTATTACTTGAAACATCATTGAGACTCTATATGCTAGTACTGTTCTTTGACTCGTTTACCGACTCTATGGGGGTCATCAGGTGTCGGGATTGGGTACAGTCGCATATAGGAGTCGATGCTTTGTTGTCAAGGATTCACCACATACTTGCGAGTGTGGATATCCTATGCGATCTGAGGAGATATTAGTGTGACGAATCTCTGGCCAGAGTACATGATGTGTTTTAGGTTAATGGTTATCCTAGTAACACATGCGATGTCACTAATAGATCTCCAAGATGTTGTGCATAGTTATCGAATCTCGAACGACTCTCGATGCACCAATGGTTGTTGATTCGATTGGGATATTTGGTTGAAGGGACCGTACTGTACGCTAACCAAAATCTACTGGTTCTTGCAGGCACTATCAGTAATACCTAGGGAATCATGGGGCGATGTTGCTAGACGCTCTTACCATGATTCGATGGGTAAGTCGGAAATTGTTGTTCCGAGTCACAAGGAGTTGTGAGCCCACGGCTAGCTGTATTTCTGAACCATTGAAGGTTACACAAGTAATGGATTACTAAAACCCCGTAGAGATAGTTAAATTTAAAGAGTTAAATTTAATGAAAGAGAAATTGGATTTCTCAACTAAAAGGAGTGGAATTTCCTAAAATGACATAGTGATGGGCATTTTTGGAAATCACTGAATTCGGATTCAGAAAAATTATCTTGACTCTAAAAGATGCAGAAATGGTTTATGTGCACATTGGTGAAATTAGTTTATCAATTGGAGTCACGATGAATTTTATATTAATTTCTATAACAACGGGCTTGGCTTGTTGGGCTTAAGTTATGGATTATGGGCTTTAAGGAGTTAGAGTCCTGATACAATTATAACTAGAAATTATCTATAAATAGAGGTGTTGGGTTCGAAAATCAAACACTTTTGTGTCTTATAATTTTTGAAATTACACTCTAAATATTCTAAGGGTTTTTCGAAATCCTTGTCCCTCCCGGAGAAAATTCAGACTTGTGATTTTTGTGAAAAATTACAATTCTGAATTAACGGATCATATCTGTTTATTCTCTACGCAAAACTTCTGATTGATTTCTAGTGCAGTCAATCAGAGGGTTTCTGTTTTCTGTTCATGGACCTTATTCCGGTGATTGATCGTGACGCCATCGGTTCCCGGGATATACAAGAAGAGCAGATTAAATTCTGTTGGTGTCCATAATCTCGCTTCGAGATTGGAGGTAAAATATTTAATTGATTATTATTTATTTTACTTGTGTGATTTAATCGTTAAACGTTTTGATACCCATGATATGAAATTGTTTCATATCAAAGAAAAATAAAATTTTTAAACTTCCGCTGCACCGGGTATCAATTCAATTGATCTGAACACGGTTTTCCAACAAGGATATCTCGAACAGTACTTCCGTACCTCAAATCAGTGCAAGCTCTACCAACTCTAGGTCCACGCCTATAGTCTGCTCTACACTGCCAAATGATACTACTATCATTATAGTGTTCGAAAAGCCTTAACTAAGCTATTGCATACTTCTAAATATTTATAGGAAGCAAAAGCTATACCTTCGTCCGTCGTTAGCCCTTTGATGTCGTTGCCTCCAGAACTTGGGCACAACTCCGCTACGACTATCGAATGCCTCGACGACTCCCGGGTCAAGCCTAGGAAGGCTAGAACAACTCAAATATGACTAGAGTAGAGAGGAAATCCGTAATTGGCAATTGGAAATGAATTCTTGGCCTTATATTTATAGACAACGATCGGAGCCTCCGATCCTCGATCGGAACGTCCGAACCTCGATTGGAATGTCCGATCTTGCCATCGGAGCTTCCGAAGATCCTGATCTGCCACGTGTCAAAATATCACTTGTTGACTTTGGATAGGGGTGATCGGAGCTTCCGATCCAACCACACATCATGCCTGACGTAATACCATCGGAGCTTCCGATCCACCTTCGGAGCTTCCGATCCTGTTCGGAGCTTCCGAACTCACCTTCGGAGCTTCCGAACTCTACCCAAGTAATTATGATTAATCCCTTAATTATTGATTTTGGTTACGGGCTACTACATCATTATTTTGTCCAATCTCTTCCAAACACACCTATTAGTCCATGTGTACTTTGACCCCACATAACCTGCATCAATCAAACCAGCATCCACAATAAATTCAGAAACATCTTGCATACTTGCTGGTTTGCTACCTGATCCCAAGGAATGTTCTAAAGGATCTGCAATAACATTGAAATCCCCTCCAACAATCCAGGGGTAGCTCCCCTCTGGTTTACACTCCAAGAAACCTTGCCAAAGGGACATTCTCCCATTCCTGTCAAACTTCGCATACACAACTGACAAGTATATATCCACAGAAAAAGAAGTAGACGAAATTTTCAAGTGCAAAAACTGAACATGATCCACCAAGACATGCACAACCACTTCATTATCATTAAAAAAACCAAATTTTGTTACTGACATTCGCTATCACATCCGAGAATCCAAATAATCTTGACATCCCAACCACATCAAGTTGTCGCATAGGTACCAAAATTGCCATGCACAAAAATCTATTAACTTGTTTAAGAAGCTTAATTCTTCTTTGATCAGATTTATTACCAATCCCTCTAATATTCCAAATTAGACAATTCATTGAGAAAGATCATTAGAGACTTCGCCTTGATTTTTTGAAGGAACTCTCTTTAATGGCGCAGGCACTGATTTGTTTCTTTTAGGAAGTCTACCACAACCACGTCCACGACCCCGTTATATAGAATTTTCCATGCAAGCGAGTTGATCATCCCCCTTCTCGACAATCTCCTCAAACTCTACCGTTTTCATAATAGACCCCCCTGCCACAGCAGATTCAAAAATTGACTCATCTGCACCTTCATCAATATTGTCCCAAAATTTCCCTATCACAATATGAACTGGTATCATCTCACGCTGGGCCGCAATAGAAACTACACTAGTCTGCTCAATATTTTTTTCATGCTCATCACCATCCTTCCCTATGTTAACGTGATGTTTAGTTTGATCATCCACATCTTGTCCCTCCGAATCCGTTTCCAAATCGACATTAGATTCCAAACTCGATTCAGGAACTCTACTACCTTGTATCTGGTCTGAACTATGTGCCTCTGATTCTTTAAGTTTCTCAAAAACAACCCCATTCATGGAAAAGGAATAGTCGACATCTTTCCCTAGGAACACCCCATCAACCCATCTTCCTTCTATTTCTTCATTCAAGATTTTCTTACCTTTAAGATTTATCTTTGCCACAGTTTCCTCATGAATAACATCATCACTGCTTCTGTTATCTACTCCAAGATCCAAAAGAAGAGGATCAAATCTATTTGAATAAGAAGGACTATTTCTAGCCACATTAACACCATCTCCTTCAACCGCATCATGCTTTCCCCCCTTCCGATTACCAACCTCCTTCCACTCCAATCTCTCCGAATTTGCCTGCTTAGGAACGTTGGAATTGTTGTTTCTCATATTATTGATGACTGTCCTGAGGTCATTCTTTGCTACCACTCGTTTCTTAGGAGCTGGTCTTGGAGCACGGCCATTGATATAACACTCATCGGCGCTATGTCCCACATGACAGCAATCACTACAATATTTTGGGATATTTTCAAATACCGCCTTTTGCTCCAATATCTTCGAACCCAATCCAATGAATATTTTGTCATGCATAGTCTTGAGCAAATCGACTTCCATGCAAACTCGAGCCATCGTCAATCTTTCCGCCTTCGAAGTGAGCTCATCCATTTTCAAAGGCTTCCCGACTAAATTTGCAATCGAATACAAGTAATTTTTTTCCGAAAAGAGATATGGAAGGTCTGGAAAACGAACTCATAAATGGTACGATAGAACTTTCACGTTGATAGTCGAACGTAGGAGACCATTTGAAAATCCTTAGCAAAAATCCCTGTAAGAACCAACGGCATTTTCCCCAAAATCTTGTCATATCTTCCTCGAGTTCAAAGTCAATGAAGTTAAAGCCAGGCCGCAGAAATTTAACCAAATAAGGCCCGATGAAACCCACTGCAAGGCTTGGAGAGTTTTGTCACGAGTTGGCCACCCTCCAGATAATTTTCCGATCATTACAAAAGGATGAGCATCTCCCATATGTTGTGTTTCTTCCTCTGAAAAAACAATGCAGGAGAATTTTTATACATGGTCCCAAGCTTGATGCCCGAAGGCCCTTCAGTCCCTTCCAAAAAACTTTTGCACATAGTTCGTGGGGAAGAGGCCATGAACGCCGCTGCGTAAGATTTCCGATCAGCATCAAGAGGCTCTAAAATGAATGACGATGAGCCATAATTGGACGTCGGCGGATTGCCCAAAACCCAAGGAGCGTTCATGTTTTTCCTACCTTAAAATCAATAAGTTACTACATTAAGAAAAATGGAGATATTTGATTGTCCAAAAATTTATGTGGGCTAGTGTTATTTTATTTTGAAGCCCCTTATCCAATCTTATTCTAAGACCCTAAGCCCATTTATATTTAAAACCGAACTAGCCCTAATTTCTTAATCCCCTCCATTTCATCTACACGCTTTCTTGGAGCTCAAAAAGCTTGAGCAGCTACCGATCACTTGCACACACATCACAATAATTTTGAAAGAAACACTCAAGATTTTGAGCATTTTCGGTTGTCCCGTCGCGAGTTTCGAAATCGTTTCTCTTGTATTGATCAAGGCATGTTATTTCCCTTCTTTTATCACCCATTTAAGATCAGTATACACGCTGTTTTATTTTTAAAATCGTGATTTTTGAATTTGTATTTGGATTTGGAGCTAAAGATCTGAGATATCATGCATCTTTTCACGTTTATTCATTGGATGGCTTGATGTTAGACCATTTCCAGCTCACGGCGGTGCGAGTTAGTTGCTGCCCTAGCTCGGTGGTTAGATGGGGTTCTTAAAAGCTGGGTTTGGTGCTGGTTAGGGCCTCGAGATGGCTAAGTTTGGGTGGTTCTTGAGTTGTGGCTGCGTGATGTTTGAAGGTGCACAGGGTTCTTGGCCTAGAATTACGGCCCTCAACCAAGCCATGTACAGCATGGCTCAAGCCAGGGCTGGTGCAGGGTGGTTTGGCAGGACCTTGGGATGGTCCTAGTTGCTCAAGGTGGTGAGAGAGTGAGGCATGGGGTATTTGTGGCTCACGGATGAGCCATGCAAGCCATGTCTCGAGCCATGGCCAGCCCAGGGTGGTCCTACCAACGGGGCTCCGGCCAGGAGTGGCCGGAGCAGGGTGGCCGTGGGGTTAAAAGTGGTGAGCCGCGTGAGTCCAAGTGAGGGATTTGGGTTGTTTGGCTTAGGTAATTTCAGGCAGCCCGGGCAGGGCTCAGACAGTTGGGTTGTCCGGGTCGGGTGTAGTGACCTTTCTTTGAATCACCTAAAAACTAGTAGTCTTAAGCATGCAATCAGCTTAATTAAAAATACTTAATTAACAGAGTAAAACTTGCGGAAACATACCAGATCCCAAAAAAAACCATGGAATCCATCAACAAATAACATGGGGTTGAGCGACCCCTCAGTAATGGCTATCTCAAGGAAATAGGCTCAACGTGTATGTGCACATGACATATGAATATAAAAACAATAAAATATATCTCATGCCACATAATCATGCCACGTAAAATACAACATATAAACATCCATACTCGTTGGCTATCTCAGTCAATATTTACGTACTTATACATAATAGTTCGAGTCTACGTCAGGACCTAGATTCCAAGCCTACAATCTAATATTTATTGTATCATTAATTATGATCTACAAGTCTTAACTAAGCTAGCAGAGACTCATATTTTTTAATAGAATTCCCAAACCATGCATTTGTCCGTAGTTAACCAATTGATGTCGAAACCCTAGGTTCGAAATTATATCTCAAAACATCAAACAAGTTCCAACAATAAACAAGATCAACCAACGGTGGCTGAAAAAGTGGCGGCACGGCAGCGGCACAGCCAATTATCAGAGTTGCGGGTTTTTTGCAATATTTTATATCAAAATTAAGCTTACGACATAAAGAAAAAAACCCATCAATCAATTTCAAGTTTTCGGCGACTTGCGACAGCGAAACAAGGCGGCAAAGGCGGAGGCCGGAAAATGGGTTTCTTCACGTCGCACTAAAAACGTGCAAAATGGGTGTCACTAGATAGCTCTCATCACGAGGATTCCAACTGTATATTTGGTTTCACATTTCAATGACCGGTGGCGGAGTTACGGCGGTTTGAAGCGTCGGTGAGGAGAGAAAAAAAGGGTTGACGGGGAGAGAGAAGAAATCTGAACGATGATGATGACGATGTGGAGAGGCGGTGTGATATATGTATATATATCTGTATAATATGTGTACACGTGTTTAATATGTGTGTACTCTTTTATTCATTCGGGATTAAAACTTGACCCGATTTGAATTATTTTAATTCCAGTGTGCTATAAAAATCACATATGTATTTTAATATCGTCTATAAGCCGATATTCACTAATACATATTTTTAACACACAACGCGATTATTTTTAATCTCATTTAATTCCTTGAGCATATATTTAGTAACCCTTAATCGTGATTAATATTTAATTAACTTAAAACTGGATACGGGTTACTACATTCTCCCCAACTTAAGAAATTTTGTCCTCGAAATTTAAGTATTGGTAACAATCAAGGAACTAAACATTCAAATTTATTCATCAACAAGTATTGTACATTCCACACGTATAGTCAAAAGATACTATACATGTCATGCATATCAACAGATTATACAGCAAACAACTCAGGATGTTCCGCTCGCATATGACTCTCGAGCTCCCAAGTCGCTTCTTCTACGCCTCTACGCTGTCATTGGACCATAACCAATGGTATAGTATTGTTTCGGAGTACCTTCTCTTTCCTGTCAAGGATCCGGAGTGTTCTTCCACGTATGACAGATCAGGTTCAAGTTTCACGTCAGTCGGATGTATCACATGTGACTCATCAGCAATATATTGCCAAAACAATGACACATGGAAGACATTATGGATACTAGATAGATATGGCGGTAAAGCCAAACGATAAGCAACATCTTCAATCTTTTCCAGTATCTCAAATGGTACAAAATACCGAGATGATAACTTGTCTTTCAAACCAAACCTCATTACCTTTCTGAAAGGTGATACTCTAAGAAACACATGCTCACCAGGCCCGAACTGCAATGGCCTACGGTGAACATTAGCATAGCTAGCATGTTTGTCTTGGGCAGCTCTGATTCTTCGTTTGATCAGATCTACCTTGTCTGAAACCTGATGTATTAACTCTGGTCCCTCGACCTGCCATTCTCCCACTTTCATCCCAGAATAGTGGAGTACGAAATCGTCATCCATAAAATGCCTCAAAGGGTGACATGTCAATGTTGCAATGATTACTGTTAGTGTAGGCAAATTCTACCAAAAGTAACTGATCCTGCCATGACAAGCCAAAATCCATAACAGATGATCTCAGCATATCCTCGAATGTTCGTATCGTCCGCTCTGACTTTCCATCAGTCTCTGGATGATATGTTGTACTCAAACTCAATGTGGTGTCCAATGCCTATTGAAAAATACCCCAGAACCATGAGGTAAAACGTGGATCCCTGTCACTGACTATGCTCAATTGAATGTCATGTAATCGCACTATATCCTGGATATATAAGTGTGTCATGTGATCAAATGAATACTCTCTATTGTAAGGAATAAAGTGTGAAGATTTCGTCAAATAATCCACAACGACCCAGATAGCATCACACGGGCGCGAGGTCATGGGCAAGTGGGTGACAAAGTCTATAGTCACATGCTCCCACTTCCACTCGGGGATCTCTAAACTATGTAATAAACCATCTGGTCGCTCAGCCTTGACCTGCTGACAGACAAGACATTTAGAAATGAACTAGTACACACTTCGCTTCATTCCCTTCCACCAGAATCTAGATCGCAAGTCCCTATACATATTCATGCTTCCAAGATGAACTGTCAGTCGACTTCTGTGAGCTTGAGAAAGAATATAATTCCTTAGCTCCTCATCATCAAGCACAACCACTTGATTAGATAAGCACAATAAACCATCATATTGGTAATGGAATCCAGAGTTATTAACCCCATTGGCTAGATGTTCCAATCACTGAGTCTTAACATCAGAAATCTGAGCATCTCTGATCCTAGAGTACAATGCTGGCTCAGATAGAACCGTATACAAACGAATTCCATTTCTTCCTTTCGTATGCTTGAGCGTGAAACCAAGAGAACAACATTCCTGAATAATATGAGATAAATCACTAGTCTGAAGTGCAGAAAGTTTTACCTGCCGACTCAGGGCATTAGCAGTAAGATTAGCAGAACCTGGATGATACTTAATCTCGCAGTCATAGACATAGTCCTTCAATAAGTCCATCTAGCATCTTTGTCTCATGTTCAACTCTGCCTGAGTGAACAAATATTTCAGACTCTTGTGATCTGTAAGTATCTCAAACATATCGCCAAACAGATAATTCCTAAAAATATTGAGAGCGAATATAATGGCGGCCAACTTGAGATCATGTACTGGATAATTCACTTCATGTGTCTTCAGCTGTCGAGAGGCATAATCTATCACATGTCCATGTTGTGTCAGTACGCATCCCAACCCCTGACCAGAGGCATTCGTGTACACAACATAACCTCCTGATCCAGATGGTAGAGCTAGCACAGGTGCAAGGTAAGACGTATACGCAGCTCTCGAAATGATTCCTCATACTCTGAGGACCACTTAAAAGAAATATCCTTCCAGGTAAGCTGTGTCAAAGGCCTCGATAACTGTGCAAAATTCTCGATGAACCAACGGTAATAACCAGCTAGACCCAAAAAGCTGATCGAACAGATCATCAATTCATGGTAACTGGTACTTGTTCTTGATGGTGACATGGTTCAGCTGCCTATAATCAATACATAATCGCATCGATCCATTCTTTTTCTTGAAAAACAAGACAGGTGCTCCCCACGGAGAAACACTCGGGCAAATATATCCCTTATCCACCAGATCCTGCAACTTTTGCTTCAATTCCTTTATCTCTGACGGATCCAAACGATAGGATGCTCGAGATATAGGCGTTGTTCTTGTAACTAGATCAATGCCAAACTCCACCTCTCTGACTGGAGGAAATCCAGGAATCTTGTCAAGAAATACATCAGGGAACTCGCCGACCACTGGCAAATCTCCAATACCCTGGCCACTCATGGACATATCAACTGCATAGATGAGGTAGCCCTCACCACCTGACCCTAAGGCACGACAAGCCTTCAGAGCCGACATGAGTGGCATCGGAGGTCGCGCTCCCTCACCATAGAAGTTCCAGCTATCACCCTCATCCGGATGAAACTGTACCAAGCGTTGATAACAATCCACAGTAGTGTGGTACAATGTCAGCATGTCTATCCCCAAGATACAATCAAAATCTGTCATAGCTAGAATTATCAGATTGGCAAACAACACATGGCCCTCAAACTCCAGAAGGCAATCCATAACTAGACGCTTAGTCACTACCTCCTGCTCTAGCGGAGTAGATCAACTAAATCCACGTCTAATGATACATAGGGTAATATATGTCTCTTAACAAAGCGGCTAGAAATAAAAGAATGTGATGGGCCAGTATCAATTAAGACAAGTGCAGGAATACCACATAACAAAAAGGTACCTGCCAACATGCGATCTCTCTCCACCGTAGCCTGCTCCTGAGTAAGAGCAAACACCTGCCATTGAGCTCGTGGACATAAGGTAGAAGAACCTGGTGGTGCTAGAGGTTGACGTGGATGAATAGAATCCTGAGATCCAGCATTCTGGGTTTCCGATCCACTAGCAGCTCCTGTCCGAGTAGGACAATCTCTTCGGAAATGACCCTGCTCACCGAAGATGAAACAAGCACCAGTTGCCCTTTGAAATTCCCCTGTACGATGGTCCTACCATAGTGATCACATCGAACGTCCTTCTTTTTCTTCCAAAATCGGAACATACCTCTAGAACCAGAAGAAGTAGAGATAAAAGTAGAACCTGACTTCTTAAATGATTGAGCCCTGGGCCCAAGTGATCCACTGGGCTGAGAAGACATCAGTGCCTTCTCACGTCTGATATGTTCTCCACTAATCGGCAACGGTGAACCAGAATTTCATAAGATGTTGGATTATCGCAGATCACCACTTGAGCATATATCTCCTGATTAAGTCCTTGTCAAAACAGATCATATTTCGATTCATCACTGGCATTGATGTGTGGAAAATACGGCAACGGATCCAAGAACCGTTGTTGGTACTCTTCTATAGTCATCGACCCTTGCTCCAGTGACAGCAACTCCATAGATGTTGCCTAACGAACAGCTAGAGGAAAATATAATTTCCAAAATTGTTGGAGAAAGTCTTCCCATGTCACTATACCTCTCTCTGTACGTGCCTGGGAAGACTTTCCGTCCCACCATTTCCGTGATCTTCCTTCCAATAATAATTCCAGTACTTCCATCTTCTGCTCCTCCGTACAGGCAAAGTTCGAAAATACTTTCAATCCTAGTCAGCCAATTCTCTGCAACCTCAGGGTTTTCACCTCCCACCAAGGGTTTCGGCCCAACCTGCATAAATTTATTAATAGTATAACGGCGTATACCCTTATGGTGATGGTGATGATGATGAGGATCTCCTCCATGGCCAACACAACCATGACTTTCATCATCTCTTCCAGCCATATCTGAAAAGATTAATGTATATTAAATCCCAAATGCACATTTAACCCAAGACTAACTTCCCAAAGATTTTAAGAATGCTCTGATATCAAAAAGTTTAGTGACCCTTCTTTAAATCACCTACAAATTATTAGTCTTAAGCTTGAAATCAGCTTAATTAAAAATACTTAATTAACAGAGTAAAACTTGCGGAAACATATCCCACAATTTACATAACCGGAAAAATACAACCAGTACTAAAACCCAAATCAGTAGTGATACAACCATATCGAAATATAGGCAATTAAACTAAAATGTATTAATATACAGCTATATCAAATACTGTTGCATGATATATCCTCTAACAGCTCCTGCCCTCTAGGCTTGCCTCAAACTTCTGCTCTGTCCTACCTGGAACCTGCCCCGTCGAATGGGGTGTCCAAGATAATACAAAGGACGTGAGCGATTAACGCCCAGTACGTAAACATGAGTAAGCATATAAATATGATGCATGCACATGTGATGACTGTGAAACGGGTCATCCATCAAATCATGCTCAGAATCGGCGTCATGGTATATAGTATGATGGGCCGTCGCATCAGGAGGCACTCCCATACCAAAATCCCTTGGACATAACCAAATCCCAAAAAAACCATGGAATCCATCTACATTTAACATGGGACTGAGCGACCCCTCTGTAATGGCTATCTCAAGAAAATAGGCTCAACATGTATGTGCACATGACATATGAATATAAAAACAATAAAACATATCTCATGCCATGTAAAATAAAATATATAAACATGCATACTCGCTGGCTATCTCAGTCAATATTTACGTACATTCTACATAATAGTTCGAGTCTACGTCAGGACTTAGATTCCAAGCATACAATCAAATATTTATTGTATCACTAATTATGATCTGCAAGCCTTAACTAAGATAGCAGATACTCCTATTTCTGAATAATATTCTCGGAACATACCTTCGTCCGTAGTTAGTCCGTTGATGTTGAAACCCTAGGTTCGAAATTATATCTCAAAACTTCGAACAAGTTCCAATAACTAAACAAGATCAACCAACGGCGGCCGACAAAGTGGCGGCGAGGCAGCGGCACAGCCAGTCGTCGGAGTTGCGGGTTTTCTGCAATATTTTATATCAAAACAAAGATTAAAACATAAAGAACAAAACCCATCAATAAATTTTAAGTTTTTGGCAACTTACGGCGGCGAAACAAGGCGGCAAAGACGGCGGCCGAAAAAAATGGGTTTCTTCACGTCGCGCTAAAAACGTGCAAAATGGGTGTCACTATATAGCTCTCATCACAAGGAGTTCAACCGTATATTTGGTTTTGCATTTCGATGAACGTTGGCGGAGTTACGGCTGTTTGAAGCGGCAATGAGGAGAGAGAAAAGGGTTAACGGGGAGAGAGAAGAAATCTGAACGACGATGACGTGGAGAGGCGGTGTGATATATGTATATATGTCTATATAATATGTGTACATGTGTTTAATCTCTGTGTACTGTTTTATTTATTTGTGCTTAAAACTTGACCCTATTTGAATTATTTCAATTCCAGTGTGCTATAAAAATCACATATGTATTTTAATATCGTCTATAAGCCGATATTTATTAATACATATTTTTAGCACACAACCTGATTATTTTTAATCTAATTTAATTTCTTGAGCATGTATTTAGTAACCCTTAATCGTAATTAATATTTAATTAACTTAAACTGGGTACGGGTTACTACATCGGATCAAGTGTATTTGGGTCATATGTTATGGGTTTGGTTTCGGGTTATTTTATTTTGGGCCGGATATTTTAATTAGGAGTCCAATTTTTAATTAGGTTTAAATTGTGTAATTGGGTCTAAGTTGTTTTAATTATTTTAAATTGAACTAGGGTAAATTAATTAAGTTTATTGGGCTCAATTAATTCATTTGGGCTCAATTTATTTAATTGGCTTAAGTTAGTTATTTGGCCAAGCTTGTTGGGCCAAGCATGTTGGGCCAAGTCGTTGGGACAAGTTGGTTGGGTCAAGTTTATTGGGTTAAGTATTTTAATTTGGCTAATCTAAGTCTAATTAGATCAATTTAAGTATAATTGGGCTAGTCTAAGTATTTCGGCCAGGATAAGTGTTATGGGCCAGTCTAAGTTAATGGGCTTTAGCGAAGGGGCAGCAACTCGAACTAGCCAATGGCAAGCAAAATAGTCCATAAATATATATTTAATAGATGTATATGTATATTTTGATATAAGTATGATTTTTATGGAAAATGAATTAAATATATATTTACGGGAAGAATTTTAAGGAAAAATGATATTTTTAAGTTCATGATTCATGCATGTATTTTATGATAAGATTATGAGAACGTAAAGAAAATATTTTTGGGAAGTTGATGTGATTTGTCACAAATATGGGACTGGAGGTCGGGATACTAAGCCCGATGACCTTTCCAATTATGTTTATGAGTCTATGGATCCCCAAAGGTTGGATGAAGTGGCATAGGAGGCGTAGGGAAACCCCCCACAGGTCGCCGCCACGTACGTTGGTTTTAGATTGATCAACCGCTTATAGTCGCACTTCACTGATATGACCCACAAAATGATTTTTATGATTATGACATACCAATGCTTATGTTATGTATTTATGTTACGTGTTATGTTTATGATCAAGATTAAGATGATGTTTATGTTTATGATTCAGAATTATGCAAACGTTTTTACGATCATGCATGCATAAGATACTTTATGATATTTTTATATGATATGTGATTGTATGAGATTTTAGTATATGGTATTTGTTATTATTGGGTAGGGCATGCTGAGCCTCTAGGCTCATTAGATTTAAATGGCATGCTTGGGTTTGTAGTTGAACTTTGAATTCCGCACTTCGTTATTGAACTTTCATGCATGGATTTTTAATTGTTCGAGCATTCTAAATTATTGGCATGAAATCAATTTATTATGTATTATATTTCATGAAAATCTATTTTAAGTATAGTTGCATATATGTATGGGCATGTGTAAATTTAAAAAAAAATCCAAGCATCGGGTGTCACATATTTTGGTATCAGATCAAGGTCCTTGGAGGGTTAGCTAGCCTGCTATGTGGAGCTCGAAAGTCGCACTGCCAGTCTGTGAGTTTTAAATACTTTTAAGTATATTTTTTTATGAATGGGACCCATGAGTTAGATTTTCACTGAATTTATGTTATAAGGCTATTTAAATTAAAATACTTAGTTATGCATTGCGGTTGCGTGAGGGGTTTTTGGGAATTGCTGTATGCCTCCGAAATGTGTTTTGCGACAGGTTGACCACGAGGATGCCGGTCAGGGGGGTGTTGGGCAGGGTGGAGCTCATCGGGATCCACCTCCACCTCCAGCTCCACCACTCACAGCTTTCGAGAGAGCCAGCATGGACATGCTAGCTGATATCACGAGGCTACTCGAGCATCAGGCTGGGAAGCCTAGGAGGACACATGAGGAGGACATTGCTGAGAGGTTCCGCAAGCCAGGACCCAAGGAGTTTGCGAGGACCACTGATCCACTTGTTGCTGAGGAGTGGATTCGATTGTTGGAGATGATATTTTGCTACATGGGGATCCAGGATGCTGATCAGGTTTGGTGCGCCATCTAAATGCTGAGGATGATGCAGCTCTTTGGTGGGAGGGTGCCATGATTGGACTTGATGTGGCGAGGTTGACGTGGAGAGACTTCAAGACAGTCTTCTTTGAGAAGTACTTTACGGAGGACGTTCGAGGCCAGTTTTGATCCGTGACTTCATGAATATCCGACAGGGAGACATGACTGTGGCGGAGTACGTGAGGTAGTTCGAGTGTGGGCGACACTTTGTTCCCATGATTGCTGAAGATGAGAAGGAGAGGCTGCGATATTTCACTGATGGCTTGAGGTCTGACATCAAGCATGATGTTTACATGGCGGACGTGACAACACACAAGGCAGCGGTGAATTGAGCTTATCGATCGGAGAAATGGAGGAAGGAGATGCAGGCTGACTACCAGAGGAAGAGGCAGTTTCAGCGGTCATCTAGAGGACAGTCTTCGCAATAGCCAGCGCAGAAGTCTTATCTTGGGTCTTCTAAGGGACCAAATCCTCCGAGACCGCATCAGAAGCAGAGGCCGCAGGGCCATCCTATGCAGCAATAGCAGAGGGCAGTTTCCCCTAGCACTAGAGGGATACCTATCTGCAGGCAGTGTCAGAGGCCTCCTATCAAACAGTGCATGGCTAGTTCAGGCAGGTGCTATCACTGCAAGGAGCCGAGCCACCTTTTGAAGAACTGTCCAAGGAGGAAGCAGACCATGAGATGCCTATTTGTGATGTAGGATGAGGAGGCAGACCCTGATACATCCCTTATCACGGGTAATCTTAATTTACGTTCTTAATTTTCAGCTAATGGAATGCTTAGTTAAGATTTGCATGAGTAATTTCTTGATTGCTTGTACTTGTGTTTTAGAAATGCATGTGTAAGATTAGATGGAAATGCTGGATTTGTGAATTTAGCCTTCTTAGGATCGGACTTTAGATGTTTTTTGGTTCGAATTGGTTGCTCTACAAGTAGGGTCTATATCTGTTTGGGAAATCTTTTGCATGCAGGGAAAATTAGCATTAGAGGTATTGCTACGTTTGTGTTGCTACATTATGGAGCTACGCATTCCTTTATCTCTCAGTCGTTTATTGAGTGGGTAGGCATTATACCCGAGGTGTCTAGTACGGGGTATGATATTACCGTATCATCTGGTGAGGTTCTTTATACCACCAGTGTGCTCAGTAGATTAGAGTTTGCAGCTTCAGGGGAATGTGGTTAGAGCCGATCTGGTTGTTTTGCCGATGTCATAATTCGATCTTATTCTGGGTATGGACTGGTTGACAGTCAATGAAGCTTCGATTGATTTTTGGAAGAGGAGGCTAGTCAAAGGGTAATTAGAAAAATTTTACTTTATTGAAACTAAGTGATTGTTTTGGAGATTTAAGTCAATTTGCTTTGGATTCAATTAATTTTTGTTCAAAGGATTCCGTGTTAGCATAGAACTATTGATGAGATTTTTACCTATGGACATTATGGTTAGGATTATTTTTCTTTTTGAAAAATGCACTTACGCTATATGGGATGTAGTATGATGGTTGTTTGTCCTCTTGGATGCCATGGTTGTATAAGATTTATATGTCGATAAAGATTGTTTCTGGTTTTGTAGCCTTGAACTCTAGGAAGAGTGATTGTGGATTTAGTTTTGACAAGGAACCTATTTGATATGTGATGATTATTTTGAGTGGCGTGGTTAAGTTTCGCTAAGTTAAGTTTAATATAGGAGTTGATGTTTTAATTGTTATGTTTAAATGAAAATTTTGGGAACATAAAGGTTGGCTTGCAGATGTTTGAGGACAGATAAGTGATTGTGCAAACATGGTAAATTAGTGAAGTTGTGGTATCATTCAATTGTTGTGTTTGGGAAACAAACATTAGAATAACATTTGGGTTCTATTTATGAGTTAATATAAGAATATGGTTGGAATTTTCCCTTGTGGTACTACGAATTGCGTAAAAATATCAAATTTGGGTTACAGTGGACTATAGATAAATTGAAAAGTTCGCTTTAAGTTGTGTTTAGAAACGAAAGTTTATAAATGTAGGCTTGATTGAGATGAAGTAGAGACATGGGAAGGATAAGATATTTTATTTTATCAGAGTGCGCAGCAGGAGCATGACATTTGGGTTACTGAAATTTGGGAATTAGGTTATATTTGGAAAGTAAGTTTGATAATTTTTTTATTTTTGGAATTTAAGTTTGATATTTGGATTGTCGAGACTACCTTCAGTGGAGTTCACCTATAACATCAGTTATCAGGCGTTTATAGGTATGGCTCCATACGAGGCTCTTTACGGGAGAAGGTGTAGATATCTCATGCATTGGGACGAGGTTGGCGAGAGGATTATGTTGGGACCCGAGTTAGTTCAGCAGACTGCAAATATTGTGATGCGGATTCGGGATAGGATGAGGACCGCGCGGAGTCTTCAGAAGAGTTATGATGACCGATGACGACGAGACCTCTAGTTTGACGTTGGAGACCATGTCTTTGTGATGATTGCGCCGATGAAAGGCGTGATGCGCTTTGGTAGGAGATTCAAGCTCAGTCCGAGGTTTATTGGTCCATTCGAGATTCTGGAGAGGGTTGGTATGTTGGCCTACCGCATAGCACTACTGCCTAGTCTTGCGGCTGTGCACAACGTGTTCCATGTATCGATGTTGCGGAAGTATATCTCCAATCAATCTCACGTATTGGATTATGAGCCTCTGCAGTTGACGTCAGGGTTGTCGTTCGAGGAGCGACCAGTGCAGATCTTAGCACTAAAGGAGCGGAGGCTTAGTGTTACGCCTTAAATGCATACAAATCTCTTAAACGAGATTAATATTTTTAATGCGATAACTTATCTTGTTTTGATAATTACAAAACTAGGTTATTATTTCTAATCGTTTAAAGTAAGACTTTGTAGATTAGATTATTACAAACATTATTATGGAGAAGAACATTGCAAAATTAACTGAGCTTTTCGAGTCTTCCAATTCCAATCTCCACCAGTCATATTAAATTTTAGGATTCTCAAAAGCTACGGTTCAAATCTCAGCTCAATCCAACAGACGGATGTGGAGTTATGAATTTTTCAAAAGTGTCGCGCAAAACATGAAGAAAAAATACGATGAAGTAACTTTAGAAAAATACAGGAATCGTTTTTGCATCCAAATCCGATCTTAACCGTTCACAATGAAATTCAAGATGTTTTAAAGCTACTGTCCAAATTTCAAGTCGATCCGACAGGTATATTGTGAGTTATGAATTTTTGAAGTTTGTCGCTCAGTCCGCAACGAACCGGAACGTTCGCAACGTTCCTACCATAAAACACGATCCAATTTTTAAGGAAAAAAGTCATCCGACAAAAGCCGCAATGCGCCGAACAGACGCAACGTACCTACGAATGGACGCAACGTTTGTCACCAACGCCGGAAGAATTTAATGTGCGCCGAACGGACGCAACGAAGGCCTGAACGGACGCAACGAACCTGCCCGAATTTTCAGCTATAAATACATGTCATTTGAAACCATTTCAACTCACCAATTCACTCTCATATCTCTTTGCAAGCAAGATCCTCTCCTTCAAAATTTCAAGAAATATTTGTGTGTTATATTCAAAATCGAGGGTTGTTTGTATAAGTTCATTCGTGAGTTGGTTACTCGGTTATTGTAAACACTTGTGTGTGAATCCAAGTGTATTTTGCGAGTGTTGTGGCTATCCTTGGAGCCCTTAAGGCCAAGTGTTGAGTTGTATCGGCGCGGTGATCGTGTTGAGTTGTATGGCTATCCTTGGAGCCATCAAAGCCAAGACGTTGAAGTGCTAGTGGATCCTTGGTTAATCGATCTTAACAAAGAAGGGGAGACGTAGACGATTTATCGTCGAACTTCCATAAACATCTCTTATCCTTTTTACTGCTTTATTTACATTACGCATTTATTTACTGCACTTATATTTGATTGCTTTAATTTTTCCGTTTGCGTACTAGCATAATCGCTTTAAATTGCTAAAGTTGCCAATAGAACCTAAATCCCCCCCATTAGGTTCTAACAAGTGGTATCAGAGCCACCTTTTTACAAAATATTTTCAAAAAGGCTCTATGGCAAATCTAGCTAGCAATTATGCTCAAGGGCAATCAACCAATCGTCCTCCTCTTTTCAATGGCATAAACTATGGATATTGGAAAAATCGAATGTCCCTATATATCCAATCCATAGATTATGACCTTTAGAAAATAACTGTGAAAGGTCCCTACATACCTACGAAAGAGGTTGAGGGAGTCAAAATTCCTAAGGGAATGGACGACTTTTCAAAGGAGGATATGAAATTGATATCTCAAAATGCTAAAGCTATGAATATTCTTCATTGTTCCTTAGATATGAACGAGTACAACCAGATCTCGATGTGCTCATCCGCAAAAGAGATTTGGGACAAATTGGAGATATGCCACGAAGGGACCAATCAAGTCAAGGAGACAAAGATCGATCTACTTCAAATCAAATACGAAACATTTGAGATGGAGGCTAGTGAGGATGTTGATACCATGTTCCGAAGGCTCTCTCAAATCATCAATGAGCTAGCCCAACTTGGAGAACAATATCCAACCAAGCAAGTATGGAGGAGAGCTCTACGCGCCTTACCCAAGGAGTGGGATGCCAAGAGGACTGCCATCATTGAGTCCAACAAAGGCGTCACCGCATCGTATGACCTGATCAACTTCATGGGACCCTTAAAACCCATGAGTTAGAAGTGTCTACAAGGAAAGAGTCAAAGAGGGAGGATGAAAAGACCAAGGCTAAGGGGATTGCTTTATCCACCCAAATCGAAGAAGAAGATGATGATGATGATGATATGGCACTCTTTGCAAGAAAATTCAAAAGATTTATGCGAGGAAACAACTTCAAAAAGAAGACGGACAAGGAAGTAACATGCTACAACTGTCAACAACAAGGCCACTATGCAAATGAGTGTCCTCTCAAGAAGAAGGTTGACAATGGAAAGAAGAAAGCACTCATAGCCACTTGGAAAGACAGCGATGATGACGAGGAGGAAGCCAACATCTGCCTCATGGCTAGGAGTGATGACATCGTCTCCGACGACGATGACGAGATACCTTCCTATGATGAATTACTACATGCATATAAACATATGTTTGATATGGCTAAGTCACTTAGAAAGGAAAATAGAAACCTCAAAAATAAATTAGAAACTAAGGAGCATGAAAACCTAAGATTAAAGGATGACATAGCTCACTTAGAAAAATCATTTGATAAGTTCAATGTTAGTAGTAATAAATTGAATAATTTACTTAGCATGCAGAAATGTAGTTTTGATAAGGGTGGAATAGGATATGGTAAGAAATCTATAGATTTTACTAGCCTCATTGCTAGTTGGCATTATGAGATCATGATCTAAGGGAGTTCATCATAGACCGGTTTAAACTGTCTTGACTTGCGACTGGTCTTCCTGATGAACGCTACTCTGTCCAAGGAAATAGGTTTTTAAAGAGGCCATAGCCCTACCTACTACTGGGAGCACTCTTGAAAAGTGGCGATGATGTTGCTATGAGAGACTGAACTCTTAGAAGTCCATTTTGTATCTCTCTTTTCTAACACTGTGGACGCAAAATAACTAAAGGGTACCAAAATCAACTCTTGCAGGAAAATAGGAAATCTATTCTCCCTAGCATATGGTATCTAGACAGTGGATGTTCTAGGCATATGACGGGGAACAAAGAACTACTCCAATCGGTCAAACCAAAGGAGAAGGGAACTGTCACCTTTGGAGACAACAGCAAAGGAGTTATCGAAGGAATCGGCTCAATAGGTATTTCTAAATCCTGCTTGATTGATTATGTACTCCTAGTGAAAGGACTTAAGCATAATCTACTAAGCATAAGTCAATTATGCGATAGAGGTTATGAAGTCAAATTCACTCCCCAACACTGCACTATATCACTCACATCTGACAAATCCATAAATTTCAAAGGATATAGAAGTGAAAATGTTTACAAGGTTTCTTTAAATAATTTATCTTTGACAAATATTAAAAGCCTTGTATCCTTGAATGTTGATGACAACATTCTTTGGCATAGACGACTAGGTCATGTTGGTCCTAGTACCATAGAAAAACTTTTTAAACTTGATTTAGTTGTTGATATGCAAAAACTCAATTTGAAATTAGATTCTGTTTGTGATGCGTGTCAACTTGGCAAACACACAAGGGAATCTTTTAAAAGCAAAAAATTTGTATCAACTTCTATGCCCCTTGAACTTCTTCACCTAGATCTATGTGGTCCCTCGAGGAACGCTAGCCTAGGAGGGAAGCTTTATGCATTTGTCATTGTGGATGATTTTTCACGTTACACGTGGACATTGTTTTTAGCCCACAAAAATGATGTCTTTGATTATTTTAAAACTTTTGTCAAACGAGTTGAGAATGAGAAAAATCTTTCTATCAAACAGATCCGTAGTGACCACGGAACTGAATTTCAAAATGAGAGTTTTACAAATTTTTGTGAAGAGAAAGGCATCGGTCACAACTTTTCTTGTCCTAGGACTCCTCAACAAAACGGGGTCGTTGAGAGAAAAAATAGGAAACTTGTAGAGATTGCAAGGACCATGATATGTGAGCATTCTCTACCAAAATATTTTTGGGCTGAAGCAATGAACATTGCTTGTTACATTATCAATCGTGTATCAATAAGGCCAATTCTCAAGAAAACTCCATATGAATTATGGAGAGGGAGAAAGCCTAACATTTCATACTTTCGGGTTTTTGGATCAAAATGCTACATTCATAATAATGGTAAGGACAACCTTGGCAAATTTGATGCCAAATCCGACAAATATATTTTTCTTGGGTATTCTACTACGAGTAAGGCTTTTAGAGTATTTAATAAATTCACTTTACTTGTTGAAGAATCAATGCATGTTGTATTTGATGAATCTATGTCTATAGTTTCTCGCACTAACAATGATGATGTAGAATTACTCAAAGAAGATATGGCTTCATCAAGCTCAAATGATATAGATGTTTCTGTTGAGGAAACACCACTTTCGAAGGATTGGACGCTTCACAAAGATCATCTTATGGATCTTATCATTGGAAGTCCTTCGAAGGGAGTAACCACTCGCTCTTCACTTAATAATATCTGCAATTATCTTGCTTTTGTTTCGCATGTTGAACCTAAGTGCATTGATGATGCTTTATTAGATGAATCCTGGATTATTGCTATGCAAGATGAATTAAATGAATTCAAGCGCAATGATGTTTGGTGTCTTGTTCCTAGGCCGCATGATAGATCTATTATTGGTACTAAATAGGTCTTTAGGAATAAACTTGATGAGCATGGTACTATCACTAGAAATAAAGCTAGGCTTGTAGCGAAAGGATATATTCAAGAAGAAGGCATTGATTATGATGAGACTTATGCGCCTGTTGCTAGACTAGAATCTATTCGCATGGTACTTGCTTTTGCTTGCTCTAGAAATTTCAAGTTATTTCAAATGGATGTTATGAGTGCATTCTTGAATGGTGAATTAAAAGAGGAAGTTTACATTGAACAACCTGATGGCTTTGTTGATCCTTCTTTGCCTGATCATGTGTATAGACTAAACAAAGCTTTGTATAGTTTGAAACAAGCTCCTCGAGCTTTGTATGAAAAATTATCTACTTTCCTTCTTTCAAATGGTTTTTCGAGATGAAAGATTGACATTACTTTATTTACCAAAAATGTCAAAGATGACTTATTGATTGTAAAAATTTATGTTGATGACATAATTTTTAGTTCTACTAACGAAACTCTTTGTCAAGATTTCTTCAAGCTTATGCAGGAACACTTTGAGATGAGCATGATGGGGGAACTTAACTATTTCCTCGAATTGCAAATCAAACAGTGCAAGGATGGGTTCTTTGAGAACCAAAGCAAATACATCAAGGAGATTCTAAAGAAGTTTGGGATGGAGAACACAAAATCATCATCTACACCGATGAGCACAGCAATCAAACTCGACAAGGATGAAAATGGTAAATCTGTAGATCAATCTAACTTTCGTAGTATGATTGGCTCCTTACTTTATGCTACTGCTAGTAGACCGGACATTATGTTTAGTGTTTGCTTGTGTGCACGATTTCAATCATGTCCAAAGGAATCACATTTGTTCGCCTTAAAATGCATTTCCAAATATCTTTCAAATACTCCAAATCTCGGCTTGTGGTATTCAAAAAATTCTTTCTTTGATTTAAAAGCGTATTGTGATGCCGACTTTGGTGGATATAAGGTGGACAGGAAAAGCACTAGTGGATCTTGCTTCTTTCTAGGAAATTGTTTAGTTTCTTGGTTTTCAAAGAAACAAAATTGTGTTGCGTTGTCAACGACCGAAGCCGAATATATGGCTGTCGGTAGTTGTTGTGCGCAAATTCTTTGGATGGAGCATCAATTGCTAGACTATGGTGTATTTTTTTCAAAAATTCCTATTTTCTGTGACAACACTAGCGTCATATGTCTTACAAAGAATCCGATTCAACATTCGCGCACCAAACATATTGACATTCGTTATTATTTTATTCGTGACGACATCGAACGAAATGAAGTTGAACTTCAATATATTGACACATCAAATCAAATTTCCAATATTTTTACAAAACCACTAGATGAAAATACTTTTATTCGTTTGCGTGGTGAACTTGGCATGATTGAGTTGTAATCGCTTGTAGACATAAGTTTAAATTTAATGTCATATTAAGGGGGAGCTTAATATTAAAATTTGAGCAAATTAATGTTGAATAATACATATTAATTTTATTTATTCATAATTATAAGCTCACATTTTATGTGTATTATTTGGTTTAAAATATAACTCTAAGAGACAAAATCCAAAAAAAATTTCAAAATTTCCGAACGTTGCATCCGTTCCAAGCAACGTTCCTTCCGTTAGCTCACTCTTCGTTGCCAACGTTCTTAGAACGTTGTTTCCATTCCATTTCTTTTCCCGCCTTAGTTTAAAAATTTAACCGCGAAAATTTACCTCCATTATAATCATCGTTGCGTCCGAATGACCAACGTTTCTTCCGTTGGTGCAATTCCCGCCTCAGTTTCAAAGTTACCGCGAAAATTTTACCGTCAAAACACCAACGGACGCAACGTTGGTTATCGTTGCTTCCGTTAGTCCCCATTCCCGCTCACTTTTAAAATTCCCGGTTTATTTTTCCCGCAATATTTACCAGCCAGAACGAACGAACGCAAACATTCGCCAACGTTGCTTCCGTTCCGTTCACTGCCTATATATATAGTGGCCGAACCCATTCAGAATTTTCACACCAAAATCCTTCCTCTTTCTTCCTTTTGATCGAAACATTTCTTCCAAAATGGCTTCTAGACGCCAAGTTGATCCCGCCAATCCGAGGCGACGCACTCGTGCTCGTACTCAACCTTTTGTCCACAACCTTAACCAACCCGCTATCTCACGACCTATTCCTGCCGACTATATTGATAGGCAGATTCTTTCGGGTCGTATTCTTGATCGCTCTTACTTGGCAAACTCTCATCTTCGTTTGTTGGATCTTATTGATTTCAACAATGGGGTGCATTTTTCCAACCCTCTGATCCAGATTTCATCTATTCCTCCCTTATCCATGAGTTTTATGCCAATTTTGAACTCGAATTGTACAGCGATGACATATATGCTGTTACAATTGTTCAAAATTGGTACATTCGTTTCTCTTCAGGTGATCTCACTGCTTGGTTCTCTCTTCCTAGAAATGGACCCAGCGAATTCTTTGCATTTAAATGGTCTGAGGATAGTCCCGAGTTTAACCGTTTCGAGGCCCTTTCTGCCATTCTCGGTCGACCACCTCACGCTGGTGATGATCGACCATCTCTTAAGATGCTTTGTCCTGATTTCCAAATTATCCAAAAGCTGATCACTTTTTTCATCATTCCGAGCGCTGGAGACCACTCCAACTGCAAATATCTGGACCTTTATGTCATTTTTCACATTATTACTATGCAACCTTTTAACCTGCCTAGGTTTATCATTCAGGTCATGCATCATACTGCCAAAAATTAAAAAAAAAAGTCATTCTTCCTTTTGCTCGGTTTATTAACCGAATTTTGACTCACTTTGACATTATCTTCGATGATCTGGAGAAGATACATATCACTGAGACCTATACTCTTGATCATACCTCCATCACTAAAATGGAGTTGTCATGGAATCTTGTATTATCTCAATGGGTGCATGATCCAGCTCATATTTTCACCCGCTATCATCCTGTAACCCACTTTCACATTCTTTTTTCTCTTATTCCTCCTTCCATTCAAGAGCAAGGATTTCCTGTTGGTTTCACTGACACCGATATTCCTTCCTCTTCTACGATTCCTCCATCTTCTTCTGCGTTTTATTTTGGCGATCTACCTTTTTCCCCTCCTTTGATGCCTCAGCCTCCACCTACTCCGGCTCCATCTTCCGATCGAATCCTTGAGTATCTTCAGCGGCTTGAGATCAACATGGATCGCAACTACTCCGCTATTCAGTCTATCCAGACATTGATCACGGACTTGACCATAGAGATGCGAGGATCCTTTGAATATGTCCATGACCGACTCAATTTGATGGAAGCAAAACTTCTTGAACATTCGGATGATGACTCTTAGTTTTATATTTTGTTGTATTTTGTAAATTTCTTTATCAATGAAATATGCTTTTATTTATTGTGTTATTTATTTATCATATTTGTTGCCTTTTTAAGTATCACAAAAAGGGGGAGAATCAATTTGATTAAATATTCAAATTGGTTAAATAAAAATTGATTATGTGATAAACAATTTGTTTAAAATATTGTTACATTAAGGGGGAGCTTTTATATGTATTTCAATTGCACTTTATATCTCCTGTTTAACCAAGTTTTGTGATTATCAAAAAGGGGGAGATTGTTACGCCTTAAACACATACAAATATCTTTAACGAGATTAATGTTTTTAATGCGATAACTTATCTTGTTTTGATAATTAAAAAACTAGGTTATTATTTCTAATCGTTTAAAGTAAGACTTTGCAGATTAGATTATTACAAACATTATTATGGAGAAGAACATTGCGAAATTAAGCCCTCTTTTTTGATCCATCAAATTCTGATCTCCACCAGTCATATTAAATTTTAGGATTCTTAAAAGCTACGGTTCAAATCTCAGCTCAATCCAACGGACGGATGTGGAGTTATGAATTTTTCAAAAGTGCCGCGCAGAACATGAAGAAAACATACGATGAAGTAATTTTAGAAAAATACTGGAATCATTTAAAGCATCCAAATCCGATCTTTACCGTTCACAATGAAATTCGGGATGTTTTAAAGCTACTGTCCAAATTTCAAGTAGATCCGACGGGTAGATTGTGAGTTATGAATTTTTAAAGTTTGTCGCTCAGTCCGCAACGAACCGAAACGTTCGCAACGTTCCTACCATAAAACACGATCCAATTTTTAAGAAAAAAAGTCATCCGACAAAAGCCGCAATGCGCCGAACGGACGCAACGAACCTACGAACGGACGCAACGTTTGTAACCAACGCCGGAAGAATTTAATGTGCGTCGAACAGACGCAACGAAGGCCCGAACGGACGCAACGAACCTGCCCGAATTTTCAGCTATAAATACATGCCATTTGAAGCCATTTCAACTCACAAGTCACTCTCATCTCTCTTTGCAAGAAAGATCCTCTCCTTCAAAAGTTCAAGAAATATTTGTGTGTTATATTCAAAATCAAGGGTTGTTTGTATAAGTTCATTCGTGAGTTGGTTGCTCGGTTATTGTAAACACTTGTGTGTGAAGTCAAGTGTATTTTGCGAGTGTTGTGGCTATTCTTGGAGCCCTTAAGGCCAAGTGTTGAGTTGTATCGGCGCGGTGACCGTGTTGAGTTATACGGCTATCCTTGGAGCCATCAAGGCCAAGACGTTAAAGTGCTAGTGGATCCTTGGTTAATCGATCTTAACCAAGAAGGGAAGACATAGACGATTTATTCTCGAACTTCCATAAACATCTCTTATCCTTTTTACTGTTTTATTTACATTACGCATTTATTTACTGCACTTATATTTGATTGATTTAAGTCTTTCGCTTGCTTACTAGCATAATCGCTTTAAATTGTTAAAGTTGCCAATAGAACCTAAATTCCCCCCCCCCCCCCCCCCCCATTAGGTTCTAACACTTAGGACGCGAGTTATTCCTATGGTCAAGGTCCGGTGACTGAATCATTCAGAGGAGGGGGTACCTAGGAGGCCGAGGCCGACATGCGGATGCGTTATCCAAAGCTATTCGATACGTACTTCAATTTCGAGGACGAAATTCCTTTTAAGGGGTGAGAGTTGTAACGCCTAGAATTTCTTTTACGTTAAACCGTATGCATAATTAGAAGAATTTAATTATTTTAAAAATAAATTAAGGGGTTAAATGACTTTTATGTGCCATGTTTATGTGTTTTAAATTTATTTATGATATTTAACCCGATTATTTTGAGAGTTATGAATTTTTAAGAAAAAGTCGATTTACGAGCGCGTAGTCAGGACCGTGCACGAACGGACTAAAAGTTTAATTGAAATTTATGTCTAAGTTTTTAAGAGCCCAAAATAATTATTTAAAAATTTAATTGATAGAAAAGTTTGGGTTATATATATATATATATATATATATATATATATATATATATATATATATATATATATCTAGCCCTAATTTCTTCATGCCCTCCATTTCATCTACACGCTTTCTTGGAGCTCAAGAAGCTTGAGTAGTTGTCGATCACTTGCACACACCTCACAATATTTTTTTAAGAAACACTCAAGATTTTGGGCATTTTCGGACATCCCGTCACGAGTTTCGTATCGTTTCTCTTGTATTGATCAAGGCATGTTCTTTTTCTTCTTTTCTCACCCATTTAAGATCGGTATACAATTTGTTTTATTGTTAAAATCGTTATTTTTGCATTTGTATGTGGATTGGGAGCTCAAGATTTGAGATATCATGCATCTTTTCACGTTTATGCATTGTATGGCTTGATGTTGGACCATTTCCAGCTCACGGCTGGTGCAATTTAGCTGCTGCCCTGGCTCGGTGTTTAGATGAGGTTCTTAGAAGCTGGGTTCGGTGTTGGTTAGGGCCTGGAGATGGCTGAGTTTGGGTGGTCGTTGAGTTGTGGCTATGTGATGTTTGAAGGTGCGCAGGGTGCTTGGCCTGGAGTTATAGCCCTCGACCGAGCCATGTAAAACATGGCTTGAGCCAGGGTTGGTGCAGGATGGTCCGGCAGGACCTTGGGGTGGTCCTTTCGGCGGGGCTTCGGCCATGGGTGGCCGGAGCATAAAGGCCGAACATGTTGTTTGTAGCTGCTCAATGTGGTGAGCGAGTGAGGAATGGGGTATTTGTGGCTCACGGTCGAGCCATGCAAGCCATGACCGGACCAAGGTGGTCCGACGGGACCTTGGGGTGGTACTGCCAGTGGGGCTCCGGCCAGGGGTGGCCGGAGCAGGGTGGCCATGGGGTTGGAATGATGAGCCGCGTGAGTCCAAGTGAGGGAGTTGGGTTGCTTGGCTTGGGTAATTTCGTGCAGCCCGGGCAGGGATCGGGCAGGTGGGTTGTCCGGATCGGATCAAGTGTATTTGGGTCATATGTTATGGGTTTGGGTCCGGGTTATTTTATTTCGGGTCGGGTAATTTAATTAGGATTTCAAGTGTTAATTGGGCTTAAATTGTGTAATTGGATCTAAGTTGCTTACATTATTTTAAATTGGGCTTGGGTGAATTAATTAAGTTTATTGGGCTCAATTTATTAATTTGGGCTCAATTTATTTAATTGAACTTAAGTTATTTATTGGGCCAAGCTTGTTGGGTCAAGTCTATTGGACCAAGTTTTTGGGTCAAGTTTATTGGGTTAAGTATTTTAATTAGGTCAATATAAGTCTAATTGGGTCAATTTAAGTATAATTGGACTAGTCTAAGTATTTGGGCAAGGATAAATGTTAATGGGCCAGTCTAAGTTAATAGGCTTTAGCGAAGGGGCAGCAACTCTAACTAGTCAGTGGCAAGCAAAATAATCGGTAAATATATATTTAATAGATGTTTATGTATATTTTGATATAAGTATGATTTTTAGGAAAAATGAATTAAATATATATTTACGGGCAGAATTATAAGAAAAAATGATATTTTTAAGTTCATGATTCATGGATGTATTTTATGATAAGATTATGAGCATGTAAAGAAAATATTTTTGGGAAGTTGATGTGATTTGTGGCAAATACGGGACTGGAGATCGGGATACCGGGTCCGATGACCTTTACACTTATGTTTATGATTCTATGGATCCCTAAAGGTTGGGTGAAGTGGCATAGGAGGCATGGAAAAACCCCCACAGGTCGCCGCCACGTACGTTGGTTTTAGATTGATCAACCGCTTATGGTCACACTTCACTGATATGACCCACGGAAAAATGATTTTTATGATTATGACATGTCAATGCTTATGTTATGTATTTATGTTACGTATTATGTTTATGATCAAGATTATGTGACTTTTATGTTTATGATTCAGAATTATGAAAATGTTTTTACGATCATGCATGCATAAGATACTTTATGATATTTTTATATGATATGTGCTTGTATGCGATTTTAGTATATGGTATTTGTTATTACTGGGTAGAGCATGATGAGTCTCTAGGCTCATTAGATTTAAATGACATGCTTGGGTTTGTAGTTGAACTTTGAATTCCGCACTTCGTTATTGAACTTTCATGCATGGATTTTTAATTGTTCGAGCATTCTAAATTATTGGCATGCAATCAATTTATTATGTATTATATTTCGTGAAAATCTATTTTAAGTACAGTTGCATATATATATGGGCATATATGTAAATTAAAAAAAATTCAAGCATCGGGCGTCACAGTTCCTCTCAATAAATATCTGTTGTCTTGAGTTGTAAGTCTTGGAGAAAATTTCCGATAGAAAGTAAAAATCTATGCACTGCTACTGTTACGGCGTCTACAGTGTACAGATGATTATCTTCCCGAAATAGCTAACAAACAAATCTGTAGTCTTTTGATTGTGTTTGAGAATATTTAAGGATCAAGACTGACATTCATGAATATTCTGATAAGTGTTCGTTGTCCTTAACTTCAGTTGAGATCGCTTCGGTTGAGCAGCCTTGACTTGTTGAGAATTTCTTTAGTCATGATTCAGTCACGGTGCTCTGATAAGTCGTAGCTAGTCTTCATTCGTCAAAATCTCTGCTGAACTTAGACTTGGATTCTCCGATATATTCAGTTGACTAGTCCAATTGAATAAATCCAGTTGCGGTTTAGATTGTTCAATTGAATTACTTAACTTAGTTTTTTTTTTTTTTTTGTATTTAATTATTTTGTTTAACACTAAAACTTGATAATTAGTTTCCCAACAAAAAAAACAACTTGGATCTCCCCTCTAAACACTATGGCCATATTAACAAATGGATTTCATTTTTTGGAGTCTTTATTAAGTTTCGAATTTAAATTATTTTTTCAAGTGAAACAATATGTTTTCTCAAATCCGTGATTAAAATTTAAACCGTTATTTCATATTAAAAATTTTAAATTTATTAATAAAATCAAGTATTCAATGCAAACTTAACTAAATCAATTTGCTAACGAAAATAACTAGCCAAAATTTTGTGGGATTTTCCTCTCTACTACCAAACCTCTACGTTTCAGTTGGCTTCATATTTTCTCTCATTTGATTTCTTAAGTACATCTCAGAAGATATCAGATATTTTATATCCGGTATTGTCTGGTCAACTTAGTTTATATTTAATTTCCTTCATATGAATATTATAGATTTAAAAATCAGATGGACAAGCTCAGAGCTCCTTCTTACGCGATAGAGGCCGATTATGCTTAAATCAACCAAATCAAACTCAAATTTTAACCTAAGATAGACATCAAACCTGCTGGATAAAATTCAATTTGTATTCAACTATCATTATATAGTTTTTCCTATAAAACTTCACCAATCTACTACAAACAAACCCAAGCATGTCCAATAATTAAATATTTCAATCAGATACACTAAAACCCAAATAAAAAGTCAGCCCACTATGAAAGTTATGAAAGCCCAATGAGAAAATAAAATCTAGGCCCAATATTATGTTAAAGTCCAGATAATCTTCTCCAGTCAACCACTCCACAACCCTCTCCATAGCCCATAAGCAATCAGTACTCCTCCACCGGCTAGAGAGTTCAGGCTCGAAGCTCACCCGTCCGCCGCCATCTCCGCCGGCAAGCGCCCCCCTAGTAAGAATTTCTTCACCTTCTAGGGTCATGTCATGGCTTTCGTATCCTTCTTGTTCGGTAATGCATTTTCAATTCTGCAATTTATTTCATTATGGAGTTTTGATTCCTTAAATATGTTTCTGTTGGTAGCGCATACTTAATTGTAAATTCTTCATGTCGCCAAACATTTCATTTTCTGTTTTAAACTTTCGAGTTTCGAGGATGAAATATGGAACTTGTGTTGACCTGTTTATGTTTCTTGAAATTACTAATTTGCTAGATAAAATATTGTGTCGGGATTTCTTTCGTACATATATGCCCAAGGTGTTTAGCCAAACTAATTTTTTTCTACTTTTTAAAATTTAAAGAGATGTATATTTAAGAACTCTGTGCATTATCTAATGTTGATTTGAAGCTCAAATCATAATCTACGGCAGAACAAGGATGCAACCTCTTTGCATTTGGATATGGCATTCGGAAAACTTATCCGAAATCCGAAGTTATGCATACTTGCTCAATCTTTTGTATGTTTTTGTGATTACCAGGAAAGCTTCTGGAGTTGTTTAGTTTACATGTTTTGACTCAACGGCAAATAATTCTGAAAATGGCTGCATCTAATTCTTCTAGACTGTTTAAAGGTATGTGCTTTTATGATTTTGCAGTAATTACTGTTCTTGTGATAGTGCTGTGTTTTTTAATTAGTTATCTTTCATAACTGATTTATATATATACGTTGATCCAAAGATGACATAATTTATGAAGGCACTCAGGCCAATAGATTGGTCCAAGTTTTTATTTGAAGTCTGTTAGATTTGAGAAAATTTAATATTGAGCAGTGTGCAATCCAAGCTGCTGTTATATGGTGTAAGAAATGAATTTAACTGATTCTCATTTTGTAAATTGTAGTTGATTAAAATTGTATTTCAATGTGAAAAATCCAATCTTGTCTTTCTGGATTATCAGTTTTGGACTCCATTTGATGTTATATTTTGTTTGCAGGAGAGAGAAAAACTAGTTTTATCTTGATTGTTATCTGCAAGTAATAGAACACCATAGTGCAAGACAACATTTTACTAGAAGCTGCAATTTCATCGGGTGGAGCTGACGTATAAGTACAAACTACAAACTGCAAAAAATATTACTGAACCGGAAATTTAACAGAATTCAGTATTGCTCCTTGAGTTATAAGCTTAAGGTTGACACAACTAAAGGTGTCCAATGTTTACCCTTCCTAGTGTTTTGCACAAAAATATGCAAGTGGTTCAAAGTGAGATCATTTGGATTTTATATTATAGTGCAGATAGGCAACAGATTCTGCAATTTTCTGTTTCTGTATTCTCTAACCTTATCCGATATATGCACAATATCCAGCCTTATCGATAAGCTGTGTATTCAAACCATACCATATTTATTCGGGATTAAATAGGCATGTTTATCCCAGTCCTAAGCACACCCCTACCCCTCCTGTAAGCACCACACTTTCATCTCCCCCCTGCGTATATGGCTAAATCTAATGCTTTTACTCCTTGATATGGGAAAACCACAGCTGGTCGATCAATACTAGGTGGCCTCAGCAACAATTCTGTTGGGGCAAGCAGGCCATCGTATGATATGACATGCATGGATTTTGTATCTCAGGTTGGTATTGCATCAAATAGAACTTTACAACCATATGATGTTTAGTCACAATGGTTTAGTGTGTCCCCTTTTGATTGAATGTTTGCTTGCTGCGATTCCAAATATTTATGTTTTCGCTCTACATGTGGTATTGCTTTTGTTCAGAAGATCAGTTACTAAGTAGAATGACATTTGTGAACTTTTTACAAAAGTGTCACCATTTAGCTTTGACTTTTGCCTCATTCAAGTGTCATGATTTCAGGTTAAACAAGTAGGAATCCGATGTGTTCGTCAACTTATAGCTACTGCTAATGTTTTTTTCTATACCATAAGCTTCTAGATGTCGTGGTTATTTTAATATGGCATCAAAACTTGGCAAAATGGAATGACTGATAAAAGAAAGCTGGAAAAAAGTAGACTACCATGTCTCCCTAAACCCTAAGCTGTAAAAACATCAGCTGCATATGACAGGAGCAACAGCACATACACAGACTGTTTAACATATTTAAGGGTCATAGCTTATAAATTATGTGGCCTTAGGATACCGTGGAGCCGGTACAGACACACCATATAATGGTTGCCGTTTTAGACAATTTACTGTTTTTATTGAGTCTACACTCTACAAGGATCCTCTTTTTCCATGTGGATGATAAGGGAATGCCTGAGCCTGTTGAAAATGAATCATGCAAGTCAAAGAAGTTCGTAGTTTAAGACCCGTTAATATCAGTTCACAGAGGTAGTTTCTGGTGTGAATGGAAGTGGAAGTTGGTGACTTGAGTGGACTTAATGCTCTCTCTGTTGAATCCTTAATATTGGGAGCACCCGAAATTTTGTTGTATGATGGCAATAACATATATATTGTGGTGAATTAATTTAGCTCCCACATTTCAGAGAGAGAGCGATTCATAAAACCTGAGAAATAACCTTATTTATTTTAAAATTTTCAGAAATTGGGAAACTAACATGAATTTACTACTTCACAAATTTGCTCATAAGAAAACTTCATTTGGAAAATTTGCTAATGAACTTTATTTGGATATGTGTTTCATCAGCAACAACGAGCATTCATACAGATGAGGACCAATCTCAAAGTAGTGGACAATTCAGGTGCAAAAAGGGTGATGTGCATTCAGGCGCTGAAGGGAAGGAAAGGGGCAAGACTGGGAGACACCATAATTGCATCGGTTAAGGAAGCAAATATGGGTGGGAAAGTGAAAAAGGGTGAAGTTCACTATGCGGTTGTTGTACGTGCTGCAATGCAACGAGCTCGATGTGATGGGAGTGAGGTCCAATTCGATGACAATGCTGTGGTACTTATCAACAAGCAAGGTGAGCCAATAGGAACAAGAGTGTTTGGCCCCGTGCCTCATGAATTGAGGAGAAAGAAGCATATCAAGATTCTCAGTCTTGCTGAGCATATGGCATAAGTACTTGAAATGATTTTCTTCATGATTTTCGCGAAGATACAAGGCACCATCATGTTCACGCACTCAGATTCTCAGAATTTTGGACTTGTTACATAATTGTGCTATTTCAGAAAATAAATTGTTTTCTTAGAATTTTTCAAGACTTTCTACTCTGTTGTTTCTTATTGGCAAGGGAGATATTGGCAAGTTTTTTCCCTTTTAGCGACTTGATCAAGGTTAAAAGAAATTAAAGTTTAATGACATGAAATAAGTCATTTTGTTAACTTTCCCGCTTTAATTTGTCGAGAGTTTTTATAGTCATCCATTCAAAGAGATCTAAAAAAGTGTAACCATTAAACCAACATATCGAGCATCATACAGTCAAACTAAGATAACTCGTTGAAACAAATAAGCTGATCGAGATACTAGAATTCAACAAACTACCAATCGAGATACTAGAATTCAACAAACTACCAATCGAGATACTAGAATTCAACAAACTACCAATTTTGGACACCTCCGATTGTACCAAGTCATATCATTTTGCTAGAGATCAACTTTTGAGGAAGAGACGAGTACAGAACATATTCGAGCGACACAATCCATGCTGCAGCTAGAAACTGTCACCCCAATATTCATCTGAATTTTCTTGCTTTTTTGTTCTGGACAGCACTCTGTGGGGTTCGATTACCAAATTTGCGCTTAGTTCCCACCGGCAGTTTTGAACCACTAGCACTGCCTTTGGATTCCATCTTCCCAGCAGCCTTCAGAGCTTCCTTTTTCCTAGCAGCCACTGCTGGCCGTTTTCTCTTTGCCAACATCTGCTCCTTAGCAGGTTCAGATTTTGATTTTACCAGGGCACCAGTTCTTGCACGAGGAGCAGCCTTCTTCTGTGTGCCAGATTTGCTCGCTCGTACGCCTTGGTACGATAAGATCTCTTTGGATTTAACCTTAATATCACAACTTTCTGGAGTTCTGGAATTAACAGCAAATTTCTTAGCAGGATAACTTTCTGTCTCTGATATTGAAGGGTTCTTCCTCTTGGAGGGAGTGTCGCTTGATCTGGAGAGCCTGAGCCTACGATCCCGAAGCTTCAAGTTACGCAACGTAAGAATCGAGTTGGCAGCATCCTATATCGTCACCATTAATGAATTTAAGATAATTGTTTGGCAAGTCTATGATTGTAATTCAACAAGAGACATGTAAAAGCAAAAAAAAAAACAAAAAAAACAAAAAAAAAATGGTGCAAGCAATGAAAGCCTTGGAAAAAAAGATAAAACACACGAAACCAGGCTAAGATCGCCCTGGATTATCATTCCAAGAGCTCATTATTCAATGAGTGCCAGACAGCAGAAGTCAAAACGAATTGTGTTCGGGATGAAAATTAAAGTCATAAAATCAATAATATAAATCCTAAATAAATTTCTAGGTTCAGCCATGGAAAAAAAAATTGTTATAGCACTCAGAATCTAATCAATCCTTTGAATGATATGATAGATAACACAAAGTAGCATGTCAAAAAATAAAATAAAATGGAGCCAATTACCATTCCAAAGATTTTAAATAATTCATAGACGGTAATTTCGAAGATTGGATATGGAAAAGGAAACACCACATCATATTTGAGATAGAACATCCACATAGAAAATAATCAATGGACTTGAAGAGAAACTAAAAAAGAACCATCATTTGTACTCTAAACATGCAAATTGCCCGCATGTAATTTATACATTACAGATTTAAATATACCACAACCCATACCTTAGTTTTAAATAAGACATAAGCAATGCCTTTCCCCAAACTCGTACCAGGATCTCTGATGACCCGAACAGCTTCAATGCTGTTTTCTAGGTTTTTTATCCCAGAAAATAACTGATAAATCTCTTCATCCTGGATGTAAAAGGGTAGGTAAACACAGTTATAGTCGCATATAAGGGAAGAGTAGCAATATATTTTCAAAGGCACGTCTTACCTTCACGTCAAACGGAAGATTACCCACAAAAACAGTCCTTTTGTTGTCGTATAAGTGAGGATCATCTCCTTTCAATTTCTTACGTGGTGGGCATGCGCGGTCGACACGGATATGATTTCCACCAATCTGCATCCATGGTAGTTGCAAATCATATCTTCTTATTGTCATGTGCAACTCAATTTACATATAAACTTACACGTAAATATACACACATGCTTACGCGCGTGTGTGTGTGTGTGTGAGTACAATAACAATTATTCAATAACAGTAAACATACCACAGTCATATTGAGGATCAATGATGCTTGAGCAGAGTCCTCCGTTGTGAAAACAATGTAAGCATGAACGCTGTAAAAGTGGCAGATTATTTCACCAATGGGCATTGGTTAGACAACGACAAGATGAGAAACACTAGTGGCATATACATACAACCGAGTGTAGTTGATCTAGAAAGCGAAATGTAAACTTTTCAAATAACTTCGAATACGCCCAAAACAGGGAGTAAAGAAAAAAACACACATAATAAAATGAAAAAGGAAAAGGTATCCACCACCAAAACTTCAGCTCGCTGGATGGACCTATTGAGTGAGGATATCAACAGTATATATTAATAAGCATTTGGCATAACACAATGATATTCTATCTACAATCGCAGTGCGAGAAAAAAATGCGTTTATTTGGTTACGCTTTTGAATGCCAAAATAAATTTACAGAAGAAAGTTCCTTCAGTAAACAAAATCGACCAAAAAGATCAAAACTTTGACCAACAAAAATAGCTATAGCATTTAGCATCTAACCTGTCCCCATTTTCATTAAACCGCTTTTGAATCACAGCACCCTTTCTCGGAATTTTTCCCTGTAAAGAAATCAGCACCATTCCCATTTGTTCAGAAGATTGATCAAAGCATTCATACATAGCAATAAAACACCACAAATCGTACTAAGAACCAGAAAAGGCGAGAGCATACTCACATCCACTATCGGGACAGATCGAATCCTCACAGATTCGACCTCACCAAACTTTCCAAACTCCTTCACCAATTCTTTTTTCTTGATTTTCAGTGGCAAATTCCCAGCAAATACAGTCCTTAGAAGCTTACTTTCATCATCGAAACCTTCCTTGGATACCATAGTATCCTCCGGATTATCCATTTTCTTCCTTTTCCCTCCCACCACATCACTTCCACCCACATTTTCATTCACATGCGTCACACCATATCTCTTAGCTTCGTACTCCGCCTCCACCTCATCCCTTTTCCTCTTCTTCTTCTTGTTTCTATTCTCGACAACAAAATCACCAGTTCTGCCATCTCCCGGCAGAAGCGCGTTACTACCATGAATAGTTTCCAATCTAATCAATTCCGCCGTCTTTGGTTTTGTCTTATCCTCTCCCTTGATTGATTCGGCATCAAGATTGGAACTTTCTTTCCCCAATTTATCTTGCTTTCTCTTCTTCTTCTCCAGAGTAGCCTCATTTTCGACATCTTTTGCTCTCAAATCAGATTCTTGCTCTTGGAGTTTTCTCCTAAACGGATTATCGTCGGAGAAGAGAGAATTAGAAGACGAGTGTTGCTCGAGGATTCCGCCAAACAACGTTTGGAAACATGAAGCCGTATTCCCGGAAGCTTCGAATGGATTTTTGGCTTTGTTCGCCATTCAAAGATGAAAGGGAATATGTTCCAAACTAAGAATCTGGAGCAATGTTAGGGCTACGAATTATAAACGGGAAATTTAGATAAAAGGGAGTGCATTCTATCGTATTTAAATAGAAGGATTCATTGTTTAAATTACTAATATATCTTTCTATTTAACTTTTTTAAAAAACTTAAATTTATTTGTTTTTCCAAATATTTCATTATTCAACGTTTTCAGTTTCCACCCATCTTCTTTCTCTCATTTCCATTCTCCCTCCTCCTTTTCGCAGGTCACTTTTTTTCTCTCTAAATCCATTCTCATCCAACACATATCAAATTCCATGAATCAAATGGCTAACAAGGATCTGATAATATTTAAAAAATTTATATTTACTACAATTAAAAACTTGGGTCTTAGGTGTCTTGGGTTGACCCAAGGCTTGGGTCACCCTGGTCGACCCAAGGAACCCAAAGTTTGGGTAGCTTGGGTTGACCCAAGCCCTAGGTCAACCCAAACTCTGGGTTTATCCAAGGGCTTGGGTCGACCCAAGGAACCCAAGATTTGGGTAGCTTGGGTCGACCCAAGCCCTGGGTTGACCCAAGCTCTGCCCAGGGCTTGGGTCGACCCAAAGCTTGGGTCAACCCAGAGCTTGGGTCGAGCCAAGCTCTTCGGTTTTGGGTCGACCCAAGGTTAAACCCAAAGCTTGGGTTAACCCAAGCCTTCCTTGGGTAAACCCAAGCCTTGGGTTGACCCACGCTTGGGTTTCACTTGAGCTTGGCTAGATACATAGATTTGTTTGATCCATGATTCAGTGTTTGTTTTTTATTGTTCTAATGTATTTGTTTTATTTTTATTTTTTCATAGGTATATTTGCCAACAAAACTGGGCAGAAATGCAATTTTTCATGTGAAATTGACAATTGAGTCGAGATATAAAGAGACTGCCCAAAAGATTCATAACTATCTGAACAACGAGGAAATAGCAACGTTTTTTGATCAGTCACCATTTGGTAACCTCGTTAGGTATCACCGAGATTTTAATGTTTCAAGTCAAATTATGTGGTATCTAATGAGTAGCCAGATAGTTGATAACTGTAGTGATGATTTTTGGATGGTCGTGCGTAAAAGGCCAGTTAGATTTTCTATGTTAGAGTATTGTTTAATAACAGGTTTCAGCTGCAGTATAGAGCCGACAGATCTACCAGATGTAGAAAGTATCTTTGTCTCAAGATACTTTGTTGGTAAGTCTCAAATTTTTCTTAGTGATTTGGAGACAAAAATTACTGCCGTAGGACAAAATGAGACTGTGGGGATAGATGTGGAGAAGTTGAAGATGGCTAATCTTTACTTTTATTCTGCTGTATTCTGTGGGGGGAGTAGGAAAAAGAACATGAAGGTCGACCGTACATGTCTAAGGCTTATAGATGATTTGGATAGGTTTAATAAGTATCCCTGGGGTAGAATAGCCTATCATGATGCCGTCAAATCTTTGAAGAAGGACCTTTTAAAGAAATATACTTCCCAGGGACATGGTTGTAAAGAAGTTCATGGTAATTTTCTTCTATGTGGTTTTGTGCTGCCTCTGCAGGTATATCATTTTTTGAATGTTAAAAGTGACTTTGTTATTTTTATTTATAATAATAATATTGTTTGAAATAATTTTCGCAGATCTTGGCTTATGAATATTATCCTAGTGTGGCACAAAAGTTTGCCAAGAGAAAAGATATGGTAGACGGTTTGATTTTGCCCAGGATGTTTCAGTGGGTGACGAACATGTGGCCTGCAAATCGTGCCCCGTCTGATGTTGATGTTAGTGCAGCATTTGGTGCCTGTGATATAAACGTAAGTAATATTAATTAATTTGATATCGTAGCTGTGGACATAATTTTTTTTATTTATCTGATACGATTTTAAATAAATATAGGATTGTGTTGGATATTTGACTCCTACTTATGAGGAGCTCATGTCATCGTATTATACCACCGGTGTTTTTGTTGATTCTGCACCAGATGTCGTCACCACTCGGGTACTAGAGTTGTGGAGTCAGGGTAAGGCTGTTATATGCAGCCAGCACCCTCTCGAGCATGATGTCACTAGATCCAGCTCTAGCAACCCTTCTATTGAAGCCACTAGATCCAGCTCCAGCACCCCTTCTGCTGATGCCATTAGATCCAGCTCTAGCACTCTTCGTCCCATTCGTACGGGGCCTAGAGTCTACGTTGGAGCCAATCCTACTCGCCGCACATCATCCCTTGAGCATCGTTTTGGGAGGCGTTTGAGTGAATTGGATGATACCGTTAACTCATTGTGTCTTGAGATGAGAGCACAATTTATCGACACCAGAGCATGTATAAGGCAAATGAAAGCTGGTTTTGATGAGTTGAGATCGAGTTTGACTGAACAGATTAGAGCAGGTTTGGCTGAGATCAGGTCTCAGACGGCGGTACATGTTCAGAGAGATTATAGCATGGTCTATAGCAGAAGGCAAAAGAGAAAATCATCTGTACTTGAGGCAGACGTTGGTGAGTAATTTTTAATTAAGTTCATGTTGGAGAACGGGCGATCAGATCAATCAGAATTGATACCCGGTGCAGCGAAAGTTTAAAAATTTTATATGGAACGATTCCATAATGGGTATCAAAACTTTACGATTAAATTGTGTGTGTAAAAATTAAATAACAATTATAAATTTTTACCTCCAATCTCGAATCGAGATTATGGACAACAACAGATTGCTCTGCTCTTGTTGTATATCCCTGGAACTGATGGACGAACTGTTATTCAATCAGGTCCACGAACAGAGATTTAATCCCTCTGATAGATTGCACTAGAAAATCTATCAGAAGTTTCTACGAAGAGAATTAACGAATTTGATCCGTTAAACCAGACTGTAATTCAAAATTCAATGGCTGGATTTTCCCGAGTAGAGAGGGAGGGGGGCGGCCACTTTAGAGATAAAATAACTAGGTTTTCGAAAATTGTGACCTGTTGTGTGTAATTTCTGTACTGAAATAACTTATTTATAATGTAGGCCGCTAACAGCTTAGGGCCCATTAGTCATAAGTTCAAGCCCGACAAGCAAAGCCCGCATGTTCAGAAATTAATATAAAATTCATCATGACTCCGATTGATAAACCGATTTCACCAATGTGCACAGAAACCATTTCTGCACCTTTTAAAGTCAAGATAAATTTTTTTGAATCCGAATTCAGTGATTTCCAAAAATGTCCATCCCTATGTCATTTTAGGAAATCTTACTCCTCTACTCTTAAATAAGAAGTCCAACTTCTTTGTTCATTAAATTTAACTCTTTAAATTTAACTATCTCAACGGGGATTAAAAATCCATTATTCTGTGTGACCCTCAATGGTTCAGGGATACAACTAGCCGTGGGCTCACAACTCCTTGTGACTCGGAACAACAATTTCCGACTTGCCCATCGAATCATGGTAAGAGCGCCTAGCAACATCGCCCCATGATTCCCTAGGTATCACTGATAGTGCCTGCAAGAACCAATAGATTTTGGTTAGCGTACAGTACGGTCCCTTCATCCATATATCCCGATCGAATCAACAACCATTGGTAAATCGAGAGTCATTCGAGATTCGATAACTATGCAATACATCTTGAAGATCAAATAGTGACATCGCATGTGTTACTAAGAAACCATTTCTTAAAACACATCATGTACTCTGGCCAGAGATTCGTCACACTAATATCTCCTCAGATCGCATAGGATATCCACACTCGCAAGTATGTGGTGAATCCTTGACAACAAAGTATCGACTCCTATATGTGTTGTAACTGTACCCAATCCCGACACCTGATGACCCCAATAGAGTCGGTAAACGAGTCAAAGCACAGTACTAGCATATAGAATCTCAATGATGTTTCAAGTAGTAAGGACTAATGGTGTACAACCAAAACCGCGGACTTTATCCACTCGATAAGTGATAACCACTTGGAAAGTCCGGATAGGGTAGTTCGATCATTCATCATATGAATATCCATTTGCATGCTTCAAACATCTCTATGTTCCCTACCAATGAAATGTGGTACTCTGCATCGCAAATGATAGTCTCAAACTCGAGCGATCCTTATCCTTATTATCGGACGGCTCAATCGACTAGGAACAGTTTAGAATATACAGTGACTATAAGATGTGTTTCATGATAGACATCCCCATGTTCTACCACATCTTATATACACTATAGTATATTCAAGGTCTTCATCAAAACAACAATAGTATATCACAATATAACAATATGAAGAAAGATAAAGTCATTGCCATTAATAAAAGTGTAAATTATATTAAACAAAAGATTGTTTATACAAAGAGTCATCAAAGCCCTTAGCCACAAGTTGGCTCACCGGGCACCCACTCTTTCAATCTTCCACTTGCCCTAAAGCCAACTAGTCATACTACGTAGACCCATTGCTTCGCGATGTTTGTTAAATAATGGTCCTGGCAAGGGCTTAGTAAGTGGATCAGCGATATTGTCTGCAGAGGCCACTCTTTCGACAGTGATGTCTCCTCTTTCCACAATCTTCCGGATGATGTGGTATTTCCTCAGTACGTGTTTGGATCTTTGATGAGACCTTGGTTCCTTTGCCTGAGCAACGGCACCCGTGTTGTCACAGTACACCGGGACTGGACCAACAACTTCCGGAATAACGCCCAACTCTTGGACGAAATTCCTCATCCAAACGGCCTCTTTAGCAGCAGCTGATGCTGCAATGTATTCTGCCTCAGTGGTGGAATCCGCTGTGGTGTCCTGCTTGGAACTCTTCCAAGAGACAGCACCGCCATTGAGCATGAACACAAATCCAGAGGTTGACTTCGAGTCATCCACGTCACTTTGGAAGCTAGAGTCGGTATAGCCTTCCAATTTTAGTTCTCTTCCTCCATATACCATGAACATATTCTTAGTCCTTCGTAAGTACTTAAAAATGTCCTTCACGGCTTTCCAATGCATTTGACCGGGATTAGCTTGATATCTGCTCGTGACACTCAGAGCAAATGCTACATCCGGTCTGGTAGATATCATCCCATACATGATACTACCTATGGCTGACGCATATGGTACATGTGTCATTTTCTCTATCTCTTCATCAGTCTTGGGACGCATAGACTTGGATAGAGAAACTCCATGACACATGGGTAGATGTCCTCTCTTGGACCCATCCATTGAAAACCGTTTCAATATGGTGTCGATGTAGGTTGATTGAGTGAGTCCTATCATTCTCTTAGATCTATCTCTATAGATCTGTATCCCTAGAATATAGGATGCCTCACCCAAATCCTTCATCGAGAATCTACCTGATAACCATATCTTTGTTGACTGCAACATCCCTACATCATTCCTAATTAGTAGGATGTCATCAACATAAAGTACTAAGAATGTCACAGCATCCTTAACTACTTTCTTGTACACGCATGGTTCCTCCGGGTTCTTGATGAAACCAAAATCCTTTATTGTTTCATCAAATTTCTGGTTCCAACTTCTTGATGCTTGTTTTAGACCATAGATTGATCTCTGAAGCTTGCATACCTTATGCTCGCTTCCCATGGATGTGTATCCCTCAGGCTGCGTCATATAGATTTCTTCCTTAATGTCTCCATTAAGAAAAGCAGTCTTCACATCCATTTGCCATATCTCATAGTCATACCAAGCAGCTATTGCAATAAGGATTCTTATGGACTTGAACATTGCAACTGGTGAAAAGGTTTCATCATAGTCAACTCCTTGTCTTTGAGTATAACCTTTCACCACCAATCGCGCCTTGTAGGTCAATACCTTACCATCAGGCCCAAACTTTCTCTTGTAGATCCATTTACACCCTATTGGAACAATTCCATCGGGAGGATCTACTAAAGACCAAACTTGGTTTGTATGCATCGAATCGATTTCCGACTGCATAGCTTCAAGCCATAAATTTGAATCCGCATCAGAAATTGCTTCCTTGAAGTTTCTTGGATCACATCCAACATCGGGTTCATCTTGATCCCCTTCAAGAAGAAGACCATATCGAATAGGAGGTCTAGAAGTCCTCTCGGATCTTCTAAGTATAGGCATGTCTATCAATGGTTCCTGAGGTGTAGGATCGTTATTTTGTATTTTGGGTTCTTCTCGAATTTCTTCGAGTTCCATCATCTCGCATTTCTTATCCAATAAGAACTCCTTCTCCAAGAAGGTGGCATTCCTTGAAACAAACACCTTTGTTTCAGCAGGATGATAGAAATAATATCCGATTGAATTCTTCGGATACCCTACAAAATAACATAAGGTGGATCGACTATCCAACTTATCTCCCACTGTCTGCTTCACGTAAGCAGGACATCCCCAAATCCTCAAGTACGAATACTTAGGAGCTTTGCCATTCCATAACTCGTATGGTGTTTTGTCCACTGCTTTAGTGTGGACGTTGTTCAACAACAATACCGCCGTTTCAAGCGCATAGCCCCAAAACGAAGGTGGAAGCTCAGTGAAGCTCATCATGGATCGAACCATATCCAACAAAGTTCGATTACAACGCTCCAATACACCATTCAGCTGTGGTGTCATAGGAGGAGTCCACTGAGAGAGAATCCCATTCTCTTTCAAATAGTCCAAAAACTCGGTACTTAAGTATTCTCCACCTCGATCCGATCGAAGTGCTTTAATACTTTTACCTAGCTTGTTTTCTACTTCAGCCTTGAATTCTTTGAACTTTTCAAATGCTTCAGACTTATATTTCATTAAATATAAATACCCATACCTTGAATAATCATCAGTAAAGGTAATGAAGTAGGTATGGCCATATTGAGTACCAATTCTAAATGGACCACAAACGTCTGTATGGATCAAATCCAACAGATTTTGACTACGCTCAGGTTTCCCCTTAAAAGGAGATTTAGTCATTTTTCCTTTCAGGCAGGACTCACAAGTAGGTAGAGAGTTAATATCAGACATATCAAACATGCCCTCTCCCACTAGCTTGTTCATCCTCCTTGAGGAAATATGACCTAGCCTAGCGTGCCAAAGGTTTGCCGGGTTTTGACTATCGATTTTCCTTTTATTTGTTGTTGCCGGTTTATAAACATAATTTATTGGAACGTCTTTTAGTTTTAAGTTATATAGATCGTTTTCAAGTTGTCCATTTCCAATCAAACATTCATTCTTGTAAATATTGCAAATCCCATTCACAAAATTGCAAGAATAACCATCTCTATCTAGCATAGAAACAGAAATAATGTTTTTAATCAAATCTGGAACAAATAAAACATCTCTTAACAGTAACTTAAAACCGTTCTGCAAATTTAAATAAACATCTCCCACAGCTTTAGCTTCAACTCTGGAACCATTTCCGAGCCTCAGCTGGGTCTCACCCATTCTAAGCCTGCGACTTCTTGTCATCACCTGCAAATCATTGCAAATGTGAGATCCACATCCGGTATCCAATACCCAAGAAGTAGTATTAAGAGAAACATTTATTTCAATATAGAACATACCCTTCGCAGTTCGCAACTGCTCTAGATATTTCTTGCAGTTACGCTTCCAATGACCGGGCTTCTTGCAGTAATGGCAAACATCCTTGGACTTTTCCATGTTTGAAGCCTTTGTCTTGTACTTCTTCTCGGGTTCGATTTTCTTGGGTGGGGCAGAATGTTTCTTACCCTTTGTACTTGGCCCCTTCTTAGCAGAAGAAGAGGAGCCCACCAAGAAAGCCGGTTTATCCTTCTTTAAAGTGGATTCATATGTTACAAGCATATTGACCATCTCTTCAAGGGAGGCCTCTATCTTGTTCATATTGAAATTCACCACAAATCCGTCAAACGAAGAAGGAAGAGATAGAAGTAGTAAGTCCACGTTGAGTTCATGCTCCAACACCAAATCAAGGGTTACCAACTTCTGTATGAGCCAAATCACTCGTACCCCATGATCACGGACCGAAGTCCCTTCACGCATGCGACACGTCATTAGCTCCTTTACAGTAGCGAACCTTTCAGCCCTCGATTGAGCCCCAAAAAGTTCCTTGAGTTGTACGTGAATGTCAGCAGCATTCACGGTGTCCTCAAATCGCCTCTGGAGTTCATCAGACATCGAGGCTTGCATATAGCATTTGGCCTTGATATCATGGTCCCACCATTTATCAAGTTTGGCCAACTCTTCTGGACTTACATCAGCTGGTGCTTCCTTCGGAGGAGATTTTTCTAACACGTAGAGCATCTTCTCCGAAGTCAAGACAATCTTCAACTTACGAAACCATTCCGTATAGTTTGCGCCAGTCAATTTATTTTGTTCGAGGATCGAGAAAAGTGGATTACGCGAATTCATCTTTATGAAATACTGAAAAGAAACAGACAAATATCAGTGATTGTTTAATTAATTTACTAAGACATAAAATAGGCAAAATTTATTTTATGAATCTCACTCCCACTATTTTAACGATTTCACTACCCTCTAGTGAAAACGGGAAACTGTTTTCCTTAGTGAGAACATGGAGTCCAATTGACAAACTATGGTCCCGAATAATATCAGCCAACCATAATTTTCAAAAGGTAGAGCCCAATTGCTTCCAAAGCAACCTCCACGTTTTTACCTCATGTCCAATAAGGGCCCAATAATATGACGCCGTTTATTGTGACATGTCAAGATGACCCATCAATATTAAGTTGTGATGGACGGTCGCCATGTGGATCCCCCAATAATATGAGCCGATCCCATGGGAGTTCCACCCAACTTACAACATGTTTCGATCCAATGTACAGCTTTCCGACGAACGGGCCCCCCCAATAATATGAGCCGGACCGTATCCGCGGGTAGCATCTCATACATTGATCGTTGATGGAAGGTAGGAACATTTAAACAATTTTAAATTTCCTTTATTTATCTTGATATCAATTTTAAATCATATTTAAAATGAGGGATTTTAATTTTGAAAATTTGTCTCATCATTTTAAAAATTTTGTATGCTTGCCGGATTCACACAATTTTGTCTAAAACATGCATACAACAATAATATCACATATTATATAGGATGATCGATTCCATTTCTAATCGACCCGTGGTTTCCAATCACGAGTCTTAGTCCAATCCTAGGTAATATGCAGTATGCAAGGCAATCCTATTACATTGAGCTTCCAATTTACATTTCTTCTGTCTTTATTGTCTGCTGGGCCCACCTCCGTCTTCAAATCTTCATCTCCCACTAAATCTAATGTATTTACTATAAATAACAATGACAAGTAGGTGATACATTTTTAAGGGGTGGGAACGGGCCATAAACCAAGCCCACTTTTATTACATATGACAATTCATATTGGGCCATAAACCAGGCCCATTAATAAATCCAACAACAATAAAAACAAATGTAAATTCCTAACATACACCTACAAAATTGGTCATGGCAATCGATCATCCTTATCCAATAACATTTAATTCAAAATTAATTTATTGGATAACATGCAATGGCAATTTAAATTAAAAGGATAAAATCATATTCCATATATAAAATCTTATTTTACATACAAAATCATATTTTATCTTTTTATCAAATAAAATCATATTTTACATATAAAATCCAATTTTATACATAAAATCATATTTTACTCAATATATCCATAAGATCATATCTTATCATCAATTGTACCAAAAATAATTAATTTCATAAAATCTGATTTAACGGAAAAAATATTTAAATTTTCCAAAAATTCAAATTTATCCAAAAATCAATTTTAAAAATTTCGGACTCGAACAATTCGATCCGATGCCTCGTGGACCAATCAAAAACAATTTTCGATCGGACCAAAAATAGAATTTTAACATATTAAAATTTAATTTTAAAATTAAAAATTAATTTTTTCGCGGGCCGCCCGGGACGTTCCCGGGCTGCCCGCGCCCCAAAGGGCTCGGGCCGGGTAGCCCGGCTGCCCCTAAGGCAGCGACGATCGCTGCCCCCCCCCCCCCCGGGCAGCGACCAATCGCTGCCCGAGTTTTGCCCGAAATTTTTTTTTTTATTTTTAAAATATTTATTTTGTTTCAAAAACCGAGGCTTAAAATTTTTTTGTACAATCGATTAATTTAATCGCTTGATCTGAGCAACCTGGCTCTGATACCACTGTTGGAGAACGGGCGATCAGATCAATCAGAATTGATACCCGATGCAGCGGAAGTTTAAAAATTTTATATGAAACGATTCCATAATGGGTATCAAAACTTTACGATTAAATTGTGTGTGTAAAAATTAAATAACAATTATAAATTTTTACCTCCAATCTCGAATCGAGATTATGGACACCAACAGATTTCTCTGCTCTTGTTGTATATCCCTGGAACTGATGGACGAACTGTTATTCAATCAGGTCCACGAACAGAGATTTAATCCCTCTGATAGATTGCACTAGAAAATCTATCAGAAGTTTCTACGAAGAGAATTAACGAATTTGATCCGTTAAACCAGACTGTAATTCAAAATTCATAGGCTGGATTTTCCCGAGTAGAGAGGGAGGGGGCGGCCACTTTAGAGATAAAATAACTAGGTTTTCGAAAATTGTGACCTGTTGTGTGTAATTTCTGTACTGCAATAACTTATTTATAATGTAGGCCGCTAACAGCTTAGGGCCCATTAGTCATAAGTTCAAGCCCGACAAGCAAAGCCCGCATGTTCAGAAAATTATATAAAATTCATCATGACTCCGATTGATAAACCGATTTCACCAATGTGCACAGAAACCATTTCTGCACCTTTTAAAGTCAAGATAAATTTTTCTGAATCCGAATTCAGTGATTTCCAAAAATGTCCATCCCTATGTCATTTTAGGAAATCTTACTCCTCTACTCTTAAATAAGAAGTCCAACTTTTTTGTTCATTAAATTTAACTCTTTAAATTTAACTATCTCAACGGGGATTAAAAATCCATTACTCTGTGTGACCCTCAATGGTTCAGGGATACAGCTAGCCGTGGGCTCACAACTCCTTGTGACTCGGAACAACAATTTCCGACTTGCCCATCGAATCATGGTAAGAGCGCCTAGCAACATCGCCCCATGATTCCCTAGGTATCACTGATAGTGCCTGCAAGAACCAATAGATTTTGGTTAGCGTACAGTACGGTCCCTTCATCCATATATCCCGATCGAATCAACAACCATTGGTAAATCGAGAGTCGTTCGAGATTCGATAACTATGCAATACATCTTGAAGATCAAATAGTGACATCGCATGTGTTACTAAGAAACCATTTCTTAAAGCACATCATGTACTCTGACCAGAGATTCGTCACACTAATATCTCCTCAGATCGCATAGGATATCCACACTCGCAAGTATGTGGTGAATCCTTGACAACAAAGCATCGACTCCTATATGTGTTGTAACTGTACCCAATCCCGACACCTGATGACCCCAATAGAGTCGGTAAACGAGTCAAAGCACAGTACTAGCATATAGAGTCTCAATGATGTTTCAAGTAGTAAGGACTAATGGTGTACAACCAAAACCGCGGACTTTATCCACTCGATAAGTGATAACCACTTGGAATGTCCGGATAGGGTAGTTCGATCATTCATCATATGAATATCCATTTGCATGCTTCGAATATCTCTATGTTCCCTACCAATGAAACGTGGTACTCTGCATCGCAAATGCTAGTCTCAAACTCGAGCGATCCTTATCCTTATTATCGGACGGCTCAATCGACTAGGAACAGTTTAGAATATATAGTGACTATAAGATGTGTTTCATGATAGACATCCCCATGTTCTACCACATCTTACATACACTATAGTATATTCAAGATCTTCATCAAAACAACAATAGTATATCACAATATAACAATATGAAGAAAGATAAAGTCATTGCCATTAATAAAAGTGTAAATTATATTAAACAAAAGATTGTTTATACAAAGAGTCATCAAAGCCCTTAGCCACAAGTTGGCTCACCGGGCACCCACTCTTTCAGTTCACATAAGAGAATTATGTATTAAAATTGTTATTTTAATTTTAAGTTGTTTGATGTATGCTGTTAGGTGTTGATGATAATATGATCAGGGAATTGTTTCCCAAAAATAGTCGTGTTGAGCTGCCAACTATACCAGAGGAATCCTTTGAAGGTGAGTTAATGCATTTTTTTACGTATATATTTATGTATAGCATAACATAATAAATGATCAACTTTATGTTTTTAGATATTCAGGTGACTCCTAATGCGGTTATGTCAGGTTCTGAGGCAACCACGTCGAGAGGTTGTGACGGTGTGAGGCCATTTGTGGAGTACTTGACTTTCAAGGTAAACAACTCGTTGGCTCGAGTTAGAGCATCGATGCTCGTAAGTTCACCTAGCAGAATAAAAGGATTTTATGACAATTATGACAAGTCGTTCTACAAGCCCATGACAATCGCAAATTCGCCCGTCACGATTTGTATAAGCATTTAAAATTCGTGAACATTTGTAGATCAATTATTTTTTATCTTTGAAAAATATTCTTCTGTCGAATTTAGCTCATGGGTGAAGCTCTCCGTGGATTACTCGAGATTCAGCTAAAACATCCTGAAGTGATGTCACCAAACATGTCCCTGATGGATAGGCATTTCTATGTGTCGATGTTCGTGGTGGATGAAGTTGAAAACCGAATTCTCAAAACAAATGTGGTAGGGGTGGTTAAAGGGATGGATCCAAAATGGCCTTGTGTCTCCTGGGCAAAGGCGCGAATAATCCTCATCCCAGTCCATAGAGATGGATGATGGTTTTTACTAAAACTCGTTGCAGGGGTCAATAAGTGCACTATATATGATTTGCAGCGAAAGCACGATCCTAAGTGCAAAGATCTGGATGAGGACATAGGGCCTATACTTATCAACGTTGCTCATCTGCTATCTTTTGTTGAGAACAACCCACATCCTGAGAGGTCATGGTCAATAAAAATGTTTGATGAGTTCAAAGCCCAGATTAAACAGTACGTTATCATATCTCTAATGTGTAATATGTTTATCATTGACAGATGACTAATAGTTTCATATATTTTTTATTTTACAGTGAGGATTCAGGAGCATTTGTCCTCGCCGTTGCTGGATATGCTTTATCCAAGAAAAGTGATCACCTAGTATTAAAGTTAGATGACAAACTTGTAACTGAGTTTAGATTTTTTTTACTCTGTAATATGTTTGATAATCAATGGACTATTCATTGATCTTTAATTCTTTTTGAATTGATGAATTTAAGGTTTTATTTTCACAATTATGTTGAATCCACTGGTTTAACGATTTACAACCATGGTCGACCCAAAACTCATTGGATTGACCCAAGGCTTGGATCACCCTAGGTCGACCCAAGGAACCCCCAAGGTTTGGGTAGCTTGGGTTGACCCAAGCTATGGGTTTACCCAAAGCTTGGGTCGACCCAAGCCTTGGGTTGACCCAAGCTCTGTTACCCAGGTCTTGGGTCGACCCAGGCCCTGGGTCGACCCAAGACCTGGGTAACAGAGCTTGGGTCAACCCAAGGCTTGGGTTGACCAAGAAACTTCTTGGGGTTGTAGGCTTGGGTTGACCAAGAAACTTCTTGGGTCAACCCAAAAACTCTTGGGTTGACCCAAAAACTCTTGGGTTTGACCAAGAAACTTTTCACGAGTATTTTATATAATGATACATATTTTAATAGTTGAATCTAGTCGTTTAACGATTTTAATATATAATCTTTCAAGTTATAACATATGTATCCGTTATTTTTATGAGTATGTTATATAATGATATATGTTTTAATAGTTGAATCCACTGGTTTAACGATTTTAATGTATAATCTTTCAAGTTATAACATATGTATATCCTATTTTCACGAGTATTTTATATAATGATACATGTTTTAACCGCTGAAGCTACTAGTTTAACGATTTTGATATATAATCTTGCAAGTTATAACATATGTATCCGTTATTTTCACGAGTATGTTATATAATGATACATGTTTTAATAGTTGAATTCACTGATTGAACGATTTTAATATATAATCTTTCAAGTTATAACATATGTATATCCTATTTTCACGAGTATTTTATATAATGATACATGTTATAGTTGAATCCACTGGTTTAACGATTTTAATATATAATCTTTCAAGTTATAACATATGTATCCGTTATTTTTACGAGTATGTTATATAATGATACATGTTTTAAATGTTGAATCCACTGGTTTAACGATTTTAATATATAATCTTTCAAGTTTGGGTAGCTTGGGTTGACCCAAGCTATGGGTGTACCCAAAGCTTGGGTCGACCCAAGCCTTGGGTTGACCCAGAAACTCTTGGGTTGACCAAGAAACTTCTTGGGTCGACCCAATTTTTTTTGGACAAGATATTTTTTTGACTTATTATTACAAAACACAAAGGTTGCTTCTATGTTTTTTTAACTCATTATTACAAAACACAAAAGCTACTTTTATCTTTTACTAAATTCTCCAATCGAAGGAATTCTATTTTGTTTTTTTCTACCCACTTTTTTTTGTAGACAAGGAGGTAATACAACTGGAAAATTAATGTTAGGTGGCCATTCACTTTCTTCCGGAACTGGATAGACAGTCTCTAAGTAAGCCATACACCATGTCATCGTAGAATAATACTCTGAACACAATTGATACAAGTCAATATTCGCTAACCAACTGGCTGCAATGGCATGAGCACATGGGAATCTATCAATATCAAAAACTCGGCAAGTGCATCTTTTAGATTTCAGGTCCACAATGGCCGAGTGTCGACCACTCCGAACATCAAACTCAAGACGGCCCAATTCAAAAACTTGCATTCCTTGGGCATCAGTGAACCGGTTGCGAAGAATTCCCTCGATGGTAGGGGTCAGATTATTGTTAGCTGCAACTGATGCGTTACGATATCGGACAAACCAAGATGATGTCAGTCTCTGCAATGAATCTAAAAGTGATATTATAGGAAGCTTTCTCTCTTCAAGTAGTCTAGCATTGATTGATTCAACCCCGTTTGTCGTCAAAATATTGTAACGAGTATTTGGGCAATATGCTCGAGTCCATCGATCAAGTGTATCTCTTTCGTCCAAAAACTGCGCAGCCTCAGGATATCTCTTCCTAAAATCACTGTATGCAACATCAAACTCATTTTGCTTATAAATTTTTTCAATCTGCAAAAACATTTCCGTTGCGCCCTTTTTTTTGCACCTGGTTTTCAAATTCTGGGATAAATGCCACACACAATGACCATGATGTGCATTTTTATAAACACTAGAAACAACATTAATTATTCCCTGATGTCTGTCTGAAATTATCACCAGATCAGTCGAGTCTGGTACTACTTCTAACAAATTCATCAAAAACCAACTCCACGAAGAAGTAGACTCATCATCAACAATTTCCCACGCCAAAGGATATTGATGATAATTTCCATCCTGTGCGGATGCCACAAGTAAAACACCATTGTACTTGCCTTTCAACCATGTACCATCAATTGACACACATTTTCGCATGCTTCGATATCCCCTGACACATGCACCAAAAGCAAGAAACATATACTTGAATCGATTTTTCTCGTCAACACATATGTCTGTTATTCCTCCTCAGTTCATCTTCTCAACCATGTGCAAATAACAAGGCAGTAGAGTAAAACTCTTGGTAGGATCACCTTTCAAAATATTGTCTGCTAGTTCTTTTCCTCTCCAAGCCTTGTAATATGATATATCAGCATTCATATTATTGCGCATCATCGCCATGACCGCTTTCGGTGTTATTTGTACTGGATTACCTTGAAAATTATTCACCAACATATCACGAACAACAACCAAACTAGCTCCACGGATTCTCTTACGCCTCCCCATCAAATCACAAGTATGTGTATTGCAATATGTTCGAATGGAGAATACATGTGAATCTTTCATCTTTGAGGTCCAGATTCTCCACTTACAATTAGCCACGGTACATTTCACAGCATACACCACCTGACTACTTTTTACTGTCTCAAATTCAAAACATGCTTCCAAACTGATTCTTCTTAACAAATTTTTCACCGCATCTCTGTTTGGAAATTCTTGACCAACAAACAAGTTTGAACCATCTGTGAATGAAAATGTGTCATTAAAAATATCCACATTTGCAACCATATCTGACTCATTTCTTGCAATCACAACTGTCTCATTACTTGCAACCATAATTGGCTTGCTATCAATATCCACAGTTGCAACCACAACGGCCTCATTATTTGCAACCACATTTGTCTCATCAAAAGCCTCACTAATATTATTACGATCCAAAGAAACAATATTCAAATTAAAATAATCATCATAAGAGTTTTGATCATTATAATTAGTATTGCCTTCATCAATATCAACTTCATGCACATTATCAGAAACATCCAAAAAACCAACAACATGTTCAATTTCAACTTTAAGCACTGGCCTCGTTTTCGGACAACCAAAATACAGATATGCTTTCAAATCTTGATCATTCTCTATATAAATCGGTTGAATGTTGCACGACAACTCTAGAAGGTAACTCAACCTCAGGTTGGCAGATCTTCTATTTTCCCAGCTCTATATAGTTCACGATTTAAATTTTCAAGAAGAAAAAAATCATCATATACTGGAATAGCAGCAAACTTTGAATTCGATCCGGGATTCCATTTATATACGTTTTCTTCACTCGCTTCCCATCTACCATCGAAATGAACAACTATTACCGTAGGCATAATCTACAAAATTCACATAAATTATAAGAATAAAACTATTTTAATCACAAAAAATAACAAGAACACTACATGCTCTGTCTATGATCTACCCATGGTCAACCAAAAGAGTTCTGGGTACAAAATAACAAGAACTACCTATGGTTAACCAAAAACGTTTTGTCCATGAATTCTGGGTCAACCATGGTCGACCCAAAACTCATTGGGTTGACCCAAGGCTTGGATCACCCTGGGTCGACCCAAGGAACCCCCAAGGTTTGGGTAGCTTGGGTTGACCCAAGCTATGGGTTTACCCAAAGCTTGGGTCGACCCAAGCCTTGGGACCCAAGCTCTGGGTCGACCCGAGCCCTGGGTAAACCCAAAGCTTGGGTCAACCCAAGGCTTGGGTCGACCCAAGCTTTGGGTAAACCCAGGGCTTGGATCAACCCAAGCTACCCAAACCTTGGGTTCCTTGAATCGACCCAGATTCCAACACATCATTTTTTTTATTTACACTTGATAAATGAAAAGAATAACGACTTAAATCAGATAAATGCTTACATTCAAAAATAATTGACAAAACTCTCTTAAAAAACAAGAATGGAGAAAACTTACTTGCGCTTGTACTTTGATAAAATTTTGTTTCAAATACAGATGAATGAGCAATAGAAGATGTTTGAAATAGATTAGGTTTTTTTCACAGCTCAAGGACTAGCATCCAGATGAAGAGAAAAATGAAGAAGATTGCAGGTTTTTATAGGTTTCCCGTTTCTTTTGCGGGAGAATTTGGCAAATTGGGGGGGGGGGGGGGGAAGAAACAAATAATAAACCTCCTGACATTGTTAATTATTTTAATTTATTTATTTATTAGGTTTAATTTTAATTCAAATGAGTCAACTCCCTGTTTTTTAAAATAAATAATCAACATCCCTTTATTTTAAATACTTCACAAAGTAATCATACTTTTTTAACCAGCCCATTATAAACTGTATATTATTACTTTTTTAAATTATTAATTAATTATTAGCAATTTTATGTTTAATAAATGCGACTTTACGTTTAAAAGGTGGTAGTATGGCTTGAGATGATTAAGTTCAACATACTTTAAGGTTGTGTTTGGTGTATGGGATTACCCTGTGATTGATGGTCTAACCCTTGTTTCTCTCGTCGTTTACGCTTTTCTCCATTTCTCGAAGCCTCGAGATATTTCACTGTGCAGTAGGGAGAACAAATCCACTCCACACGCTTGGTTTAAGAATCCAAATGTGTACAGTAAATTGGATTGAGAGGACAACATTACCATATTGCCCCTGCATATTCCGATTTTAATGCCAAATATTCTGGTACGTTATCACTTTTTTCAGATCTAGGTCTGAGATCTCTCACGTGATGTACAAGAACGATGGTGTCTGTCAATGCTGATCTTCGTTGAGATAAGCGGGTGTAAAGGCTGATTACATACTAAGCAAAAAGAGGTACAAACGATCTGGGTGCGATTTAAATAAATTTTTGGTGTTGTTTCTTAAAATGAGTGTCTCGGTTTTCATTAGCTTCGTGACCAGAAGAAAACAATTAATTTCTTTATTTACACATTATTGTTCGAGAACACTAACATATTTATGCAATCAATAATTGGCTATTCATTTCTCATTGCTCATTGCTCATTTAATGATTCTTTATTTTAATTTCTATTACCCTTCCTTTATCCTAGAAAAATTGAGAAATAGAAAGTAATTCGACACTGATATATGAACATATATATTGATTTCTGGTTGTTTGCATCCTTCTCGATGTACAAAAATGTATTATATTACATATCAAACTCAAAAATGAAGAAACTCAAACACGAAGCACACTTATGGTGTACCCCAATTTTGATATTGAGTCACCCATCTCTTTTTAAGTGGTATTTTATATGTTGAAAATCTAATGATTTCTTTGTTTTGTTAAGTACTTCTACCAATGGACACGCGACGTAGAAACATTATCCTTATCATACTGCTGCATCGTATGTTGTTGGGAATCTGTTGATGGTATGTGTTTTAGCACGACACTACAAGAATGTAGTTGCAAAACGAAGACGTGTCACACATAGAAGATAAGTTTCTTACGATATGACACAAAGAATAAATCAACAAATTAACCATTTACATAGGATCAATTATGTTGGCGATGCTCAGTGTGTTTTGAATTTACGAATGAATCGGAATGCATTTGCACGATTGTGTTACTTACTAACTAATGTCAGAGGGCTGGTCGAATCTAGATATGTGAAGGTAGAGGAGAAGGTTGCTATGTTCCTATCCATTTTAGCACATCATAAAAAAACAGGGTTACCGGACATGATTACATGCGTAGTGGTCATACAGTTAGCAATCATTTCCACGAAGTGTTGGCCTCCATATTGAAACTACACACTATACTTCTGGTGAAGCCTATTCCTATTACCGAAGACTATTCAAATGACACTTGGAAATGGTTCAAGGTAATTATTTAATATTTCATATTTTTTTCTAGGCCAGGTTTCTAATCTCGTTTAATTCCAAACATCATCCTTATGATATTAAATTGCAGTATTAACACCATTTGAAAATTAATTTCAGGGTTGTCTCGGAGCATTGGATGGTACATATGTTAGTGTGCATGTTCCAAAAAATAAGCAGCCCAAATTCAGAACAAGAAAGGGTACTATTGTCATAAATGTACTGGGTGTTTGTGATCATAATATGAACTTCATTTACGCGTTTTGTGGTTGGGAGGGATCAGCAGCAAATGCAAGGGTGCTCCGTGATGCTGTCACACGATCTGAAGGTCTCAAAGTTCCGAGAGGTAATATTAACAAGTGTGATGCGTAAATGCTAATATAAATTGTGTTAATTGGCGGTGAGATTCATAGTACTTTACTGGATTCTTGAATCTCATAATTCTCACAAATTCAGATCTATAATTTCCAATGATTGTTTTGTGACAGGGTGCTATTATTTATGTGACAATGGATATGCTAACGTGGAAGGGTTCTTGACACCATATAGGAGAGTACGCTATCACATAGACGCTTGGGCCAATTCATCTATTGGGCCACAAAATTACAAGGAGTGTTTCAATGCCAAACAATGTCGTGCACGTAATGTCATTGAACGGGCATTCGGGCTGCTTAAAAAGAGATGGGCTGTGCTTCGATCACCTACATTTTATCCTTTGAAAATTCAGAATAGGATGATAATGGCTTGTATTTTATTGCATAACTTCATCCGAACTCAAATTCCCAATGATCCTGTTGAAGAAGTGGAAGATACAACATGTAGTCCTACACATTGCACAAGTGATGATTTTATAGATAATTTGACTTCTTCTCAAGCTTGGGACACTTGGAGAGACAATTTAGCAAATTGGATGTACCAAAGAGAGGCATAAAACAGTGTGTTTTTCATGTTTCTGAAATTTTCTATGTTCTAATAGTGATATATTAGTTGATGTTGTTATTAGTGTTTGATCAATGTTTGGCTTGTTTGACTGACTATGTTTGGATTCTCATCATGTGTAATATATTCAAAGCTTTATTTGATCCAAGTTTTGGTCATTTTTACTCATAACATATGCTATCTGAGTCAGTATGTGTGTTCCCATGTCCTTAGCTGGAATATTTTTATGTTTAAATTAATGAATTCCGATTATATGCAGGTCATCACACATTGGTTAAATACACAGTTATGGAATCTGGTCCAAGCTCTTTAAATGCAAATGGAAGAGGAAATAAAGCTGAAAAAACACGTCGTGCCTGGAGCGTGAGAGAGGAAGAAGCCCTTATTGAAGCTTTAAAAACAGCAGTCCATCGAGGGTTTAGGAGCGAAAATGGTTTTCGTTGTGGATACTTGTCTTTCTTGGAGACTGAGCTCGCAAAAGCATTTTAAGGTTCAAATATACATGCTGACCCTCACATTGTTTCTAAAATGCATGTGTGGAAGAAAACACATGGCTCGTTGATGTCAATGTTAAGTCGAAGTGGTATAGGTTGGAATGACACTGACAAAGTAATTGAAGCTTCGAACGAGGCTTGGGAAGAGTTTGTAAAGGTACAAACCTGCTGCCACTTTTAATTATTACCATGTTATATAGGTTAATTTTTTGTACATTGGTGTTACAGTCAGATAGTAATGCACGCCTCATGAGAAATAAGTCCTGGCCATTTTTCAATGATTGGTGCGAGATATTTGGTAACGATAGGGCAGCAGGGAGCTATGTCAAGCCATTCTCGGCTGCTGTACAAGATGTTCTGAACATCAACACTGATGTAAGTACTGATGTCGAATATGTGGCAACTGATTTTTTCAATGTGACAGAGGGTGTAGGTGAATCAATATCAGTGTCGCAAAGTCCTTTGTCTAATGAAACTAGCAAAAAAAAAAAAGGAGACTTAAAGAAACGCAAGAAAAATGTTGAAAGTGATGATGGTATTGTCAATGCTATCAACAATTTAGCAGACATTACTAAGTCAAATATGTCGGATCTCGTAAAGAAACTTGGTACTGACGAGAAGATAGTTGCCCTTCTGGATAATTCATTTGACGCATTAGGACATATGACAGAGATCAACATGAATGATAAATTATTTGTAGCGGAGTTGATGGTGGACAATCCAAGCAAGTTAGGATTGTTCTTGCGTTTTCCCCATGAGGGTAGGTTAAGTTTGATTCGACGGCTACTGCAGAAAGATTGATGATTGGATCAAGAACTTAGTTTGATATTTTGCATCTTGGACACTACATATTTTGTATTTTGGCAAACATTATGTAAGCCATGGGTTCTATCTTCGAGCCGCTGTAGTGTCTATGCTTATGACTATTGTGTACTTGCATTTGTGGTTAAAAACCTTTTTGGCTCGCAAGGTTATATTACTTGTTCGAGTGCTTTTGTCGTAAGTACACCAGTTGATATTAACAAGATTGTCATGTTTATAATATTCTATATTTTTATTCGTACATATCATTATTTTCATAGTCTCCCGTAATTAATTAGATTATTTATCTATCTTGTTGTATTGTACTAGCTATTTGGTGCTTATCATGATTTGAAAAGCAGTACGAAGACCATATGTAGTTGTTGCTGAAATTTTTGGATGTTTTTATATACTTGTGAATTTTTTCAATTAGTGATCCACCTATTTGTTTTAGTATTGAACGAAACTATGTGATTACACCAACTAAGTCAATGAGAGATTAGTATTATAAGATTAATTTATGAAAACCTCAAATGGAGGACTTTTATTATAAGATTAATATACACTCATTTGCTAAGTTTTTCCGTGAACTTAAAATCGACGATAAACTCGTGATAATCAAATTATTCTTTGCAGTTCATTGTTTTTATAATCCTTGTGAGACACATATATATATATTATAAATTGATGTATATACTGAGTTTCCTTTATTGAGTTGATGTTGATCTACTCTTCAGTCTATGCATATGATTATAAATTTCTTCATCAAAATAGGGACACATATATTATGCATCAACATACATTTACAATAGTGCTTCATGTTTGGTTGATGGACCGATGAGTAGCCATCTTAAACAAAACATATTTACCACTACTAGAGTACTTATGCCCCATACGGTAAGCAACATCTACTTACAATGGAAATAACTTAAGAGGGGTCATAACTGTGATCCAAAACCAATCAAAACGTGAGGCATGAAAGAGGAGTCTCATTAACCAAACATTATTTACTAGTACGGGACACCATATTTTATCAGTAAACATCATCAACTGAGTTGGAGGACTGAGAGCTCTGCATGTAGGTGAAGTCACCACTGCTGTCATCTAGGATGGAAGCAGGGGTTTCGGTGGTTGCCTCATCTGAGGGACATGATTCTGATTCTTCTCCACCACAGTCGATCGCGATCGAAACATCTGCATCTTTACAGCTAATTGCATTCTCGCCATCAGCGCGATCCAACTCAGTTTTGACTGAATTTCCAGCATTTGTTTTACTTCTTGATATAGCATTCTCACTGTCAGAAGATAGTAGGACAACTTCGACATCTTCATCCTCCGAATCACTGGACAGAACTATGATTTCAGGAGGGAGTTCATCAGTGTTGTTAGTTGATGGTGCACTAGAGTCCGAATTACTTGGGGAGTGAAAGAGTGGGTGCCCGGTGAGCCAACTTGTGGCTAAGGGTTTTTATGACTCTATGTATAAACAATCTTTTGTTTAATATAATTTACACTTTTATAATGGCATTTACTTTATCTTTTATCATATTATTATGTTGTGACATACTATAAGATGTTTAGATGAAGACCTTGAATATACTATAGTGTATGTAAGATGTGGTAGCACATGGGAATGGCTATCATGAAACACATCTTATAGTCACTGTATATTCTAAACAGTTCCTAGTCGATTGAGCCGTCCGTTAATAAGGATAAGTATCGCTCGAGATTGAGACTAGCATTTGCAATGCCGAGTACCACGTTTCATTGGTATGGAACATAGAGATGTTCAAAGCATGCAAATGGATATTCATATGATGAATGATCGAACTACCCTATCCGGACTTTCCAAGTGGTTATCACTTATCGAGTGGATAAAGTCCGCGGTTTTGGTTGTACACCATTAGTCCTTACTACTTGAAACATCATTGAGACTCTATATGCTAGCACTGTACTTTGACTCGTTTACCGACTCTATTGGGGTCATCAGGTGTCGGGATTGGGTACAGTTACGACACATATAGGAGTCGATGCTTTGTTGTCAAGGATTCACCACATACTTGCAAGTGTGGATATCCTATGCGATATGAGGAGATATTATTGTGACGAATCTCTGGCCAGAGTACATGATGTGTTTTAGGTTACTTGGTGTTCCTAGTAACACATGAGATGTCACTATTTGATCTCCAAGATGTAATACATAGTTATCGAATCTTGAACAACTCTCGATTTACCAATGGTTGTTGATTCGATCGGGATATATGGATGAAGGGACCGTACTGTACGCTAACCAAAATCTATTGGTTCTTGCAGGCACTATCAGTGATACTTAGGGAATCATGGGGCGATGTTGTTAGGCGCTCTTACCATGATTCGATGGGCAAGTCGGAAATTGTTGTTTCGAGTCACAAGGAGTTGTGAGCCCACGACTAGCTGTATCCCTAAACCATTGAGGGTCACACAAGTAATGGATTTTTAATCCCCGTTGAGATAATTAAATTTAAAAAGTTAAATTTAGTGAATAAAGAAGTGGGACTTCTTATTTAAGAGTAGAGGGAGTAAGATTTCCTAAAATGACATAGTGATGGACATTTTTGGAAATCACTGAATTCAGATTCAGAAAATTTATCTTGACTTTAAAAGATGCAGAAATGGTTTCTGTGCACATTGGTGAAATTGATTTATCAATCTGAGTCATGATGAATTTTATATTAATTTCTGAACATGCGGGCTTTGCTTGTCAGGCTTGAACTTATGACTAATGGGCCCTAAGCTGTTAGCAGCCCACATTATAAATAAGTTATTGCAGTGCAGAAATTACACAAAACAGGTCATAATTTTGAAAACCTAGAGAGCTTTCTCTCAAGGAATTCGGCCGACCCCCTCCCCCTCTCTCACAGTGTTCGAAAATTTAGTCTGTGAATTTTTGAATTTGCTGACTGATTTAACAGATCATATCTGTTCTATCTCATCGTAGAAACTTCTGATAGACTTTCTAGTGCAGTCTATTAGAGGGATTAAATTTCTGTTCATGGACCTGATTGAAGAATTGTTCGTTCATCAGTTCCTGGGATATACAACAAGAGCAGATTAATCTGTTGGTGTCCATAATCTCGCTTCGAGATTTTAAGGTAAAATTTATATTGTTTAAATTTTATGTTATCAATTTTAATCGTAGGAATTTGATACCCATATGGAATCGTTCCATATAAAATTTTAAAACTTCCGCTGCACCGGGTATCATTTTTTTCGATCCGGAGAACGACCGTGTTCCAACAGGGAGTCATCCATATTTTGTGGTGCAGAAGTAGCTTTCAAGGGTCGGAAATAAGTTGGACTCTATTATTGTATAGTGCTGCATATATATATAACAAAAAGTAAGTCAAATAAATGTGTTCTCAACCACCAAAGCAATGTACAAATAGGTGGTTGTGCATCAAGTCAACAATACATCAATTAGATTTTTTTACTATACTGTCTTACCATTTTCTATTTACATCCATGCCATCAATCCTCAAGCCTGCAGATTCATGATGAAAAAACATCAATGTCAAATACTAGTTGTAAAAAAAATTCATAAGATATTTCGTATTGAATTTCTAATATGCAATAACATTACCAATAATTAATACTAACCAACTAAATTAAAATAATCCAAAAAGCATAATTACTAGATATTTCTAATATAATTAAGGAACATGGTCTATACACCATGGAACTTGCATAAAACAGAATCAGATTCGACATACATTCCCCCTTAAAAATGTTTGTGGATTCATCTCGACGTACAAGCCTTTAGACAAAAAAGGAACATAAGTAGAGTCAAGATTCGTCACTGAATTCACATTCAAAACAGTACATATTTATCTCACAACATTAATTATGTAGTGGCCTGTAACCAAGTAAAGAGATTAAGGAACTAATCGCATTTACTAAACTTGAGTTCGGACGCTCTGAAGAGAAGATCAGAGGCTCCAAACGTGATCAGATGATCCAAAGCCAGGATTGGAGGCTCCGAACTTGTTCGGACGCTCCGTCGGCAGGTTAGGACGGCCCGATCGGACTCCAGTATTATGTCATTGCTTACATCAGCAAGATGACATAATTTTTGACGCATTGATGGGACTTCGGATGCCCCGAAGTCGAGTTCGGATGGTCCGAATGTGTAACGGCCCGAACTCCGTCTATAAATAAGGGTGCCGAGATTCATTTTCAGACGCACCAATCACCTCTCTTCTCTCTATTCCTTAGTCTTCCAGCTTAGATCTAGGGCGTTCTAGGCGTCCCATTGGGAATTCGGAAGTGGCATAGAGATCCAGGCGTCGTAGCAGAGCTATGGCCTAATTTTGAGGCAAGCGACAACAACGGGCTGACGACGGACGCAGGTATAGCTTTTGCTTCCTAAAAATATTTAGGAGTATGCTATAGGAGTGGACTTAGAGCTAGTAGAGCTTGCATAGTAATTGAGGTACGAAAGTACTGTTCGAGATATCCTGACTGAGTATACATGTATTATGTGACTGCATGATTTATATGACATGATTTTATGCTGCATACATTTGCATCCTGATCTATCCCTTTTGGAGATGTCTGTTAGTAGGGTTTTACCCTATCCTGTTAGTGGATGGACTTCCATCGATTTAGGTCCGGCGTATCCACTGGTATTTCGGTATGTGAGCCACCTCGTAAAGCGACGGCACAACATGCTACATACCAGGGCCCGACTGTCTTTGTTATCCAATTATTGACCTCTAGTCAGTAGATGGTACACTTGCATGCATGTATACTCATACTCTTGTGCTGAGCATTTTATGCTCATGTCTCGTACTTTGTGTATCTGGACACCCTATTTCATGGGGCAGGTTTGCGATTGGATGAGGCGGGTGGATCCAAGAGGGACTAGACAGTGGTTGGCCAGTTGGAGCTTCGCCTAGGGCTTTATTGTATTGGGTTGATTCAGTATTCGATTTGGTTATATAACTATTTGGGTATTTGAAGATTCCTTTCCTTGGGATTGTATAATATTTATGGCTTCCGCAGTTTAATTCTAGTTTATTGTTTTAATTAAGTTAATTTCATACTTAAGTTCTGTTTAGTAGGTGATCTCGGTAAGGGTCACTACATTTATGGTATCAAATAATGCATAGTATTATTGGGATTTAGATTCTGCATAAGATAACTGTGAGGTAATTTTGTAGATGGCGATCGCGATGATCAAAGTAGTCATGGCAGTATCGGTGGACGTTGGGGCGATGGCGATCGAAAGCGTCGTCGAGAATGCCATTATCGTCGTCATGATGAGAACCGTTTCAGTGTGCGCCGATTCTTACAGATGGGTCCTAAGCCCTTGGTCAGAGGCGAGACTCCGGAGGATGCAGAGAATTGGCTAGATCGCATGGAGACTTGTTTTCAGACATTCCACTGTACTGAGGAGCAGAAGATGGAGACTCTTGGTTATCTTCTGGATGGGCGAGCCCGTAAGTGGTGTAGATTCACTTCTGCACCATTCGTTGCGGCGAGAGGAGTTGCTACTTGGGCTGAGTTCCGCACAGCTTTTCAGAAGTTGTACTTTCCTCTTGCACTCCGTCAGGCGAAGGCGGGTGAGTTACATAGTTTACGTTAGGGATCTATGACGATTGACGAGTATCAACAGAAGTTCTTTGATCTGTTGTCATATTGCCATAAAGCTTCTGGAGCATGTTTTCGATGTGGAGAGGTTGGTCATCTCCGGAGGGATTGTCCATTAGCTAGGGGAGGCGGTTCTAGTTTTGGTTATGGTTCTGGTTCAGGATCGGGTTCTTAGGATACCGTTCAGCAGAGGTCGCAGGGACAGTCTGCTGGGAGTTCTCACTTGAAGCCACGGAATTCTGGCCAGGTGTTTGCCTTGAGGCATGATCAGGCAGTGGAGAAGAATGAGAAGGTCATCGCAGGTACATTTCTGTTATATGGTATACCTGCTCTTGTACTCATTGACACTGGTGCATCTCATTCCTTCATTTCTGCATGTTTTGTTAAGAGGCATAAGTTACCATGCATTGCACTAGACGTAGTAGTTTCTGTTTCTAATCCGATGGGTCAATCTACTTTGGCTAAGCGTCTAGTGATGGGTTGCCCTTTAGAGCTTGAAGGGAACATTCTGGTAGCGAATCTCATGGTTCTTGTGATGGATGACTTCGATTGTATTCTGAGGATAGACATGTTGACTACCTATCGAGCTTCAGTGGACTGCTATCAGAGATTAGTACGCTTTCATCCGGATGGGATTGATAGCTGGTTTTTCTATGGTGAGGGAGCGCGACCCCCGATGCCGTTGGTATAAGCTTTGAGAGCCTGTCAAGCTCTAGAAGCTGGCGGGGAAGGTTACCTCATCTATGCAATTGATTTTTCCACTGAGATCGTCGGGATAAAGGGTATTCCGGTTGTGAATGAATTCCCAGATGTATTTCCAAATGAGATTCCGGGTTTTCCTCCTGCTAGGGAAGTCGAGTTTGGCATAGAGTTGATGTCAGGTACTTCGCCTATTTCTCGAGCACCGTATCGTCTGGCCCCATCAGAGATAAGAGAGTTGAAGAATCAGTTACAGGATCTTTTGTACATGGGATACATTCGTCCTAGTGTATCTCCTTGGGGGGCTCCTGTTCTCTTTGTGAAGAAGAATGATGGGTCTATGCGGTTGTGCATTGACTATCGGCAGTTGAACCGAGTTAATGTGAAGAACAAGTATTCTTTGCCTCTTATTGATGACTTGTTTGATCAGCTGCAGGGTACTTCGGATTACTCCAAGATTGACTTGAGATCTGGGTATCATCAGATGAGGGTCCGAGACCAGGACATAGCCAAAACTGCATTCCGTACTCGCTATGAGCATTATGAGTTTCTAGTGATGCCTTTCGGTTTGACTAATGCGCCGGCTATATTTATGGATCTGGTGAACCGCATTTTCAGGGAGTTTCTGGATAAGTTTGTCGTGGTTTTCATTGACGACATTCTGGTGTATTTGCGCAATGCAGACGAGCATGTTTCTTACTTGCGATTGGTACTGCAGACTCTTCGGGATGAGCAATTGTACGCCAAGCTGAGTAAGTGTGAGTTCTGAATGGATCGAGTGGTCTTTCTTGGCCATATTATATCCAGGGAGGGGATTTATGTTGATCCGAGCAAGATTAAGGTTGTGCTTAATTGGTCGCGTCCGACGACGGTTCCTGAGATCCATTGTTTTCTGGGTCTAGCAAGATATTATCGTCGCTTCATTCTGAGCTTCTCATAGCTAGCTCGACCATTGACGCAGCTTACCCATAAGGGTGTTGATTTCGAGTGATCCTCGGAGTGCGAAGAGAATTTTTGTGAGCTTCGACGGCGGTTGACTTCTGCTCCAGTATTGGCATTTTCGTCAGGATCTGGAGGGTATGTAGTGTACACAAATTCTTCTCTTCAGGGATTAGGTTGTGTCCTGACTCAGAATGGGCATGTGATCGCATACGCTTCTAGACAGTTGAAGTTACACGAAGACAATTATCCAGTTCATGATTTGGAGTTGGCAGCTATTGTGTTCGTTTTGAATATCTGGCGTCATTATTTGTATGGCGAGAAATTTGAGATTTTCACCGACCACAAGAGTCTCAAGTATTTGTTCACTCAGGCGAAGTTGAACATGAGTCAGAGACGTTGGATGGAATTGCTTAAGGACTATGATTGCGAGATTAAGTGTCATCCGGGAGCTGCTAATCTCACTGCTGATGCCTTGAGTCGCAAGGTGCAACTATCCGCACTGCAGACTTGTTCGATGTCTAGTGCCATCGAGGATTGTTGTTCTTCAGGGTATACCTTCAAGAACAAGAAGGGCATGCAGAGTATCCATATGTTTGCGATACTATCTGAGCCAGCTTTGTATTCGCGGATTCGAGATGCTCAGATGTCTGATTCGAAGACCCAGCATTTGGCTCATCTAGCTAATGAGGGTAGCACGTCTGGATTTCACTATCAGTTAGATGGTTTTCTGTGTTTGTCTGGTAGGCTTGTGATTTTGGAGGATGAAGAGTTGCGAGAAGAGATCTTGTCTTAGGCATATCGCACTAAGTTGAGTATTCATCCGGGGAGCAACAAGATGTACAAGGATCTACGTACTCGGTTTTGGTGGAAGGGGATGAAACGCATCATGTATCAGTATGTTTCGAAATGCTTGGTTTGTCAGCAGATCAAGGCAGAACACCGATGACCTGGAGGTTTGCTTCACAGTCTGCCTATTCCGGAGTGGAAATGAGAGCTTATCATGATGGATTTTGTGACCCATTTGCCGGTATCCTCGAGGAATTGTGATGCTATCTGGGTTGTGGTGGACCGACTCACCAATTCAGCACATTTCATTGCCTATAGCAGAGAGTACTCTGTGGATCGTATGACGCGATTGTACATTCAGGAGATCATTAGACTTCATGGAGTGTCTGTGAGCATTGTCAGCGATCGAGACCCCAGGTTTACTTCTAGGTTCTGGGGGAGTGTTCAGCGTGCGATGGGCACTACTCTCAGTTTCAGTATGGCCTATCATCCGGAGACAGATGGACAATCAGAGCGTACTATCCATACTTTGGAGGATATTCTTCGAGCTTGCACTATGGATTTTGGTTCAGCCTGGAAGGACCATTTGCCATTGATTGAGTTCGCGTACAACAACAGTTATAATAGTAGCATTGGGATGTCACCTTTTGAGGCGTTTTACGGGCAATGTTGTCGTACTCCACTCTTCTAGGAAGAAGTGGGGGAGAGACAAGCTGAGGGACCGGAGTTAGCCCAACAGACAGCAGATGTTGTTGATCAGATCAAGAAATGGATTAAGACTGCACATGATCGTCAGGCCAGCTATGTTAATACCAAGCGTAGGCCTTTGCAGTTTGATGTTGGAGAGAAAGTGTTTCTGAGGGTTTCACCTTTCCGCAGGATTCTCAGATTTGGTCTCAAAGGAAAGTTGTCTCCCTGATTTATCGGTCCGTTTGAGATCTTGGATAGCATTGGCGATCTGGCTTATCGTCTGGCCTTGACACAGTATCTCTTCAGTATTCATGACGTGTTCCACGTATCTCTGTTGCGATGGTATGTGGCAGATCAGTCTCATATTCTGTAGCCATCTGAAGTTTAGGTGGATACGGATTTGACTTATGTAGAGAGACCTATTTGTATCCTGGATCGTAAGAATAAGGTCTTGCGTAATAAAGTTATTCCTCTGGTTTTAGTTCAGTGGCAGCACCGAGGCATTGAAGAAGCCACTTGGGAGCTTGAGAGCAGGATGCGTTCAGAACATCCTGAGTTATTTTGATTTTGGTTTTCGAGTTGTATCCAGTTGTGAACTCTGTAAACGTTTAATTTGAATAAAGATGTTTCTTCATGTTGTTTTATTTTCAGTACTTAAGATCTGATTTTGAGGACGAAATATCTTAAGTGGGGGAGAATGTAGTGGCCCATAACCAAGTAAAGAGATTAAGGAACTAATCGCATTTACTAAACTTGAGTTCGGACGCTCCGAAGAGAAGATCGGAGGCTCCGAACGTGATCGGACGATCCGAAGCCAGGATCGGAGGCTCCGAACGTGTTTGGACGCTCCGTCTGCAGGTTCGGACGGCCCGATCGGACTCCAATATTATGTCATTGCTTACATCAGCAAGATGACGTCATTTCTGACTCATTGATGGGACTTCGGACGCCCCGAAATCGAGTTCGGATGGTTCGAACGTGTTCGGAGGCTCCGAAGCCAGTTCGGACGACCCGAACTCCGTCTATAAATATGGGTGTCGAGATTCATTTTCAGACGCACCAATCACCTCTCTTCTCTCGATTCCTTAGTCTTCCAGCTTAGATCTAGGGCGTTTTAGGCGTTCCATTGAGAATCCATAAGTGGCATAGCGATCCAGGCGTTGTAGCGGAGCTGTGGCCTAGTTTTGAGGCAAGCGACAGCAATGGGCTGACGACGGACGCAGGTATAGATTTTGCTTCCTAAAAATATTTAGGAGTATGCAATATCTTAGTTTTAGAGCACTTTAATGATATTAATATCATTTGGCATTGTAGCGCGGACTATAGGCGTGTACTTAAAGCTGATAGAGATTGCCTAGTAATTGAGGCACGAAAGTACTGTTCGAGATATCCTGACTGAGTATGCATATATTATATGACTGCATGATTTATATGACATGATTTTATGCTGCATACATTTGCATCCTTATCTATCCCTTTTGGAGATGTCTGTTAGTAGGGTTTTACCCTATCCTGTTAGTGGATGGACTTCCATCGATTTGGGTCCGGCGTATCCACTGGTATTTTGGTATGTGAGCCACCTCCTGAAGCTGCGGCACAGCGTGGTACATACCGGGGCCCGGTCTGTCTTTGTTATCCGATTATTGACCTCTAGTCAGTAGATGGTACACTTGCATGCATGTATACTCATACTCTCGTGCTGAGCGTTTTATGCTCACGTCTCGTACTTTGTGTATCTGGACACCCTATTCCATGGGGCAGGTTTGCGATTGGATGAGGCGGGTGGATCCAAAAGGGGATAGGTAGTGGTTGGCCAGCTGAAGCTTTGCCTAGGGCTTTATTGTATTGGGTTGATTCAGTATTCGATTTGGTTGTATAACTATTTGGGTATTTGCAGATTCCTTTCCTTGATATTGTATAATATTTATGGCTTTCGCAGTTTAATTCTGGTTTGTTGTTTTAATTAAGTTAATTGCATGCTTAAGTTCTGTTTAGTAGGTGATCTCGGTAAGGGTCACTACCATATGGGTAACACCCAAATCATTCATCCAAGGGTACACATCTCAACACATATACATAATTAATATTATAGGGTTGACATGAAAAATCATGAGTTGTTAGATATCCTATTAGGGTAATACCATTAAGGTAGGTTGAATACGGTGCTCAAGAAAAATAACAAGGATGTGAGCGACTAACGCTCCGAACGTAAAGTTGAGTATACAACCGATATAATGCATGCAAAATGACTGGGTACTGGTTGACTATCAAGTCCTGCTCAGTCTAGGTGCGAATGAGTGTGTAGTATCATTTGGGGTCTGTTAGATTAGGTGTCCGTCAAGCCAAGTGTTGGCGAGGGTCCTTGTAATAACTCTTGTATGACAATCTTTATTTTAATAATATTTGAATTAATTAATTTTACACATCTTTCTTTGTATACACATGCTAGTTGAAAAGATAAAGCTCTTGAATATACAAATATCATAAAGTGTAGGATCGAGCGATTGCCGCTTTACAAAAACTATAGCTGATAGTAATAGTACAACTCAAATTTTTTAAACCGCACAACAACCCAAACGCCATGGTTCGATCGCTCAACCAAGTAGGGACAATTATTGCACCTCAACAGAAATAATATGAGATGTTCATTTGATGACTATCATGAAACTTATATTTGGAATACTGTATATTCTAAATCGTTCCTAGTCAATTCAGCCACCAAAAATAAGGATAAAGGCTGCTCGAGCTTGATACTAGTATTTACGATGTGAGTACCACGTTTCATTGGTAGGAGATATAGTGATGTCCAAGCATGCAAATGGATTCTCCTTGTAGAGTGCACTGAACAACCCTCCCTAAAGGACTTTCCAATTGGTTCTCACTTATCGAGTGGAAAGATCTTAGTTTATGATTGTACAACATTAGTCCTTATGACCCGGGACAACATCGAGACTCTATGTGCTAGCGCTCTACTTTGACTTGTTTACCGACTCCGCTGGGGTCCTCAGGTAGCAAGGTTGGTTGTTGTGTCAAAACATGTAGGAGTTGATACATTGTAGTCGGAGATTCACCGCTTACCTTTGGATATGGATATCCTATGTGATCTCATGTATTTGTAGTTTTGAAATCTCTGATCAGAGTAAGTGGTAATTAAGAAATAAGTTTCTTTAATTATATCTTCGATACAACTACGGCATGACACATAGTTATCGATTCTTTGACAACTCTCGATAAACCAATGCTTGTCGAATCGGTTGAGATATATGAGTTGAAGGGACCGTACTATATGCTAACCATAATTGAATGGTTCTTGCAGGCACTATCATTTGATACCTATGGAGTCATGTAAGCGATGCTATTAGACGTTTAACATGACTGGTTGGAAACCATCAGAGTTGAGTTGTTCTTATTATCAATGAGTTGATAAGTAAGAAAGACCGGAGCTGATAAGGGTAAGCTCATATAGGGACTTGATTGATCCCGAATCACATGGAGATGTGAATCAACTATTAGTTATATCATTGAACCATTGAAGGTCATACAAGTACTGACTTTCTAGATCCCATTGAGAAAAAAATTTAATTTAATGAGTTGAACAACTTATAAAGTAGTTTATAAGCGAGATAAATTAAAAGTATGACTTCTAAAGGAGAACAAAGGAGAATGTAACTTTTAATTTGTGAAAGCGTTCCAAGATTAAAAGTTGACTTACATAAATAATTAGTTTTTGAAAATGGTAATTTTTAAAACTATTATTATGAACTTAATTAAATTAATTCAAGAGTTGAATTAATTAAACACTAGTGGACCTAGTAGAGTCCAAATAATTAAATTAATTCAAGTGTTAGATTAATTAGATAATATTGGATCTTGTAGAGCCCAAATGGAAATAGTGTTGAATAATTATTCTACAAGTGAGCTTGAATGAGTTCAAGTAGGATTTAATTAATTGATTGGACTTAAATAAGTTTGGGTTTGTCAATTAATTAAATATTAAGTTTGTGAGACCCCGTTTCTAATCTTCTATACTCGATTAATAAAACACAATCGAACACGAAGAGCCGTGGAAAAACGAATCAAAAAAAAAATTTAAAAGGTCGCGCGCCCGTGCCTAAATCAGGTGCGCCCACGCCGGGACCTCGCAAAAACTAGCGCGCCCGCACCCAAGCCTCGCGAAACAATGGCGCGCCCGCGCCACCCTCTCGAGCTGCAGAAATCCAGGGCACAAAAAAAATCTTTACAAACTCAAATCCATAATCCAAGCAACCAAAGTTCAATCCAAAGCTCCTACATGAAAAATAAGGGATTCGAAACACCAACAAGACGCGATTAACAATACAAGTTCGACGATATAATTCGATCGTCTAATCAAAACAACACAATCCTAAGACACGATGTCTTACTTCTATCATCTCACCCCGAGCTAACCCAAATGACTTGGTCCTGCTCCTGATCCTCCTGTTGCCAAGCACACATACAGACAAAGACAATAGCCGGATAAACCGGTTAGAAATATGATTTCCAAGTAAAAGGGACAGGCATGAAAAATCAGATAAACATCTCATATCGAAGAGTATCAATCAATAACAATTCAAACTGAGAGTGAATGTATGCATGACTTAAAAACTCGGGATTATCAAAGTCAGATAATCGAAATATCGATCGGTACTCGGTTGGGATCCCAGGGCCAAGTCATTACAACAACACACCTACACACCCTTTCGGGGTGAATGTTGCACAACTCAAACCCCTAGACTTCAGAGCAACTATAAGAAGTATTCTGGCACTTGGAAAAACTCGAAATCCAAAGCCACTTCAAAATAGCTCCCTAAATCATCTATCTTCAAAACAAATCGAATAATCGGCTCAATATGGATGCAAGTGTAAACAAATAATCAATCAAGTTCACACAAGCAAATAACATACAGTATGTGATTTTTGGGACTCGAGAATCAATTCGAACTCGAGTGTTCAACCCCATTCAACTCAATGTCGTCTTTTACCTTTCAAATTCGTCGAGGATTCCAATCTGAAAATAACAACGAATTCAATAAATAATCAATTGAAACAAAACGAATCGAATCAAAGAAACTCAATCAATATACCGTCTTCAATTCTCAATCGATTCAACTCCCAAGTCCGATCCAAACCCGAAACTCCAATCCAAATCTGAAAATAAAGAATATACGGATTCGATATCAATCTATCAATCCAATCAAACCCGGAAATCAAACCGAAACAATACGACCGATAAACCAAACTCGATTTCGACGGCATAACGGCTATAAACGGTCAAACCAAAAATCTCTATCAACATCAAACAACTCCAAAAAATCCATATCAACTTCTCAACCAATAAAACAAACAAAATTCAACCAAAATCCAACACCCCATTTCGAAATATGCCCTAAAATTCATATAAAATCCAAACTTCATTCTTTTTCCAAACCGACTTCGAATACACGATCTATGCTAGCTCAAGAACAACATACTCCAAGATTATCAAATTCTGACAACCCAACAAAAATCAAAGTTCGAGGATCATAGCAAAACTTACGTCAAAAAGAAGCCCTCGATGCGGTGATCGTGAAACTCAACTTGGAAAAGAAATCTAACGGTCGGATCGTGTGAATCGGAGGAAGGAAAAGCTTGAAGAATCGATCTCCATGGCTTCCGGATTCAGTACGTACGAATGGAGAGGGAAGGAGGAGAGTAAAGTGATGTGATGGAGTGATGGGGAAGGCAACTTGCATGAGATAATATATATAAAATCCAACTTTTGCATTTAAGTCCCTCAATTCTTCAAAGTTTGCAAAGTGGCCCCCCTGCGAATATCAAAACGGCCCTCCAATACTGAAAACTCTGATTATCTCAATTAAACTCAATTATGATAAAATCGGGGCATTACAATTCTCCCCCTCTAAGATTCGATTTCGTCCTAGAAATCTGACAGATCACAGACTGAACAAGAAAGAATCAAACTGAAGAAAACTCACATCAATCGAATAATTTCGGGAATCGCTGCCTCATATCAGATTCGGTCTCCCAAGTCGCTTCTTCAACTCTGTGATGACTCCACTGAATCTTCACCACCAGAATCGACTTGGTTCTGAGCTGGTTCTCTTTTCTATCGAGAATCTGAATCGGTCGCTCGAAGTAACTCGGAGTCTCATCAAGTTCGGCCTCGTCTGGCTGAAGAACATGGGACGGATCCGGATGATATTTCCGCAACATCGAGACATGAAACACATCATGGATGCCTGAAAGAGACGGAGGAAGAGCAATCCTATAGGCAAGATCGCCTATCTTCTCCAGAATCTCATACGGACCAAGGAATCTCGGCGACAACTTCCCCTTTTTCCCGAATCTGACAGTACCTCGGAACGGATAAATCTTCAGAAACAAACGGTCTCCCTGATCAAAACACAGTGGTCTACGTCGGACATTCGCATACTTGGCCTGTCGGTCCTGGGCTGTCTTCATTCTGACTCTAATCAACTTCACCTGCTTTGCCATATCACGAATCATATTTGGACCCAACTCAGGTGATTCTGAAATCTCATCCCAAAATAACAGAGATCTGCACTTATTCCCATACAAAGCTTCGAAAGGTGTCATGCCAATACTCGCTTGGAAGCTGTTATTGTACGAAAACTCAACTAGGGGCAAGGACTCCTACCAACCTGATCCAAAATCAAGCACTACTGTGCAAAGCATATCCTCCAAAGTCTGGATTGTACCCTCGGACTGACCGTCGGTCTGAGGGTGATACGCTGTGCTCAAGTGCAAACGAGCACCCAATGCCTCCTGCAAACTGTGCCAAAAGTGAGAAGTGAATCTCGGATCTCTGTCTGATACTATCGACTTTGGCAGGCCATGCAATCTCACCACCTCTCTGACATACAACTCGGTCATCTTATATGTCATACGGTATGGAATGAAACAAGCTGATTTCGTCAACCGGTCAATCACAACCCAAATCGCATCACAACCTCTGACTGAACGCGGTAGCTTCGTGACAAAATCCATCGAGATGTGATCCCACTTCCATTTCGGGACAGACAAACTGTGCAATAAGCCACCTGGTTTCTTCTGAAAGAGTGGGTGCCCGGTTAGCCAACTTGTGGCTAAGGGCTTTTATGACTCTATGTATAAACAATCTTTGTTTAATATAATTTACATTCATTAATGGCGTTCACTTTATCTTATTATTATATAATGATATACTATTGTTATTTTGATAAAGACCTTGAATATACTAAAGTAAGATGAGATAGTGAATATAGAGAGATCACTGTCATGAAACACATCTTATGTTCAATGTATATTCTAAACAGTTCCTAGTCAATTGAGCCGTCCACAAATAAGGATAAGGATCGCTCGAGATTGAGACTAGCATTTGCGATGCCGAGTACCACGTTTCATTGGTATGGAACATAGAGATGTTCAAAGCATGCAAATGGATATTCATATGATGAATGATCGAACTACCCTATTCGGACTTTCCAAGTGGTTATCACTTATCGAGTAGATATAGTCCGCGGTTTTGGTTGTACACCATTAGTCCTTATTACTTGAAACATCATTGAGACTCTATATGCTAGTACTGTGCTTTGACTCGTTTACCGAATCTATTAGGGTCATCAGGTGTCGGGATTGGGTGCAGTTACGACGCATATAGGAGTCGATGTTTTGTTGTCAAGGATTCACCACACACTTGCGAGTGTGGATATCCTATGCAATCTGAGGAGATATTAGTGTGACGAATCTCTGGCCAGAGTACATGATGTGTTTTAAGAAATGGTTTCTTAGTAGCACATGCGATGTCACTATTTGATCTTCAAGATGCATTGCATAGTTATCGAATCTCGAACGACTCTCAATTTACCAATGGTTGTTGATTCGATCAGGATATATGGATGAAGGGACCGTACTGTACGCTAACCAAAATCTACTGGTTCTTGCAGGCACTATCAGTGATACCTAGAGAATCATGGGGCGATGTTGCTAGATGCTCTTACCATGATTCGATGGGCAAGTTGGAAATTGTTGTTCCGAGTCACAAGGAGTTATGAGCCCATGGATAGCTGTATCCCTGAACCATTGAGGGTCACACAAGTAATGGATTTCTAATCCCCGTTGAGATAATTAAATTTAAAGAGTTAAATTTAGTGAATAAAGAAGTGGGACTTCTTATTTTAGAGTAGAGGGAGTAAGATTTCCTAAAATGACATAGTGATGGACATTTTTGGAAATCACTGAATTCGGATTCAGAAAATTTATCTTGACTTTAAAAGATGCAGAAATGGTTTCTGTGCACATTGGTGAAATTGGTTTATCAATCTGAGTCACGATGAATTTTATATTAATTTCTGAACATGCGGGCTTTGCTTGTCAGGCTTGAACTTATGACTAATGGGCCCTAAGCTGTTAGCAGCCCACATTATAAATAAGTTATTGCAGTACAGAAATTGAGATAACTGGTCACAAAATTTTCGAAAACCCTAGTTTTTCTCTCTAGGTGTGGCCGCCCCTTCTCATCTCTCTGTTCGAAAAATCCAGCCTGTGAATTTCGAATTTGCAGTCTGGTTTAACGGATCAAATCTGTTAATTTTCTCTTCGTAGAAACTTCTGATAGACTTTCTAGTGCAGTCTATCAGAGGGATTAAATTTCCGTTCGTGGACCTGATTGAAGAAACGTTCGTTCATCAGTTCCTGGGATATACAACAAGAGCAGATTAATCTGTTGGTGTCCATAATCTCGCTTCGAGATTTTAAGGTAAAATTTATATTGTTTAAATTTTATGTTATTAATTTTAATCGTAGGAATTTGATACCCATATGGAATCGTTCCATATAAAATTTTAAAACATCCGCTGCACCGGGTATCACTTTATTTTTCGATCTGGAGAACGACCGTGTTCCAACAGTGGTATCAGAGCCAGGTTGTTCTCGGATTTTACGATTAAAATTTTATCGATTGTACAAGCCTCGATTTTTCAAAAAAATAAAACGAAAAAAAAAAAATTATTTTCGTGGCTGCCCGCGCAGCCCTGCGCGCAGATGGGCTGCACGCAGCAGCCCTGCGCAAGCTAGGGCAAGCGTTGCCCTAGCCCGCGCAGCTGGGCCGTATGGAGCGTCCCAGCGGCTGGGCTGGACGAGTGCAGCCCAGCGACGGGCGGTCCCGGGCTGCCCAGAATTTTTTTTTTTTTATTAAAATTAAATTTTTCCTTGAATTATGAATTCTAGCCCAAAATGGTTTTGGGCCCAGTTTTTGGCCCGATTGAAAATTGTTTCAGTTGGTCCACGAGGCAATGGGTCAAAATTGTTTGAGCCCAAAATTTTTAAGAAAATTAATTTTTGGATAAATTTTGAATTTTGGAAATTTATAAATTTAATCCAATAAATTAAATCTATAAAATTAATAACTTTGGTACAATTGATAATAAAATATGATTTTATGTATAAAATTGGATAATGTTATATACCAATTGCATTTTGACGAAGTTGTTGCCTAATATTGGTTAAACTAAGATTATCGGCTGAATAAAAGCAGTTTAGTGATTCAATTTAATTATTATAGTGGCAATTATTTTCTCAATTGGATGTCTGAGTAGATTTGTGTTGAATTTCACTATGATTTGTTTTGGCTAAATTTGTTCAGTTGAGAAAAAAAGAGTAAATTTTGTTCTGCATTTTTATTGGATATTGGCGTCGTCGTATCAGTTACCCATCGAACATTTTGGCCAAAATCGATTGAAACCAAAATTTGATAGTTTAGATTAAAAAAAACCTGGCCAAATAAGAAAAAAAAATTGAAAATTTTAACTTGTAAGAATAACGCTGATGAACCTAGTAGTTGGTCGTATCAAAGAATAACTATAAATATAATAGATGATTTTCCAGAAATTATTGATATGATGTGTATTTATTTACCCACGTGTTGATATATTTTCATCCGTACGTCTTGCAGTCCTATATTAGTAGTTAATATTAAATTACCAAAAAAATTATAATATTACATAATATATGCGTATTTAGGCACATGTTCAAGATGCATGCATGGAAATAGCATTGTAGATACCTGAAATATCACAAATGGCAGCTCTAAATTCATTTTTACACCTAACTTCACTCTAAACCAATAAATATAATTTAAAATATCCAACAAAAACCTTACATTTTCTTGAACTGTTAACCCAAATCTTGATCCGTATCATGACTCCTATATAAACACAAGTAAGCGAGTGTAGTGTGTGAAGAAAGATGACTTGTATGAGGGAGAGAAGGCGACAACAAGCTTTGAGGTTAATCTTGCCTTTGGACCCAAATCACGCTCTTATGTCGTTGCCATCATCGGGGTCATCATCATCTGCAAGTTCGAGTTCAGGTTCAAATTCCAGCTCGCTAGGCATTAATAGCCTTTCGGACCTCAAGAAACTCGAAATTCTTGGACATGGTAATGGTGGCACTGTTTACAAGGTTTGTCATGAGCAGACTGGCATGATTTATGCTTTGAAAGTACTACACGAGTTGGATGACTTGGAAGACGTTGAATATCGACGACATGTGATGAGTGAGGTAGATATATTTACACGTGTGGACACGTCGAAGTATATTGTGAGATGTTTCGGTGTTGTGGATAGTGGATTTGAAGAGGTTAATGGTAGAAAAGGTGATCTTTGCTTCTTGATGGAGTACATGGATATGGGATCATTGAACGATATACTGCGCAAAAACAAGAAACTGTCTGAGAAGGTGATTTCAAGGATAGCGAGAAATGTGTTGAAAGGGTTGCAATATTTGCATGAGATGCAAATAGTGCATGGAGACATAAAACCCTCAAATTTGCTAGTGAATGGCGGTAAAGGAGAGGTGAAACTAGTCGATTTTGGTGCGAGTCGAGTCGTCATAAACCAAAACCAGGCAAATAGTATGGACTCATGCATGGGCACGTGCGCGTACATGAGCCCTGAGAGGATGGACCCTGAGAATTGGAACAAGGATCGGTGCTCGGTAGGGTTTGCCGGAGACATATGGTCGCTTGGCCTAGTGGTTATGGAATGTTACGTGGGGCGTTTTCCGTTGATCAAGCCGGGACAGAAGCCTGATTGGGTGACTTTGATGTGTGCCATTTGCTTTGAAGATTATGTGAAACCTATTCTAAGGATGGCTTCTTTGGAGTTCCAGAGCTTTTGCCAAAGGTGTTTGGAAAGAGACTGGAGGGTCAGAGGGAGTGTGGAAGAGCTTCTTTCTCACCCTTTTGTTAATAATCATAATAATAATACATGTCATGAAAAAAATGGTGTAACGGAATTTGTAACTCACGACTCTGAAGATTGAGTGTAGCAACCTAAGAATATTATTTATATGTTGTACTTTTATTATTTTTGTAACTTAGAATACCGAATCGGATTTGGGATAAGATCCAAGAGCAACTCGATTTCATCCCAAAATATTTTTTTTCCCAAAAAAAAATGGTTTGTGTCTAATAATTAGATAATGTCTGCAACCTCTGAAAATAAATTATTATACATTTCTCTAAACAAAAATATATAATCACTTGCAAACTATCTCTTAATATCCCACTGTCATTGAATCTCATTGAATCCTATCAAGTATGAGCCTGATATGATCAACTAAGTTTTTCTCGCAAACAAATCAAATTTTTAAGTAGATATTAAGATTTCAAGTATTACGAGCTTTACAATTGAGAAGGAAACGTCAAGGTTTTGTTAGCCTAGTGGCATAATGAAGCCCTTCCCAAAGTTGAGTCAAGTCCGAAAAGCCCCTCCCCAGTGTCGTCATCATCATCATCATTATTTTTATTATTATTATTATTATTATGAAGGAAACCATATCATTAATTACTATATATGAAGGAAACCTACAAGAATTATGAATTTCGCAACTGTGACAAAGTTAACGCATTATTGAAAGATAACCAAGGAAGAAAAATTTATTTGAGCTAAGTGTAGCAAAAAGTATATTATTTCGCCATGTGTTTCAAGCGTCATCGATCATGATTTTGATACCGAAAATTTATTATATTGGTCTTTCCACATCAGTCACATCTAACTTTAATTTCATATCCGTCTTCCATTCAGTTTTCTTTCCAACATTTAAAAATTATAATATAATATAATGTTTAACTTTTTTTTTACAATTTTCCACATTATGTATATTTTTTTAAAAAAAAAAATTGTGTTTTAACAAAAAAATTATTTCATTATTGAATCGAACTAAATTTTTTTTTTTGTAAATGCCATATTTTATCATTTAATATAATATTTTTTAATATAATGTATATATATGGTTAATTACATATATAATTATATATTTTATTATGTTATATATTTATGATAAATATTATATATTTTTTTCTTAACTAAATAGTATATTTTAAAAAAAATTGAGAGAGGATAAATAAAATTAGAAACAAATTTGAGATAAAAGCTCTTTCAAACAACTTATATAAGCTATTTTAGAGCTTTTAAGCTCTGAAATTGCGTTTGATAAAATTTTTTAAAAATATCTTATCATTGTTTTTAAAAAAATTGGGTAACACGATCTTGTTTTTAAAGATCTTATTTGAATCTCTTTTAAAAACCAAATTATCCATATTTATTTTAAAATATTTCAAATATACCCTCAACAATATATAAATTGGTTAATATCTAATTAAAAATATTATTAAAATAATATTTGTTTATTATTAATCTTTTAATATAAAATTATTGCAATTAATATAATTATTAACACTACTAATATAGTAATATTTCTATTTTAATAAAATTAGTTATTAATTATCATAAGTACATGATTATTGCCATTATCGTTATATTATAAATATTTTCGATGCTAAATGATAAATTAATATTAATTATTATACTGAAATTATTACTATCATATATAAATAACAAATATATTGATTACTGTATTACTATTATTGTAATACTATTATCATGTTAATATTATATTAAAATTATTATTATTATACTCTCAAAAAAATTTATCATTATTATGATATCTAACAATTATTGTAATAGTTATTCATATAATTATATTAGTAAAAGTTACAATTATATTAATCAAAAGATCAAAGTAGTCTATATATCATATGTACATGTTAAAAAATAATTATATATATCAATTTAATATTGTCATTCCTTTTTGGTAATTATCACAACAAAAAAAATCTTATCAATATCAAAAATATCAACAGATTAAGCTTTATTATCGTATTTTATTCAGACACTTTAACATATTTTTTAAAAATAATATAAGACCTAAAAGTCTTAACTAAGCTAATGAATACTCCCTAAAAACACTAGAGACTCAAAGTTATATCTGCGTCCGTCGTCAGCCTGTTGCTGTCGAAAGTCCAAACTCTTGGACACAGCTCCGCTACGACTGTTGGAACGCCTCGCCAACTCCCTAGGTATGCCTAGAAGCTAGGAAACCGCCCAAAAGCCACTAATAACCGAGAGAAGATAGGGGAAATTGGTGCAAGAAATGAGCTCCTCGGACCCCATATTTATAGCCTACGATCGGACCGTCCGATCCCGAGATCGGACCGTTCGATGTCCACGCGTCCTGCCACATGTCAACTCGATCGCATGCAAAGCAACACCTGTCCCAGCACGAGAACGGAGCATCCGATCCCGAGAACGGACCTTCCGATCTCCCATCATGACGTGACCAAGTTGACGTCATCCTGCTGATGTCACACTGCCACCTGGCCATGCAGATCGGACCTTCCAATCTGGCCCTCAAGGGCTATTATCAAGTATTCCGAATCCATTCTCAAACTCCTTAGACTCATCTGGAACTTCTTTAATCAATATTTACCCAACTTAATCATAATTACCAAGTTAATTACTCATTTTGGGCACGGGTCACTACAGATACCCTATACAACTCAACTATCGTAAGCATCCTGGTATCATCTAGTCTGCATGGATCTTGAATGTGAGGTTGTTGGCTGCCTGTATTATGCTTCAATGCAAACTCCTTACAGAACCTATTCCTCCAAAGATCTACAAGACCTTACCAATCTACCGGATCCTTCCAATATTGTGGGGTCTATTATTTGGTAGATGAGGTAGGATCTCATGACAATTTCTCTAACTGATTTTGGAGAATCTTCAAGGGTGCCTACCCAGGTCAAAGCAGGATGGACAACAGTGTCCCACGAATTCCTCCCAATCCTCAGCTACGTTCGGAGTCTCATACTCGATCATCCTCTTCGGTCCAAACTGTCGGAACCAATATAAGTCGAATCTTCGACGATCATCCTGATGACGATGAAAGTGACTACGGGGATATCTCAGGGTATTCTCATTTCAACGCTCATTTCTGCAGCAACTGTTACCATCGTTTAAATTAGTTATTTACAAGAAACCAAAATTTTTAATCCTAACAATTCACCAATCTCAACTATGTCCCAAAGATAATAATTCATGCTTTGATACCATAAATGTAGTGACCATACACGGATCACCTATTAATCTGAGTTTAAGCATGCAATAATTATAATCAGAAAACTTAACCAGATTTACTACGAAAAATAATACAATCAAAGGTGAAAAGCAATAAGTACCAATTAAATTCTTAATATAGAATCCACCTGCGACCCTTGCTACCGAACCCTGGTCACCGCCTAACCACTTAAATCGCTCCTGCTCCACCTGCAAACCTGCCCCATCGAATGGGGTATTGTCCAAAGAAACACAATAACATGGACGTGAGCGACTTTTCTCATAATGATAAGCACGAGTGTACAAACCTACTATGATGCATGTATGACTGGGTACTGGATATCATAATTTCTGCTCAGTCTGGGTTCCAATGAGTATGTAGTACCATCTGGGGTCAACTCCACTGGGTACATCCACACACTCGTTCGAACCACCGTAGCGTCAGTCCCGGTCAACACGGCGTCTCCTGGTGTCACACAATATAACAAGGAATATAGGGTTGAACGACCCTACTACAAAGGCTATATCAAAGGAGACTCGACTCAACATGAATATGCACATGCATCATAATATATCAAAGCAATAAAACATGTATCATGACACATAATATGCAACATATAAGCATGCATACTCGCTGGGTATATCGGTCAGTACTTACGTACCTCAACAACTGGCCTAGATGTACAAGTATCTAGAATCCAAGCCTACAAGTCAGGATAATATCATATCACTAATACTGGTCTATAATATTTAACTAAGCTAATAGATACTGCCTAATACTAATAGGGATCTCATATTATACGTACGTCCATCGTCAGCCCACTATTGTCTAAGACCCTGACCCAAGCATAGCTTCGCTACAAGCCCCGTAGAACTTTGCTATCGCCCGACCCTTGAGTATAAGGCTAAAACCCTAAGAATATACACTGAAATACACTGAAACACCTCCAAACATATACCAAATGTGAGAATCTCGTCGCCTATTTATAGGCAAGGGTTCAGAAGCTCTGAACTCGCATGTCTTCCATGCCAAATTGCCCTGTTCGGAAGCTCCGATCCCACCCTTCGGACGTTTCGATCTCATGCATGCGATTACGTGTCAAAACGCTGATGACACGTCACTAGTATGCATGACCTAACTCTTCGAAAGTTTCGATCTCACGTTCGGAAGTGCTAGTATTATATGATTTTATAGATGTGTAGCGCGTGTGTACGATTTTGCCGATTATCTATTACTATTAATAAAGCAAGAGCATGTTATAGTAACTATTTTTGGTATTTTTAAGTGAATTTCCAAAAATAACCCTACACCTAATAAAACAATTATTAAAAATCAAATGTGCAATTCAGTAATTTCAATTAATTTTCAGATTTTGAAAAGTAACTCCCACTATGTATTTAATTGTTTAAGGTTGTTTTTTTTTAAAATAATAATAACTATTACATATATTTTATCTTCTAAAATAATAGTTTAATAATATATACATTAACAAAACACATGCATTGCGTCTGTAGTCTGCAAATCACTGGTAATTATAATTATTAAACATAAAAGAGAAAAGAACACGTTAAAACATCAAATAATAGTAGTTAAAAAAAAAAGAAAAGAATAGTTACGCGATGAAAGAAGCTTGCCTACGATTGCTGCTCTAAAGCCTTGCCAAACAACGTGGGAAGAGGTTCAGGGACTCGACGATTTCCGACGGTTGGGATTCTGCCGCCGTTGAAAGCTGCCGGATTGCGGTCGAAGGGCTGGTCATCAGAATCGACTGAGCATTTGAGAGCCTTGAGGTAATGTGAATCAAAAGGTGAGAGACGAATCACTGACAGTTTTGATTTTACAGAATTTATATTATAGCCTTTAAAATCAATTTTGATTTGTACTATTATTTTTTTGTATTTCTATAGTGGAATTATTGGGAGTATTCGATATGCTTAATCACTTTAATTTGATCGAAGTTTGAGGGCTTAGGATCGAGATCGGCAATGGAAGGATCGGCCGGAGGGGGAGGTTCGGAGAGGGAAAAGTCGACTCCATTGTCTTCCTCTAGCAATGTTTCTGCTGTTGCTACTTTCTGGAAAGGTATTTTTGCGTAGATTGTCTTTGTTCCCGAGTTTTAGTATCTACTTGGTTTCTGCATTTCTCCGAGTGCGATTTGCTTGCATTTTTTTTAAAAATCTTTCTCGTTACTGTGATTCTGGGTTCTTTCATGATTAAACTTATTTATACATTATCGTTTGGCTCTCTGATACCCAAGATTGACCTTGCGTTTCATCCTTTGCCGATATTTTAATGGATTTGTGTTTTCTAGATTATAGGTGTCAAATGTAGAGCTTTAACTAAAATTTTATTTTAGATCGATTGTGGATGGATAAGTCGATCTTCATACTGATGTTGAGGAATAAGTTGAGAACCCAACTTGGCTAACCCGTTTCAACGTAATCATGTCACACCATTATCGACCTAGACTAATATATGTTGCCACTCAAATAATAATGAATTCAATGGAGTTTATTACCCATCAAGATCATTGCAGTTATTCTTTTGTATGAGATAGTTCTTGTAATGATATGTTGCATACATGTTTCATTCACCTTGAGAAGGAAAAAGGTTGATGTTTAAAATGAAATGTGTAAATATTATTGCTTGCAGATTTTGATCTAGAGAAAGAAAGGATCGTTCTGGATGAGCAAGGACTTAGAATTGCAGAAAATCAAGAAAACAGCCAGAAAAATCGCCGAAAGCTTGCAGAAAGCACTAGAGGTATAGTTTTATCCGATCAATAATTAGATATTTTCATCATTCCGTGATTCCATAATTGTGGAAAATGAAGCATCAACATCTCAATAAATCAGAGCCAGCTCATAGCATCTTAATTTTTCATTAGTATAATGCTTACATCTTAGATATTATGTATGTGTTACATAATCCTGTTCATTTACATGTCTTATCTATCTGCTAACAGATTTTAAGAAGGCTTCGAATGAAGAGAAATTGGGGTTGTTCAATGTATTGCTTAAGGGATATCAAGAAGAGGTTGATAAACTAACAAAGAGAGCGAAATACGGAGAAAATGCTTTTCTTAACATTTATCAAAAACTTTATGAAGCCCCAGATCCTTATCCACTTCTTACTTCCATTGCGGTTAGTAACCTTTTTCTTAAAGGGTTGTTTTCACATAGTTTATTCATGTGTGCACTATGAGATATTATACTTTTCTCTTTGCAAGAAATGAATCTATGTTTTTTTATGTTGTGCAACATTTATAATTGATCTACAACCTGGTGTAAACAAAGATCTTGATTTTGATTTCATTTTGGTCAACATAATGCCGCAACACAGCAAGCCAGTATAAGTTAGCCCTACTGGTTTTTCATGTTTACGTAGGCTACTTAGAATTTGAGTGGCTAGCGTCGACATTTGGCTGTGCACCCTTAGACAGGAATTTGGCATTGATATCCCGCCTTGGACGAAATTGTCAATCTTTTGTAAAATTATATTTGTCACTAGAAGTCCAGAACATTGGTCACTCATTGGCTACTTTAATATGTTAGTCCCTTTATTACCACATCCAACCACTAGCCACTCTACTTCCTCTAGTTAATTCCTATTAGAGAATATTGAAATTGAATAATTGATTTTATTCTATTGAAAGGAAATGATACAATGTACAATTGTATAACAAATTAACGATGCAAGAGAACTATTATAAGAAACTACCAACTGAACAATAAATGATTCTAGGAAACTAAATCAATCAAAAAACAATTTTTATTGATACACACAATCCTATATAATATTATGAACATCAGATCAGATCTTCGGTCTTCCAACAATCCCCCTCAGGCTGACTTGTAGATATTGACAAACATTTCATCAAGGAGAAAATTGAAATCGACAGGATATGTGTTTCATACGTGCCAATGGCATGCTTTAATCTATGATGTAAAACTGGGTTATGAGCACTTGAAATTCCTGCCTTGTTATAACAATAAACTTTCATAGGTAAAGCAAATGAGATCTTCAAGTCCTCTGATAAGCTGCATGGGCAGCATCACGTTGATGATTGAATCTGCCTCATGTGATCCTCTCCAGTTTTCTAGTTTACCATGAATCTTCTAGCAAGTCTCCACTATATGTCGTGGTTTATTTCAAAGCTCACATCATGCACGAGGTTTTCTCTCAGCCCTTTTGCAAGAGCTTCGATCAGTTTTGCTCCCAGCATCGAGGGCAGAGTCATGTGCTAGCACATGTAGTTGAAGCTTATATCTTATCTTATTCCATTGAATTCACCAATCAAGTCATTGTCACAAAATTTTTAGCTTCCCACATCGGGTAGGTTGGATCCTAGATCTAAGGCTCCTTTTTTCCACCTGCCAAATAACTGATTTCCCGTTCGATGAATATACACATTTACACAGATTGGAACCAAGTACCAACACAGAAAATCTTCTTCATTCATTTTCATTGTGGTTATCTGATTGGAATGAGATACCAAGGTGGTGGTTGGGTTGTAGACTGTAGTGGCCTTTGGCTGATTCATGGTGTTAATGGACTGGTCAGACAGCTTTGGACATGGTGGATAGGGGCTGATCTTTGTGCTGCCGTAATCAGGGTTTGGGTGTGTGCGGCTGTAATTAGGTTTGTGTTACGGGTTGCATGGTTGTATTAGTGCTTGGGTGGTTAGGATTTTTTCTCTGAGAGGATCGATGTGTCAATGATGCCTTATTAGAGAATATACGAATGGAAGAATTAATTTTATCACATCGAAAGGAGAATTCAATTTACAAGTAATACATAATACAAGAGAACTTGCTCTTATTAGTGGTTTTTCTGCTTACGTATCTGCAAAGTGAGGATTTAGTGAAGGTGCAAACACAAACTTTTTCTGTTTGAAACTACTTGTTCCACCTTAGATTGCATGTGTGAGTTTGTGTGTGTACGTAATTAATTATGTACTCAAATTCAAGAAAATTGAATCTGCTTCTTGAGTTGTTACTTTTAGTATCAGTTGTTTAGCATATGGCTTCATGTGTGCCAAGTAAGGATTAGAATGTACGAGTGAGCTCTTTCTTGATTTAAATCTCTTCCGCCATGCAGTACATGGATACACCACTAATCAGCAAAGTGCAGCACTCAGCACTTGTAATACTTGATTTTTTGTTTGACATGGCATCTGACATGCCCTAGACCAAAATGAAAATCGAAAGAATGCTGAAATTGTTTTAAGGGAAACTGAGGTACTAATAAGATTATATCTCTGCACATGATCAAGGCCAGTTTTCTCTCTTCCATCAGTACCTTCTACTAATTAGTACTTGAGATATGTGCTGCCCCTGCCCTGCTTATTGTTTCAGAAACTCCATTTAAATCCAACATTTTTTCTTCACATAGGTTCACAACCAAATACATCTTAAAGTACATGACGCAAGACAATAACGAGATCAAATGGGAGCAATTAGTTGATGAAGCAGTGTGGGAAAGAAAGGGGATGTGACAAAAACATGAGAGAGGGAGGTAGGGGAAATACGAGTTTCTGTGTTGTAGTGGGCTGCAGTTGAGATTTCGATCACTTGGTTAATTGGAATTCATGGAGTTTGCTAAAATTATATTTCCATGTGGGTTAAAAAGTGGTGCCATAACAATTAATGTTTTATTATGTTCTAAACTGTTACTAAGCGATACATCATGAATATTTTAAGAGAATATCGTGTTGTATTATTTTTAATGTTTTAGTTGACTCATAGTTTGCGCAGAAAACAGCCATAATTTGTAGAATGATCATCTCTTGTGTTTGAATTTTGTTGTATTTGCAGTTAATTTCTTTCTAAATGAAATATATGTCAGATTGTCAGTGAATGAATTCACAAAGTGTTATCAAAGAGATACATGATCCTAATTATGTCTTCTTATAGATGATGTTTGCTGGATAATGGCACTGCAACCTTGTTTATGTAAATTTTATAAATCTACTAATGCTGACTGTTCATGACAATTTGCCCTTTCTCATTGTTGCTGACTAGGGCGAAGGACGGTTATCAATATTTTGTGCATGATTTTATTGTACTTGATATTTATTTCCTTTTGTTGTGCAGGAGAAGGATGCCATACTGTCTGAAGTGGAGTCGGCAAACAAAAAGATGAAAGTTGAGCTTGAGGAATTCCGGACCGAGGCAACTCATCTGAAAAATCAACAGGCAACAATTAGAAGACTCGAAGAACGCACCCGCCAATTAGAACAACAGGTGATCACTATATGTTGTACGGCGTTTATTCTTGGCTTTTTCTGGTATGAATTGCAATAATTTGTTCTCATGTGTTGTGTGAGTGACATGAGATATTGCAAATGGAGTCACTGATAATGATTATGTCCAATACTCGTCCTTCCCTTATGGGATAGGCTTTGGTTTGTTGGGAAAGAACTGAGGAGTGGAAACCATTTTTGGTGCTTGCATTTCCATAGAAATCTCGAATCAGTGTTTCGTAACTTTAGTATGACAAAACTAATAATGTGACCTATTGGGTGGGCTAAATTGAGGTAATAGTCCTTAAAACTGACGGGACCGAGGTACATCAACAATATCATGGAATAAAACAAATTTTGTGACTGTTTGAGAAATTTTAAACTGTGGAGCATGAATAATTTATTTATTCATTCATTTAATTTCGTCTTGTTTCCTTACAAGTAATGAGAATATGAGATCATTTCATACAATTACATATGGGCTGCTTTTGCAGTCTTTTCCTGTTTGGGCCTAATGCATAGCAACCTCTGCTTGTTTATGTAATATTTATCGTGTGGTAACTCCTGACCTGCTTAAGCATTGAATGTTTTAGATGGAGGAAAAAGTGAAAGAAATTGTGGAGATTAAGCAGCGGAACTTGGCAGAGGAGAATCAGAAAACTATGGAGGTTCTTAAAGAAAGGTGATATATTCACGGGTGACACTAAGGACATACTTTTACCATTAATTTTCTATTAACAAGAATGCGTTAGTTCCTGGAGGGAAGGAAACGGTAGATCATTTACATCGCGCGTCCTTATATTGGTGCAGGGAGCGAATGTTACAAGATCAATTACGCCAAGCTCAAGAAAGTGTTTCCACAATGCGAAAATTGCATGAGTTTGCTCAGAGTCAGTTATTTGAGCTTCGTGCTCAATCAGGTCTGTCCCCTTCACATGTTAGCCGATTATGAATTTGGTATGTATTCTTTTTATAAATGTTACTTGTGTAATGTTATCTCAGAGGAGGAGAGAGCGACAAAGCAGTCAGAAGTTAATCTTTTAGTGGATGAAATAGAGCATGCTCAAACCCGTCTTCTAAGTCTTGAAAGGGAGAAGGTGCGACACGTCGCCATGTCCTGCTAACTTTGCTAGTTCTTGTTTGCTATGACTTTTGCTTATTTTGTTGAACGATATATAATGTCATTTTTCCTAGCACACTGACAAGAGAGAAAATCTCTAAGGAGATGGTTCTACTTGTTTTAACCTGTAAAGCTTCTGAACATTTGGTCCGTGTCACTAGATATCACATTTTCCCTAGTTGGCTGATAAAAATAGAAACCTCAGGCTTTGTCTACATTTCTATATTTATCATTTTATTAACCTCATGAGATAGCCAGAGTTTATCATGTTTCCGGAGTTGTGCTTTTAATATATGAGTTATTTAAAAATGTGTTGGGAAATGAAATATTCTGTTTTTTTAAAAAAGTAAAGTCACAGTAGCAGTTTAATTGCAAAAAATTTTGTTTGATGAATGATCTTTTAATATTTTATTGGTTATTCATCTATTTAAGGATAAATTAAAAGTAATGATTATGTTGGGAGATGTAAGAGTAGGTTTTCAAAAAATAAGATAGTACTGTTGTTTTTCTTCTTAAAGACGAGAAAATGATTTTTAAAAACATAAACAAACAAAGCCTAGGGGTTTCTGTGTTTTTACTTTGGAGATTGTCTCTGATTAGAGTTATGTAAGAGAAATCTGGGTAGGCCAGTCTCAGTGGCTTGGTTGACTTTATTTTAACCAGTTATACATTCAGGTGTTATAATTATATTTCAGTTAGATCTCTCCCTGTTCTTTTTGCATCATGACTACCTCTACCACTGAATTTCACTCCCCTGTTTTTTATATTTATCATTTTGATATTTTACATAGGCTCACCTTGTTAAATTAAATACAAGCCTAAAATTTTCTCATGTGTGCGCATACGATATTTACCGCTTTCTGCTTCAACTTTTCACTTAAGCCTGTTTTGAATTCTTCGCGTTAAATGTAGTGTCATCTGTTAATAGTTGAGTTGGCATTTTCTGAGCAGGGTCTTTTACAGTCTCAGTTACACTCGGCTAACCAAGATAGTGGACAAGAGAAAAGGTACAGTGCAGTAAACAGAGTTTTAGCAATGAATCTTTTTTTTTTCCCCCTTTTTTTTCTCCATAACTGCTAATCTCCATTCTGCAAATATATTGCATCTTAAGTACCAGTTCGGCTGGTGGAACAATTCATTAAAATTGGTGAGCTCTTACTGCTGCGTATAAATGCACAATGGTACATGGACGGTACTTGAAGTCAAGAGTCGAGTAAAATTTTAAACATCCTTAATGGTTTGTTTCAAAAAATATATTTGATTAAGATTTATGCATGCTAGTTTTAATCAATTTTTGACTGCTAAACTGGCAGATATGATAATTTGTGTATTAAATGTCAGTTTCCACTTCTGTTTAAGTCACGAAGCTGCTGATTTTTACTTGTGTTTGATTTGTAGTTTTCCTTTTTATTTCTGCAGTGATAAGTTGGATAGAAATGCCATGCTTGAGATCTCTCTAAGTGCGAAGGAAAAAATTATTTCTGACTTGAATATGGAACTTCACAATCTAGAGACCTCACTATCGCATGAGCGTGATTATCATTTGAATGAGCTTAAGAAATTGAAGGCTTTGATCAATGAAAAGGTAATTCTTTTTGTCTTCATTTATGTAGGGAAGTTCTTTTTGCGAGTATTGTAGGCAGGGCTATCCATTATATATTATATAATGTAGAAACTTTTCAGAGAGAGACGGGAAAATGCATAGAAGTCCTTCCATGGGTCACCCATAAAAGCAATAAATTTTGATTTCTTGTCTTCTGAATTTTTTAATTGACATTTTATTTAGAGACAATGAAGATTGTGAAGTTCCTTCCAAGTCATTTGAATTGTTTTTGGTAAAGTCAGTTAGTCAACATATATAACTTGCAATTTGAATACCTGTTAAAATAAGTTAAAATTGCTTGAAAGATTCTAAGTCAAACATTGGATTCTCTTCTGATTCTTATCCAGTTATATGCATTGAGCATTGAGCATTGAGCCTGATCAAGTTACGGTCATGACCAACCCATATTGTTAGACGAAATGTGCGCCGGAATATATTTTGTGTCTGTTGCTTAGAAGTCCATGAGTTTTGCCATGCTACAAGTGTAGTCTTTGATATTAAACAGGCATTCTCTCTCACTCTCTCACTCATGTTAGTTTCTCATATAAATAACTAAGATGCAATGCACATATTACGATGTAAAAGTATTTTCCTGTATGGTCCTTCCACTTCTGTTTTTTGTGCAGTCTACATTACACTGCTATTAACTGTCGAAGTTTCATCTTTGCTTTCTCAAAGCATAATTTCTCCAATAAAATTTTTTGTTATTCTCTACGTCAACTTTGCATCTGTTACGATTTTGCTTCTGTTGCTAGTACTTAGCTTGATTGTTGGTTTGTTACAGATTTATTTTCATCTTACTTTTGGCTTGTAAACTTCTAGGATCTTGAGTTAGAGGAGATAAAGAAAGAGATTCAGGCAAGGCCAACAGAAAAATTAGTCAATGATTTGCGGAAGAAAGTAAAGATTTTACAGGTGATAAACACTTTCCTGTTTTCAGCTGAAGATATAATATCAACTCATTTTGGTTACCAAATTTATCGTATTTGATCTGAGTGAAGTGAGAGCACATACATGCAGGCTTGATAAGATTATTGATTGAGGCCAGTATTTTATCTAATTGCAAACTTTATACAGAATCCTAAACACAAACTTTCAGAATTTTATATTGATAAATGAGACATTATAGTTTTCCAGATGAAATGATACTGGCTCTATAGGATCACTGTTGGCATTACCTCAAACCCATATCAAAACACAATGGGAGTTAAAAATTTTTGATTTAAGGTTTCGGTGATATAATTGATTTGCTTTTGATTCAACATGATGAATCTATCCATGAATGATGAATCATTCATGGGTAGAAATTAAGTTCACAACATTTGTTAGGGATGGTTCACCGGCCTTGTTGAAATTTGATTGCTAAGATACACTTGGCCGCTACACATGAATCATGATTCTCGCTAGCGAAATCACAATATTGATATATTGATCGTATATTGACATGAAAAACAAGATGATCGGTGATGTGAACATTTTTCAAAACTTTCTTCTTCAACAAAAATGGTATGCAAACCATATAAAAAAATGGATGAAGATTTTTAACAGTTATTTTTATTTGATTTTTTCTTGATAGCTTAAAGTTATAAAAATTTATCTTAAAAATGCAACAAAGTGGTCTTGGGAATTTAGGAGTGAGACATGTGGAGCTAGAAAATAAGATTCGACAATTGGATGAGTAGGAGAGTGAGGGACAGGGGTCAGAGGAGATAGCATATGAGAGAAGGGAAGCTAAATGCGCCCTCGAAGAGCTGTTGTGCAGAAGGAGCCGAATGGATTATCAAATGGCGTAAGTGAAATGGTTGAGGGAAGTGGATCATAACACAGTTTTTTCATTTGCTACTGAATCAGCGTAGGAGCAGGTTAACAATCAACAAATTTGAACCGGATGATGGGTCGGTAACGTCAGATGGTGAGCAGATTGAGTTTCCTAGTAGATTTTTTCAGGAAACTATATATTAAATCTGATGAAGGGGGTGGGGGCATAGGAGTGAAATGGAGCACAATTGATGGTGATTTAGATCAGAACTGGAGAGACCTTTCTTAGAGGAAAAGATTAAGAGAGCAGTGTTTGAGAGTGATGGATCAGAGGCTCCGGGTCCAGATGGTTTTACCATTGCATTTTAAGTTTTTTGAGGGAAGTGTTATCGATGGTATGACTAATGAAACGTACATATATTTGATCCCTAAGAAACAAGATTTTGTTGAGGTGAGATGTTCGGAATAGTTTGACAAGAAGTCTGTACAAGATTATTGATAAAGTCCCGTCTATAAGATTGAAGAAAGTTTTACCCATCAAAATTGCGGAAACTCAAAATGCTTTTATGGAATGTAGGCAGATCCTCGATTCTTGTCTCAAAGCTAATGAGATGGTGGAGGAGTTGAGAACAAAAAAGAAAAAAAGGTGGGTTTTTGAGGTCCACTTGGGGAAGTCGTAATGTGGATTGGAGTTTTTTTTGAATTTTTTCTTAAAAATTATAATTAAGTTTGGTCAGAGAAGGAGAAAATAGATTAGGGGTTGCGTTTTGAATGTGTCATTTGACTCATTTCCAATAATTATTAATGGAAGGCCTCGGGGTAAATTTAAAGGTAAGAAAGGTCTTCGGCAAAGTGATCCATTTTCCCCTTTTTTGTTTAATTTGGTAGCAGATGTGGTGGGCAGATTGGTCGAGCTAAATCAATGAACGTCATCCGGAGTTTTGTAGTAGGAAGAGAGAGGGTAGAAATTTCTCATATTCAGTTTGCTGATAGATGCTTTGTTCTTTGTAGAGAATGTTAACCATTTGCGATTTTTGGTGGAGATTCTGAAGTCATTATGTCATATGTCAGGGTTAAAGATTAACTTGGAAAAAGGTGATTTGGTGGGCCTTAACTGGTGTCAGTCTGGTGACAAGAAGTGGAAGAGTCAGTTAGAGAGATTGCGTTACGCCCAATAGACCAAGAAGGCCCAAGCCCTTATCCTAAGAGTAATCAGAAGGATCTAGATCGGGCAAGGGAATAAATAGAGAGGAGATTGTTGGGGAGGGGTATTCACGTTAATTTTGTTGAATTAAACTAGCTTGTGCTAGGACAAGAGCTTTGTTCTAAAAATCGCCGCCTAGGTGGTCCTAAGTGACCCACCGCCCCGATTTTTAAAAAATCGGTGGATCCAGGAGGTGTTGAAAAAATCGGCCGCCTAGGCGGGTAACAAAAGCCTAGGCGGTTCGATTTTTAAGAAATTAAAAATAAAAATTGATAATATATTTTTTTTAAAATAGTTGAACAAAATTATGCATCCTTTGTTGAAATATATCCACATAAAAATATTAATTAAAATATTGAACATATTTATGCATATTTTGATTAATTTTAGATATAATAAAATATTTATATACTTTTAAAAAAACCCGCCTAGGCACCGTCTAGACGGCCGCTTAGGCACCTAGGCGGTGGCCGCCGGCCTACCGCCTAGCGCTTTTCATAACCTTGGGCAAGAGTCTTCGTCTTGTAAAGGGATTAAACCCTTGGCTGAGTAGCAATACTCAAATTTTTATATTGAATATTGAGTTTTATTTGCGCTTGAATTGTTAGGAAATATTCAGTATTGTTCTGTATTTTGCAACTCCCTTTGGCTAGGGAGTTACTAGCATTTCTGCTAGATTGAATTTGCAATATAATTTCAACAATAAATTCTGGTTGCTAACAGATTGGATGTGGGAGGGAATCTCGGCCAACTAGATATCCGGGGTATGAGTCATGACAGAATAAGATGTCCATGGGATGCTGTCTACTCCTCCTCATAGTACCACCACCCACTCCACATGCAGTACCACAAAGCCCACCATTCCTTGAGAAGTGTTGATTGCTGCGGTTGTTCTTATTCCCCTTCACCATATTGTCATCCATGTGTGTTCTGGGTTGTTCTGGTGCGCTGATGATAGGTGCATTATTTGGGTTCCCCAATTCCCCTACATAGACATGATTTGGGCCATATTTTCCAGCCCATGCACTGCCCATTATTTCCTTGTTTCCACTTGAGCCCAACCCTAAATCTTCTTCGGCTATCGCATGGGCCAACTCTATAGCCCTAATAATTGTGGCGGGCTCCTTAGCCCATCATTTAACCCTGTAAGAAAGTAACCTGTAATTTGTTTTTCTTGCAACCCTCAAAATGTGCCATCAATAGTCCAAACTGCTAAACATCAATGTTCTAAAAAGCGTTAGGTGAGCGGCCACCCGCCGCCGCCTGGGCTATTTATTTTTACCTAAGTATCTAATTATTATTTTTATCTCCATATTACTCTGTTACAGATGCCTAAGCGTTTTTTTAGCTTAAATATCGAACTATTTTTTTCATCTCCATATTTTCTCCAATAATTCATCTGTATCAAACTCGAAATCCTTGGCATATTTCTTCTCTTCATCGGATACAAATTGATGGGCACATGCCGAATAATCATTAAAAAAAAATTAAAAAATAAAAAATAATTATTAATCTAGGCGGCTGTCTAGACAGATTTTGAGCCACCTAGGTGGCCGATAATGTAACAAGGCCTAGAGGCATCGCATTAGTGAAAATCAGGGCGGTGGCACCTTTTAGAACACGGCACCACATATTCTTCCACTAATTGTTGCCCTTGCCTGAGAGATGCCAACAATTCGTAAAGATTTAATGCTTGCCATCCACTATATCGGCTTTTAAGCTCTTGGGTAAATCTTTCCTTCGAATATTGGGTATCCGTTCCTTCCATACATATGATGGCTATTGGAACTTTATTGATTTCCCGGGTGCCTCAATACTCAGAATATTGCTCCACCTTTGACATCCCTTCAAAACACGGAAGTTCCAGTATCCCTAAGGCTTCTATAATCTCCTTACGACCTTGCCAATTTCCCTTGCTCCTCATCTCCTCATCCTTAACAGTTTGTTTTGCACGTTCTCCTTCAACCCGAATGAAGGAATTCTCCCCTCTCGTGTTACGGGACTCCTTACCCATGTTCCCCGCATAGAATTTGATGCACGGTCTCCATTTTCCCCTCCATGGTCTCCGTCCTGTCTTTTGTGTTCTTTTCCCTTTCCGAAATGGCCATCAAGTCATTCAAGAAATAGAATTGAACAAGAAGATTTTTTATTTGATACAATAACAGGAGTTGCTTGCAAAACTATTGAGCAAACATATAAAAGGAACTGACCAAAGAGACCGAAATATATCCCAACAAAATATTTTTTCTTACTCTTTCCCTAGCAATCTACATCACTCTTAACAAAATTCTAATCTACTTAAAAGAGATTTTTTTAAAAATAAGAAACGATGATATATTAATATCGAAAATCAATAATTACAAAAAGCGGGCAAGGAGTCCGCCATATACAAAAGGATGAACGGAAACCTATCACATGTATCCTTTTTCTAGAAGATGTAGATTCCTCCGGCCACTATTACCCCTAAGCCCAACCTGTAACACAACGATTTTGTGGATTGTTACGTTTTCAAATGTATGATGTATTATATGCATAGAATCTTTGTACTGCTACGTGCGATTGTGATGTCATGATGATGATGGCAAGTACGTTGATTCTGTTAGTTTGTTACCTTTTACAACTTCTATTTGAATTCTAGACCCTTATTTCTCTTTAAAAGCTCTGTAATTATGTCTTCTCACACATGGACAATATTGTATAAGAAAAGGTGGTAGAGGCAACTGGAATTTCAGTATAATATGTTTTTAAACTGGTTTTTGTGCATAAGAATGGCCTCATTTATAGCATTAAATTTGTTGAACCAAATTAGTTTTTGAAAAACTGATGACATATCACCAGTTAGTGCTATATGTGTTATTTGATTGACAACGCATTGTAATGTGTATAGGCAGTTGGCTATAATTCAATTGAAGCTGAGGATTGGGAGGTAGCTACCAGCGGGGAAGCACCGAGCAAACTGGAGTCGTTGCTTCTTGACAAGAACCGGAAAGTGGAGCATGAACTGACACAATTGAAGGTACAAATATCCTGCAGCAATTGATTTTCCATGAGAGTACTGGCACTGGCTGCTAATGACTGATGTTAATGAAGAGCGAATTATAACTGCTAAATGAATGTACTCTCAATGATCTATTGTGTTTCTGTGTTGCACATTGTAATATTTAATATAAATTATCTTGCTACTCCGCTTAGGTCAAGCTGGGTGAGACGTCATCTTTGCTGGAAGCTGCTGAAGTTAAGATTAGTGAACAGACAGAAAATATCAATGAACAGCAAAAATTAATCCAGAAACTCGAAGATGATATATTAAAGGTTAATTCATATTAATGTTTTCCTTCCTTTTCTTGACTTCATACTTTACGATGTGTTTTGTGCTTCCCCTTTAAATTTTATTCAGTTTTATGAATGATTCATGTCCAGTGGATATGAAAATGATTTTTTTTTTAAAACTAGTATGAAAATTAATTTTGTTTCCACTAATTGCTTAAGTTTATGACTTGTTATATGTAGGGATACAGTTCCAAAGATAAGAGAGGCACAATGTTTGATGAATGGGACTTGTCAGAGTCTGGAGGCATTGACATAGTTGAGGTGAGTTTGTGATGTTTTTGTGACTTTGTCAGATTCCATATCAGAAGTATTGTCCATAGTTCGTCTAACATTTGTTGATATGCTCATTTCGCATTAATTACTTACAACGCCCTGAAAGTTGGATACTTGTGCGGGAATCAGTTTTGATTATTAGGATGATCGAAGTGGAGAAGTGCATATGGTACTCTCTGTGATCATGAGGTACACTTGAAACGCAAACGGAAGTTTTACAGAATAACAGTTAGATCTACTGTGTTATATGGATTCGAATGTTGGGCAGTAAAGCGGGCACATGAACAAAATATTAAAGTCTGAGAGATGAGGATGTTAAGGTGGATGTGTGGGAAAACAATAACAAATAGACTGAGAAACGGTTATATTAGAGAATAAGTTGGGGTTGCGTCTATCGAAGAAAGATTGAGGGAGACATGCCTGAGATGGTATGAACATGTAAAGCAACCAATAAAGGCATCAATTAGGAGATGCAAGACTTGGACTAGTACCCATATTAATAGACAAAGAGGGAGACAAAAAAAGACTTGGAGAGTACAATTTTGATCAAAACTCCATAATGAGTTGTATATTTTTTTTCCAATTCAGTAAAAATTATTTAATAGTGAGAAGGGTTGTTTTGGTTATTGTTAAAAATATTTTTTTATTTTATATATATCATGATAAGCAATATGACTACGAGCTACAGATAATTGCTAAAGTCTTGGCGCTGAGATTGAAGAAAGTTCTACTCATTAGGGTAGCAGAAAAACAAAGTGCTTTTATTGAGGGTAGACTGATCTTAGATTGTTGTCTCATAGCTAGTGAGGTGGTAGAGGAGATGAGAGCTAGGAAGAGAAAAGGATGGGCTTTCAAAGTGGATTTCGAGAAAGCTTGTGATAATGTTGATTGGAGATTCTTGGATTATGTTCTACTCAAGAAAGGATTTGGTGTGAGATGGAGAAAATGGATTAAGGGTTGTGTTTCTAACGTGTTATTCCCAGTTTTTATTAGTGGTAGACCCAGGGTAAATTTAAAGGGAAAAAAGGGCTTCGTCAAGGTGTTCCACTGCCTCCAATTTTGTTCAACTTGTTAGCAGACGTGTTGGGCAGGTTGGTTTGATAAGGCTAAGTCACTGGATCTCATCAGGGGAGTGCAAGTAGGAAGAGAGAGGGTAGAGATTTCTCACATTCAGTTTGTAGATGATACCCTGTTCTTTGTAAAGAAGGTTGACCATCTGCGTTTTTTGGTGGAAATTTTGAAGTTGTTCTGTCGATTGTCAGGGCTTAAGATCAATTTGGATAAGAGTACCTTGGTGGGCTTCAATTGCCAAGAAGAAGTGGAAGGTTTGGTGGGAGAGATTGGACGTGGGAGGGAATCGTTGCCAATTCAATACCTGGGGGTTCCTTTGTGAGGAAACCCGTTGAGACTTTCGTTCTGGGAACTTGTTATGTCTAAGATGTCGAAAAGTTAGCAAGCTGGAAGTATCTCGAGGAGATGGATTGACCTTGATTTTAGCGAAGCTGAATGCTTTGCCGATGTACTTAATGTCTCTTTTTAGAGTACCAAAGGGTATAGCAGAGGTTATGGAAAAGATCATGAGAGACGTTTTTTGGGATGGAGCTGATGGGGATTCCCAGTCTTTTGGTTTCTTGGGAGAAGGTCTGTAAGCCAAAAGAAAAAGTGAGTGTCTGGGTATTGGGAATATTTGTATAGGGAATAGGGCTCTTTTGGGGAAGTGGTGGTGGAGATTCTCTCATGAACGTGAATCGGTAAGGAAGAAAATCATTGTGACCAAGTATGGGCTACATGTTCATGGATGGGATGCAGGCGCAGCAAGAAACCTCACTTTAAGAAGCCGTTGGAAGTTTATCTCCAAAATTTACCCGTTTTTTTTTTCCAGTCAGTGAGGGCTATATAGTAAAAGGGGTAACATTATTAGGTTTTGGGAGGACAGGTGGTGGGGAGAATTCCTCTTTCAAGGATCTTTATCCTTATTACAGTTATTCTTTGCGTCACAATCAATCTATTTCTCATTTTGTTCACATGGAAAATCCCTCAATCTCTTCAGTTATTTCATGGGACCTGTGTTTTTTGCGGGATCTGACAGATGAGGAAGTGAATGAGTTGAGCTTGTTGTTAGAGTCTTTAGAGAGAGTCAGGTTGGTTGAGGGGGTGTTGGATATTAGGATATGGGTGGGAGATTCTTTAGGGTTTTTCTCGGTCAAATCTTTCTCTGAGTCATTCTTTCCAGACAGGGATTTTCCTTTTTTTCATCTCTTTCATACCATTTGGATTTTGGAAAATGCCCATCCCACAGAGATACAGGTTTTTTCGTGGATTGCGGTGCAAGGCAAGCTTTCTACTTGTGAGACATTGCAAAAGCGCGGGCTACATGCTCTCTTTTCCCAAGTTGGTGTGTGCTATGTCGGTAAGAGGTAGAGGCCGAAGACCATATTTATATTCATTGTTCTTTCACGAGATGTCTATGGTATAGAGCTTTAGAAGAGCTGGGTTTGGTTTGGGTCATTTCGAGGTCAACAAAGGACTTATTTGTGGCTGATCTAGGGCGAGACTTTGGTAGGAGGGGGATAATTTTTTGGACGGTAGTGGTTCATTGTATTTGCTGGTCTCTTTGGTCGGAGAGGATCAGGGGATTTTTGAAATGTGGTGGCAAAAAATTAAGATTGGGCATCCACTTGGACTAGGAAGCATAAGGAGTTTTTTCTCCTTTCGGTTTCAGATTTAATCAGAGATTGGAGCTACATGTATTGTTAATTTGTTTAGTGATGTAGGGGTTTAGTGTGCAGACAGCTGATCTAGGGCGAGACTTTGGTAGGAGGGGGATAATTTTTTGGATGGTAGTGGTTCATTGTATTTGCTGGTCTCTTTGGTCGGAGAGGATCAGGGGATTTTTGAAATGTGGTGGCAAAAAATTAAGATTGGGCATCCACTTGGACTAGGAAGCATAAGGAGTTTTTTCTCCTTTCGGTTTCAGATTTAATCAGAGATTGGAGCTACATGTATTGTTAATTTGTTTAGTGATGTAGGGGTTTAGTGTGCAGACAACTGATCCGTTTTTTGTAACTAATTGATATTTTATATAGAATATAATCTTGTTTCTATAAAAAAAAACATTGTTTTATGCCAAATAATATTATTTCTCTGTCAAATCCAATTCTTAAATCATATTTTAACTTTTATGCCAAATACCAAAATAGGATTCCAAATCAATGGATTTAAAATCTAATTCCAAATCCAAAGCGAAATCCCGATTTTTACTCAACCGGTCATCCCAACATAGTATAAGTTTGTTGATTTTTAAATTATATTAGGTGATATTTTGTATGAGTTAGTTGTGATTTTATAGGATAATCAAATATTTTAAATTTGGGATTAGATTAGCACGATATGCTCTATGACATCATTGGTCGCTGAGGATAGGGCATTGATTGATTACTCATTCTTGCTATTCCCAATATTTGGCCCAAGTTTTACAGAAGATTAGTGTCATGTACAATTATCTAATCCAAGTATATTGATTTATCGTTCTTATATTATGCATCCTTCATCATCCTATGCCTGAGCCAAGCGGTGCGGTGCCCATAGAAAATGTAATTCTATAGGTGAAATATACACAACAATTATATCCTGCAGTTTTGTTTATTTCTACATGGTATCAAGAATCATGGAGAAATTCCATAGCCGTTTAACCCTATTTGCAGTAGCCTCCACATTTTAAAAAATTGTCATCGGAATCATCCAAATCCTCAGGCACGACCACAGAAGAAAAAGCACTGAAATTGCATGATACTTAGTTTATGCATTCCGTAGCATCCAGTAAATCTACTTTTTGTGTTTCCATTATGTGACTACATGGTGGCATATAAAATATACTTTGAACTGATGCATGAAGTATAATTCATGGTGTGTTACATTATGAATTATAGTAAATCTACTTTTTGTGTTTCCATTATGTGACTACATGGTGGCATATAAAATATACTTTGAACTGATGCATGAAGTATAAATCATGGCGTGTTACATTATGAATTATTTTTGTGTATATTAATTCTTGACATACGTACTGGCTTTTAGCCTATTTATTCAAGTATAAACTTTTTTTTTGATAGGAAACGATAATATTATTATATAAACTTTGATTATAGATTATGTTTCACGCTAGACACGTTTATTGCATATATATATGTGTTGGGTGATTATTGTCAAATTATTTTATTGAAATAAAAGTATTTTAACCCTTTGTGGCATTTTTCGGCAGACCTGGCTGGGCCTTATGGCTGAATTGTATTATTCCATTGACTTCTGTTTTTGCCGTCACAAATCTTTTGAGTTTAAAATATCTCCATTTGTAAGAAGGCGGCCTATATTTCATTAAAATTCAATATCTCGTGGTTTCTTTTGTCACTAAGACCTCCTAACATATCTTAGTCTATATTCACTCTTAGTTTATTATTGAATAACTGAAATTATATAGGTAAGATCTTGAAAGAAAATCTCAAACTATATTCAATAAAAAAAGTTCAATGTTTTGGATCAATTAAAATAAATCTAAGTGTAAGCTATTGAAAAGCACCTGAAAATGGGAGAATATGACGACAGTACATTTCCTGGTACAGAATGCTGAACAAAGGCGTCCTCCAGCAGATGTAGATCAAAGCTCCATGCTTAAGGTGATTTGCAATCAACGTGATCGTTTTCGTGCTCGTTTACGGGAGACTGAAGAGGTCTGTAAACACCCCTTTTCTTGCACAGTGCCAACTATTTAATATGGTTGATCTTTTTCAGTTTTCAAATCTTTCTTCTTTTTGTTGATGGCCAAATTTGAAATTCTTCCAGGAAATAAGACAACTGAAGGAAAAGATTGGAATTTTAACTACTGAACTTGAAAAAACCAAAGCTGATAATGTGAAACTGTATGGGAAAATTCGTTATGTTCAGGATTATAATTCCGAGAAAGTGATATCCAGAGGATCAAAGAAGGTACCTAATTTCAGATGGTGGTGTGAATATCTACTCCCTCTGTGTTTAGTTCAACTTATCTGCTTCATTATTTCAGCAAGTAGAAGACTTAGAAAGTGGCTTCAGCTCTGATGTGGAATCTAAGTACAAGAAAATTTACGAGGATGATATAAATCCATTCGCAGCATTTTCAAGGAAGGTGGACCTTCTTTATCTCTATCGATTGTTTATGTTTGGAGTTCTTTTCACTGCTTTATTGCATCTATTCTTTCATTGATCTGATTTTATTATCCTAGTTTTCTGGTTCTTAAATAGTTAAATTGAAGTTTATCATTCTATTTAAATCTCTTGCAAACAATTATGCAAGGTGCCAAGGCATTATGGTTGTAGATAATTATAGCTGTCTTTTAGAAATTGCGCTCTTCTATTTCTTTGGATATAATGCTTCCAGTTTGGATGTAATTATGTCCTACCAAAGCTTATCTGTGTTCATCAGCCTAAATATTTTGCTTCCTCTGAGCTTTACTTTTCTCAGAATCCTGCCACCAAGAACGAATCATGTTTTTTTGTTTGCAACTTTCTTTTGCACGTTTAAAGCTTTGGCTATTTTAGACTTGTATAGGGATTGGAAATTGGCTTTGATTTAGTTTGATAACTGGGGTTGTTTGCTTTGGATAACAGAGCCTCGGTGGACCACTAGTCCACTTTTTGTAAATCTTCTAATCTAATTTTATATATAAAATTATAGTTTCCTATCAAAAAAAAAAGAATTCAGCGCATCTTTGTTTATTGGTGATAAAAAATAGGAAAAAGAACTTAGATACAGGGAGTTGGGGCTAAGAGATAAAATCACGCTCAGCAGTGGACGGTTTCTTCTCGGTAACAAGTATGATTCTCAACTCTCAGATTGAATGTTATCTGATTGTATCTAGTCTATCGCTTTCTTTTTCACTCGTTGGCATGACAATATTATTAGTATAATGAACAATCTAAATTTTTACTAGAATAATATTTCCACAGTTTCTTACAACATTAAATCATTAAGATTAAAGTTTATTTATGTGAGAATTGTCTCGATGAAATAAGATTGTTAAAAAAATTAAATAGTTTGATTAAGATCTACCATATAAAATTAGAGGCAGGGGGAATTTTGGATATTTGATGATAAAAATAGACTATTCACAGAACTGGTTTTTTAGGTATGTATTTATTGCGACCACAATTTAGGAATAAAATTATATTGCAAATAGAATATTCTCAGAGATAAACTCTGTATTCAAACCGTAGCCTAATGCTAGTATTTTCCCTAGTCTAAGCTAGTAAACCATTGAACAAAACAAAATAACTGGATGACCAACTCACACCAACTCTTTCCTCTTGTATTCCCCTTTCTCAAGTTACTACTTCTAGAATTTTCTTCATTGCTAGCTGCTGAGTTTGGTCCAATACATTTAGGTCCGTGACAATACCACTGCCCTCTTGAAACCAGCCTTGTCCTCAAGCTGGAATTAATAAGTTGGTTGGCTACAAGTTGACCATCCTTCCTGCCATAGAATGAACTCCATGTTGTGCTGCCATTCCATTCATCCCACAAAAATCCAGGCTCAATCCAAAAATCATGATTGATTGGAAAATCCAATGAAAACCTAACGTGACTTCAAGTATAACCCCAAATACCAGCTGCTCCACCTCTGATTCAATCATATCGTGTAAAATTATCTTCAAAATAGTCATTGATTAAGCCCACCAAATTCGAGAAGTCCTTTTCCTCCAGACAGGACTTCAATTCTTGATGGGGCCACAATCTTGACTGTAATGACAAAGTCCACGATTTTCTTTTGCTTGTTTTATGCAAAATATTCAGCCCTACCCTAATGCCCTGACTAAAGAAGATCCAATTTTCTGGGCATGATGACAAACTTTGATAGCCATGTTCACATCAGTTTTCCACCTCCATTTGATCGAACAGGATGCATGAAGATACCAGCACTCCAGCCTAGTTGGCTCAATCTGATGACCAAGAAAAACTAAAACTCCATTTTGAACCTTAATTCCAAAACAATAGCCTGATATTTTTGCTTTACAATGCAAAGATGTTATGCCATTTTCTAGCCTTAATAAGTGTGATTTGACCTAGGGCCCCCACAACTCTCCATTTATCAACTCGGAGCCCGATAGAAAAATTGACACAGTCTTCAAACCCCCGCCTGTGCCACTCCTATCGTAAAACCCATCCCTTCTCTGTTCCTGCATAATTATAGATGCCATGAACACATTAAAAATCGGGAGGAAATGGATTTTATCAATTTTTCTCATCGAGAGGTACAACTTGTCAGCCACTGTGGAGGGATAATTGACTTGCAATCCACCCTCAACTTTGTCTCTTCGATCGAGAAGAGATAATAGTTCATCAAGAGAATACAGTGGCTGAGAAAGAATGATCCGAACAGCTGTGAGATGTTCTTCCATCACCTTATCAGCCATCGGCAGCTACAATTTCTTTTAACTCCTTGTCTCAAAATTTGCATGGTTGTCCTTCCGGATTCAGAGATCCGGCAGGTCAGACCAACTGTTGCAAACACAGTTTAAGAAATAAAATATAGAGATCCAGCAGGTCAGACCAGTTGTTGCTAACTCAATGGGTATTTGAAGTGTGGATTGGAATTTAATCCCTGGAGGTCGGGGATGGGGATTCCCCGATTAGATAGAAATCGGAGAATGAGGCCGGATGGGGATGACAAACCCACCTCTTCATTGCCATCCGTAGCCACGGTGTGCTCCTCACTCTTTCGTCCTTTGGCGTCCATTGGATTCTTTGACATCCCTTCTTGGTCGCTACCCTCCACCTCCTCCCTTCCTTTCTCTTCCTCGCGCTATCCATGCCATCATTAGTTTCGTGTGAACCACCGTAAGATTGGTTGAAGGTCTTTATCAGTGTGGGTTTTGTGGGGAAACTTTGAGTCGTTAGCTGCATATAAAACTATGAGAGTCTCCTAATGTCACTTAAGTTTCACCTTGCATTTACTTCCCTCCTGCACCAAGTTAGATTGGGAGCACTCAGTCATCCTCAAGGGCTTGCAAGTCTGCACTTCAAGAGGGTTTGTTTACATTTGAGTACAAATAGGTTCAACTGGGCATAGGGTTTGAAAAATGTGTATGCCATCAGCAACATAAAAAATATTGCGATGTGGCACTCTGTAACGTCTCACATGTCTTTAGAGACAGTTGCCGACTTATGAGCTATACTACATCTGAAGCCATTTTATGGTTAGAGAGAAACCATGAACCCAGGTTCTTTTTTCCTTGTATGGAATATCCCTTCTACAGACTTAAAATTTTCTATTGATGGTTATTCATGTGGTTATTCATGTTGGTCATTTACCATTGGAGAAATGGAGATGGCCTCCAGAGTGTCTAATACCCGTTCGCCCCCTCATAGCCCTTGATGTGGAGAGTTATCGTAACAAAATTTTCACTGTTTGCCTGTTTGGATTGCTTTGGAACAACCATCCCTTCATCATCACCGCACTAAAATAGATGTGCTTGAAACAGTTTTTTGAACTGTGACTTTGATTGAATAGATGGGCAACAACGTTGTTTTACTGCAGGTATGCGAGAACCTTTGTATTTTTCTATACCATTGGCCTGCACATATTGGTGTTCACCTGCCTCTACAGGATGTCGGCTTTAAGTTACCTAAGGTAACATCTCACGCTTTTTTCTGCGTCTTTGGGTACCTCTACCCGACGTTCTTCCAAATTTCATCATCACACTTTGATTCAAGTTTCAACGTGTTATATTCATTATCTAATCTGTGTAATTTTGCAGCCACGGCCGTGAGGAAACCCTAATTGGAGATAACATCAATCTTCGGCGTCCTCAATAATCCATCATGTTCGATTCCCTTTTTTTTGTTTTTTTCTGCTCAAACTTTTTCATGGTTTTGCAATAACCTCATCTATTCTATGTAGGAAGCTGCATCGACACATTGTAAATGGTTTATAAGACTAAACTGCTAGATTCATACTAGAATTTGCATATACAAGGAACCAGAGGATGAGTTGGTTGTTTGCTTTCTTGGCTATTGTAGTTGTTCCTCTGTTCGAGTACATATATGGAATATGAAGTATAACTCTATTTTGAGACAGTTTTGGTAAATGTTGGCTCATAAATCGTTGGCTTAATTTATATCTACGATTCTAAATGATTAAAAAAAAAATAAAAAATATTTCCGGTCTCTCTTCAATTTTGTTTTAAAAATAACCCATAATCATCGAGTTTTTTGATTTTTTTTTTAAAAGTAATCACAAGACATGTATCACCTTTTTTTTAGGTTTACTCATGTTCACATTTTCTCATTTTTTGATTGGTATATATTATAAGAATCCATAAATCAGGTAAACATCAATTGCCTAAAAATACAGTCTTTTAAACATAATAATTGAATGTTAAAAATACTAGTATTTGTTATAGATAATATTTTTGGACGATTATTTTATTTAGTTATATTTGAAAGATTTGTGATCAAGATAAATATATTAAGATAATATTAGTAAAAAATTTGTATTTTATTATTTTTCTCTATAAATAGGTGATGATCGAAAATGTGTAGAGGGGTGAATACACATTTTAAAATATTTTTGAGCTACAATAGCTCGTTTTTGAAATGTTCAAAAAATAAACCGAGCACCGAGAGATTATATTAAGATTTGTTTTCAAACCGAGCAGAAGACACTCAAAATAATCTTTCTAAAACGGATTAAACATTTTAGAAATCGTTTTGAAAAAATGCAAGTTGAAATAATAAAAACAGTTTGGTTGAATCATTTTATCAATCACTTTGTATATAACATTTTGGTATTTTACCAATCACATGAATGTTGGTATTTTATCAAACACATAAAATGCTCAACAATGCATCTAAAAAAAGTACTAAGAAGTAAATGAAATAAAATAAAGAGACACAAATTTGTTTATGGAAGTTCGAATGTCAAATCTTTCTACATTTCCCCTTCTTCCGTTTTCAGAAGAATTTCACTAGAATACTTTGAATTATACAAACTTGTTGTACAATCCCGATCCAACCGATGTCGCTCTCTCGATTAGAACTCCTACTTTATGATGAGGAAAAAAAATACCTTCAAAAAATGTATTTTAAAGTTACAGAAATTCAATATCATAAACGATCAATTTATTTGTAAAAACATTTATTTTCAATGGTATGAGTGTGTTATGTGTTCTTTATTTATTATTTTGGATTCTTGACACAATTTGCAAATAAAGAACAAATATTTAACGTTTATTTTTTCGTTTAGTCCTTCCATCAAGATTTATTGTCTATATTTTTACACAGATTAAGAAAATCATTACAAAAGTAAATTTTATACAACATTCATATTTGATCCCTATTTATGTATTCAAAATATGGTTACATAATTTTCAAGATATAGTTCGTAGAGATATATTAGTAAAAAATATAAAAAAATAATACTAAATATAGCGTAACACTATATATTTGAGACGAAAAAAATGGGCCTATATAATCGGAACGGAAGGAATATTAAATTGTCGTTTTGGGATAAACATATTACTTTTGGTTTTCTTTTCTGCATAAGAATATATGCATTCTTTTAACTCATATTAAATTATGAAATTTGAATTTATGCATTCTTTTAAATCTATATATTCTTTAAAATATATTACGAAATAGTATATTAGACATACATTCATTTTTTTTTTGGAATATGTATCATGCATTTTTATGTAAAAATCACTCTTCACAAACAAATTGAAAATGTAATATTATATAAAAATGTTAACGTTTATTTATTATTTTGGATAATAATGCGATAAATATATAAAATTAACATAAAAACGCTAACCGAAATAAAATGAAATGATATAATCAATCACTTAAATTTAATGCAGTTTACAAGGACATCATATTCAAATTTGAATTTTAAACAAGAAATTTTAAAAAATCACAATGTCAGTTACGTACTTATTGTTATTTGTTTTAAATAAAGAAAAGTAACATTAAACTCAAAGTTATAACCGAAATTAAATAAAATGATATAATCAATCACTTTAATGTAGTTTATATTTTCAAAGGTTGTCATATCCAAATTTGAATTAAAAAAATTTAAAAACCTCACATTTTTAATTTCATATTTATTTGTTATTTTTTTTTCAAATATTTAATGTTGTATATGTAAGCATATACCTTTATAATTTTTTATTTTATTAAATTTTCATTTTAGCATAACTTTACTACAGTTGGCATACTTTTATGTGCAAGAATATATGCATTTTTTTAACTCATATTAAAATTAAATTATGAAATTTGAATTTATATATTCAAATCTAACTATTTTGTTAAATATTACGCGATGATCTATGTTATACAATTTTTTTTTGGGAATATGTATAATGCATGTTGCGTATTTTATTGCTCGCAAGTGTACGATGTCAAGTTTTAATATTTAGTAAGTAGAATATTGTTCCCACGAGGAGTATGTATTGAAAATTATACTAATGCTTGTAATTAAAATAGCTAGACATTATTTAGAAAATTTAAGAAGAGATTTTTTTTCACAATTAAATAAATTAACTAGAATACTAATAAACAAATAACACACTTAAGAGAAAATCAATGAGAAAAAATATCTAGAGGTTTGATTTCACTTAATTTCGACAACAACTACTTCTAATTAATTTATATTCATGAATTCCACTCGTTTAATAGCCAAGAACACTTATTTATTTCTATTTCCCTTTCCCAAGCAACAAATAGAATTTATCAATTAAACTTTGATTCCAATATCCCTATTAAAAAAATCTAGACTTATTGATATGTGAAAAACGATGTTCTTATTCAAGCTTTGTTAACACTATATGCCTCCCGAACTATATCAAACATTAAAAATGTATTTTTCAATGATCCTATTCAAAATTCTATCTCCCGAATGCCGGATTTCAAATAAATATAACACTTCAATTTATGATCAGTAAATTGAAAGACAATCAAATCTAGAAAACACAATTAAATTTAAGGGAATTCAATCAAATAAATTAAAAAATTTTAGAAGTTGTTTTAACTAAGCTACATCAACCTCTAGAATCAAAAACTTAGTTCATGATGCAATCTAAACAAAAACAAATCATGTTTAGGAGTTTATACAACACTATTAAGAATTTAAGAAGAAAAGAGAAAGAAGAACGAATCCAAAGTTACGTCACTGTCCCCACATGCCGTTGTCTTCGTCTTTGATCATCGCTTCCGAATTCTTCTCAATTGCGCGTTGTTCAGCCCTCTCTCTCAATTCTCTTGTTGTGTGCTGCTATGATTTGTGCGTGTGTTCCTATTTTGTTGTGCGTCTATTATCCCTCCTTATAGGGTCCAATCTTTTCATTTCATATGTCCTTGAAGCCCGCCGAATAAGACTGACAAAATCGAGAGTTTCAAAATTCCAAAAATCTGCCCAGTTTTCGTGCAGGTAGCACTGCAGCGCTTCCAATTAGCGCTGAGGCGCCTCCTGTTTGAACCATCAGCGCTGCAGCGCTGATTTTATGGAGCTGAGGCACTTGTTTTTGTTGCCCAGGGCACGGGAGCGCTGCAAGAGGGCGCGGGTGAGCTGCACTTTTTTTATACAAGCGCAAAATTTTTGCAAAATTCATATCTGGAGTTCTAATCGTTGGATCGAGCTGAAATTTTGGCAGCATATTTATAACATCCTATGCTTCATTCTGAATGGTGGAGATCGGATTTAGATCTATCTACCATCTCCGATAATTTTTGGATAATTGTTGCTTCGTGATTTCTTCTTGCGCCTCTTATCGATACTTAACTCCTATCCTTGCATATCACAAAAACAACAAAAAATTAAGCATAAAACCGCTCGATACATCACAAAAGCCAAGTCAAGTCATATACAAATTAAGTGCATAAATTGCACTTATCAAATCCTCTCAAACTTAGACTTTTGGTATTCTAGAGAAAAACAATAATGTGTAATAAATCGACCTTCGAATTTTATATTCCATAATTCAATCCACATGTCGGCTAATTTTCTCAAGAGTTCTCATGTGTGTGTGATTTGCCAATCTCATCTACCCACTTAACGTTCGATAAAATCATGCAATCAGTAAGCTTCATAAATTTATTAACTCCGCCCTCAAGTTTCAAAATACTATCAACCAAGTTCAATCTTTATTTGCATAGATCAAAAGGATTTTTTCGGTTAAAATTTGGTTCAAGCAAATAACAAGAGAATAAGTATCAAAATATATATCAATGATAATCAATGATTCAGGATTCAAACAAAGAGAATTGAATATTTTCAATTTGTGTAGTATTGAGTAGCTATAATATTATTTGCATTGCATTGTCAGATATTTATCTTGGCTTCCTTCTACTCCATACATTCTCCATCTTTTTACCTTGTATTTGGATTAAAATTTCAATACAATTTTTTTCAAGGCCTCCCCTCATCTTACTTTCTCCGCAATTAACTTTTTTCTTTGAACTTTTTAGCTCTCAATTTGAATTTGTCTTCCATGAATATAGAATGACTAAAAATGCTCAATTGATTCAAAAACTTCTAAATCATTTTTGTGTTCATAAAAATCTATCTTGGTCTCAAGCAAAAATCACAAGAGTTAAGAATCAAATTTTCAAATCCACATAATTGTTTTCTAATTGTTAGGAGTATCGAAAATCATGGCATCGTGCATATGTGTGAGAACTCAAGATTAAATTTAGCTAACACTGATTTTTCAACACAAAAATTATTTTCATCATATGCCAACATAATTACAACATCATTCCTTTAACTCTCCAATCATCCTCCTAAACTTATCAAACTAGCTCATCAAAATTTTTCAAATTTTCACATCCCAACAAACTTAATATGTGCATTGTCCTCAATGTACAATAATAAATAAAAATAAGTAACACGTACCTTGGGCACCGAGTATCAGTACTCGCCACTATCTTAATCATTCACTACTCTTCTTTCAGGGGTGGCGCTTAAACTCTTGGAGCTTCGCACTTTTCACCTACACAACTAAAATCATTAACGATGTCTAGTCTCCTCATGCAAAAAATATGAAACAAAAACAAATAAAAAAATAAAGCAAATAAAAGATACTGGCTTGGGTTGCCTCCCAAGAAGCGCTTAGTTTATAGTCCATAGCCCGACTATACTCCCATTCTAGCCCGGTATTGCCACTTTGTTGGAGGTTTTTCCCTTCTCTTTCAGCCTCCAAACATATTCAACGATCCTCTTAAACTTTGCTTTATTTTTATTTTTATTTTTCTTTTTATTTTTTTAATTTTTATTTTTATTTCTATTTTTCTTTGGCACCGACGAATCATTCTCTCTTGGCAAAGCTATTTTACTCTCCACTTTGCAGTAACATTCCATCTTCTTTGCTTGTTCGATCATGAAAACCTTCTCGGTTGATGGATTTCTAGCCTTCCTGAATACATTAAAAATAACTTTCTCACCTTCTGCGCCCATCGTCAAGTCTCCTTTCTTGACATCGATCTTGGCTTCAGTAGTAGCCAAGAATGGTCTTCCCAAGATCTGAAAGAGTGGGTGCCCGGTGAGCCAACTTGTGGCTAAGGGCTTTGATGAATCTTTGTACAAACAATCTTTTGTTTAAATATAATTTACACTTTTATTAATGGCAATGACTTTATCTTTCTTCATATTGTTATATTTTGATATACTATTGTTGTTTTGATAAAGACCTTGAATATACTATAGTGTATGTAAGATGTGGTAGAACATGGGGATGTCTATCATGAAACACATCTTATAGTCACTGTATATTCTAAACTGTTCCTAGTCGATTGAGCCGTCCGATAATAAGGATAAGGATCGCTCGAGTTTGAGACTAGCATTTGCGATGCAGAGTACCACGTTTCATTGGTAAGGAACATAGAGATGTTCGAAGCATGCAAATGGATATTCATACGATGAATGATCGAACTACCCTATCCGGACTTTCCAAGTGGTTATCACTTATCGAGTGGATAAAGTCCGCGGTTTTGGTTGTACACCATTAGTCCTTACTACTTGAAACATCATTGAGACTCTATATGCTAGTACTGTGCTTTGACTCGTTTACCGACTCTATTGGGGTCATCAGGTGTCGGGATTGGGTACAGTTACAACACATATAGGAGTCGATGCTTTGTTGTCAAGGATTCACCACATACTTGCGAGTGTGGATATCCTATGTGATCTGAGGAAATATTAGTGTTACGAATCTCTGGCCAGAGTACATGATGTGTTTTAAGAAATGGTTTTTTAGTAACACATGCGATGTCACTATTTGATCTTCAAGATGTATTGCATAGTTATCGAATCTCGAACGACTCTCGATTTACCAATGGTTGTTGATTCGATCGGGATATATGGATGAAGGGACCGTACTGTACGCTAACCAAAATATATTGGTTCTTGCAGGCACTATCAGTGATACCTAGGGAATCATGGGGCGATGTTGCTAGGCGCTCTTACCATGATTCGATGGGCAAGTCGGAAATTGTTGTTCCGAGTCACAAGGAGTTGTGAGCCCACAGCTAGCTGTATCCCTGAACCATTGAGGGTCACACAGAGTAATGGATTTTTAATCCCCGTTGAGATAGTTAAATTTAAAGAGTTAAATTTAATGAACAAAGAAGTTGGACTTCTTATTTAAGAGTAGAGGAGTAAGATTTCCTAAAATGACATAGGGATGAACATTTTTGGAAATCACTGAATTCGGATTCAGAAAAATTTATCTTGACTTTAAAAGGTGCAAAAATGGTTTCTGTGCACATTGGTGAAATCGGTTTATCAATCGGAGTCATGATGAATTTTATATTAATTTCTGAACATGCGGGCTTTGCTTGTCGGGCTTGAACTTATGACTAATGGGCCCTAAGCTGTTAGCGGCCTACATTATAAATAAGTTATTGCAGTACAGAAATTAAACACAACAGGTCACAATTTTCGAAAACCTAAGTATTTTCTATCAATAGTGGCCGCCCCCCTCCCTCTCTACTCGATAAAATCCAGCCTGTGATTTTGAATTACAGTCTGGTTTAACGAATCAAATTCGTTAATCTCTTCGTAGAAACTTCTGATAGATTTTCTTGTGCAATCTATCAGAGGGATTAAATATCCGTTCGTGGACCTGATTGAAGAACAGTTCGTCCATCAGTTCCAGGGATATACAACAAGAGCAGAGAAATCTGTTGGTGTCCAAAATCTCGATTCGAGATTAAAGGTAAAAATTTTATAATCGTTATTTAATTTTTACACACACAATTTAATCGTTAAGTTTTGATACCCATTATGGAATCGTTCCATATAAAATTTTTAAACTTCCGCTGCACCGGGTATCAATTCTGATTGATCTGATCGCCGTTCTCCAACAGTGGTATCAAAGCCAGGTTGCTCAGATCAAGCGATTAAATTAATCGATTGTACAAAAATTTTTTTTAAGCCTCGGTTTTTGAAACAAAATAAATATTTAAAAATAAAATATTTTTTTTCGGGCAAAAACCCGGGCAGCGATTGGATCGCTGCCCGGGGCAGGGGCAGCGATCGTCGCTGCCCCGGGCAGCGCACGGCGCTGCCCTGCGCAGCGCTGGGCGCTGACGGCGCTGCCCAGGGCAGCGATCGTCGCTGCCCTAGGGGCAGCCGGGCTGCCCGGCCCGACCCCATTAGGGCGCGGGCAGCCCGGGAATGTCCCGGGCGGCCCGCGGGAAAAATTATTTTTAATTTTTAAATTAAATTTTAATATGTTAAAATTCTATTTTTGGTCCGATCGAAAATTGTTTTTGATTGGTCCACGAGGCGTCGGATCAAATTGTTCGAGTCCGAAAATTTTAAAATTGATTTTTGGATAAATTTGAATTTTTGGAAAATTTTAATATTTTATCCGTTAAATTGAATTTTGAAATTAATTATTTTTGGTACAATTGATGATAAGATATGATCTTATGGAAATATTGAATAAAATATGATTTTATGTATAAAATTTGATTTTATAGATAAAATATGATTTTATTTGATAAAAAGATAAAATATGATTTTGTATGTAAAATAAGATTTTATATATGAAATATGATTTTATCCTTTTAAATTTAAATTGCCATTGCATGTTATCCAATAAATTAATTTTGAATTAAATGTTATTGGATAAGGATGATCGATTGCCATGACCAATTTTGTAGGTGTATGTTAGGAATTTACATTTGTTTTATTGTTGTTGGTTTTATTAATGGGCCTGGTTTATGGCCCAATATGAATGTCATATGTAATAAAAGTGGGCTTGGTTTATGGCCCGTTCCCACCCCTTAAAAATGTATCCCCTACTTGTCATTGTTATTTATTGTAAATACATTAGATTTAGTGGGAGATCAAGATTTGAAGATGGAGGTGGGCCCAGCAGACAATAAAGACAGAAAAAATGTAAATTGGAAGCAAAGGTAATAGGATTGCATTGCATACTGCATATTACCTAGGATTGGACTAAGACTCGTGATTGGCAACCACGGGTCGATTAGAAATGGAATCGATCATCCTATATAATATGTGATATTATAGTTGTATGCATGTTTTAGACATAATTGTGTGAATCCGGCAAGCATACAAAATTTTAAAAATGATGAGACAAATTTTTATAATTAAAATCCCTCATTTTAAATATGATTTAAAATTGATATCAAGATAAATAAAGGAAATTTAAATTTGTTTAAATGTTCCTACCTTCCATCAACGATCAATGTATGAGATGCTACCCGCGGATACGGTCCGGCTCATATTATTGGGGGGGCCCGTTCGTCGGAAAGCTGTACATTGGATCGACACATGCTGTAAGTTGGGTGGAACTCCCATGGGATCGGCTCATATTATTGGGGGATCCACATGGCGACCGTCCATCACAACTTAATATTGATGGGTCATCTTGACATGTCACAATAAACGGCGTCATATTATTGGGCCCTTATTGGACATGAGGTAAAAACATGGAGGTTGCTTTGGAAGCAATTGGGCTCTACCTTTTGAAATTATGGTTGACTGATATTATTCGGGACCATAGATTGTCAATTGGACTCCATGTTCTCACTAAGGAAAACAGTTTCCCGTTTTCACTAGAGGGTAGTGAAATCGTTAAAATAGTGGGAGTGAGATTCATAAAATAAATATCGCCTATTTTATGTCTTAGTAAATTGCTTAAACAATCACTGATATTTGTCTGTTTCTTTTCAGTATTTCATAATATGAATTCGCGTAATCCACTTTTCTCGATCCTCGAACAAAATAAGTTGACTGGCGCAAACTATACGGAATGGTTCCGTAAGTTGAAGATTGTCTTGACTTCGGAGAAGATGCTCTACGTGTTAGAAAAATCTCCTCCGAAGGAAGCACCAGCTGACGTAAGTCCGGAAGAGTTAGCCAAACTTGATACATGGTGGGACCATGATATCAAGACCAAATGCTATATGCAAGCCTCGATGTCTGATGAACTCCAGAGGCGATTTGAGGACACCGTGAATGCTGCTGACATTCACGTTCAACTCAAGGAACTTTTTGGGGCTCAATCGAGGGCTGAAAGGTTCTTTACTGTAAAGGAGCTAATGACGTGTCGCATGCGTGAAGGGACTTCGGTCCGTGATCATGGGGTACGAGTGATTTGGCTCATACAGAAGTTGGTAACCCTTGATTTGGTGTTGGAGCATGAACTCAACGTGGACTTACTACTTCTATCTCTTCCTTCTTCGTTTGACGAATTTGTGGTGAATTTCAATATGAACAAGATAGAGGCCTTCCTTGAAGAGATGGTCAATATGCTTGTAACATATGAATCCACTTTAAAGAAGGATAAATCGGCTTTCTTGGTGGGCTCCTCTTCTTCTGCTAAGAAGGGGCCAAGTACAAAGGGTAAGAAACGTTCTGCCCCACCCAAGAAAATCGAACCCGAGAAGAAGTACAAGACAAAGGCTTCAAACATGGAAAAGTCCAAGGATGTTTGCCATTACTGCAAGAAGCCCGGTCATTGGAAGCGTAACTGCAAGGAATATCTAGAGCAGTTGCGAACTGCGAAGGGTATGTTCTATATTGAAATAAATGTTTCACTTAATACTACTTCTTGGGTATTGGATACCGGATGTGGATCTCACATTTGCAATGATTTGCAGGTGATGACAAGAAGTCGCAGGCTTAGAATGGGTGAGACCCAACTGAGGCTCGGAAATGGTTCCAGAGTTGAAGCTAAAGCTGTGGGAGATATTTATTTAATTTTGCAGAACGGTTTTAAGTTACTTTTGAGAGATGTTTTATTTGTTCCAGATTTGATTAAAAACATTATTTATGTTTCTATGCTTGATAGAGATGGTTATTCTTGCAATTTTGTGAAAGGGATTTGCAATATTTACAAGAATGAATGTTTGATTGGAAATGGACAACTTGAAAACGATCTATATAACTTAAAACTAAAAGACGTTCCAATAAATTATGTTGATAAACCGGCAACAACAAACAAAAGGAAAATCGATAGTCAAAACCCGACAAACCTTTGGCATGCTAGGCTAGGTCATATTTCCTCAAGGAGGATGAACAAGCTAGTGGGAGAGGGCATGTTTGATATGTCTGATATTAACTCTCTACCTACTTGTGAATCCTGCCTGAAAGGAAAAATGACTAAATCTCCTTTTAAGGGGAAACCTGAGCGTAGTCAAAATCTGTTGGATTTGATCCATACAGACGTTTGTGGTCCATTTAGAATTGGTACTCAATTCGGCCACACCTACTTCATTACCTTTACTGATGATTATTCTAGGTATGGGTATTTATATTTAATGAAATATAAGTCTGAAGCATTTGAAAAGTTCAAAGAATTCAAGGCTGAAGTAGAAAACAAGCTAGGTAAAAGTATTAAAGCACTTCGATCGGATCGAGGTGGAGAATACTTGAGTACCGAGTTTTTGGACTATCTGAAAGAGAATGAGATTCTCTCTCAGTGGACTCCTCCTATGACACCTCAGCTGAATGGTGTATCGGAGCGTCGTAATCGAACTTTGTTGGACATGGTTCGATCCATGATGAGCTTCACTGAGCTTCTACCTTCGTTTTGGGGCTATGCGCTTGAAACGGCGGTATTGTTGTTGAACAACGTCCACACTAAAGCAGTGGACAAAACACCATATGAGTTATGGAATGGCAAAGCTCCTAAGTATTCGTACTTGAGGATTTGGGGATGTCCTGCTTACGTGAAGCAGACAGTGGGAGATAAGTTGGATAGTCGATCCACCTTATGTTATTTTGTAGGGTATCCGAAGAATTCAATCGGATATTATTTCTATCATCCTGCTGAAACAAAGGTGTTTGTTTCAAGGAATGCCACCTTTTTGGAGAAGGAGTTCTTATTGGATAAGAAAGGTGAGATGATGGAACTCGAAGAAATTCGAGAAGAACCCGAAATACAAAATAATGATCCTACACCTCAGGAACCATTGATGGACACGCCTATACTTAGAAGATCCGAGAGGACTTCTAAACCTCCTATTCGATATGGTCTTCTTTTTGAAGGGGATCAAGATGAACCCGATGTTGGATGTGATCCAAGAAACTTTAAGGAAGCAATTTCTGATGCGGATTCAAATTTATGGCTTGAAGCTATGCAGTCGAAAATAGATTCGATGCATACAAACCAAGTTTGGTCTTTAGTAGATCCTCCCGATGGAATTGTTCCAATAGGGTGTAAATAGATCTACAAGAGAAAGCTAGGGCCTGATGGTAAGGTATTGACCTACAAGGCGCGATTGGTGGAAAAAGGTTATACTCAAAGACAAGGAGTTGACTATGATGAAACCTTTTCACCAGTTGCAATGTTCAAGTCCATAAGAATCCTTATTGCCATAGCTGCTTGGTATGACTATGAGATATGGCAAATGGATGTGAAGACTGATTTTCTTAATGGAGACATTAAGGAAGAAATCTATATGACGCAGCCTGAGGGATACACATCCATGGGAAGCGAGCATAAGGTATGCAAGCTTCAGAGATCAATCTATGGTCTAAAACAAGCATCAAGAAGTTGGAACCAGAAATTTGATGAAACAATAAAGGATTTTGGTTTCATCAAGAACCCGTAGGAACCATGCGTGTACAAGAAAGTAGTTAAGGATGCTGTGACATTCTTAGTACTTTATGTTGATGACATCCTACTCATTGGGAATGACGTAGGGATGTTGCAGTCAACAAAGATATGGTTATCAGGTAGATTCTCGATGAAGGATTTGGGTGAGGCATCCTATATTCTAGGGATACAGATCTATAGAGATAAATCTAAGAGAATGATAGGACTCACTCAATCAACCTACATCGACACCATATTGAAACGGTTTTCAATGGATGGGTCCAAGAGAGGACATCTACCCATGTGTCATAGAGTTTCTCTATCCAAGTCTATGTGTCCCAAGACTGATGAAGAGATAGAGAAAATGACACATGTACCATATGCGTCAGCCATAGGTAGTATCATGTATGGGATGATATCTACCAGACCGGATGTAGCATTTTCTCTGAGTGTCACGAGCAGATATCAAGCTAATCCCGGTCAAATGCATTGGAAAGCCGTGAAGGACATTCTTAAGTACTTACGAAGGACTAAGAATATGTTCATGGTATATGGAGGAAGAGAACTAAAATTGGAAGGCTATACCGACTCTAGCTTCCAAAGTGACGTGGATGACTCGAAGTCAACCTCTAGATTTGTGTTCATGCTCAATGGCAGTGCTGTCTCTTGGAAGAGTTCCAAGCAGGACACCACAGCGGATTCCACCACTGAGGCAGAATACATTGCAGCATCAGCTGCTGCTAAAGAGGCCGTTTGGATGAGGAATTTCGTCCAAGAGTTGGGCGTTATTCCTGAAGTTGTTGGTCCAGTCCCGGTGTACTGTGACAACACGGGTGCCGTTGCTCAGGCAAAAGAACCAAGGTCTCATCAAAGATCCAAACACGTACTGAGGAAATACCACATCATCCGGGAGATCGTGGAAAGATGAGACATCACTGTCGAAAGAGTGGCCTCTGCAGACAATATCGCTGATCCACTTACTAAGCCCTTGCCAGGACCATTATTTGACAAACATCGCGAAGCAATGGGTCTACGTAGTATGACTAGTTGGCTTTAGGGCAAGTGGGAGATTGAAAGAGTGGGTGCCCGGTGAGCCAACTTGTGGCTAAGGGCTTTGATGACTCTTTGTACAAACAATCTTTTGTTTAAATATAATTTACACTTTTATTAATGGCAATGACTTTATCTTTCTTCATATTGTTATATTGTGATATACTATTGTTGTTTTGATAAAGACCTTGAATATACTATAGTGTATGTAAGATGTGGTAGAACATGGGGATGTCTATCATGAAACACATCTTATAGTCACTGTATATTCTAAACTGTTTCTAGTCGATTGAGCCGTCCGATAATAAGGATAAGGATCGCTCGAGTTTGAGACTAGCATTTGCGATGCAGAGTACCACGTTTCATTGGTAAGGAACATAGAGATGTTCGAAGCATGCAAATGGATATTCATACGATGAATGATCGAACTACCCTATCCGGACTTTCCAAGTGGTTATCACTTATCGAGTGGATAAAGTCCGCGGTTTTGGTTGTACACCATTAGTCCTTACTACTTGAAACATCATTGAGACTCTATATGCTAGTACTGTGCTTTGACTCGTTTACCGACTCTATTGGGGTCATCAGGTGTCGGGATTGGGTACAGTTACAACACATATAGGAGTCGATGCTTTGTTGTCAAGGATTCACCACATACTTGCGAGTGTGGATATCCTATGCGATCTGAGGAGATATTAGTGTGACGAATCTCTGGCCAGAGTACATGATGTGTTTTAAGAAATGGTTTTTTAGTAACACATGCGATGTCACTATTTGATCTTCAAGATGTATTGCATAGTTATCGAATCTCGAACGACTCTCGATTTACCAATGGTTGTTGATTCGATCGGGATATATGGATGAAGGGACCGTACTGTACGCTAACCAAAATCTATTGGTTCTTGCAGGCACTATCAGTGATACCTAGGGAATCATGGGGCGATGTTGCTAGGCGCTCTTACCATGATTCGATGGGCAAGTCGGAAATTGTTGTTCCGAGTCACAAGGAGTTGTGAGCCCACAGCTAGCTGTATCCCTGAACCATTGAGGGTCACACAGAGTAATGGATTTTTAATCCCCGTTGAGATAGTTAAATTTAAAGAGTTAAATTTAATGAACAAAGAAGTTGGACTTCTTATTTAAGAGTAGAGGAGTAAGATTTCCTAAAATGACATAGGGATGAACATTTTTGGAAATCACTGAATTCGGATTCAGAAAAATTTATCTTGACTTTAAAAGGTGCAGAAATGGTTTCTGTGCACATTGGTGAAATCGGTTTATCAATCGGAGTCATGATGAATTTTATATTAATTTCTGAACATGCGGGCTTTGCTTGTCGGGCTTGAACTTATGACTAATGGGCCCTAAGCTGTTAGCGGCCTACATTATAAATAAGTTATTGCAGTACAGAAATTAAACACAACAGGTCACAATTTTCGAAAACCTAAGTATTTTCTATCAATAGTGGCCGCCCCCCTCCCTCTCTACTCGATAAAATCCAGCCTGTGATTTCGAATTACAGTCTGGTTTAACGGATCAAATTCGTTAATCTCTTCGTAGAAACTTCTGATAGATTTTCTAGTGCAATCTATCAGAGGGATTAAATATCCGTTCGTGGACCTGATTGAAGAACAGTTCGTCCATCAGTTCCAGGGATATACAACAAGAGCAGAGAAATCTGTTGGTGTCCAAAATCTCGATTCGAGATTAAAGGTAAAAATTTTATAATCGTTATTTAATTTTTACAAACACAATTTAATCGTAAGGTTGATACCCATTATGGAATCGTTCCATATAAAATTTTAAACTTCCGCTGCACCGGGTATCAATCAAATTGATCTGATCGCCGCGTTCTCCAACAAGATCAACAGAATATTTCCATCTTTCTCCATATCCAGCAATACAAAATCCGCAGGAAAAATAAATTTATCAATTTTTATTAGAACATCCTCGATGATTCCCCACGGATATGTGAGCGATCTATCGGCTAGCTGCAATGCGATCGTAGTGGGTTTCACCTCCCCAAGTTCTAAGCTCCTGAAAATAGACAAAGACATTAAATTATTACTAGTTCCTAGATCACATAATGCTTTATTAAAATTAGAAGAATCAATAGTGCAAGGAATCGTAAAACTCCCTGGATATTTTAGTTTCTGTGGTATCTTCTTTTGAAGGATAACACTGCATTCTTCAGTCAGATTCACCGTCTCAAACTCCCCCAACTTTTGCTTTCTAGACATTACCTCAATTCGGAATTTGCAACAAAGCATTAGCGAATGGAATATTGATGTGAAGTTTCTTGAAGATCTCAAAAAACTTGGCAAACTGTTCATCCAACACTTGAAGATCTCAAGAAACTTGGAAAACGAAAACAAACGCAATCTAATAATATCCTCAGAAACACCATTAATTTTTACCGTGTCAGTGATCTCCATGAATGTCCTCAAATTCAGATGAGGATCAACAGTGACACTTCCATTAAATTGGTTCTGCTGAACCATGTTGATAAGTGCGGGCTTAAGCTCGAAATTGTTTGCATTGATAGTTCCACGAGCTATGCTAGAATAGTGAGCATGGACTACTGGCCTGAAATGGTCTCTGATTGGAATCAAGGGAGCCTGTTGTTCATTATTATTCTTAACCATTGCTCTTAATTCTTCTCTTCTCCTCCTCCTTAAAGATCTTGCAGTTCTTTCGATCTCAGGATCAAAAAGCAAATAATCAAGGCTTTGATATCTTTGCATAAACTGCAAATCAGGATAACAAAAAAAACCAGTAACTAAAAATAAATAAATAAAAATTAAAATCTAAATTAGAATCTAGACCAACTGGTAACAATACAAATATAAATTCAAATAAAATACTCTCCGGCAACGGCGCCAAAAACTTGTTGCGTATTTTCTTGCTCGCAAGTGCACGATGTCAAGTTTTAATATTTAGTGAGTAGAGTATCGCTCCTACGAGGAGTATGTATTGAAAATTATACTAATGCTTGTAATTAAAATAACTAGACTTTATTTAGAAAATTAAAGAAGAGATTTTTTTCACAACTACATAAATTAACTAGAATACTAATAAGCAAATAACACATTTGAGATAAAATCAATGAGAGAAAATATTTAAAGTTTTTAATTTCACTTAGTTTCGATAACAACTACTTCTAATTAACTTATATTCATGAATTTCAATCGTTTAATAGCCAAGAACACTTATTTATTTCTATTTCTCTTTCCCAAGAAACAAATAAAATTTATCAATTAAGCTTTGATTCCAATATCCCTATTAAAAATCTATACTTATTGATATGTAAAAAAAGACGTTCTTATAAGCTTTGTTAACGCTATATGCCTCCCGAACTACATAAACAATAACAATGTATTTTTCAATGATCCTATTCAAAATCCCGTACCCTGAATACCGGATTTCAAATAAATATAACACTTAAATTTATGGTCAGTAAATTGAAAGACAATCAAATCTAAAAAAAACAATTAAATTTAAGGGAATTCAATAAAATAAATTAAAAAAAATTGTAGAAGTTGTTTTAACTAAGCTACATCAACCTCTAGAATAAAAAACTTAGTTCATGATGCAATCTAAACAAAAAACAAATCATGTTTAGGAGTTTAGACATCAATATTAAGAATTTAAGAAAAAAAGAGAAAGAAGAACGAATCCAAAGTTGCGTCTCTGTCCTCAGATGCCGCCGTCTTTGTCTTTGTCTTTGTCTTCGTCTTCGTCTTTGATCCTCGCTTCTGAATTCTTCTCCTTTGCTCGTTGTGCAGCCCTCTATCTCAATTCTCTCGTTGTGTGCAGCTATGATTTGTGCATGTGTTCCTCTTTTGTTTTACGTCTATACTCCCTCCTTATAGGGTCCAATCTTCTCTTTTTATATGTCCTTGAAGCCCGTCGAATAAAGCCTGACAAAACCGAGAGTTTCAAAATTCCAAAATCTGCTTAGTTTTCGCGCAGGCAGTGCTGCAGCGCTTCCAATTAGCGCTGAAGCACCTCCTGTTCGAACCATCAACGCTGATTTCATGGAGCTGAGGCACTTGTTTTTGTTGCCCAGGGCGCGGGTGCGCTTTCCTTTTTTTATACATGCGCAGAATTCTTGAAAAAATCATATATGGAGTTTTAGCAGTTGGATCGAGCTGAAATTTTGATAGCATATTTAAAACATACTATTATTCATTTTGAACAGTGGAGATCGGATTTGGATCTCTCTAGAATCTCCGATAAATTTTGGTTAAATGCTGCTTCGTGATCTCGGTACTTAACTCCAATCCTTGCATATCACAAAATCAACAAACAAATACGCATAAAACCGCTCGATACATCACAAAAGCCAAGTCAAATTATATGCAAATTAAGTGCATAAAATGCACTTATCAATGAATTTTTAACTTATTTGATGACTTTACATATTCCATCATCATTATTAATATACTTTGTTTTGGAAAAAAAATATACTTTCTATTCATACTATTGATGTTTAGGCGGAAAACTTAGGTTAATACTTTTAGAAGACTCATATGCTTTTATTTATATATATATATATATATATATATATATATATATATATATATATATATATATATAAGCAATCTAGTTTCGGTGATGACAGCCAATAGAATAAGATAAAAAAATCAATGGACAAATAAACAGTAGTAGAAGAAAGCATACGGAAATCAAAAACCAGTAGGCTAAGTCCGGAAAACTGAGTAAAATCAGAAACCAGTAGGCTAAGTCAGTAAAACTGAGTAAAATCAGAAATCAGTAGGCTAAGTCCGGAAAATTGAGTGAAATCAAAAGATGATATCAGAAGGCTAAAATCGAGTAAACTAAGAAAACTGAAAGTTCATTTATTAGTCGTTCTGTCTTTATAGTACATCACGTTTAATGCCTCGTACTATAGCATTTATGGCGCATTTATTGCACATTCCTCTTTGAGTATGAAAGATGTGACACACTAAGGAAAACAGATCTTTTGTTACAGGTAAAATAAATGAGAGAATTAATAGAGCTGTTTTCATAACGTTACATCAGTAGCTATAAAAGTCTCAGCAGATCCTTCGAGTAAACTAGAGAGAAAACCCGATATCAAATTTCAATCAAGTTACAAGTTCTCTGCATACATACTCAAAAGATACTCTTGCACACCCAAAGTAAAATATCAGTTCTTCAGATCATATTTGTGCCCTTTGATTCATTGTAAAATTCTTATCAGAGTATAAACATTGTAATATTTTGAGAGAAGATTCTTCTTTCAGAAGTGTTTCGAGTTGTAAAGTTTTTGTGAGTGCTAGGAGTTTCAGTATGCAGTAGATAAACCCTACTAAATATGCTGTAGATAAGCCCTACTGAAGTGAGTTTGTACCAGCGTGTGTGTACTTATCAAATCTTCTAGTGATACCTTCTGGAAACAGAAGAAGGGGAGACATAGAAGATTTTATCCTTTGAATTTCCAGAAACAAATATGGTGTTATCATTCTACTTACTTTTTGAGTTTCAGCAAACTCAGTATTCTGTTTTCGCACTACATCAATAGACTACTGCTTTGTCATTTAGAACGAGATTCGTCTGCATTGCTGCTTATACCAGTTACAGTCCATTATCAGAAGAAAGTTTGGGAGTGTTCATTCACTCCCCTTCCTCTAAATACTCCTCACCAATCCTAACAGTATATATATATATATATATATATATATATATATAGATATTTATATATATATATATATATATAGATTTCTAAAATACCACCGATTGATCGACATGTGTCATGTAAGTGGAAATTCAAAAGGTCACGTGTATATAAATACCACGTTGCCTCTTTTTTTTTTTTTTTATGTTGGGAGGTTCTATGCTACTCCTGGTGAGGAGCTCCCCATGCCATTTGATTGACATCTGTCCAGGTTATGTGTTTTTTTTTTCTTTTTTCTTTTCCTCTGTTTTTTTTAAAAAATTTCTTCTTTTTCTTTTTTTTTTTTTTTTTTACTTTGAATTATCTATCCAGGTTCCTCCTTCTCTTTCTTTTCTTATTTTTTTGCTTTGGAATTTTTTTAATTTCTCTTTCTTTCCTAATTTTTTTTAAAATATTTCTTTTTTTTAATTTCTTAGTATTTGTTTATTATTTATTTTTTATTTAACCACTGATATTCTATAAATTTGGAAAATTAAATTTTTTGTGATTCAATTTAAAATTTAAGACTTGATATGATAAATTTTAAAAATTAAAGAATTTATATTTTGTTCAATTTTTCATATTCCTAGATGCAAACAAGCAGATATTCTAAAAATTATTCTGCAATCTTTCAATATTGTATTATTGGAATCTCATTTTTTTATTATATTAATATTTTGTGCATCTACATATAAATGGAGAGAGTAATTTAGCACGAAAATAAAATCTGTGTCCAAAATAATGAAACAAAAGACATTTAAAAGAACACTACAAAAACCTTCCATTAAAATTTTAATGCTGCAAAATTTTAAAAAACACTACAAAAAAATTAAAAGAAGCTTGTTTTAATTTTACCTGCAAATTTTTTTAAAAAAACAATACAAATTTTTTTACAAAAATCTCGTTCCATATGATTTAATTTATACCTGCACTATCGGTTAAAATAAAAAAAATAACAAAGAAACATTAAAAAAAACAGGAAAGAGAAAATTAATAAAAAAAAGAAAAAAAAAATACAAAAGCAGGACATGTGTCAATCAAAGAGAGCATGGGGAGCTCCTCACCAGGAGTAGCATAGAACCTCCCTTTTATGTTCTTCTTCACCGACTCAACTACTTCGAGCATTTCAGCAATCCACTACTCTAAAAAATATCTTGTAATCACTTTATTTTCTTTATTAAAAATATTTATAAACATATAATAAAATTATGTTTTTTTTGTTATCTATGTATAATATTATCATTTATATTAATAAAATTTTAATTTAAAAATAAATCAGACTATACAAAACTGAAAAATAATTTATTATATTTAAAATAAATATTTTTATATTTAATTTAAAATACAATTAAAAACTCGGTTATTTTTCAAAAATGTCTAAACTAAGTACACAAATTTTTGGCAACCACAATCGTGCAAATCGAGACAATAAGAAAGATTTACGTGATGTTGTATTGTTGCTCCGGTCTCTATAGGCTATCGATTTTTTTTTCATAGGCTACCGTTTTTTTTCTAATGATGTATATATCTCTGTGTATGTGCATGTGTATGTGTGTGTGTGTGTCTTTTCATTCAAAATATACAAATATCACGTTGAATAACTTTTCGGATGCATGATATATAATTTTTTTTATAATATAATAAATATGAATTTATTTTTACCATTTTAATCAATAAAATAATTTTAAAAACAAAATATATATTTAGTTAAATTTAATAATAATATTTTCTTAAAAACAATTTAAGTAAAAGGAAAAAATTACTTTGCTTTGATCATCTACCAATTAAACCATTTTTAATAATTCATGTACCAATTTAACATTTTATCAATAGTTTTTGTAGAAATATAATTTTTACTCCTTAATAATATAGATATCAAAAACTCTAATGACCCTTTGTGTATGAAAATAAATTGGTTTTTCCTCCCTATGTCTTTTCTCCAAAAAAAGAAATTCTTTATAACTTAAAGTCTAATCAGTATAAATGAATACAAATCACTTCATTTTTTCTTTTAAATTTTTCTGTCAAATTATGATACTTTAATGTCCAGATATTTGTATAAATTGATATATGATTATTTGATTTATGTGAAATTATCTACTTATGTGCCTTGTTTGAATTAAGTGGAATACAAGTTTAGCATATCGATATATTAAATAAATTATTTTTTTAACACACATCATTTATATACATACATCAATAAATGGCATACACGTTGAGCTACAATCCTTGTATATCTGTTATCTTGGATTCTGGAACGATCATTGAGGGACAAATGACACTATGCTGGCATTAAATGACCCAATAGCATAGGGGATTCGTACCCCTCTTATTGTCATGATTTATAAAGACGGGTGTTAATACCGGAAAAATTTGGGTAGATGTGATAACTTTTCTAAGTTAGATCTTCTTCTTTCACTGTGGTTCGTAACTCAATCGGTCTCCTACATACAATAACAACTCGTGAATTGACGTCAAAAGAGTTTTTCGGCGTGACCACTCCGATGCCTGAGTCAATATAGGTTATGGGAGAAGAAAACTCTAAGAAAATTTGCAGCAAAGTGTGAAATATATTGTATATGGGATTGTGTATATTCTCAATGTTGTCTCAATAATGAATCAAACCTACTGTTTATAAGTGAAGCCTGTAAGAGTCCTCAAATTCAAAGACCAAGAAGATTTGCTTCCTTTCTGAATTCAAACTTTCACCATTATTAAAGATTCTTTACTATCTTGTAGATATGCGAGTATCTAGATAAAAAAATAATAATATATCTGATGTATCATCTTTCCAAACTCCACAGTCCTCGGGTCATCTTTTCCGACCCCATCTTAAGCCCGGGTCAAGATCCGAGCACTTACAGGAATATCACAAAGTCCGCCAATCTAGTCATACTAGAGTATCACTCTCTGCCCTAATATAAACAACTGGGTCTGGACCCAGATAGTTCCTTTTAGAAAACAATTGCGGATAAAAGGCAAAGTCAGGGACCGAGCAAAATAATATAGTGCCGATTCACTCGAGCTTAAAAGTGACAAGATCTCATACACTTGGGTTTAAAGGAGTCAAGGTCTCATACACTTGAGCTTAAGGGTGCCAATGCCTCATTCACTTGGGCTTAAGGGTACCAATGTCTCATTCACTAGGGTTTAAGGGCAGGGTCAGGGTCCGAGACATAAATATAGTGATGAGGAATCATTAACTCGAGCTTAGATGGACAGGGTCAAGGACCGAGCCATAAATATAGTTTCGATGCCTCATTCACTCGGGCTTAGATGTCAAGGTCTCATACACTTGGGCTTATATAGACAGGGTTAGTGACCGAGTCATAAATATACTATCGAGACGTCATTCACTTGGGCTTAGATGCCAAGGCCTCATACACTTGGGCTTAGATTGGCATGGTCAGGGACCGAGCCAAAATATGTCGCCAAGGCCCCATCCACTTGGGCTTCGATAGACAGGGTCAGGGACCAAGCCAAAAATGGTGGCAAAGCCTCATCCACTTGGACTTAGATGGGCAGGTCTAGGGACCGAGCCAAAATATAATATGTTCTGCGTGCTCCACCAAAACACGAAACCAATGCAAAAAGAATTCAAAATAATAATAATTTGAATGCATGATGTATCAAAATAAATTTATTATAGAAAATCCACCTCGGCCTCATCCCATTAGATCGGGAGTTCGAACTCATCCCAAGAGTTATACCTCTGCCATCAGGTCATGAGCTATGTTTTACAGAAATTGCAGCTCCAAACGGAAAAAAAATCATATCTTCACCGTCCAGAATGTGAATCAAGATTTTTGTACACAGTATTAATTTAAGAAAACATCAAATGTTAGATTTTCCGCAATCGCGTTTTCAAAGACGCCACACATAAACATGCCAGAAGAGCGGCAGATTCTTTGGAGGTAAAAAATCCGATTGTACGAGCCACCAATCACGATCTTCATTATTCAGATTCTAGATAACATAAATATAAATATGAATAGAAAATTTGAACTCGATCCGACGGTACAATTCTTTGAAACTACTTTCTCAAGTTGGCTGATGTGTAAACCATACGAAAATCTGAATACCCATGTTCTCGTGCGAGAAGAGCAGCTTATGTTCGGAGTTCCAAATCCGATTCTACATGCCACCAATCACGATCTCCACCGTTCAGATTCTAGATAACATACTTTAAATATGTATACCAAATTTGAACCCAATCCGACGGTTTAATTCTTCAAAAAGACTTTTGCAAGTTGACTGATGTGTAGGCTATGCGAAAATCCAAAAACCCATGTTGTCCTATTCTTGTGTTGTTTGCTAATCAACATCTTATAGTCGGTTCCCACAGACACCACCAAGTTTTAACATCGGAAAAAGTTGGATAGACGTGAAAACCTTTCCCAGTTAGATCTTCCTCTTCCACCGTGATTTCGTAACTCAGTCGGTCTCTTTCACACAATAAACAACTCGTAAATTGATATCGGAAGAGTTTTCCGACATGGTCGCTTCGATGCCTAAGTCAATATAGGGCTTATGAGAAAAAAACTCTAAGAAAATATGCATCAAAGTGTGCAATATATTGTTATGAGATTATGTATATTCTCAATGTTGTCTCAATAATGAATCAAAATTGGGTATTAAAGGTGAAGCCTATAAGAGTCCTAACCAAATTGGAAGACCAAAAATATTTGATTCCTTTCTGAATTCAAATTTTCATCTTATCAAAGATTCTTTATTGAGTGCCAAAGCCTCATGCACTTGGGCTTAAGGGTGCCAAGTTCTCATTCACTTGGTCTTAAGGGGTAGGGTCAGGTACCGAGCCATAAGTATGGTGTCGAGGTCTCATTCACTCGGGCTTAGATGGACAGGTTCAAGGACCGAGCCATCAATAGAGTGCCGAGGCCTCATTCACTCGAGCTTATATGCTAAGGCCTCATACACTTGGGCTTAGATGGACAGGGTCAGGGACCGAGCCATAAATATAGTGCTGAGGCCTCATTCGCTCGGGCTTAGTTGCCAAGGCCTATACACTTGGGCTTAGATGGGCAGGGTCAGTGACCGAGCCAAAATATGGTTCCAGGGCCTCATCCACTTGGGCTTTGTAATGCCCGAAAATATTTAATTTTATCGAGAATATTTAATTTGAGAATATGTGGAGTTTAGATTTAAATTATAATATTCTTAAATTATTTAGGATTGAAATTGAATTAACAAGATTGACGAGGACTGATTTGCGAATAGCAAAGAGTTCAGGGACTAAACTGCAAATAGGCTTGGATATATCTAATTCTCCACTTGTTTATTGTCATTTCCAAAGTCTAAACAGATTAGGGAAGAATAAGAAATCAAAACCCTTTCACACGCCATTTTTCCTTCCGTTAAAGCTTCGATTTTTCGTTATCCGGCCGTTAGAATTCAGAGTGGAATATATATTCGCGATCACCACTTCGAGAGCTACGTTTTGGCATAAGTTTTATATATTTCGGTCATGTTTCGATTTTGAGGTTGGTGATGGAATTAGAATATTATTGGCTATATATGTTCTTGAGCTAGCATGAATTGTATATTCGAAGACAGATAGGAAAAAGAACGTCGTACGGATTTGTTAAGAATTTAGAAGCTATTTTCGAAAATACTAGTAATGACATTGTCTACCCCGATGTTGCGTAATTTTCGCTTGCAAACGCACGATGTCAAATTTTAATATATGATGAGTAGAGTAACGTTACCACGATGATTGAAAATTTATATTCACACCAAATTCTGTAATTAAAATAATCTCAACTTTATTTAGAAAATCAAAGTTTCAAATTCAATAAAATAAAATAAATTAAATAAATCAGAATTTCAAGGACGACTTTGGGTACACGATCTTATACGGGTTCTAGATACAAGATATCACTCGCTTTTCATTCAAGCAAATCATATCAATTGATAATATCATCTATTCTAATTTATAGGTCAAGAACCCTTAATTGTTATTTATTGCCTCTCTCGAGTGCCTGGTAAATTTTATAAATATTCAAATGTCAATTTTGATATCCCTATTAGAAATCAAACAAAAAAATAATTTAATCAAGTTCTATGGTTCTCTTTCAATGATCCCAAAGGAACTTGTAGGCCTCCCGAACTCTACAAAAATCCTAGGTTGTGTTTTTCTATAATCCTATTCAAAACTCCTCTCCCGAGTGCTAGATTTCAAATAAATTTAACATTCAATATATGGCCAGTAAGGCAATCAAAACAAGAATACACAAATAAATTGTTAAGAACAAATAATAGTAGGAAAAATAATAGTCAAAACATGAAAGTCAAATCAAGATCCGTCAATCTCTAAAAACAACTAATAAGTTTATAATGAAATAATCAAACACAGAAATATCCAAAAATCTCATCATAAATCAAGGCATATAATAAAAATCACAGAGAAGGGTTGATTATCCGTCCCCAGATGAATGTTCTCTATCTTGTGATTCGATTATCCCTTGTCGTTTGCTCTCACGTCTCAAATTCGTGTCCCAAGCCTCCTTGAATGCATAGTGTTGTGCGTGATTGTGTTGTTTGGGTCTTCTGTTGTGTGCGGCTCTGGCTGTGTGTGTTGTTTTGTGAGGCTTACCCTCCTCTGCGTCTTCTCTTCCCCTTTTATATGTCCTTGAAGCATGTCGAATAAAGCCCGATAATCATGTATTTTTAAAACTCAAAATTATGCACCTTTCTCGCACAGGCACAACTCTTAGGCACTACAGATAGTGCCTAGTCAATAATATTTCAAATTCAGGGCGTGGGGCCGATTCCCAATAGCGTAGGGGCGCTGCACGTTCATCAAACAAGCTCCTACGAGCTTAGAAATGGCGCCTAGGCGCTGCCCTTTCACCCTCCCATGTGCAGAATTATTGCAAAATATATATCCGGAGTTCTAGCTGTTGGATCGGGCTGCAATTTTGACAGAATATTAAAAACATATTCTACTACATTCTTAATAGTGAGATTGGATTTGGATCTCTATAGAGTCTCCAATAATTTTTAGAGCTCTTACTGCTTTGTGATTGCTTCTTGCGTCTCTTCTCGGTGCTTAGGCTCTTCCTTTGTCTCCGAAATCATATCTTACTTCTTCTTCTACCTCTTCTGTATCCTAAACACCTCTCTTTTCATATAATTCATATATCATGTCCACTTTTTCATTCCACAAAAACAATAGCGAAATACGCATAATATCGCTCGATTCATCACAAAAGCCAAGTTAAATCATATAACAATTAAGTGCATAAATTGCACTTATCACCCGACTGGTCATTCGGCTTTGACCAAGCGTTTAGTCTTGGGTTGTACTTTAGAGTTCAAAGGCTATGATTTATTATCGAATATTATGATTCTAGAGATGGAGGATTCTAATTGTATTTTGGGTATTGATGTATTGACCTCTTATAGAGCTACTGTTGATTGTTATCAAAAGGTTGTTCAGTTTCATCTGGTTGAGGGCGATAGTTGGGTTTTCTATGGTAAGAAAGCGCGACCCATTATGCCTCTGGTTTCAGCTCTGAGGGCTTGTCAGGCTTTAGAGGCGGGTGGGGAAGGCTATATTATCTATGCAATTGATACATTGATAGTTGTGTTTTGTTTGCATATTTTGATGTTATTTTGTTAGTAATTTGCATGCATTTATTTGCTTTTGTTCTTGTTTTATCTTAGTTTTGTAATTTGCATGAATTTAGCTTCATAACATATTTTCGGGTTTAATGTGTAGGAGGTGTCGAAGTTGAAGAAAAGGAAGGCAGAAAATCGAAGATTATTGGGCACTCGAGCGGATGAACTCGAGCGATCGAGCGCCACGTCTGGTGAGGCAAAACAAAGAATCACATATTTTCGAGCGCTCGAGCGGATGAACTAGAGCGATCGAGCGGCCAAAAAGTTTGAAAAACAGAGAATTGCATATTATTGAGCGATCGAGCGGCCGTACTCCTGCGCTCGAGCGCGCGAGGCTTTTTGGGAAGGATTTTTTAATTTTAAAAACTCTTTTATTTTGGACTCTAGACTTTATTAGGCTTTTAATTCCATTTTTGGGGGATTATTATTAGATTTTGGAGACCCTAAAAGGCGGCTAGGTTTTATTCTTTCAATTTTCTCTCTAGTTTTCTTCTCTTCTTTGAATTTTTATGGATTTGGTGATGAATCGTTGTAGCTAAACCTTTTTACTTGGTTGAGTAAGACGAAACCTTGATATAATTTATTCATGAGATTCGAATTGCAGTGTTTAATTCTTGTTAAGTATCAATATTTGATCTGGTTTATTTCATGCTTGTATGCGAGATTTTAGGATTGACCATCTTAGGATTTTGTTTTGCAAACTATAGCTAAATTAGAGTTCAAATTCGTAATTGTTTGAATTAACTAATTTGCGAAGCAACTACGTATGATATTTTCTGCTGTTGAATTTATTGAATCGTAGGGTCAAGTATTGACTAGGCTAAATACAACCGCTGGTGTTTGTGTTGTCTAGGTTCGTCAGTTTTACTAGTTTGAATGCTATCGTAAATTTAAATCTAGATCGCTGGAATCCGGGTTAATTTATTGGTAAGGGTTAATCTAGAATGCTATTTTTTGATTAGCTAAACCTAAAGTGAAACAGGAATTTGGTTTCCAATGATGAATACTTGATAGGATTAATTATTTTTTTTAGGGAATCGATGAATGAATAATGAATATCAAGGGTGTAATCGACCGATACCAAGTCTCGTCTCTTATTGATTTCTTTATTTTAATTTTCAATCTTGCATGCTAGTAATCTTATTAATTTTAATTGCTTAAAATTTTCAGTAGTTAATCCAAATCTCAAAAACCCCTTTTATTTATTTCCAGTATTTTAAGAACACAATTAAATTTACCTTTCCTCGTGGGAACGATCCCTACTCACACTACTACATTTTTAGTGATTATCTGATTGAGTTGGGTAATTTGGGCGTGACACGATTAAGCGCTACCAAATTTTGGCGCCGTTGCCGGGGAACGGTGTTTAATTTATTGTTTCTTTTTATTTTCATTTTGTTCTGTTTTATCTCACTCTCTTCGCTTTTCTTTGTTTCTAGTTCCTTTTTGTTCATGCTTTCAGGTGAATTTGCTGTAGAGGACTTTCTTTACGACCCGGAGATTGAAAGAACTTTGCATAGGCGAAGGAGAGAACTTCATAGACAACAACAAGAGGCAGCTGCTCGAGCTGCTTTTCCAGGAGAAGAAGAGATGACTGCTAATGCGAACCTGAGTCTTAGACAATTGGGCACTCCTGATTCCAATCAACAACCTTTATTCATTACTTTTCCTACACTTGAAAATAATGATATTTTTGAGCTTAAGTCTGGATTAATTCACTTATTACCTGCTTTTCATGGTCTTGCACGTGATGACCCGAATAAACACTTGATGGAATTCCATGTGGTTTGCACGAGTATGAAGCCCCATGGAGTGACAGAGGAGCAGATTCAACTGAGGGCCTTTCCTTTCTCTTTAAAGAGTGCTGCTAAGGATTGGTTATACTACTTGCCCTCTGGTTCTATCACAACATGGACAGAGATGAAAAGAACCTTTCTGGAGAAATACTTCCCAGCCTCTAGAGCTGCGAACATCCGGAAGGAAATCTATGGAATCAAGCAATACTCAGGAGAATCACTGCATGAATACTGGGAGCGGTTCAAGAAACTTTGTGCTAGCTGTCCGCAATACCAGATAAGTGAAAATAAATTAATACAATTTTGCTATGAAGGTTTGTTACCTCATGACAGGAGTATGCTAGACTCAGCCAGTGGAGGAGTTTTTGTGGACAAAACTCCGGTACAAGCGAGGAATTTGATAGAGAGTATGGCTGCCAATTCTCAACAATTTGGCACCATCAGGAATGAGCATGCACCAAGGAAGAACAACGAGGTAAATGTCTCTTCCCTTGAACAACAATTAATTTAATTGACGTCTCTTGTGCGTCAGATGGCTGTAGGAAATGGACAAACTGCAAAGGCATGTGGGATTTTTGCTGCAGTGGGACATGCTACTGATACATGTCCCACACTTCAAGAAGAGTCGGTAGAATAGGTCAATGCTACTGGAGGATTTCCTGGACCACCACAGCGGAAATATGATCCCTATTCCAACACATACAATCCTGGTTGGAAGGATCATCCCAACCTGAGATATGTGAATCCTTAAGCAAATCAATCGGGGCCTCAAGCACTACCGCACAATCAAGCTTATAGGCCACCATACCCTCAACAACAGCAGCGACCTCAAATACCAACACCAGGTGAGTTTCTTGAAAATATCGTTAAGGATCTTGCAACTAATACTGTAGCTTTTCAACAGGAAACAAGAGAAAGTATCCAAAACTTGAACACCCAGATGGGGCAGCTCGCCACCGCCATCAATAAGCTAGAAACACAGCATTCTAATGCTTTACCATCTTAAACAATCCCAAACCCAAGAGAAAATGCAAGTGCAATCACTCTAAGGAATGGGAAGGAGTTGAAGATCAAGGAGAAATAAGTGGACACTCCAGCCAAAGAGGATCTACGAGAAGAGCCGAAATTGACTGATGGCGAAGCATCCAAGGAAGAGACACCAAGAGGTATGTTTATGAGCCTGTTGCCCCTTTCCCCTTAGCGCTTAAGGAATCTAGAAAAGATGAAGGGATAAAGGATCTTTATGAGACTTTTCGTAGATGTGAGGTGAATATTCCGTTGTTAGATGCTATTAAGTAGGTGCCTCGATACACAAAGTTCTTGAAAGAATTGTGCACAGCAAAGAGGAAACAGACACTGAAGGGTTGTCAAAAAGTGGAACTTGGTGAGAACGTATCTGCTGTGATACAATGAAAGTTACCCGCAAAATGCAAGGATCCAGGTATGTTTTCTATCCCATGCACTATCGGGAACGTTAGACTTGAGAAGGCCATGTTAGATCTAGGAGCATCAATTAATGTTATGCCATATTCTATTTATGCATCCTTGAAACTTGGTCCATTGAACAAAATTGGAATTGTTATTCAATTAGCACATAGGTCTAATGCATATCCTAGGGGAATAGTAGAAGATGTGTTGGTGCAAGTGAATGAATTGGTATTTCCTGCAGATTTTTATGTGCTAAACATGGAAAATGGTGATCATAATAGTCCTATTATGTTAGGCAGACCATTCTTGAAAACTTTCATGACCAAAATTGATGTTCACAATGACACTCTCACTATGAAATTTGATGGAGAAGTTGTGAAATTCAATATCTATGATGCCATGAAATTTCCTGATAGTGATGATTGTGTATTTTCTGTTGATATTGTGGATTACTTAACACAAGATTTTTGTGAGTATGCAGGAAAAGATGATCTAGAGGTGGCTATTGTTGCACCTACTCAGCAGGATGATGGAATTGGATTCAGCGAAGAAGTGAAGGAGATAGATGTAATTCTGAACAGTGCTCCTGAACTACCCCAGTCAGTTAATGTCTCCTATTTATCTTTACCAATCCCTAATACTAGGTGCCTTCCATCTGTTTTGCAGGCACCAGTGGTCGAACTAAAGACGCTCCCCAACCATCTTAAGTATGTTTTCCTTGGAGAAGGAGAAACATTACCAGTCATCATCTCCAATAGTTTAGAAGCCGATCAAGAGGAACAGTTGGTCAAAGTATTGCAAGAGCACAAGACTGCTATTGGATGGACCATAGCAGACATCAAGGGAATCAGCCCTTCTACATGCATGCACCGAATTTTAATGGAGGAAGGAGCGAACCCCTCGCATCAGCCACAAAGGAAGTTGAACCCACCCATGATGGAGGTGGTTAAAGCTGAAATTCTGAAATTACTTGAAGTTGGGGTAATCTACCCAATCTCTGACAGTCAGTGGGTCAGTCCGGTTCAAGTGGTACCCAAGAAAACTGGAATTACTGTGGTGAAGAATAAAGATGACGAGATGGTTCCCACCCGTATTCAAAATGGGTGGAGGGTTTGTATTGATTATAGAAAGCTTAATGCAGGAACCCGAAAGGATCACTTCCCTTTACCATTTATTGATCAAATGATTGAACGTTTAGCATGCCATCCTTATTATTGTTTTATTGTTGGGTATTCTGGTTATTTTCAGATTGCTATTGCGCCAGAGGATCAGGAAAAGACGACATTCACTTGCCTGTTTGGCACCTTTGCTTATCGACGGATGCCCTTTGGACTTTGCAATGCACCGGCCACTTTTTAGCGGTGTATGGTTAGTATTTTTTCTGACTTCATTGAGCATATCTTAGAAGTTTTTATGGATGATTTTTCTATCTATGGTGATTCATTCGAAAACTGTCTGTCTAACCTTGCTCTTGTCCTTAAGAGGTGTGTCGAAACCAACTTAGTCTTAAATTCTGAAAAATGTCACTTTATGGTTGGGCAAGGTGTTGTATTGGGACATGTCGTTTCATCTAAGGGAATATAGGTAGATAAGGCTAAAATTGATATTATTCAGTCTCTCCCTTATCCCACATGTGTGCGGGAAGTGCGTTCTTTTCTTGGCCATGCAGGTTTCTACAGGAGGTACATTCAGGATTTTGCTAAGATCGCATCCCCCATGTGCAAATTGTTACAAAAAGATGTCCCATTTGAGTTTGATGAACCATGCAAAACATCTTTTGATAAACTCAAAGACTCCTTGACATCTGCACCAATAATCCAGCCACCAGATTGGAGCAAGCCATTCGAGATTATGTGTGATGCTAGTGACTATGCAGTTAGCGCAGTGTTAGGCCAAAAAGTTGGGAAAGTATCGCATGCTATTTATTACGCTTCGCATGTCCTGAACGATGCCCAACGGAACTACTCCACCACTGAAAAGGAGCTTTTAGCTGTTGTTTTTGCATTAGAAAAATTTCGCTCTTATTTACTTGGTGCTAAAGTTATTGTCTATTCTGATCATGCAGCTCTTCGTTTTCTGATGGCGAAGAAGGAGGCAAAACCAAGGCTGATAAGATGGATACTACTTTTAAGCGAATTTGATGTGGAAATAAAGGACAAAAGAGGGACCGAGAATCAAGTTGCTGACCACTTGAGTCGCCTAGTTCATGTTGATGAGGAGCTGAATTTGCGAGAAGAATTTTCGGACGAGCAACTATTTTTAGCAAGCGCCGAATTACCCTGGTATCCGAATATTTTCAATTATTTAGTGACTAAAGGGTTTTCTTCTGAATTTTCCAAGGCTCAAAGGGACAAAGTGCAGAGCGATGCAAAGTATTATGTGTGGGATGATCCATACTTTTGGAAACACTGCGCTGATCAAGTTATATGCCGATGTGTATCCGTAAGCGAGGTAATCCCTATCCTCACGTTCTGTCATTCTTATGCATGCGGCGGCCATTTTGGAGCAAAAAGGACCGCAAGAAAAGTGTTAGATTACGGATTTTTCTGGCCATCTTTATTTCGAGATGCTTACGGGTTCTGTAAGTCGTGCGCTCAATGCCAAAAGACAGGTAATATCTCCCAACGTAAGGAGATGCCCCAGCAACCTATTTTAGTTTGTGAAATCTTTGATGTTTGGGGCATCGATTTCATGGGACCTTTTCCTAGTTTCTATGGATATATATATATATATATATATATATATATATATATATATATATATATTGCTTGCTGTGGACTATGTCTCGAAATGGGTGGAAGCCAAGGCCACCCGTACTGACGATTCTAAAGTTGTTGCAGAATTTATCAAGCACAACCTTTTCTCTAGGTTTGAGATTCCACGAGCTATCATCAGTGATAGAGGCACACACTTCTGCAACCGTACTGTGGCAATTCTGCTTAAAAGGTACCATGTGACGCATAGGATCTCCACTGCATACCATCCGCAATCCAACAGTCAAGCTGAGGTATCGAACAGAGAAATTAAATCCATCCTAAAAAAGACAGTGAATCCAACAAGAAAGGATTGGAGCTTTCGTTTGGATGATGCTTTGGGGGCGTATCGAACCGCATTCAAGACGCCGATTGGAATGTCTCCATATCGGCTAATTTTTGGAAAACCATGCCATCTTCCAGTGGAATTGGAGCATAGAGCCTATTGGGCTATCAAAAACTTTAACATGCAGATGGATGAGAGTGGCGAGCACCGAAAGCTGCAGTTGCAAGAATTGGAAGAGATCCACAATGATGCTTATGCCAACTCCAAGATTTACAAGGACAAAACAAAGGCCTTACACGACAAGATGATCTCTAGACGGGCCTTCAAAGTCGGTCAAAAAGTGTTGCTCTATTATTCCCGACTTTGGTTATTTCCAGGTAAGTTGCGTTCACGTTGGAATGGACCGTTTGTTGTAACTAATGTCTTTCCTCATGGTGCAGTCGAAATTCAAAGCTTGGACACATCCAAAACATTTAAGATGAATGGCCACCGGCTTAAACACTAATATGAAGGAGTCCAAGCGAACGTAGGATGGGACGAGCATGATATTACTCTCGATGCTCCGCCAATTGTCGACTAAATCAAGGCATGCAGTCGAGCTATAGACTGACTGCAAATTTAGCGCTGGCTGAGAGGCAACCCAGTGTTTCTTTTCCTTTTTGTTTTTATTTGATTTTTATTTTGTTTTGTTTTGTTTTGGTTTATTTTTGCTTAAATTCGTTTTTCGGTAAATTTTGGAAAATTTTACAAATAAAAAGATTTTCTTTATGGCGCGCTCGATCCTGCGTACTCACGTGATCGAGCCCCCGTTTTTTCCGAATTCTCTGCCCTTGATTTTTTTAGGGCGCGCTCGATCGCCCGTACTCGCGCGATCGAGCGCGCGCCCCTATGCGGGTTATTTAATTTTCTTCCCTCTCTTTTTCTCCTCATTCTTCCTTACACCTTACCCGATTTCCCTAGAACCCTAAATCCCTAATTTTTGAATTTTGCCAATCTTCATAAATTTCTTTTGATTCATAGCAGGCATCATTCCAAGGATCGTAATCATCATCTTACCTCTCCTCTCCACTTCTCCAGCGCCTGATTTTGCTCAGAAACACCGGCATTCTTAGTGCACGCCAAGTGTTTGATATATTGCCACCGGTAAAGTTTCTTGCTATTCTTACACCATTATGGGCCCGAAACGCACTCGCGAGCTCGGCGAATCTTCTCGCCAACGAACAAGAGATGACTCCAATTCACTCAACCTTTCCAAACGTTTCGTAAGCCAAGTCGCTCGAGAGAGATATGATCATGCGAAAACCCGTCGCTCCCCTATTACTGAGAGGGGTTTTGCTCTAATGGGGTACGACAGCGATGTGGCTAACCAAGTCATGAACCGAGGGTGGGGGGCCATTTTCTCGACAACCATCTCAGGCTATTGTCCCTATTGTGAGGGAATTCTACGCCAATGCTGCGGAGCGCACGGATAGTAAGGCCGTCGTTCAAGGCATTTTAGTTTCATATGCGTCCCAAGATCTGAATATCCTTTTGGAGACGCCGATGTCGATGATAGTTTGTACCAGAGCCTAACCTCCGGCCCGGATTTACACGAGATCATTCAACAAATATGCATGGCAGGGGCTACCTGGCAAGATCCTGTCAAGGTTCAGTGCTTCAAAGAGAAATATCTAAATATGGATCCGGCCACTTGGTACATTTTTGTAGCCCGCCGTCCGATGCCTATTTTTCACACGAGCGAAGTCCATCTTGAGAGAGCCATGCTACTTTACGCTCTTGATATCAATCTACCGGTGAATGCGGGGCGAGTAATTCACGCACAGCTGAGGCATTCCATCACTACCAGGACATCGGCTCTTTTCTTTTCGATGATTATCACGCAACTATGCTTGCGCGCCGGTGTACCACATCAACCCGACGAGGAATGGTTGCAACCCATGCGCCCAATTGATCACGCCATTGTTGACGCCAAACGTACTTATCTGATGCGCCAGTTCATGGTGGACGATCGATTTGTGCCAGCCTCCGATCCAGTACGCCCTCTGCCGCTCCCCCGTCGAACTACTACTATCACTGTTCGGGAGTTGGCCCAACAGGCTCAATATCAAAACGCCTTCAATGCCGTTGTAGCCTCGAATTTTCAGGCATTGGACTTCATTTGCCGAGGCATTTCAGAGCGACTCGGGATCGACCCTACCACACTTCCACCGGCTGTCCCATTTCCACAGCCTTTCGACTTTCATGGCAACAATCCTGTCCTTCCTCCCGAGCATGAAGAGGAAGACGCCGCCGGCCATTAAACTAGGGGAGTTTCGTTTTACATTTGTGCATTGCATTGTGTTTAGTTGTTTGCTTGTGTTTTGGTTTGTGCTGCATTGGGGACAATGCTTTGTTTAAGTGTGGGGGGGTTTTACATTGCATGCATATTGTTTTCTTTGTTTGTATTGCATTCTCGTGTTGTGTTACTGCATCGTATTTTGTTTTTGTCGTTTGTGTTGTTTGTGTCTTGTAATGCATGAGTTGGGGATGAGATTTTAGCCTATGATTAGATTGTTAAAAATGATGAATTTTTTTGAAAATTTTTTTCACTCTTGATCAGATTTGAGAAACCGTAGGTTGTTTGTTGAATATTCTTAAGCACGCATGTTTAACCGGTGAAGTGTAGCGATGTATTAGATATCGTGGATGTCCGTTGTACCATTGCACGCCAATAGGTGTTTGTGAAACTTGATGGTTCTTGAGTTTCGATGATCTTGTTGATTTAGCATTTACTCTCTTGGGTATGTTTAAAAAAAACATCAGTTTTTATAGCATATTTATGAAGCAATCAACTCCATCCGGGTTGCGAGCGAGATGTTTGAAATTCTATTCGTCTTGCTTGCGGCTAACTTTGCGGATAAAATGAGGTTTAGCCTTTGTTAGAACCTAATGGGGGGGAAGAGATTTAGGTTCTATTGGCAACTTTAGCAATTTAAAGCGATTATGCAAATACGCAAGCGGAAGATTTAAAGCAATAAAAAATAAATGCGGTAAATAAATGCGTAAAAGAAATAAAGCGATAAATAAGATAGGATATGTTTATGGAAGTTCGACGATAAATCGTCTACGTCTCCCCTTCTTGGTTAAGATCGATTAACCAAGGATTCACTAGCACTTCAACTTTTTGGCCTTGATGGATCCAAGGATAGCCGTAAAACTTGACACGATCATCGCGCCGATACAACTCGATACTCTTGGCCTTAAGGGCTCCAAGGATAGCCTCAACACAAACACTTGGCTTCACACTCAAGTGCTTAAAACGATAGCACAACACACTTGGCTTCACACTCAAGTATTTACAACAATAGCACAACCAACTCACAAACTATTTTTACAAACACTCTCAAATATATCACACAAACACTTTGATAGTGAGAAGATAGCTTGCAAATGAGAGAAGAAATGAGTTGGGATGTCTCCAAATAAACTTGGATGGCCTCTATTTATAGTTGTCAAAGATTTGAATCTGATTTGAGTGCTTGGAGCGTGTGTTAAGAATTCAAGGAGTGACAAAAAGTGTTCGGTGCCGTTGCCTATTTTTTTCCAGCACTGAGCGGATTTTGTGGAAAACTCATATCTTTCAATCTAACCGTTGGATTGATCTGAAATTTGAACAAAAGCTTTAAAGCATCTGAAGCTTTATTCGGAACGGTGAAGATTTGATTTAAACAAATCGATCATGCCCAGTAGTTTTCGGAAGTCGCTTCATCATGTTTTAGAACTTGTTCTGTGCAACAAATTTGAAAAATTCATATCTCCATATCCATCCGTTGGATTGCTCTATATTTTGGACAAAGGTTGTAAAACATCCTAAATTTGAATCTGATTGGTGGAGATTTGATTTGAATGTCTCAAACAATCCCAGTTAATTTCTGAAGTTGAATCTTCATCATTTGCTTCATGTTCTGCAAAAATAGGTACTGTGCAACCTTTGTGGAAAAATCATAACTCCATATCTAGCCGTTGGATTGATATGAAATTTTGATATACGTTTTAAAACATCCTGATATTGATGTTGACTGGTGGAGATTTGATTTGGATGTCTCAAGCACGTCCAGTAATTTTCCGAAGTTGATTCTTCATCCTTCACTTCAAGTTCTGCAGAAATAGGTACTGCACAACTTTTGTGGAAAAATCATAACTTCATATCTAGCCATTGGATTGCTCTCAAATTTGGACAGCACATGTAAAACTTCCTCATAACGATTATGACTGGTGAAGATCGGATTTCAATGCTTAGAAAATTCCCAGTAATTTTCGGAAATTGATGCTCCATACTTTGACTTCTTCTTGACTTTTTTTTCATATCTCTTAACAATGTTTCATCCATTCAGTGTGCAATACAAGACTTTATAAATACATGTATAGCTTCAAAATAGCTTCCAAGAATTTAATCATCAATAAATCTAATCTGTAAAATCTCACTTTAAATGGTTAGTAACAATTAACCGAGTTTTTTAATAATCAAAACATAATATTATGAGACTTGTTAATGCATTAAAAACATTAATCTCATAACACGAGATTTGTATGCGTTTAAGGCGTAACAATCTCCCCCTTTTTGAAGATCACAAAACTTGGTTAAATAGGAGAAATAAATGTACAATGTTAAATAAACAATTTAAATTTGCACAATAAAATTGCATGAATAAAACTCCCCCTAAATTAAACAATTAGTTAAGAAGAGTTTGTTTATCAAATAACCAATTTTATTCTCCCCATTATATCTTCATTTAAGCATCTAACTCTCCCCCTTAGTTATAGCATCTAATAACTAATTCTCTCCCTTAGTTAAAGTATTTAACCAAACTAATTCTCCCTCTTTTTGTTATAATCAAAAAGACTGGAAAAGTAAATGCAAAACAAGAGAATTGAAATATGATTTCTAAAATGCAACAAATAAATTTTACATAAAATGTGAGCTTTATAATTTTGAATAAATACAATTAATTTGTATTATCCAAAATTTAGTTGCTCGAATTTGTTATTAAGCTCCCCCTTAATATGACATTACATTTAAAATATGTCTACAAGCGATTACAACTCAATCATGCAAAGTTCACCACGCAAACGAATAAAAGTATTTTCATCTAGTGGTTTTGTAAAAATATCGGCAATTGATTTGTCGTGTAAACATATTGAAGTTCAACTTCATTTCGTTCGATGTGGTCACGAATAAAATGATGACGAATATCAATATGTTTGGTGCGCGAATGCTGAATCGGATTCTTTGTAAGACATATGGCGCTAGTGTTGTCACAGAAAATAGGGATTTTTGAAAAAGATACACCATAGTCGAGCAATTGATGCTTTATCCAAAGAATTTGCGCACAACAACTACCGGCAGCCATATATTTGGCTTCGGTCGTTGACAACGCAACACAATTTTGTTTTTTTTGAAAACCAAGAAACTAAACAATTTCCTAGAAAGAAGCAAGTTCCACTAGTGCTTTTCCTGTGTTGGAAAACTGGCGAGTTCCCAGACCAATTACGATTGATACCCGGTGCAGCGGAAGTTTAAAAATTTTCTCATGGAACGATTCCATGGTGTGGGTATCAACCATACAACGATTGAATTATTGTGTGTGTAAAATTTAAATAACAATTAAATAAATTTTACCTCAAATCTCGCAACGAGATTAATGGACACCAACAGAACAATTCTGCTCTTGTTGTCTCTCCCTGGAACCGATGAACGCCTTCAATCAGGTCCACGAACAGAGGTTTAATCCCTCTGATAGATTGCACTAGAAAATCTATCAGAAGTTTTCTGCGAAGAGAATAAACGAATCTGATTCGCTATTCCTTACTGCGATTCAAAATCACAGACCGGAATTTCTCGGGCAGAGGACAGGGAGGGGACGGCCGAAACTTTTGAGAGGCTAGGGTTCGATTTTTGCTTCTCAAAAATTATGAGCTGTTATGTGTAATTTCTGTACTGAAATAACTTATTTATAATGCAGGCCACTAACACCTTAGGGCCCATTAGTCATAAGCTGGGGCCCGACAAGCAAAGCCCGCTCGTTCAGAAATTAATATAAAATTTATCGTGACTCCGATTGATGAAACGATTTCACCAATGTGCACAGAAACCATTTCTGCACGTTTTAAAGTCAAAATAAATTTTCCTGAATCCGAATTCAGTGGTTTCCAAAAATGTCCATCCCTATGTCATTTTAGGAAATCCTACTCCCTTACTCTTATTTAAGAAGTCCAACTCCTTAGTTCATTAAATTTAACTCTTTAAATTTAACTATCTCAACGGGGATTAAAACTCCATTACACTGTGTGACCCTCAATGGTTCAGGGATACAGCTAGCCGTGGGCTCACAACTCCTTGTGACTCGGAACAACACTTTCCGACTTGCCCAACGAATCATGGTAAAGCGCCTAGCAACATCGCCCCATGATTCCCTAGGTATCACTGATAGTGCCTACAAGAACCAGTAGATTTTGGTTAACGTACAGTACGGTCCCTTCATCCATATATCCCGATCGAATCAACAACCATTGGTATATCGAGAGTCGCTCAAGATTCGATAACTATGCAATACATCTTGAAGATCAAATTAGTGACATCGCATGTGCTACTAAGAAACCATTTCTTAAATCACATCAAGTACTCTGGCCAGAGATTTGTCACACTAATATCTCCTCAGATCGCATAGGATATCCACACTCGCAAGTATGTGGTGAATCCTTGACAACAATGCATTGACTCCTATATGTGTCGTAACTGTACCCAATCTCGACACCTGATGACCCCCTCAGAGTCGGTAAACGAGTCAAAGCACAGTACTAGCATATAGAGTCTCCATGATGTTTCAAGTCGTAAGGACTAATGGTGTACAACCAAAACCGCGGACTTTATCCACTCGATAAGTGATAACCACTTGGAAAGTCCGGATAGGGTAGTTCGACTATTCATCCTATGAATATCCATTTGCATGCTTCGAACATCTCCATGTTCCCTACCAATGAAACGTGGTACTCCGCATCGCAAATGCTAGTCTCAAACTCGAGCGATCCTTATCCTTATTATCGGACGGCTCAATCGACTAGGAACGGTTTTAGAATATACAGTGACTATAAGATGTATTTCATGATAGACATCTCCATGTTCTACCACATCTTACATACACTATAGTATATTCAAGGTCTTTATCAAAACAACAATAGTATATCACAATATAACAATATGAAGTAATATAAAGTCATTGCCATAAAAGTGTAAATAATATTAAACAAAAGATTGTTTATACAAAGAGTCAACAAAGCCCATAGCCACACAGTTGGCTCACTGGGCACCCACTCTTACAATCTCCCACTTGCCCTATAGCCAACTAGTCATACTACGTAGACCCATTGCTTCGCGATGTTTGTCAAACAATGGTCCTGGCAAAGGCTTAGTAAGTGGATCAGCGATATTGTCTGCAGAGGCCACTCGTTCGACACTGATGTCTCCTCTTTCCACAATCTCCCGGATTATGTGGTATTTCCTCAGTACGTGTTTGGATCTTTGATGAGACCTTGGTTCCTTTGCTTGAGCAACGGCACCCGTGTTGTCGCAGTACACCGGGACTGGACCAACAAATTCAGGAATGACGCCCAACTCTTGGACGAAATTCCTCATCCAAACGGCCTCTTTAGCAGCAGCTGATGCTGCAATGTATTCAGCCTCAGTGGTGGAATCCGCTGTGGTGTCCTGCTTGGAACTCTTCCAAGAGACAGCACCACCATTGAGCATGAACACAAATCCAGAGGTTGACTTCGAGTCATCCACATCACTTTGGAAGCTAGAGTCGGTATAGCCTTCCAGTTTGAGTTCTCGTCCTCCATAAACCATGAACATATTCTTAGTCCTTCGCAAGTACTTAAGAATGTCCTTCACGGCTTTCCAATGCATCTGACCAGGATTAGACTGATATCTGCTCGTGACACTCAGAGCAAATGCTACATCCGGTCTGGTAGATATCATCCCATACATGATACTACCTATAGCTGACGCATATGGTACATGTGTCATATTCTCTATCTCTGCATCAGTCTTGGGACACATAGACTTGGATAGAGAAACTCCATGACACATGGGTAGATGTCCTCTCTTGGACCCATCCATTGAAAACCGTTTCAATATGGTATCGATGTAGGTTGATTGAGTGAGTCCTATCATTCTCTTAGATCTATCCCTATAGATCTGTATCCCAAGAATGTAGGATGCCTCACCCAAATCCTTCATCGAAAATCTACCTGATAACCATATCTTTGTTGACTGCAACATCCCTACATCATTCCCAATGAGTAGGATGTCATCAACATAAAGTACTAAGAATGTCACCGCATCCTTAACTACTTTCTTGTACACGCAAGGTTCCTCCGGGTTCTTGATGAAACCAAAATCTTTTATTGTTTCATCAAATTTCTGGTTCCAACTTCTTGATGCTTGTTTTAGACCATAAATTGATCTCTGAAGCTTGCATACCTTATGCTCGCTTCCCATGGATGTGAACCCCTCAGGCTGCTTCATATAGATTTCCTCCTTAATGTCTCCATTAAGAAAAGCAGTCTTCACATCCATTTGCCATATCTCATAGTCATACCATGCAGCTATGGCAATTAGGATTCTTATGGACTTGAACATTGCGACTGGTGAAAAGGTTTCATCATAGTCAACTCCTTGCCTTTGAGTATAACCTTTCGCCACCAATCGCGCCTGGTAAGTCAATATCTTACCATCAGGCCCAAGCTTTCTTTTGTAGATCCATTTACACCCTATTGGAACAATTCCATCGGGAGGATCCACTAAAGACCAGACTTGGTTAGTATGCATCGAATCCAATTCTGATTGCATAGCTTCAAGCCATAAATTCGAATCCGCATCAGAAATTGCTTCCTTGAAGCTTCTTGGATCACATCCAATGTCGGGTTCATCTTGACCCTCTTCAAGAAGAAGACCATATCGAACTGGAGGTCTAGAAGTCCTCTCGGATCTTCTAGGTGCAGGCGTGTCCAGCAATGGTTCCTGAGGTGTGGGATCGTTATTTTGTATTTCGGGTTCTTCTCGAACTTCTTCGAGTTCCATCATCTCGCCTTTCTTATCCAATAAGAACTCCTTCTCCAAGAAGGTGGCATTCCGTGAAACAAACACCTTTGTTTCAGCAGGATAATAGAAATAATATCCGATTGAATTCTTCGGATACCCCACAAAATAACACAAGCTGGATCGACTATCCAACTTATCTCCCACTGTCCGCTTCACGTAAGCAGGACATCCCCAAATCCTCAAGTATGAATACTTAGGAGCTTTGCCATTCCATAACTCGTATGGTGTTTTGTCCACTGCTTTAGTGTGGACGTTATTCAACAACAATACCGCCGTTTCAAGCGCATAGCCCCAAAACGAAGGTGGAAGCTCAGTGAAGCTCATCATGGATCGAACCATGTCCAACAAAGTTCGATTACGACGCTCCGATACACCATTAAGCTGTGGTGTCATAGGAGGAGTCCACTGAGAGAGAATCCCATTCTCTTTTAGATAGTCCAAAAACTCGGTACTCAAGTATTCTCCACCTCGATCCGATCGAAGTGCTTTAATACTTTTACCTAGCTTGTTTTCTACTTCAGCCTTGAATTCTTTGAATTTTTCAAATGCTTCAGACTTATATTTCATTAAATATAAATACCCATACCTAGAATAATCATCAGTAAAGGTAATGAAGTAGGTGTGGCCATGTTGAGTCCCTACTCTAAATGGACCACAAACATCTGTATGGATCAAATCCAACAGATTTTGACTACGTTCAGGCTTCCCCTTAAAAGGAGATTTAGTCATTTTCCCTTTTAGGCAGGATTCACAAGTAGGTAGAGAGTTAATATCAGACATATCAAACATGCCCTCTCCCACTAGCTTGTTCATCCTCCTTGAGGAAATATGACCTAGTCTAGCGTGCCAAAGGTTTGCCGGGTTTTGACTATCGATTTTCCTTTTGTTTGTTGTCGCCGGTTTGTCAATACAATTTACTGGAACGTCTTTTAGTTTTAAATTGTATAGATCGTTTTCAAGTTGTCCATTTCCAATTAAACATTCATTCTTGTAAATATTGCAAATCCCATTCACAAAATTACAAGAATAACCATCTCTATCAAGCATAGAAATAGAAATAATGTTTTTAATTAAATCTGGCACAAATAAAACATCTCTCAACAATAATTTAAAACCATTCTGCAAAATCAAACAAACATCTCCAATGGCCGTAGCTTCAACTCTGGAACCATTCCCGAGCCTCAGCTGGGTCTCACCCATTCTAAGCCTGCGACTTCTTGTCATCACCTGCAAATCATTGCAAATGTGAGATCCACATCCGGTATCCAATACCCAAGAAGTTGTATTAAGTGACATGTTTATTTCGATATAGAACATACCCTTTGCAGTTCCCAACTGCTCAAGATACTCCTTGCAGTTGCGCTTCCAATGACCCGGCTTCTTGCAGTAATGGCAAACATCCTTGGATTTTCCATCGTTTGAAGCCTTTGTCTTTTGCTTCTTCTCGGGTTCCACTTTCTTGGGTGGGGCAGAACGTTTCTTGCCCTTCATACTTGGCCCCTTCTTAGCAGAAGATGAGGAGCCCACCAAGAAAGCTGGCTTATCCTTCTTAAGTGTGGATTCATATGTAACGAGCATATTGACCATCTCTTCAAGGGTGGCCTCTATCTTGTTCATATTAAAATTTATCACGAATCCATCAAATGAAGAAGGAAGAGATAGAAGCAGCAAGTCCACATTGAGTTCATGCTCCAACACCAAATCAAGGGTCGCTAACTTCTGTATGAGCCAAATCACTCGTACCCCATGATCACGGACCGAAGTCCCTTCACGCATGCGGCACGTCATCAACTCCTTAACAGTAGAGAACCTTTCAGCCCTCGACTGAGCCCCAAAAAGTTCCTTGAGTTGCGTGTGAATGTCAGCAGCATTCACCGTGTCCTCAAATCGCCTCTGGAGTTCATCAGACATCGAGGCTTGCATATAGCATTTGGTCTTGATGTCATGGTCACACCATGCATCAAGTTTGGCCAATTCCTCCGGACTTATGTCAGCTGGTGCTTCCTTCGGAGGTGCTTTCTCTAACACATAGAGCATTTTCTCCGAAGTTAAGACAATCTTCAACTTCCGGAACCATTCCGTATAGTTGGCGCCAGTCAGCTTGTTTTGTTCGAGGATCGAGAATAAAGGATTTCGCGAATTCATTGTATGAAATACTGAAAAGGAAAAACAGACATATATCAATGATTGTTTAACAATTTACTAAGACATAAAATAGGCGAATTTAATTTTATGAATCTCACTCCCACTATTTTAACGATTTCACCACCCTCTAGTGAAAACGGGAAACTTTTTCCTTAGTGAGAACATGGAGTCCAATTGACAAACTTATGGTCCCGAATAATATCAGCCAACCATAATTCTCAAAAGGTAGAGCCCAATTGCTTCCAAAGCAACCCCCATGTATTTACCTCATGTCCAATAAGGGCCCAATAATATGACGCCGTTTAAAGTGACATGTCAAGATGACCCATCAATATTAAGTTGTGATGGACGGTCGCCATGTGGATCCCCCAATAATATGAGCCGATCCCATGGGAGTTCCACCCAACTTACAACATTTGTCGATCCAATGTACAGCTTTCCGACGGACGGGCCCCCCCCAATAATATGAGCCGGACCGTATCCGCGGTAGCATCACATACATTGACCGTTGATGGAAGGTAGGAACATTTAAACAATATTTAAATTTCCTTTATTTATCTTGATATAAATTTTAAATCATATTTAAAATGAGGGATTTTATTTATAAAATATTTGTCTCATCATATTTAATTTATTGCATGCATTGCCGGATTCACGCAATTTATGTCTAAACATGCATACAATCATAATATCACATATTATATAGGATGATCGATTCCATTTCTAATTGACCCGTGGTTGCCAATCACGGGTCTTAGTCCAATCCTAGGTAATATGCAGTATGCAAATGCAATCCTATTACATATGCTTCCAATTTACATTTCTTCAGTCTTCATTGTCTGCTGGGCCCACCATCTTCAAATCTTGATCTCCCACTAAATCTAATGTATTTACAATAAATAACAATGACAAGTAGGGGATACATTTTTAGGGGGTGGGAACGGGCTATAAACCAAGCCCACTTTTATTACATATGACATTCATATCGGGCCATAAACCAGGCCCATTAATAAAACCAACAATAATAAAGACAAAATGTAAATTCCTAACATACACCTACAAAATTGGTCATGGCAATCGATCATCCTTATCCAATAACATTTAATTCAAAATTAATTTATTGGATAACATGCTGTGGCAATTCAAATTTAAACAAGATAAAATCATATTTTATATATAAAATCACATTTCACATATAAAATCATATTTTATCTCCATATCAAATAAAATCATATTTTATCTATAAAATCCAATTTTACAAATAAAATCATATTTTACTTAATATATCATAAGATCATATCTTATCATCAATTGTACCAAAATAATTGATTTCAAAATTCAATTTACGGATAAAATATTAAAATTTTCCAAAAATTCAAATTTATCCAAAATCAATTTTAAAATTTACGGACTCGAACAATTCGATCCGAAATCTCGTGAACCAATCAAAAACAATTTTTGACCGGACCAAAAATAAAATTTTAACATATTAAAATTAATTTTTAATAAAATATTAATTTTTCCCGCGGGCCACCCGGGACACTCCCGGGCCGGCCCGCACCCGGGGCGCGGGCCGGGGGCAGCCCAGCTGCCCCCTTAGGGCAGCGCCGTGCGCTGCCCTGGGCGGCGCCGTGCGCCGCCCTGGGCGGCGACGGTCGCCGCCTTGGGCGGCGCCGTGCGCCCCCTTTGGGCGGCACCGTGCGCCGCCCGGGGCAGCAACAATTGCTGCCCCACCAGGCAGCGATCCAATCGCTGCCCGGGTTTTGCCCCGAAAATTTTTTTTTTTTTTATTTAAAAATATTTATTTTGTTTCAAAAACCGAGACTCAAAAATTTTGTACAATTGATTAATTCAATCGATTGATCTGAGCAACCTGGCTCTGATACCACTGTTGGAAAACTGGCGAGTTCCCAGACCAATTACGATTGATACCCGGTGCAGCGGAAGTTTAAAAATTTTCTCATGGAACGATTCCATGGTGTGGGTATCAACCATACAACGATTGAATTATTGTGTGTGTAAAATTTAAATAACAATTAAATAAATTTTACCTCAAATCTCGCAACGAGATTAATGGACACCAACAGAACAATTCTGCTCTTGTTGTCTCTCCCTGGAACCGATGAACGCCTTCAATCAGGTCCACGAACAGAGGTTTAATCCCTCTGATAGATTGCACTAGAAAATCTATCAGAAGTTTTCTGCGAAGAGAATAAACGAATCTGATTCGCTATTCCTTACTGCGATTCAAAATCACAGACCGGAATTTCTCGGGCAGAGGACAGGGAGGGGACGGCCGAAACTTTTGAGAGGCTAGGGTTCGATTTTTGCTTCTCGAAAATTATGAGCTGTTATGTGTAATTTCTGTACTGAAATAACTTATTTATAATGCAGGCCACTAACACCTTAGGGCCCATTAGTCATAAGCTGGGGCCCGACAAGCAAAGCCCGCTCGTTCAGAAATTAATATAAAATTCATCGTGACTCCGATTGATGAAACGATTTCACCAATGTGCACAGAAACCATTTCTGCACGTTTTAAAGTCAAAATAAATTTTCCTGAATCCGAATTCAGTGGTTTCCAAAAATGTCCATCCCTATGTCATTTTAGGAAATCCTACTCCTTACTCTTATTTAAGAAGTCCAACTCCTTAGTTCATTAAATTTAACTCTTTAAATTTAACTATCTCAACGGGGATTAAAACTCCATTACACTGTGTGACCCTCAATGGTTCAGGGATACAGCTAGCCGTGGGCTCACAACTCCTTGTGACTCGGAACAACACTTTCCGACTTGCCCAACGAATCATGGTAAAGCGCCTAGCAACATCGCCCCATGATTCCCTAGGTATCACTGATAGTGCCTACAAGAACCAGTAGATTTTAGTTAACGTACAGTACGGTCCCTTCATCCATATATCCCGATCGAATCAACAACCATTGGTATATCGAGAGTCGCTCAAGATTCGATAACTATGCAATACATCTTGAAGATCAAATTAGTGACATCGCATGTGCTACTAAGAAACCATTTCTTAAATCACATCAAGTACTCTGGCCAGAGATTTGTCACACTAATATCTCCTCAGATCGCATAGGATATCCACACTCGCAAGTATGTGGTGAATCCTTGACAACAATGCATTGACTCCTATATGTGTCGTAACTGTACCCAATCTCGACACCTGATGACCCCCTCAGAGTCGGTAAACGAGTCAAAGCACAGTACTAGCATATAGAGTCTCCATGATGTTTCAAGTCGTAAGGACTAATGGTGTACAACCAAAACCGCGGACTTTATCCACTCGATAAGTGATAACCACTTGGAAAGTCCGGATAGGGTAGTTCGACTATTCATCCTATGAATATCCATTTGCATGCTTCGAACATCTCCATGTTCCCTACCAATGAAACGTGGTACTCCGCATCGCAAATGCTAGTCTCAAACTCGAGCGATCCTTATCCTTATTATCGGACGGCTCAATCGACTAGGAACGGTTTTAGAATATACAGTGACTATAAGATGTATTTCATGATAGACATCTCCATGTTCTACCACATCTTACATACACTATAGTATATTCAAGGTCTTTATCAAAACAACAATAGTATATCACAATATAACAATATGAAGTAATATAAAGTCATTGCCATAAAAGTGTAAATAATATTAAACAAAAGATTGTTTATACAAAGAGTCAACAAAGCCCATAGCCACACAGTTGGCTCACTGGGCACCCACTCTTACATCCTGTTCACCTTATATCCACCAAAGTCGGCATCACAGTACGCTTTTAAATCAAAGAAAGAATTTTTCGAATACCACAAGCCGAGATTTGGAGTATTTGAAAGATATTTGAAATACGTTTTAAAGCGAACAAATGCGATTCCTTTGGACATGACTGAAATCATGCACACAAGCAAACACTAAACATAATGTCTGGTCTACTAGCAGTAGCATAAAGTAAGAAGCCAATCATACTACGAAAGGAAGATTGATCTATAGATTTACCATTTTCATCCTTGTCGAGTCTAATTGTTGTGCTCATCGGTGTGGATGATGATTTTGTGTTCTCCATCCCAAACTTCTTTAGAATCTCCTCGATGTATTTTCTTTGGTTCACAAAGAACCCATCCTTGCACTGTTTGATTTGCAATCCGAGGAAATAGTTAAGTTTTCCCATCATGCTCATCTCAAAGTGTTCCTGCATAAGCTTGGAGAAATCTTGACAAAGAGTTTCATTAGTAGAACCAAATATTATGTCATCAACATAAATTTGCACAATCAATAAGTCATCTTTAGCATGTTTGGTAAACAACGTAATATCAATCTTTCCTCTTGAAAAACCATTTGAAAGAAGGAAAGTTGATAACTTTTCATACCAAGCTCGAGAAGCTTGTTTCAAACCATATAATGCTTTGTTTAGTCTATACACATGATCAGGCAATAATGCATCAACAAAGCCATCAGGTTGCTCAATGTAAACTTCTTCTTTCAATTCACCATTGAGAAATGCACTTTTGACATCCATTTGAAATAACTTAAAATTTCTAGAGCAAGCAAAAGCAAGTAGCATGCGAATAGATTCTAGTCTAGCAACAGGCGCATAAGTTTCATCATAATCTATGCCTTCTTCTTGACTATATCTTTTTGCTACAAGTCTAGCTTTATTTCTCGTGATAGTACCATGCTCATAAAGTTTATTTCTAAAGACCCATTTAGTACCAATAATAGATCTATCATGCGGCCTAGGAACAAGATACCAAACATCATTACGCTTGAATTCATTCAATTCATCTTGCATAGCAATAATCCATGAATCATCTAATAAAGCATCATCAATGTACTTAGGTTCAACATGCGAAACAAAAGCAAAATGATTGCAGATATTATTAAGTGAAGAGCGAGTGGTTACTCCCTTCGAAGGACTTCCAATGATAAGATCTATAGGATGATCTTTGTGAAGCGTCCAATCCTTCGAAAGTGGTGTTTCCTCAACAGAAACATCTATTTCATTTAAGCTTGAGGAGACCATTTCTTCTTCGAGTAATTCTACATCATCATTAGTATTACGAGGAACTATAGACATAGATTCATCAAATATAACATGCATTGATTCTTCAACAAATAAGGTGCGTTTATTAAATACTCTAAAAGCCTTACTTGAGGTAGAATACCCAAGAAAAATACCTTTGTCGAATTTGGCATCAAATTTGTCAAGGTTGTCCTTACCATTATCATGAATTAAGCATTTTGATCCAAAGGCCCGAAAGTATGAAATGTTAGGCTTTCTCCCTCTCCATAATTCATATGGAGTTTTCTTGAGAATTGACCTTATTGATACACGATTGATGATGTAACAGGCAGTGTTCATTGCTTCAGCCCAAAAATATTTTGGTAGAGAATGCTCACATATCATGGTCCTCGCAATCTCCACAAGTGTCCTATTTTTTCTCTCAATGACCCCGTTTTGTTGAGGAGTCCTAGGACAAGAAAAATTGTGACCGATGTCTTTCTCTTCACAAAAATTTGTAAAACTCTCATTTTGAAATTCAGTTCCGTGGTCACTACGGATCTGTTTTATTGAAAAAATTTTCTCATTCTCAACTCGTTTGACAAAAGTTTTAAAATAATCAAAGGCATCATTTTTGTGGGCTAAAAACAGTATCCACGTGAAACGTGAAAAATCATCCACAATGACAAATGCATAAAGCTTCCCTCCTAGGCTAGCGTTCCTCGAGGGACAACATAGATCTAGGTGAAGAAGTTCAAGGGGCATAGAAGTTGATACAAAATTTTTGCTTTTAAAAGATTTCCTTGTGTGTTTGCCAAGTTGACACGCATCACAAACCGAATCTAATTTTAAATTGAGTTTTGACATACCAACAAATAAATCAAGTTTAAAAAGTTTTTCTATGGTACTAGGACCAACATGACCTAGTCGTCTATGCCAAAGAATGTTGTCATCAACATTCAAGGATACAAGGCTTTTGATATTTGATAAATATAAATTATTTAAAGAAACCTTGTATACATTTTCACTTCTATATCCTTTGAAATTTATGGATTTGTTAGTCGTGAGTGATATAGTGCAGTGTTGGAAAGTGAATTTGACTTCATAACCTCTATCGCACAATTGACTTATGATTAGTAGGTTATGCTTAAGTCCTTTCACTAGGAGTACATCATCAATCAAGCAGGATTTATAAATACCTATTGAGCCGATTCCTTCGATAACTCCTTTGCTGTTGTCTCCAAAGGTGACAGATCCCTTCTCCTTTGGTTTGATCGATTGGAGTAGATCTTTGTTACCAGTCATATGTCTAGAACATTCACAGTCTAGATACCATATGCTAGGAATAACAGTTTTCCTATTTCCCTACAAGAATTTGATTTTGGTACCCTTTAGTTCTTTTGGGTCCACAGTGTTAGAAAAGAGAGATACAAAATAGACTTCTAAGAGTTCAGTCTCTCATAGCAACATCATCTCCACTTTCTAAGAGTGCTCCCAGTAGTAGGTAGGGCTATGGCCTCTTTAAAAACCTATTTCCTTGGACAGAGCAGCGTTCATCAGGAAGACCAGTCGCAAGTCAAGGCAGTTTAAACCGGTCTATGATGAACTCCCTTAGATCATGATCTCATAATGCCGACTGATGAGTTGTTAAGTACTCTTAGGCCTCCATTTCATATAGCTCTTTTGATCATATTGAAATCTTAAAGATCTACATTTATATCTAGCATGACCAATTTTACAACAATAAGAGCATGTAGGGGGTGATCTCATTTTGGCTTTAGCAATAAGGCTAGTAAAATCTATTGATTTCTTACCATACCTATTCCACCCTTATCAAAGCTACATTTTTGCATGCTTAGTAAATTATTCAACTTGTTACTACTAACATTGAATTTATAAAATGATTTTTCTAAGGTAGCTATGTCATCCTTTAATCTTAGGTTTTCATGCTCCTTAGATTCTAATTCATTTTTAAGGTTTTTATTTTTCTTTCTAAGAGATTTAGTCATATCATACATGAGTTGATATGCATGCAATAGTTCATCATAGGAAGGTACCTTGTCATCGTCGTCGGAGACGATGTCATCATCCTTAGCCATAAGGCATATGTTGGCTTCCTCCTCATCGCTATCTTCATAGGCTTCCATCTCAAATGTCTCATGTTTGAGCCCTAGGAGGTCAATCATTGTTTCCTTGACCTGGTTGGTTCCCTCGTGGCATATCTCCAATTTATCCCATATTTCTTTAGCGGAGGAGCACATTGATATTTGGTTGTACTCGTTCATATCTAAAGAACAATGCAAAATATTCATAGCTTTAACATTTTGAGAAATTAATCGCATGTTCTCCTTGGTAAAGTCATCCATTCCCTTAGGAATTTTAATCCCTTCAACCTCTTTCATTGGTTTGTAGGGACCTTTTACCGTAACTTTTCAAATATCATAATCTACGAATTGAATATATAGGGACATTCGATTTTTCCAATATCCGTAGTTTATGCCGTTGAAAAGAGGAGGATGATTGATTGATTGCCCTTGAGCATAATCGCTCGCTAGATTTGCCATAGAGCCTTTTTTGAAATATTTTTCAAAAGTGTGGCTTTGATACCACTTGTTAGAACCTAATGGGGGAGATTTAGGTTCTATTGACAAATTTAGCAATTTAAAGCGATTATGCAAATACGCAAGCGAAAGACTTAAAGCAATAAAAAATAAATGCGGTAAATAAATGCGTAAAAAAAATAAAGCGATAAATGAGATATGATATGTTTATGGAAGTTCGACGATAAATCGTCTACGTCTCCCCTTCTTGGTTAAGATTGATTAACCAAGGATTCACTAGCACTTCAACTTCTTGGCCTTAATGGCTCCAAGGATAGCCGTAAAACTTGACACGATCACCGCGCCGATACAACTCGATACTCTTGGCCTTAAGGGCTCCAAGGATAGCCTCAACACAAACACTTGGCTTCACACTCAAGTGCTTACAACGATAGCACAACATACTTGGCTTCACACTCAAGTGTTTACAACAATAGCACAACCAACTCACAAACTATTTTTACAAACACTCTCAAATATATCACACAAACACTTTGATAGTGAGAAGATAGCTTGCAAATGAGAGAAGAAATGAGTTGGGATGTCTCCAAATAAACTTGGATGACCTCTATTTATAGTTGGCAAAGATTTGAATCAGATTTGATTGCTTGGAGCATGTGTTAAGAAGTCAAGGAGGGACAAAAAGTGTTCGGCGCCGCTGCCTACTTTTTTCCAGCACTGAGCGGATTTTGTGGAAAACTCATATCTTCCAATCTAACCGTTGGATTGATCCGAAATTTGAAGTGAAGCTTTAAAACATCTGTAGATTGTTTCTGAACGGTGAAGATTTGATTTGAACGAATCGATCATGCCCAGTATTTTTCGGAAGTCGCTTCATCATGTTTTTGAACTTGTTCTGTGCAACAAATTTGACAAATTCATATCTCCATATCCATCCGTTGGATTGCTCTAAATGTTGGACAGAAGTTGGGAAACATCCTAAATTTGAATCTGATCGGTAGAGATTTAATTTGAATGTCTCAAACAATCCCAGTTAATTTCTGAAGTTGAATCTTCATCATTTGCTTCATGTTATGCAGAAATAGGTACTGTGCAACATTTGTGGAAAAATCATAACTCCATATCTAGCCGTTGGATTCATATGAAATTTTGATATACGATTTAAAACATCCGGATATTGATGTTGATTGGTGGAGATTTGATTTGGATGTTTCAAGCACGTCCAGTAATTTTCAGAAGTTGATTCTGAAAAAATAGGTACTGCACAACTTTTGTGGAAAAATCATAACTTCATATCTAACCGTTGGATTGTTCTCAAATTTGGACAGCACATGTAAAACTTCTTCATAACGATTATGACTGGTGCAATCGAATTTCAATGCCTAGAAAATTCCCAGTAATTTTCGGAAGTTGATGCTCCATACTTTGGCTTCTTCTTGTCTTTTTCTTCATATCTCTTAACAATGTTTCATCCATTCAATGAGCAATACAAGACTTTATAAATATATGTATAGCTTCAAAATAGCTTCCAAGAATTTAATCATCAATAAATCTAATCTGTAAAATCTCACTTTAAATGGTTAGTAACAATTAACCGAGTTTTGTAATCATCAAAACATAATATTATGAGACTTGTTAATGCATTAAAAACATTAATCTCATAACATGATATTTGTATGCGTTTAAGGCGTAACAATCTCCCCCTTTTTGAAGATCACAAAATTTGGTTAAATAGGAGAAATAAATGTACAATGTTAAATAAACAATTTAAATTTGCACAATAAAATTGCATGAATAAAACTCCCCCTAAATTAAACAATTAGTTAAGAAGAGTTTGTTTATCAAATAACCAATTTTATTCTCCCCATTATATCTTCATTTAAGCATCTAATTCTCCCCCTTAGTTATAGCATCTAATAACTAATTCTCTCCCTTAGTTAAAGTATTTAACCAAACTAATTCTCCCCCTTTTTGTGATAATCAAAAAGACTGGAAAAGTAAATGCAAAACAAGAGAATTGAAATATGATTTCTAAAATGCAACACATAAATTTCACATAAAATGTGAGCTTTATAATTTTGAATAAATACAATTAATTTGTATTATCCAAAATTTAGTTGCTCGAATTTGTTATTAAGCTCCCCCTTAATATGACATTACATTTAAAATATGTCTACAAGCGATTACAACTCAATCATGCAAAGTTCACCACGCAAATGAATAAAAGTATTTTCATCTAGTGGTTTTGTAAAAATATCGGCAATTTGATTTGTCGTGTAAACATATTGAAGTTCAACTTCATTTCGTTCGATGCGGTCACGAATAAAATGATGACGAATGTCAATATGTTTGATGCTCGAATGCTGAATCGGATTCTTTGTAAGACATATGGCGCTAGTGTTGTCACAGAAAATAGGGATTTTTGAAAAAGATACACCATAGTCGAGCAATTGATGCTTCATCCAAAGAATTTGCGCACAACAACTACCGGCAGCCATATATTCGGCTTCGGTCGTTGACAAAGCAACACAATTTTGTTTTTTTTTTTTGAGAACCAAGAAACTAAACAATTTTTTAGAAAGAAGCAAGTTCCACTAGTGCTTTTCCTGTCCACCTTATATCCACCAAAGTCGGCATCACAGTACGCTTTTAAATCAAAGAAAGAATTTTTCGAATACCACAAGCCGAGATTTGGAGTATTTGAAAGATATTTGAAAATGCGTTTTAAGGCGAACAAATGCGATTCCTTTGGACATGACTGAAATCATGCACACAAGCAAACACTAAACATAATGTCTGGTCTACTAGCAGTAGCATAAAATAAGGAGCCAATCATACTACGAAAGGAAGATTGATCTACAGATTTACCATTTTCATCCTTGTTGAGTCTGATTGCTGTGCTCATCGGTGTGGATGATGATTTTCTGTTCTCCATCCCAAACTTCTTTAGAATCTCCTTGATGTATTTTCTTTGGTTCACAAAGAACCCATCCTTGCACTGTTCTATTTGCAATCCGAGGAAATAGTTAAGTTTCCCCATCATGCTCATCTCAAAGTGTTTCTGCATAAACTTGGAGAAATCTTGACAAAGAGTTTCGTTAGTAGAACCAAATATTATGTCATCAACATAAATTTGCACAATCAATAAGTCATCTTTAGCATGTTTGGTAAACAACGTAATATCAATCTTTCCTCTTGAAAAACCATTTGAAAGAAGAAAAGTTGATAACTTTTCATACCAAGCTCGAGGAGCTTGTTTTAAAACATATAATGCTTTGTTTAGTCTATACACATGATCAGGCAATAATGCATCAACAAAGCCATCAGGTTGCTCAATGAAAACTTCCTCTTTCAATTCACCATTGAGAAATGCACTTTTGACATCCATTTGAAATAACTTAAAATTTCTAGAGCAAGCAAAAGCAAGTAGCATGCGAATAGATTCTAGTCTAGCAACAGGCGCATATGTTTCATCATAATCTATGTCTTCTTCTTGACTATATCCTTTTGCTACAAGTCTAGCTTTATTTCTAGTGATAGTACCATGCTCATCAAGTTTATTCCTAAAGACCCATTTAGTACCAATAATAGATCTATCATGCGGCCTAGGAACAAGATACCAAACATCATTACGCTTGAATTCATTCAATTCATCTTGCATAGCAATAATCCATGAATCATCTAATAAAGCATCATCAATGCACTTAGGTTCAACATGCAAAACAAAAGCAAGATGATTACAGATATTATTAAGTGAAGAGCGAGTGGTTACTCCCTTCGAAGGACTTCCAATTATAAGATCTATAGGATGATCTTTGTGAAGTGTCCAATCCTTCGGAAGTTGTGTTTCCTCAACAGAAACATCTATTTCATTTAAGCTTGAGGAGACCATTTCTTCTTCGAGTAATTCTACATCATCATTAGTATTACGAGGAACTATAGACATAGATTCATCAAATATAACATGCATTGATTCTTCAACAAGTAAGGTGCGTTTATTAAATACTCTAAAAGCCTTACTTGAGGTAGAATACCCAAGAAAAATACCTTTGTCGGATTTGGCATCAAATTTTCCAAGGTTGTCCTTACCATTATTATGAATGAAGCATTTTGATCCAAAGGCCCGAAAGTATGAAATGTTAGGCTTTCTCCCTCTCCATAATTCATGTGGAGTTTTCTTGAGAATTGACCTTATTGATACAAGATTGATGATGTAACAGGCAGTGTTCATTGCTTCAGCCCAAAAATATTTTGGTAGAGAATGCTCACATATCATGGTCCTCGCAATCTCCACAAGTGTCCAATTTTTCCTCTCAATGACCCCGTTTTGTTGAGGAGTCCTAGGACAAGAAAAATTGTGATAGATGTCTTTCTCTTCACAAAAGTTTGTAAAACTCTCATTTTGAAATTCATTTTCGTGGTCACTACGGATCTGTTTTATTGAAAGAATTTTCTCATTCTCAACTCGTTTGACAAAAGTTTTAAAATAATCAAAGACATCATTTTTGTGGGCTAAAAACAGTGTCCACGTGAAACGTAAAAAATCATCCACAATGACAAATGCATAAAGCTTCCCTCCTAGGCTAGCGTTCCTCGAGGGACCACATAGATCTAGGTGAAGAAGTTCAAGGGGCATAGAAGTTGATACAAAATTTTTGCTTTTAAAAGATTCCCTTGTGTGTTTGCCAAGTTGACACGCATCACAAACCGAATCTAATTTTAAATTGAGTTTTGGCATACCAACAACTAAATCAAGTTTAAAAAGTTTTTCTATGGTACTAGGACCAACATGACCTAGTCGTCTATGCCAAAGAATGTTGTCATCAACATTCAAGGATACAAGGCTTTTGATATTTGATAAAGATAAATTATTTAAAGAAACCTTGTATACATTTTCACTTCTATATCCTTTGAAATTTATGGATTTTTTAGTCGTGAGTGATATAGTGCAGTGTTGGGGAGTGAATTTGACTTCATAACCTCTATCGCACAATTGACTTATGCTTAGTAGGTTATGCTTAAGTCCTTTCACAAGGAGTACATCATCAATCAAGCAGGATTTAGAAATACCTATTGAGCCGATTCCTTCGATAACTCCTTTGCTGTTGTCTCCAAAGGTGACAGATCCCTTCTCCTTTGGTTTGATCGATTGGAGTAGATCTTTGTTACCAGTCATATGTCTAGAACATCCACTGTCTAGATACCATATGCTAGGAAGAACAGTTTTCCTATTTCAGTACAAGAATTTGATTTTGGTACCCTTTAGTTCTTTTGGGTCCACAGTGTTAGAAAAGAGAGATATAAAATAGACTTCTAAGAGTTCAGTCTCTCATAGCAACATCATCGCCACTTTCTAAGAGTGCTCCCAGTATTAGGTAGGGCTATGGCCTTTTTAAAAACCTATTTCCTTGGACAGAGCAGCGTTCATCAGGAAGACCAGTCGCAAGTCAAGGCAGTTTAAACCGGTCTATGATGAACTCCCTTAGATCATGATCTCATAATGCCGACTGATGAGTTGTTAAGTACTCTTAGGCCTCCATTTCATATAGCTCTTTTGATCATATTGAAATCTTAAAGATCTACATTTATATCTAGCATGACCAATTTTACAACAATAAGAGCATGTAGGGGGTGATCTCATTTTGGCTTTAGCAATAAGGCTAGTAAAATCTATTGATTTCTTACCATACCCTATTCCACCCTTATCAAAGCTACATTTTTGCATGCTTAGTAAATTATTCAACTTGTTACTACTAACATTGAATTTATAAAATGATTTTTCTAAGGTAGCTATGTCATCCTTTAATCTTAGGTTTTCATGCTCCTTAGATTCTAATTCATTTTTAAGGTTTTTATTTTTCTTTCTAAGAGATTTAGTCATATCATACATGAGTTGATATGCATGCAATAGTTCATCATAGGAAGGTACCTTGTCATCGTCGTCGGAGACGATGTCATTATCCTTAGCCATAAGGCATATGTTGGCTTCCTCCTCATCGCTATCTTCATAGGCTTCCATCTCAAATGTCTCATGTTTGAGCTCTAGGAGGTCAATCTTTGTTTCTTTGACCTGGTTGGTTCCCTTGTGACATATCTCCAATTTATCCCATATTTCTTTAGCGGAGGAGCACATTGATATTTGGTTGTACTCGTTCATATCTAATATTCAATGCAAAATATTCATAGCTTTAGCATTTTGAGAAATTAATCGCATGTCCTCCTTGGTAAAGTCATCCATTCCCTTAGGAATTTTAATCCCTTCAACCTCTTTCATTGGTTTGTAGGGACCTTTTACCGTAACTTTCCAAAGATCATAATCTACGGATTGAATATATAGGGACATTCGATTTTTCCAATATCCGTAGTTTATGCCGTTGAAAAGAGGAGGACGATTGATTGATTGCCCTTGAGCATAATCGCTCGCTAGATTTGCCATAGAGCCTTTTTTGAAATATTTTTTAAAAGTGTGGCTTTGATACCACTTGTTAGAACCTAATTGGGGGGGGGAGGATTTAGATTTTATTGGCAACTTTAGCAATTTAAAGTGATTATGCAAATACGCCAGAGGAAGACTTAAAGCAATCAAAAATAAATGCGGTAAATAAATGCGTAAAAAAAATAAAGTGATAAATGAGATATGATATGTTTATGGAAGTTCGACGATAAATCGTCTACGTCTCCCTTTCTTGGTTAAGATCGATTAACCAATGATTCACTAGCACTTCAACTTCTTGGTCTTGATGGCTCCAAGGATAGCCGTAAAACTTGACACGATCACCGCGCCGATATAACTCGATACTCTTGGCCTTAAGGTCTCCAAGGATAGCCTCAACACAAACACTTGGCTTTACACTCAAGTGCTTACAACGATAGCACAACACACTTGGCTTCATACTCAAGTGTTTACAACAATAGCACAACCAACTCATAAACTATTTTTTCAAACACTCTCAAATATATCACACAAACACTTTGATAGTGAGAAGATAGCTTGCAAATGAGAGAAGAAATGAGTTGGGATGTCTCCAAATAAACTTGGATGGCCTCTATTTATATTTGGCAAAGATTTAAATCTGATTTGAGTGCTTGGAGCGTGTGTTAAGAAGTCAAGGAGTGACAAAAAGTGTTCGGTGCCGCTGCCTATTTTTTTCCAGCACTGAGCGGATTTTGTGGAAAACTCATATCTTTCAATCTAACCGTTGGATTGATCTGAAATTTGAACTGAAGCTTTAAGGCGAATCTTCATCATTTGCTTCGTGTTCTGCAGAAATAGGTACTGTACAACCTTTGTGGAAAAATCATAACTCCATATCTAGCCGTTGGATTGATATGAAATTTTGATATAAGTTTTAAAACATCCTGAGATTGATGTTGATTGGTGGAGATTTGATTTGGATGTCTCAATCACATCCAGTAAGTTTCAGAAGTTGATTCTTCATCCTTCACTTCAAGTTCTGCAGAAATAGATACTGCATAATTTTTGTGGAAAAATCATAACTTCATATCTAACCGTTGGATTGCTCTCAAATTTGGACAGCACATGTAAAACTTCCTCATAACGATTATGACCAGTGAAGTTCGAATTTCAATGCCTAGAAAATTCCCAGTATTTTTCGGAAGTTGATGCTCCATACTTTGGCTTCTTCTTGTCTTTTTCTTCATATCTCTTAACAATGTTTAATCCATTCAATGAGCAATACAAGACTTTATAAATACATGTATAGCTTCAAAATAGCTTCCAAGAATTTAATCATCAATAAATCTAATCTGTAAAATCTCACTTTAAATGGTTAGTAACAATTAACCGAGTTTTGTAATCATCAAAACATAATATTATGAGACTTGTTAATGCATTAAAAACATTAATCTCATAACACGAGATTTGTATGCGTTTAAGGCGTAACAATCTCTCCCTTTTTGAAGATCACAAAATTTGGTTAAATAGGAGAAATAAATGTACAATGTTAAATAAACAATTTAAATTTGCACAATAAAATTGCATAAATAAAACTCCCCCTAAATTAAACAATTAGTTAAGAAGAGTTTGTTTATCAAATAACCAATTTTATTCTCCCCATTATATCTTTATTTAAGCATCTAATTCTCCCCCTTAGTTATAGCATCTAATAACTAATTTTCTCCCTTAGTTAAAGTATTTAACCAAACGAATTCTCCCCCTTTTTGTGATAATCAAAAAGACTGGAAAAGTAAATGCAAAACAAGAGAATTGAAATATTATTTCTAAAATGCAACACATAAATTTCACATAAAATGTGAGCTTTATAATTTTGAATAAATACAATTAATTTGTATTATTCAAAATTTAGTTGCTCGAATTTGTTATTAAGCTCCCCCTTTTATGACATTACATTTAATATATGTCTACAAGCGATTACAACTCAATCATGCCAAGTTCACCACGCAAATGAATAAAAGTATTTTTATCTAGTGGTTTTGTAAAAATATCGGCAATTTGATTTGTCGTGTAAACATATTGAAGTTCAACTTCATTTCGTTCGATGTGGTCACGAATAAAATGATGACAAATGTCAATGTGTTTGGTGCGCGAATGCTGAATCGGATTCTTTGTAAGACATATGGCGCTAGTGTTGTCACAGAAAATAGGGATTTTTGAAAAAGATACACCATAGTCGAGCAATTGATGCTTCATCCAAAGAATTTGCGCACAACAACTACCGGCAGCCATATATTTGGCTTCGGTAGTTGACAACGCAACACAATTTTGTTTTTTTTGAAAACCAAGAAACTAAACAATTTCTTAGAAAGAAGCAAGTTCCACTAGTGCTTTTCCTATCCACCTTATATCCACCAAAGTCGGCATCACAGTACGCTTTTAAATCAAAGAAAGAATTTTTCGAATACCACAAGCCGAGATTTGGAGTATTTGAAAGATATTTGAAAATGCGTTTTAAGGCGAACAATCGATTCCTTTGGACATGACTGAAATCATGCACACAAGCAAACACTAAACATAATGTCTGGTCTACTAGCAGTAGCATAAAGTAAGGAGCCAATCATACTACGAAAGGAAGATTGATCTACAGATTTACCATTTTCATCCTTGTCGAGTCTGATTGTTGTGCTCATCGGTGTGGATGATAATTTTGTGTTCTCCATCCCAAACTTCTTTAGAATCTCCTTGATGTATTTGCTTTGGTTCACAAAGAACCCATCCTTGCACTGTTTGATTTGCAATCCGAGGAAATAGTTAAGTTCCCCCATCATGCTCATCTCAAAGTGTTCCTGCATAAGCTTGGAGAAATCTTGACAAAGAGTTTCGTTAGTAGAACCAAATATTATGTCATCAACATAAATTTGCACAATCAATAAGTCATCTTTAGCATGTTTGGTAAACAACGTAATATCAATCTTTCCTCTTGAAAAACCATTTGAAAGAAGGAAAGTTGATAACTTTTCATACCAAGCTCGAGGAGCTTTTTCAAACCATATAATGCTTTGTTTAGTCTATACACATGATCAGGCAATAATGCATCAACAAAGCCATCAGGTTGCTCAATGTAAACTTCCTCTTTCAATTCACCATTGAGAAATGCACTTTTGATATCCATTTGAAATAACTTAAAATTTCTAGAGCAAGCAAAAGCAAGTAGCATGCGAATAGATTCTAGTCTAGCAACAGGCGCATAAGTTTCATCATAATTTATGCCTTCTTCTTGACTATATTCTTTTGCTAAAGTTCTAGCTTTATTTCTAGTGATAGTACCATGCTCATCAAGTTTATTCCTAAAGACCCATTTAGTAACAATAATAGATCTATCATGCGGCCTAGGAACAAGATACCAAACATCATTACGCTTGAATTCATTCAATTCATCTTGCATAGCAATAATCCATGAATCATCTAATAAAGCATCATCAATGCACTTAGGTTCAATATGCGAAACAAAAGCAAGATGATTGCAGATATTATTAAGTGAAGAGCGAGTGGTTACTCCCTTCGAAGGACTTCCAATGATAAGATCTATAGGATGATCTTTGTGAAGCGTCCAATCCTTCGGAAGTGGTGTTTTCTCAACAGAAACATCTATTTCATTTAAGCTTGAGGAGACCATTTCTTCTTCGAGTAATTCTACATCATCATTAGTATTACGAGGAACTATAGACATAGATTCATCAAATATAACATGCATTGATTCTTCAACAAGTAAGGTGCATTTATTAAATACTCTAAAAGCCTTACTTGAGGTAGAATACCCAAGAAAAATACCTTTGTCGGATTTGGCATCAAATTTTCCAAGGTTGTCCTTACCATTATTATGAATGAAGCATTTTGATCCAAAGGCCCGAAAGTATGAAATGTTAGGCTTTCTCCCTCTCCATAATTCATATGGAGTTTTCTTGAGAATTGACCTTATTGATACACGATTGATGATGTAACAGGCAGTGTTCATTGCTTCAGCCCAAAAATATTTTGGTAGAGAATGCTCACATATCATGGTCCTCGCAATCTCCACAAGTGTCCTATTTTTCCTCTCAATGACCCCGTTTTGTTGAGGAGTCCTAGGACAAGAAAAATTGTGACCGATGTTGTGGGGACCTCGGGTTGCTAATCTCATCTTAGGGCAATAAACGATTAATCAACAATTAATCATATAATAAAAGAATATTCAAACCAATTTTTTTTTTCCAGAACCCCGCGCACGCGCGCGCCCCACTTCAGGCGCGCCCGCGCATAGGTTTCAGACAGAATCTGATAAAATGATAAACATAAAAGTTGTATATCTTTGTCTTAGCTTTCCAATGCCGCCAACCGCAACCTAATCGGAGTTTTCAGTAAAAATTTATGCTCATGATACCAAGAAGGGTCGGTGCAGAAATTTACAAAAATTATCAAAGGCTACAACAAAGATCAAAGTTGCTAGGGCTATTTCAAATCTAAAAAATTGCATACATAATCTCAATATGTCCGAAGAATAAACACATGCATATCTAGACATAACAATAATCGCATACATGTTTCTAAGGTGCAATACAATAAACTCAATTCTAAGTTTTCTAAGCTCAAATTAAATCAACACTTTCTAACATGCATTTGACAGCAATCTATTCTTAGCCCGAAGTCACCACATGCTAATCTTTCTCAATCTTGAGCTATCCAAGCCACATCTGACTCGCTCATGCCCCAAACCTGATGCAATGCACACATACAAACAAAGCAACAGCCGAATAACTCCGGTGAGAATAAATCTCAGTATGAACAACATGCATATACATCAGTTAAACATATGATATCTATATGCCAAATGAATCATAAATCTTCAATCATGTAATAGGAGGTAAAACATGATAGTATGTTCATCTTACCAAGTATATAAACTCATTCAAATCTTGAATGTCATAACATAACATGATAGAATTTATAAACGCATATTCTAATCCCTAGAAATCTCTAGGTTAATGCATAAATGCAATGCATGTGCCAAGGAATAGGCTATCGAATCTGATATCAATAAATCATAATTCTGGGATCCCGGGGAAATAAAATCTTTAACTAACCACCGACTCTCCCAATCGAGGTGGCGTCAAATCTCTCAATCCCCTGACGTTGGTTCAACTATAGTGAGTTATCTAGCTCTGGAAATAAATCTATATTCCGTGCCATGAGTCATCTGACTCTGGAAGTAAATCTACATTCCGTGCCACTCAACTACAGTTATCCAAACGTCATCTGCATTCTAGGCCTTTCAACCCTCTGTGCTTTTCAGGCTGGAGTTCAAGATGAATGCATAATCTGAATGCATCAAATCATACATAAGCTAAAATAACATCTTGAACACATCAATCATATAATCATATGATCATATAATCACTCAAAGATACCGACAAATCTGTAAGCATCACATGGAATATGTAAGACATGTTCAATACAAAACATAATATAAATCAAAGAAGACAAATAAACATTGACATAAATGTTCTGGAAATTCAAGAAGATATCTATCTTGAATAATCTATCCCATTTATGTAAACGTAAACAATAACATATATTAAACATGCATGTATGTGATTTTAGGCAACTCGATAATCAACAACAATCTCGAGTTATTCTGCCCATCTTATTAATGTCTATTCATACCTGTATTCTGATTAAAATATCTGACACTCTGTCAATTCTTGATCAACTACAAGCTGTCCAAATCTGTCATCAACTTCTGCTCATTTGAATCTTTTCTAATTGAAGGTGTTCTTGATTCAATCTTAAACACTTCGAGTCATTCAAACTCAAACTCGTCTATTCGACTTCGATAATCTTCAATTCAAATCTGAAATATATTATAACATAACTAAACATCAATTTCCAATCTGAATCGATGTTTCTTTAAAGCTTATTCATTTCAAATCTTGTTAATACAATCGAAATTCAAACCGACGTCGCAACTATTCGAATCCGATAAATCTTTCGATTCAAATATCATCATATCTTCATTCTCAACATAATTTCATATTCCATTCATCCACAATAAGCTTAAAGATCAGCTCTAGACATTCATAATGCATAGCAATTCAAAATCTTGAACCAGCGGCGTAACGGATCAAAATCGGAAATTCCAAAAGCATACACATCATCAATACCACCATCTCAACAATATAGCATCACCAATTCCACAAGATAATTTCGAAATATACAGCCCCATATTTTCAGAATTTCAACAATTCTTTCAAAAATCAAAAACATGTCCAAACGATAATCTTTTCTCGATCCTTCTTAGATATGCTATCGTTGTATATGCTAGAACATGTTTATACAATCAAATCGTAATTCTACCAACAACTTAAAATTCAAACATGGTAGAACTTCATAAAACTTACGTCAAAACGTAGCTCTCGAAGCTGTGATCGCAAATATATGCTCAATCGAAAATTCTACCGGGCGGATCAATTTTTACCGGAGTTTGAAATCTCAAAAATGGCTTGACCCTTCTTATTTTCTCTCCTCTCGGTTTCTTGACTATAATCTGAATGAAATCCATTTCATTTCATATTTAAGGACCACGTGTGATTCCCACTTGCAAGGGAATTGCACTTTGGCCCCTCAACTTTGGCATACTTGCAAATCCATCCCCGAACAAGCGATTTAATTCAATTTCAATCCTAAATAATTTAAGAATATTAGAATTCAAGTCTAAACTCTAAATATTCTCAAATTAAATATTCTCGGATTAAAATTAAATCATTTCGGACCTTATCGCATTTTAGTCCTTGAACTACTCAATATTTGCAAATGGTTCCTTGCTCGGATTTCATCCTCAAATTAAATCCTTGATATTTATAATCTTGGAATTACATCTTAAATTTCATAAATATCAATTGAAAATATTTTTAATCTTTTAATTTAAGAATTCCGGATATTAAAATCTTAAAATCCGAAAAATCCTCAAATTAAATATTTTTGACCCGAAATTGAAATCTCTAATTTCCATACATTCTTAAATTCATCTTTTTTCTCTTATTCGGAATTTAAATCTTAAATCCCGTAATTAAGAACTTAATATTTTCGGGCCTTACAGATGTCTTTCTCTTCACAAAAGTTTGTAAAACTCTCATTTTGAAATTCAGTTCCATGGTCACTACGGATCTGTTTTATTGAAAGAATTTTCTCATTCTCAACTCGTTTGACAAAAGTTTTAAAATAATCAAAGACATCATTTTTGTGGGCTAAAAACAGTGTCCACGTGAAACGTGAAAAATCATCCACAATGACAAATGCATATAACTTCCCTCCTAGGCTAGCATTCCTCGAGGGACCACATAGATCTAGGTGAAGAAGTTCAAGGGGCATAGAATTTGATACAAAATTTTTGCTTTTAAAAGATTTCCTTGTGTGTTTGCCAAGTTGACACGCATCACAAATCGAATCTAATTTTAAATTGAGTTTTGGCATACCAACAACTAAATCAAGTTTAAAAAGTTTTTCTATGGTACTAGGACCAACATGACCTAGTCGTCTATGCCAAAGAATGTTGTCATCAACATTCAAGGATACAAGGCTTTTGATATTTGATAAAGATAAATTATTTAAAGAAACTTTGTATACATTTTAACTTCTATATCCTTTGAAATTTATGGATTTGTTAGTCGTGAGTGATATAGTGCAGTGTTGGGGAGTGAATTTGACTTCATAACCTCTATCGCACAATTGACTTATGCTTAGTAGGTTATGCTTAAGTCCTTTCACTAGGAGTACATCATCAATCAAGCAGGATTTAGAAATACCTATTGAGCCGATTCCTTCGATAACTCCTTTGCTGTTGTCTCCAAAGGTGACAGATCCCTTCTCCTTTGGTTTGATCGATTGGAGTAGATCTTAGTTACCAGTCATATGTCTAGAACATCCACTGTCTAGATACCATATGCTAGGAAGAACAGTTTTCCTATTTCCCTACAAGAATTTGATTTTGGTACCCTTTAGTTCTTTTGGGTCCACAGTGTTAGAAAAGAGAGATACAAAATAGACTTCTAAGAGTTCAGTCTCTCATAGCAACATCATCGCCGCTTTCTAAGAGTGCTCCCAGTAGTAGGTAGGGCTATGACCTCTTTAAAAACCTATTTCCTTGGACAGAGCAGCGTTCATCAGGAAGACCAGTCGCAAGTCAAGGCAGTTTAAATCGGTTTATGATAAACTCCCTTAGATCATGATCTCATAATGCCGACTGATGAGTTGTTAAGTACTCTTAGGCCTCCATTTCATATAGCTCTTTTGATCATATTGAAATCTTAAAGATCTACATTTATATCTAGCATGACCAATTTTACAACAATAAGAGCATGTAGGGGGTGATCTCATTTTGGCTTTAGCAATAAGGCTAGTAAAATCTATTAATTTCTTACCAAACCCTATTCCACCCTTATCAAAGCTATATTTTTCCATGCTTAGTAAATTATTCAACTTGTTACTACTAACATTGAATTTATAAAATGATTTTTCTAAGGTAGCTATGTTATCCTTCAATCTTAGGTTTTCATGCTCCTTAGATTCTAATTCATTTTTAAGGTTTTTATTTTCCTTTCTAAGAGATTTAGTCATATCATACATGATTTGATATGCATGCAATAGTTCATCATAGGAAGGTACCTTGTCATCATCGTCGGAGACGATGTCATCATCCTTAGCCATGAGGCATATGTTGGCTTCCTCCTCATCGCTATCTTCATAGGCTTCCATCTCAAATGTCTCATGTTTGAGCTCTAGGAGGTCAATCTTTGTTTCCTTGACCTGGTTGGTTCCCTCGTGGCATATCTTCAATTTATCCCATATTTCTTTAGTGGAGGAGCACATTGATATTTGGTTGTACTCGTTCATATCTAAAGAACAATGCAAAATATTCATAGCTTTAGCATTTTGAGAAATTAATCGCATGTCCTCCTTGGTAAAGTCATCCATTCCCTTAGGAATTTTAATCCCTTCAACCTCTTTCATTGGTTTGTAGGGACCTTTTACCGTAACTTTCCAAAGATCATAATCTACGGATTGAATATATAGGGACATTCTATTTTTCCAATATCCGTAGTTTATGCCGTTGAAAAGAGGAGGACGATTGATTGATTGCCCTTGAGCATAATCGCTCGCTAGATTTGCCATAGAGCCTTTTTTGAAATATTTTTCAAAAGTGTGGCTTTGATACCACTTGTTAGAACCTAATAGTGGGGGGGGGGGGGATTTAGGTTCTATTGGAAACTTTAGCAATTTAAAGAGATTATGCAAATACGCAAGCGGAAGACTTAAAGCAATCAAAAATAAATGCGGTAAATAAATGCGTAAAAGAAATAAAGCGATAAATGAGATATGATATGTTTATGGAAGTTCGACGATAAATCGTCTATGTCTCCCCTTCTTGGTTAAGATCGATTAACCAAGGATTCACTAGCACTTCAACTTCTTGGCCTTGATGGCTCCAAGGATAGCCGTAAAATTTGACACGATCACTGCGCCGATACAACTCGATACTCTTGGCCTTAAGGGCTCCAAGGATAGCCTCAACACAAACACTTGGCTTCATACTCAAGTGCTTACAACGATAGCATAACACACTTGGCTCCACACTCAAGTGTATACAACAATAGCACAACCAACTCACAAACTATTTTTACAAACACTCTCAAATATATCACACAAACACTTTGATATTGAGAAGATAGCTTGCAAATGAGAGAAGATATGAGTTGGGATGTCTCCAAATAAACTTCGATGGCCTCTATTTATAGTTGGAAAAGATTTGAATCTGATTTGAGTGCTTGGAGCGTGTGTTAAGAAGTCAAGGAGTGACAAAAAGTGTTCGGCGCCGCTGCCTACTTTTTTCCAACACTGAGCGGATTTTGTGGAAAAATCATATCTTCCAATGTAACCGTTGGATTCATCTGCAATTTGAACTGAAGCTTTAAAACATCTAAATATTTATTCTGAACGGTGAAGATTTGATTTGATCGAATCTATCATGCCCAGTATTTTTCGGAAGTTGCTTCATCATGTTTTCAAACTTGTTCTGTGCAACAAATTTGAAAAATTCATATCTCCATATCCATCCGTTGGAGTGCTCTAAATTTTTGACAGAGGTTGAAAAACATCCTATATTTGAATCTGATTGGTGGAGATTTGATTTAGATGTCTCAAACAATCCCAGTTAATTTCTGAAGTTGAATCTTTATCATTTGCTTCATGTTCTGCAGAAATAGGTACTGTGCAACCTTTATGGAAAAATCATAACTCCATATCTAGCCGTTGGATTGATATGAAATTTTGATATAAGTTTTAAAACATCCTGATATTGATGTGGATTGGTGAAGATTTTATTTGGATGTCTCAAGCACGTCCAGTAATTTTCAGAAGTTGATTCTTCATCCTTCACTTCAAGTTCTGCAGAAATAGGTACTGCACAACTTTTGTGAAAAAATCATAACTTTACATCTAACCGTTGGATTGCTCTCAAATTTGGATAGCACATGTAAAATTTCCTCATAACGATTATGACTGGTGAAGATCGGATTTAAATGCCTATAAAATTCCCAGTAATTTTCGGAAGTTGATGCTCCATATTTTGGCTTCTTCTTGTCTTTTTCTTCATATCTCTTAACAATGTTTCATCCATTCAATGAGCAATACAAGACTTTATAAATACATGTATAGCTTCAAAATAGCTTCCAAGAATTTAATCATCAATAAATCTAATCTGTAAAATCTCACATTAAATTGTTAGTAACAATTAACCGAGTTTTGTAATTATCAAAACATAATATTATGAGACTTGTTAATGCATTAAAAACATTAATCTCATAACACGATATTTGTATGCATTTAAGGCGTAACAGCCTTGAAAAAAAAAGTTAGTAAGACATCAGTTCCATCCGGGCTATAGACGAGGGGATTGAAATTCTAATCCTATCTTAGTTATAGCTAAGTATGTAGGTAATTAATGGGACTGTAAAAGATAAAATTTTTGGTGCGTAATTAGCTTAAGAGAGTTTGTGTTTTGTTGATGGATTGTTGGGAGGAGAGTTCTTGATTGTGAGGCTTACACTGAATTGTTATAGGTCGGCGAACAGTCTTGAAACTTTGTCTTTTGAAGTTGAATGTAACTGCGGTAACATGACACACACACACGTTTGCATTCGACCGAAGGTGTATCATTGATGAGTGAGAGTCGCTATGAACTTGTTTTTTATGAAGTGGTTTTCTCTGAGGCTATATTGTGCATACTCATCTTTACTTATGTGTTTGTTTGTTGTTTCATTTTGTTTTTGCATAACTTGCTCGAGGGCGAGCAAGGTTTAAGTGTGGGGGTATTTGATAGTTGTGTTTTGTTTGCATATTTTGATGTTATTTTGTTAGTAATTTGCATGCATTTATTTGCTTTTGTTCTTGTTTTATCTTAGTTTTGTAATTTGCATGCATTTAGCTTCATAACATATTTCCGGGTTTAATGTGTAGGAGGTGTCGAAGTTGAAGAAAAGGAAGGCAGAAAATCGAAGATTATTGGGCGCTCGAGCGGATGAACTCGAGCGATCGTGCGTCGCGTCTGGTGAGGCAAAACAGAGAATCACATATTTTCGAGCACTCGAGCGGATGAACTAGAGCGATCGAGCGGCCAAAAAGTTTGAAAAACAGAGAATTGCATATTATTAAGCGATCGAGCGGCCGTATTCCTGCGCTCGAGCGCGCGAGGCTTTTCGGGAAGGATTTTGTAATTTTGGAAACTCTTTTATTTTGGACTCTAGACTTTATTAGGCTTTTAATTCCGTTTTTGGGGGATTATTATCAGATTTTGGAGACCCTAAAAGGCGGCTAGGTTTTATTCTTTCAATTTTCTCTCTAGTTTTCTTCTCTTCTTTGAATTTTTATGGATTTGGTGATGAATCGTTGTAGCTAAACCTTTTAACTTGGTTGAGGGAGACGAAACCTTGATATAATTTATTCATGAGATTCGAATTGCAGTGTTTAATTCTTTTTAATTATCAATATTTGATCTGGTTTATTTCATGCTTGTATGCGAGATTTTAGGATTGACCATCTTAGGATTTTGTTTTGCAAACTATAGCTAAATTAGAGTTCAAATCCGTAATTGTTTGAATTAACTAATTTGCGAAGCAACTACGTTTGATATTTTCTGCTGTTGAATTTATTGAATCGTAGGGTCAAGTATTGACTAGGCTAAATACAACCGCTGGTGTTTGTGTTGTCTAGGTTCGTCAGTTTTACTAGTTTGAATGCTATCGTAAATTTAAATCTAGATCGCTGGAATCCGGGTTAATTTATTGGTAAGGGTTAATCTAGAATGCTGTTTTCTGATTAGCTAAACCTAAGGTGAAACAGGAATTTGGTTTCCAATGATTAATACTTGATAGGATTAATTATTTTTTTTACGGAATCGATAAATGAATAATGAATATCAAGGGTGTAGTCGATCGATACCAAGTCTCGTCTCTTATCGATTTCTTTATTTTAATTTTCAATCTTGCATGCTAGTAATCTTATTAATTTTAATTGTTTAAAATTTTCAGTAGTTAATTCAAATCTCAAAAACCCCTTTTATTTATTTCCAGTATTTTAAGAACACAATTAAATTTACCTTTCCTCGTGGGAATGATCCCTACTCACACTACTACATTTTTAGTGATTATCTGATTGAGTTGGGTAATTTAGGCGTGACACGATTAAGCGCTACCATACATTCACAGTGAGCAAGACTGTAGAGGAGTTACCAGTACTTGGCGAGTATCCAGATGTTTTTTCCAGATAAGATTCCAGGGTTTCCTCTAGTTAGAGAAGTCGAGTTTGGGACTGATCTTGTGCCAGGGATGACACCGATTTTTCGCGCACCTTATCGTCTAGCACCAGCAGAGATGAGGGAGTTGCAGCAACAGTTGTAGGATTTGTTGGATAAAGGATATATCCGACCGAGCGTTTCACCTTGGGGAGCGCCAGTACTCTTTGTCAAGAAGAAGAATGGTTCTATGCATCTCTGTATTGACTATGATAGTTGAACCAAGTGACAGTTAAGAATAAGTATCATTTGCCACAGATTGATGATTTGTTCGACCAACTTCACGGTACCTATTCCAAGATTGATTTGATGTATCATCAGTTGCGTGTTCGATATGCGGACATTTCGAAGACATCGTTTCACCAAGTATGGTCATTACGAGTTTTTAGTGATGCCTTTTGGGTTAACGAACGCACCTGCAGTCTTCATGGATTTGATGAACCGAGTCATCCGTGATTATCTAGAAAAGTTTGTCGTAGTTTTTATTGACGACATTTTGGTCTATTTTCATAGCATTGACGAGCATGCGCAACACTTGAGGCTAGTACTACAGATTCTCAGTGAGAAGAAGTTATATTACAAGTTCAGTAAGTGCGTGCTCTGGATTGACTGAGTGGTATTCTTTGGTCATGTTATCTCTCGGGAAGGATTATCAGTGGACCTGAGTAAGACTGAAGCTATTTTAAATTGGTCGCGTCCGACAATAGCTTCAGAGATTCGTAGCTTTTTGGGTTTAGAAAGCTATTATAGGCGATTCATCGAGAATTTCTCATGGATTGCTAGGCCACTGACACAGCTAATAAGGAAGGATATTCCTTTTTCTGGTCAAGCGAGTGTGAGCAGATCTTTGACGATCTGAGGAATCTACTGACTACCGCGCCTGTACTTGCATTGCCATCAGGACCCGGAGGCTATGTGGTTTACACCGATGCCTCTCTTCAAGGGTTGGGCTATGTGTTGACACAAAATCGGAATGTAATTGCATATGCTTCGAGACAGCTGAATACCCACGATGGAAACTACCCATTTGATAAGAGATTTTTCATGCATTATTTTGTGTTAGTTTTTTAGTCTATTTTGCATGCATTCGTGTTGTGTTAGTATCATTTAAGTTTAATTTTATTCTTATTCATGCATAATGTTTTCATTTCACGTTCCCTGGTTTATTTATATGTACAATGAAGAAATAATGATTTTGGACACAAAAGAAGAGTCTAAACACCAAGAAGAGGCACAAGAAAGACTTACAAATCAGCGAGTGTACAAAAAACTTATTTATGATGCTAGAGAGATCCAAATCCAATCTTCACCATTCAAAATTTAGAACAATATGTTTTAAAGTTGTTGTCCAAATTTCAGCTCAATCCTACGTCTAGAACTTTAGATATGATTTTTTCAAGAATTATGCGCGTTGGACATACGAGTATTACGCTCGAGCGGAATATTTAAACCGCTCGAGCGCGAAAGGTGAAAAAATTTGAGAGCAAGGAAGAATAGTGTGCGCTCGAGCTGGATATTTAAACCACTCGAGCGTGATCGCAGAGAGGAATTTTATATTTTTTGAACTCTTATGAGAAGGAAACAATGACATGGATTCTCTGGCATATAAATACAATATTTCCAGCAGATTTTCGGGAGTCAGATCTTATTTGGAAGACGACGGCTAGGGCTTTGGAGATTGAAGGCTTTGAAAAATGCTTCATCCTAGTTTCTTCTATGTTCTTCTTCTTTTAATGATTAAAACCTTGTTTTGAATTGTGTTTTCGTTTATTGAGTAGTTTTTCTTCAACCAAGACCACGAGATTAGGTCGAAACTAATTTATGTTTGATACGTGGTTGAATATTTGATAAATTTTGGATATTTTCAATTATTGATTGATGTTAGTTTAATATTTCTTGTGAATAGCCTGATCACCTAGTCACATGTTTGTTGATTAATCACGAATCGAAAGAGGATTGATTAAAGATAGCTTCAAAAATATCAATCAACATATGGTTAAACCGACTAGAAATAGTAATCGGTTTCAGTATGCGGTTTTAGGTGAAAACTGAATGTTCATAAATTTTGAATGTGTTTGAGTTTTATTATAATTAATTAGAAATAATTAATCCGTCCAATTTGAATAGGTTTAGCAGTTCTAGAAATAGATTGTTAAATAATAAAGGAAAATTCGTCGTGATTGTAATAAACATAATTTTCCGTCTATGCCACGTGGATGCATAAATTAGATCGATATCTTCATGTGTCTTGGTTGTTTTGTTTTAATTAAATTTATCCTTCAGCTATTTTAATTCTTATTTTTTTTAGAAATTTAATTTTTATTTAACTCATTACACCCTTTTTATTATTATTTTTAGATTAAGTAAAATAATTAAATCTTGAGCATTAACTACAGTCTCTGTGGGATCGATACTTGGACTCAGCGTCCATTTACTATTACTTGACCTAGTGCACTTGCTAGTCATAATCAAAATCTTCAGTCAAGTTTTTGGCGTCGTTTTCTGGGACTGTTTAGTTAATATTATGATAGATTATTTGATTGAGACTAGATTATTTATTTATTTTACTATTATTTATCTTTCCTTTGTTTAATTTAATTTATTTTTCTTGTGAAGTGCTTCGAGATAAATCATCGACAAGTGTTCACAAGCTTTGCCCAACAATACTCGGAACCATTCTATGTCACATGGGGGAGATTCAATGATTTGGCTAACAAATTCCAATGCCACAAATTTTCAAATTGGTGCTTACTTGATTTTTTTTCTATGGTGAATTGGATGAGACAACAAGAAGTTGGGTAGATTATGGAGCTTTGGAAACTGGCAGTCACTTGTTCAACAGAGATTACAACAGTGCGATGCACTTGTTAAATGATATGGTAGATTTCGACTACTATTGTCATTGGTATTCTTCACTGCATGGTTGGAGTCACCAATATCCTCCAAAACCCCACTACCAAAAATTTTCAAATCAACCTCTTGAGCATAACTTGGAGAATGGAGCATATTCTGAAGAATTTTTGAATCAGTTGCAGGAAATTGTTAATAAACAGTCAAAGATCAACCATAAATTTTTAGAAACTCACACAATCTCAGAGAATTTCTTGGATGAACAAATGAAGTTTCTTATGAAATCAGTTCCTGATAACAACCAAGAGAATGAAGCGATTTGTGTTGATCAATTATCATGTGAATGTGATCCTGGAGCAATAATTGAGCCAGATCAAGAGAAAATATTATTTGAGGAATTTGCATTGGAAGATGATCCAAAAGTGACATTGGAGGATGAAGAAACATACAAGGCAAAAAACTTGAACTCGTCGATGGTTTTTTCATGTATGCTTTTCTATGCATGCTTTTACTTTTTCCATGCATGCTTTGTCTTTTGTCATAACACACTTTTTAGTACCAATACAATCAATATTCCTCTCAATTTTTTCTCAAGTGGCCGAACACTACACTCAAATATTCTCCATATTTTTGTCTTTCAACTTGGGAGAAAAGGCAAGAAAATTCTCAATGAAAAATGATCTAAATATTCTAATGCATATTTAGAGTGGATCTAGTTTGACTAGTCATGGACCTAATTGGAAAAAAAGAGTCAATTTCGAACAAGGTGTGTTCTTGGAGGGTTGAATCCTTTTGAGCAAGGTGTGCTCTTGAAAGCTTGTAGATAGTGTCTACCATTTCAAGAGCTAAGTTTTTCACAACTTGGTTGGAGCCATAAATCAATCTTTTGAGATTGATAGGTAAAAATATCTTAAACACCCTATGGATGTTTAATATTTTTGAATGCTACACATGTGCTTGGTTTTTACATAAAATTTTAAACTTCTGTTGCGCTTCTGGGCACAAGAGAACCGATCCTACAAGAGTCGGTATCATTAGGTATCTTACACTATGGTACGAATGTACTATCCGAGATACCCTGGTTGAGTATGCATATTCTATGTTTGCATGTTTTATTTGGCATTACTAATATGTGCATTGATTATGTCATAGATATTATGCTGCATGCATTATCATGTTGAGCCTTTTACTATTGTTATAACCTATAGAGGGGTCGCTCAGCCCCATTATATTTTGTGGATAGGTGCCATGGTTTGGATCCGGTTATGTCCACGGTTTATGGTATGAGAGTGCCTCTTGATGCGACGGTCCAGCGTACTACATACCATGACGCCTTTGACCGAGAAAGATTCTATATGGATAGGTTTATGTTATACTTCACTTGAATTTATCATTCATAGCACGTGTATACTCATACAACTATATTGGGCATTGTTAGATCATGTCATTGGTTTTTGTTCTGGACACCCCATTCCATGGGGCAGGACTTAGGTTGGACGGACCGGGTGGTAGCGGTCGTTGAGCAGGAGGGCGGATTGTACTGTAATAGGTTTTCTGTGTTTTTAGATTATAGTATGTTTTTCGATGGGGTTGTAAAATACCATTGGTATTTTAGTATTTGATTTGGACCGGTTGTATTCTGCCGGTAGGTTCTAGTTTGAAATATTTAAGTTTCCGCTAGATTATCTTATTATCGCGTTAAAGTTATTTTGCATGCTTAAGCTTTGATTATCTAGTGATTTTGGGACGGGTCACTACAATTCGTCTTCTCAACAGACATTTTAACTTGAAGGACTGGTTGTTCATGGATATCACTATGTTCATGTCCCAAACTGGACTTCACAAAGTGTATATACTTACCTTTGCACATGTTCAGTTTTGAGAGAGTACTAGATTATCCAATGCAGTCATTTTTGCCAAATCCTAGACCACTCTTGTCTCCTACAGATTTTTGAAAATATTGCATTTTTGTCAGAAAGATTGAGGACTTGTTCCATGATCTTACTAAATCATTTAACTTTTGATTTTCAACGGTAAGCTTCAAGCAATTTGTCTTCACTTGCTCATTCTTAATTCTTAGCTTGGCAATCTCTGCTTCTAGACTGATTCTCTCGACTGACTGTTCTTAGTTGAGATGTCTTGCAGATCATTTTGCTTCACTTTAATTTTCTCGAATGACATAGACAGTTTCTAGTACTCATCTGTCATCTCATGAAGTGGAAGTATTAAATCATCCTGTGTAAATTATTCAGAATTGAAATCAAATACATGTTCGCTGGTAGACTCTAGTTCTTGATCATTTCCCATCAAACATGTGATTTCTTCATCGTCACTTGAGATAGAGGAGTAGTCTGACTCAGGTGAGTCACTATCAGTTTCCACCCATTTAGCTTTGCTCTCTTCAGCAAACAGGGCTTCATGTTTCTTGTTGGATGATCTTCTATCGTCTCTGGAACTCCTCCTCTTCTCGTATGGCTTCTTTCCCTTGGAATTTTACCTCTTTTCATATTTTTTGGGCTTTGGACAGCCTGCTATGAAGTGTCCAGTCTTTCTACTGTTAAAACATGCCTTGGAATCATCAACTGAATCCTTCTTCTGGTAGTTTTTCCTGTGGGACCCTCCTTGGTTCTTTCTCAAGAACTTTCCAAACTTCCTCACGAACAGTGATATGGCATCACTTCTCAACTTCTCTGCTGTATTTTCAACAGAAACTGATGGTTCTAGTTTGACAGCCGCCAGAGCTTTGGTCAACTGCGGAGTAGATTGATCTTCTTCCGTTTCCTTCAGCTCAAACTCATATGCGTTTAAATCAGCAAACAAATCATCAAGTTTAAGTTTGTTTAAATCTTTTGATTCTCTCATTGCCATGGTCTTGACGTCCCATACTTACTGTCAAGATGACTTCTCGGTTTGGATAAGTTTTACCTAGTGCATTGAGTTCGATGATGATGCTGCTGACTCTCTCATCGAATTCCATCATTGATTTACCAGGCTTCATCCTGATATTGTCAAACTTCTGTGTTGCCACGCATTTTGTTCTATTTAGTTTGCTCATTTCTTTCACATAGCTGAATAAGTTTTTCCCAAATTTCTTTTCCAGTTTTACACATTTTGATTTTGTTGAATGTGTTCTTGTCAAGGGTCTTGTACATGATATCTTTAGCTACATTGTCTAGATTTGGTTTTTTCTTATCCTCTGTAGTCCATTTACTCCTGGGTTTCTCAACTAATTGAGAAGCTCCTTCTATCACAAAAACTACAGTATTGGCCTTCGTGATGGTAATGGGACCATCAGTAATGACATACCACATGTCATCATCCAAGGTGAAAGATGTGTCTGCATTATTATTTTCCAATCGTCGAAATCTTTTTTTGAGAACATAGGAATCTTGCTGATTGATGACATTTTTGATATAATGTTCAGAGACAAGAAAGATCCTGCTCTGATACCACTTGATAGGATCGATTTGGGTGTAGAGGGGGAGGGTGAATACACCTCAAAAATTTCTTATCACTTAAAAGTTAGAATACAATCAGGTTGGCTATTGACTTATTTCCTTCTTGGCTATCGATGTAAATTGACAAACAAATGAATGTGCGAAAGATGCCAACAAACAGATTCTGAACACTAAGTTATAAAAGTGAATGCGAGACTGAAAATACTAAGTAGATTGAAATGAAGAATACACTCGGATGTTTAGGATGTTTGGAGAATTAAACACTCCTACCTCACCTATTCTTCATAGTAGGAAGGTTTATACTAGAAGACTTTAATTATACAACACTTTGCAAAATCTCACTCCAAGATTAGGACTTACCACATAACCTATCTCAGAACTCCTAGCAACACCAACAACTAAGACAGTCCTAGACTGAATTTAATACGGAGTGATTACAACTCGATTACAAGTGCACAAATTGATCCTTCAATGATCAGATGATATCTGCGAATGTGTGCCTCAAGTTCTTGATCAGTTTAGCTTGATGAACTTTGAAAGCTTTTTAGTAGACTGCTCAAAGATTGCGAGTTCGTATGTATGACTTGCTAGAGCTTTCCAAAACTGATAGAGATGCCTATTTATAGGCTTGGGTGCCAATGGTCGTAATTTTAAATATTATCTGATATCTTCAAATTCTTTTTGTTGCACTGTTTGTATTTTTCACATCATCATTCTCTGCCGCAATAGTACAATCTGAGTGCGCTGAGGTAGTTGCGAATTGTCAGTGTACGGAAGGCTTTATCCGTTGAGGTAGACAGACTGAATATTCATGGAATGTTGGTAAACTATTTGCGCAATCTTCAGTTGACTGACGAGAGCAGTTTAGTGGCAAATAGGTAGACTGAATTCAAGTCTGAGTATTTCTGAAATATAAGCATTTCAGCAACTTGAGTAGTTTAATGTGGCCAACTGCTTGACTAATCGGTCTGGGTAAGTAAACTATTTGACTTAATAGCAGTTTAGGTGCGAGAGCAATTTACTTAACCGATTCAGTTTCGTGATGCAATTTGATATGCGTTTGACTTAATTTTGCGAAAACACCGAAACTTAAATTCCTCGACATAAGTCCTAAGTGAGACAATGGTTGGCTATATCATCAAAGAATAATGTATTTGCTAGAATAAATATTTGTACAAAGTTTTGATTAAAAATACATAATAATAATAATAATAATAATAATAATAATAATAATAATAATAATAAAATCGAGAAAATATGTTAATTTTTTTGTTTATCAGATTTCTTTTAAAATTTTATTTTTGAAACATATATAGTCATGTGTATAGATTTTTTTTATTAGAGTTTTTCTCATACTTCTTTTAACTATTTATTTATTTTGATGTTGTATACATATTTAAGAGAAAAATCATTAATGAATATTTTTCTTCTGGATTATTTTTTTTTATGCACATTAATTTGTAAAATCTAAAAAAAAATTGCACATCTTTTGTTTTAGTTTGTTGCTAAAAAATATCTAAATATTCTTCAAATATTATAAACTTATATATTTCGTTTATTTTCTTATGGGATTTGTTTATCCAATAATTATAAATTTGATAACTAACAACAATAATATACAAATATTCGATGTACTAAAAAATGACAATGACATCATCAAAAAAAATAAAAATGACAATGGCATGTTGAATAAAAAAATTGAGAAAATATGTTATGTTTTTGTTTTTCATTCTTTTTTACATTTTATTTTTGAAAATGTATATATTAATGAGTGTGAAGTTTTTTTTATAGAAGTTTTTTCAAATTTTTTTAGTTATTTATTTATTTTGATAGTGTACACATGTTTAGACGAAAAATCATTAATGAATCTTTTTTCTTCTGAGTTTTTTTATTTTTATTTTTGCACAATAAGTTCTTAGTTGCTACTTGCTAGCTGTAATTTCTTATAAGCTTTTGGACTTGTGAACATCCATTTTCATTGAATAAAATTAATAAAATTTTATGATCTAATTATTAAATTTTTATAAATATTTATTTATATGTATGCACTTTTTTTTTGTGAAGTGGGAACCGCAGCCGCTACCTTCGGTGCGCACTGGGTAAACCTCGGATTAACGCAATAGCCTGCAAACTACGTTAATCAGGTAAATCACACTAGGCAAGCTGTAGTGACCCTGCATGGAATCACCTACTAACTGGCAACTAATAGCATGCATTAAACTTAATACAGCAAAATACTAAACAGAGTAAAAACGTGCGGAAACATAATCCATAATTTACATATCAGCTTAGTAATATAATCCAGACTTAAATCTGTAGTGATACAACCAAATCGAAATCTTAAACAGTAAACATTATACAGCTATATCGAATTCTGCTGTATAATAAAATCCTCAAGGCTCCTGCTCCCTAGTCCTGCCTTGAACTACCAGCTCCGTCCATCCTGCGACCTGCCCCATGGAATAGGGTGTCCAAGATAACAACTAGGACGTGAGCGCTACGCCCAGTACATAGACATGAGTAAACATATGTATATAATGCATGCTGCATGATGACTGGTAAAAGATCATCTGAAAAATCATGCTCAGAACCGGCGCCATATGAGTGCTGCCACCGCACGGATCAACCTCTGGGTGCAACCACACTCATCTAGTACACCAGAGTAGACAGACATAAATGCCCCCGCCGTCGCGGTACTCTCAGTGACAGACTATCGAGTATAGAGCTGAGCGGTTCTATAATCAGGTATAACAAGGTATAGGCTCAACGTGTATATGCACATGACATATGAGTATAGAAAATGGTAAATCATACATCATGCCATATAATAATGCCAAATAAATGCAACATATAAACATGTATACTCGCTGGCAATCTCAGTCAATGTGTACGTACCTCTAGGCTAGTTCAAGTAAAGTAGATCCTAGGTTCCAAGCCTATATTCAAAAGTTCACCGTATCACTACATAAATTCTATAAGCCTTAACTAAGCTAATAAGTACTCCCAAAACTTAAATAGATTCTTGGACCATACCTTCGTCCGTCGATAGCCCTTTGAAGTCGCTAGTCCCGGATGACTATAACCACACCTTGGTTATTCCAGAACCTCTATTATAACCGATAGGGCCCTCAAGTGTATAACTCACACTATATAACTGAAGAAGGAAACTCGGGAATTCGTAATTCAGAAATGAACTCTGAACGGCCCTATTTATAGCCAAATTTCTCGGCTAGGATCGGAACTTCCGATTTCGGGATCGGAGCTTCCGATCCAGCTCATTGCGTTCATGTCTACCACGCCAGGATCGGAACTTCTGATCTACGATCGGAGCTTCCGATCTGCTCTATGACCAACACTTGTCAAAACTCGCGACTGAGTCATCGATCATTTTTGACAGCTGGGGATCGGAACTTCCGTTCCAGGATCGGAGCTTCCGTTCCGATCGGAGCTTACTATCCGGGATCGGAGCTTACTATCCGGGATCGGAACTTACTATCCGGCCCAAAATGAAAAAGCCCAAATTTTACTTCTAAAGTCCAATAACACTCCGAAATTGGTTAATATCAACCCTTAATCATGTTTAACATATTATTATCTTAAAATGGTATCTGGGTTACTACATTCTCCCCACCTTTAGATATTTCGTCCGCGAAATAACATATAAAGATAAATCAAGATAACAATATGAAACATCAAACCCTGTCTTATTACAACAACGGTAATTACATCTTATATGGTAATCAAAAATACAAAGAAAACAACTCAGGATATTCTGCTCGCATACGACTCTCAGTTTCCCAAGTTGCTTCTTCAACGCCTCGGCGCTGCCACTGTACCATCACAAGTGGTATAGTCTTGTTCCGAAGAACTTTCTCCTTCCTGTCTAGGATACAGATTGGTCGTTCAACAAAAGACAGATCTGGCTCTTGCTGAATATTAGTAGACTGAATCACATGAGATTCATCAGCTATGTACTGTCGAAGCAACGACACATGAAAAACATTGTGTATACTGGAAAGAGATGGCGGTAAAGCCAAACGATAAGCAACATCTCCGATCTTCTCCAGTATCTGGAAAGGCCCAATGTAACGAGGAGACAACTTGCCTTTCACACCAAATCTCATCACCTTCCTGAAAGGTGATACTCGCAGAAAAACATATTCACCAGGCTCAAACTGAAGTGGCCTGCGGTGAATATTCGCATAACTGGCTTGTCTATCTTGAGCAACTTTGATCCTATGCTTGATCAAATCTACCTTGTCTACAATCTGCTGCACCAATTTAGGACCCTCGACTTGCCGTTCCCCGACTTCATCCCAGAATAATGAAGTACGACACCGTCGACCATACAATGCCTCGAAAGGTGCCATATCAATACTACGATGATAACTGTTATTGTAGGCAAATTCAATCAAAGGTAACTGATCCTGCCAAGATAAGCCAAAATCCATGACAGAAGAACGTAGCATATCCTCCAGCGTACGAATAGTGCGCTCTGACTGCCCGTCATTCTTCGGATGATACGCAGTGCTCAAACTTAGAGTGGTACCCAACACCTGCTGAAAACTACCCCAAAAACGTGAAGTAAATCACGGATCTCTATCACTGACGATACTCACTGGAATCCCATGTAATCGCACAATCTCCTGGATATATAAGCGTGTCATGCGATCATAAGAATACTCCCGGTTATAAGGAATGAAATGTGCTGATTTTGTCAAATGGTCAACGACAACCCAGATAGCATCACACTGACGTGAAGTCATAGGCAAGTGGGTAACAAAATCCATAGTCACGTGCTCCCACTTCCATTCGGGAATCTCAAGATTCTGCAGTAATCCACCTGGTCGTCGATGTTCAGCCTTGACCTGTTGACAAAACAAACATCTCAAAACAAATTGATACACACTTCGCTTCATCCCCTTCCACCAGAATCTAGTTCGCAAGTCCTTATACATTTTCATACTTCCAGGATGAACTGATAATCGACTCCTGCGAGCCTGAGATAGAATATCATTCCTGAGCTCCGCAACATTAGGTACAACCACTCTATTGGATAGGCACAATAAACCATCTGCCTGAAAATGGAATCCAGATGTATTAACTCCATTGGCTAGACGTGCCAATCGCTGAGTCTTAACATCAGATATCTGAGCATCTCTGATTCGAGAATACAATGCTGGCTCAGATAGAATAGTATACAAACGAACCTCATTCCTCCCTTTCTTGTGCTTGAGCGTAAAACTCAATGAACAGCACTCTTGAATCATATGAGATATTTCATTAGTCTGAAGTGCAGACAGTCTCACCTGCCGACTCAAGGCATCAGCAGTAAGATTAGCAGAACCTGGATGATATTTGATTTCACAATCATAATCCTTCAGGAGATCCATCCAGCGTCTTTGTCGCATATTCAACTCTTCCTGAGTGAATAAATACTTCAAACTCTTGTGATCCGTAAATATCTCAAATTTCTCGCCATAAAGATAATGTCTCCAAATCTTGAGCGCAAATACAATGGCGGCTAACTCGAGATCATGCACTGGATAGTTATTCTCATGCGTCTTCAACTGTCGAGAAGCATAGGCAATAACATGTCCATGCTGTGTCAACACACATCCCAACCCCTGACCAAAGGCATCAGTATAGACAACATAACCTCCTGATCCAGAAGGTAGAGCTAACACAGGTGCAGTAGTAAGACGTCTATGCAGCTCGTGAAATGACTCCTCACAATCCGAGGACCAAATGAAGGCAACATCTTTCCGTGTAAGCTGAGTCAAAGGCCTTGCCAACTGTGCAAAATTCTCGATGAACCGACGGTAATATCCAGCTAGACCCAAGAAACTACGAATCTCAGCAACCGTCATCGGACGAGACCAGTTCAGCACTGCCTCTATCTTACTAGGATCAACAGATATCCCTTCATTAGAAATCACATGACCGAGAAATACTACCCGATCAAGCCAGAATTCACACTTGCTCAATTTCGCATATAGCTGCTTATCTCGTAACGTCTGTAGAACAATCCTCAAATGTTGTGCATGCTCATCCTTGTCATGAGAATAGACAAGAATATCATCTATGAAGACGATGACAAATCTATCCAGATAATCTCGAAATACCTGATTCATCAGATTCATAAAGACTGCCGGTGCATTCGTCAAACCAAATGGCATTACCAGAAACTCATAATGCTCGTATCTGGTCGTGAAAGCAGTCGTAGATATATCTAAGTCTCGTACCCGCATCTGAAGGTATCCAGATCTGAGATCTATCTTCGAATAAACAGAAGTACCCTGTAGTTGATCAAACAGATCATCAATCCGCGGCAAAGGATACTTATTCTTAATGGTGACACGATTCAACTGCCTGTAATCAATACATAATCGCATCGATCCATCTTTTTTCTTGACAAACAAAACAGGTGCTCCCCATGGAGAAACACTCGGACGAATATATCCCTTATCAAGCAGATCCTGTAACTGCTGTTTCAATTCCTTCATCTCTGAAGATGCCAGACGATAAGGTGCTCGGGATATAGGCGTAGTTCCTGGTACTAGATCAATACCAAATTCAACCTCTCGAACCGGAGGAAAACCAGGAATCTCATTAGGGAATACGTCAGGAAACTCGCTGACAACCGGTAGCTGATCAGTACCCGTACTACTCATGGACATATCAACTGCATAGATGAGGTAGCCCTCCCCACCTGACTCCAAGACATGACATTCCTTCAGAGCCGAAACAAGTGGCATCGGAGGTCGTGCACCCTCACCATAAAAGTACCAACTATCACCCTCAATGGGATGAAACTGTACCAGACGCTGATAACAATCCACAGTAGCGTGATACAAAGTCAGCATATCTATTCCCAAGATACAGTCAAAATCCATCATCGCTAATATCATCAAATTAGCCGATAACACATTACCCTCAAACTCCAGAAGGCAACCCATCACTAGACGCTTAGTTACTATCTCTTGCTCCAACGGAGTAGATACAACTAAATCCATATCTAATGATACATAAGGTAATCTATGTCTCTTAACGAAGCGACTAGAAATAAAGGAATGCGATGCTCCAGTATCAATTAATACAAGTGCAGGAATACCACATAACAAGAAGTTACCTGCCAACATGCGATCGCTTCCCTCAGTAGCCTGCTCCTGAGACAGAGCAAACACCTGCCCTTGAGTCTGGGGACGATAAGCAGAAGAACTCTGTGGTGCTGGCTGCTGACGTGGAACAATAGAAGCCTGAGATCCAACCTGTGATCCCGATCCACTAGCAGAACCCATGCGCTGAGGACAATCTCTCCGCAAATGTCCCTGCTGACCACAAATATAACAAGCACCAGTAGCTCTTCGACATGAAGCTGCAGGATGCTTCCCTCCACAATGGCTACAAAACTCCTCCTTCTTCTTCTTCTTCCCAAAATGGAACATACCTCGTGAACCACGAGATCCAGATGAAGTAGTAGGAGTAGAAGAAGACGTAGGTCCGGATTGCACAACAGATTGAGCTCGAGGCTCAAAAGATCCACTAGGTTGTGCTGGCATCATCAATTGTGCACGCCTGTTGCTAGTCTCTACAAGACGGCAACGGTTCACCAAAGTCTCAAAAGATACTGGGTCATCACAGACGACAACCTGAGAGTAGATATCTTGGTTCAAACCTTGTAAAAAGATATCGTACTTCGATGCATCACTCTCATTAATATGAGGACTGAAAGGTAGCAGATCAAGAAATCGTTGCTGATATTGATCAATAGTCATTGATCCTTGCCTCAGAGTAAGCAACTCCATAGATCGTGCTTGGAAAACAGCCGGAGGAAAATACAATTTCTAGAACTCCCGACAGAAATCCCCCCAAGTCACCTGTCCTCTCTCAGTACGTGCCTGAGCAGCTTTGGCATCCCACCAAAAACGTGCTCTATCCTCTAGAACAAATTCTAGAACTTCCAATTTCTGATCCTCAGTACAATCGAAAGCACGAAAAGTACTCTCGAGTTTAGACATCCAACTCCTCGCCTGTTCAGGATTCTCGCCTCCCACCAAGGGTTTCGGTCCTACTTGCATGAACTTATTGATAGAGTAGCGACGTCTACCCTCATGATGACGATGTTGATCATCATGATGGCGGTGATGATGATGATGATGACCACCTCCCTGGCCAACACTACCGTGACTCTCGTCAGCCATATCCTGAAAAGAATTGCACATTAAAACCCCAAATGCGCAAGAATTACTCAAGACTAAACTAAATCCCAAGTACTAATCCCAAAATCTATGAATGCTCTGATACCAAAAATGTAGTGACCCTGCATGGAATCACCTACTAACTGGCAACTAATAGCATGCATTAAACTTAATACAGCAAAATACTAAACAGAGTAAAAACGTGCGGAAACATAATCCATAATTTACATATCAGCTTAGTAATATAATCCAGACTTAAATCTGTAGTGATACAACCAAATCGAAATCTTAAACAGTAAACATTATACAGCTATATCGAATTCTGCTGTATAATAAAATCCTCAAGGCTCCTGCTCCCTAGTCCTGCCTTGAACTACCAGCTCCGTCCATCCTGCAACCTGCCCCATGGAATAGGGTGTCCAAGATAACAACTAGGACGTGAGCGCTACGCCCAGTACATAGACATGAGTAAACATATGTATATAATGCATGCTGCATGATGACTGGTAAAAGATCATCTGAAAAATCATGCTCAGAACCGGCGCCATATGAGTGCTGCCACCGCACGGATCAACATCTGGGTGCAACCACACTCGTCTAGTACACCAGAGTAGACAGACATAAATGCCCCCGCCGTCGCGGTACTCTCAGTGACAGACTATCGAGTATAGAGCTGAGCGGTTCTATAATAAGGTATAACAAGGTATAGGCTCAACGTGTATATGCACATGACATATGAGTATAGAAAACGGTAAATCATACATCATGCCATATAATAATGCCAAATAAATGCAACATATAAACATGTATACTCGCTGGCAATCTCAGTCAATGTGTACGTACCTCTAGGCTAGTTCAAGTAAAGTAGATCCTAGGTTCCAAGCCTATATTCAAAAGTTCACCGTATCACTACATAAATTCTATAAGCCTTAACTAAGCTAATAAGTACTCCCAAAACTTAAATAGATTTCTGGACCATACCTTCGTCCGTCGATAGCCCTTTGAAGTCGCTAGTCCCGGATGACTATAACCACACCTTGGTTATTCCAGAACCTCTATTATAACCGATAGGGCCCTCAAGTGTATAACTCACACTATATAACTGAAGAAGGAAACTCGAGAATTCGTAATTCAGAAATGAACTCTGAATGGCCCTATTTATAGCCAAATTTCTCGGCTAGGATCGGAACTTCCGATTTCGGGATCGGAGCTTCCGATCCAGCTCATTGCATGCATGTCTACCACGCCAGGATCGGAACTTCCGATCTACGATCGGAGCTTCCGATCTGCTCTATGACCGACACTTGTCAAAACTCGCGACTGAGTCATCGATCATTTTTGACAGCTGGGGATCGGAACTTCCGTTCCAGGATCGGAGCTTCCGTTCCGATCGGAGCTTACTATCCGGGATCGGAGCTTACTATCCGGGATCGGAACTTACTATCCGGCCCAAAATGAAAAAGCCCAAATTTTACTTCTGAAGTTCAATAACACTCCGAAATTGGTTAAATACCAACCCTTAATCATGTTTAACATATTATTATCTTAAAATGGTATCTGGGTTACTACACAAGCCCTGTGTGACAGACTAGTCTAAGAAGATGTTGGTAGGGGAAATCGAACTCCTGACCTTTGGCCAAGAGTTCACGTACTCCACCAACTTGGACACTCCCTTAGGGGTATATATATATATAGAAATTTTCAGCTGTCCAACCATGTTTTTCCACTTGGTCCGCGACCACTAAAACCCGATAGTGAGTTTTAGTGGTTTTTGTTTTTGTTTTTTTTTTGCATTACTAAAACCCACTACGTTTTAGTGTTCGCGGACCAAGTGGAAAAACATGGTTGAAGAGCTGAAAATTCATATACTATATATATAGGGCAACTTGTAGATAACTCCCTAAATCAAACATAACTTTCAATTTACTCCATATATTTGTCTTTCCGAAAATGTCCTTGTCGTTATTTTAATCATTATTATTTCTTGAATTATCAAATGTGGAATCGGATTCAAAATCTGATTCACTTGATTCATCAAGATAATAAATATTTTCATCGTCGGATGAAAATTCAATTGTTTCTACGGGATAAAATCCAATAGTATATATTTCTTCAAGAAGTTTAATTTTATTTTTCTTTTCGTTTCGTTTTGGACATTCATTCGCATAATGTCCTTCTTCGTTGCACAACCAACATGTGCAATTCTTTTCTTTACCCTTTGGGCAAGGTGGTTTTTTTTTATGAAACTTTTTATAAAATTTTCTTTTATAAGGTTTTCTGAAGAAATTCTTTTTAAATTTCTTTTTCTTATAGGGAATAAATTTCTTATTAAAAGATTTATAAGGTTTATTAAATTTATTCTGTTTCTGTCGTTTTAAATATTTGTGTGACATGTTTGTTTTGCAACCGTATTCTTTTACTGTGAATTCCATTTTGTCACAGCAAAGTTTATTATTTTGTTTGTAGGATTTAGAGATTCTTTTATTTAGTGTTACTTCATGACATTTCTTTGTTATTATGTCTTTGATGAATTTAATAGCTCCTCCTAAAGTTTTAGCATAAGGACTAGTTAAGAATTCATCTTTACTGTGTATAGGTACATTAGGTATCTTATTAAAGATACTTAGTTTATAATGTTCCTTTTTATCAGCATCTATTAATTGATAATAGTTTGTTTCATAATCACAAATAAATTCTTCTAAGTAACATAAATTGCATAATTTAATATTATCTAATATAAAGATTGCTCTATTTTGTTCTATATTCTTAGCTACCAAATTAGCATCATTATTAGAAACTCCTAAAAATTCTTGGTACAAGGCATCAACAAATAGTTCGAAATATCGATGTCCTGTCATTCCTTGTGGTAGATTAGTAATTACTAGGTTTTCAGCCCAAGTTCTTACTGCTCCTACCAGTGTCATTTTTATCATCCCATGAGTTAAAACTTGAATATTCTCACTTTTTTCTAATAATGATGTTAATTGAATTTGTACTGATAGTTCATTTGCCCAATGATCTATCTTTGATTTTCTTTCTTTGGCTGTTGAACAACCTAAATCTAAGATATTTTGTTTCACAAATCCTGATTTTTTTGATTCTCTAAGAATATATCTAACATCTTTATAAGATCCAGAGTATTGGTCTCTGTTATATTTAAATTCTTCATCATCTCTTCCACCACTACCTTCTACATTCGTTCGTAGATTTAATCGTGGTCTAGAATCATCTTCAGATTCTGATTCTGAAATATCCATATCTCTGTATTGTTCTGAGTCCTGATGTGAATGATATAATTCTTCTGTATTTACTCCTATTTGTTCAAAATCAGATGAGTCGGTTTCACTAAACATCTCCATACTTATGTTTGTCATAACTAAGGGGATTTCTATACCATGATTCAATTTTGAATGGTGGTTCTTCTTCAATTTTTTTTTCCTTTATCTATTGGAAGAACTTCCTTAAGATAGTTTAATATTTCATTACTATGTCTTTCTTGTTCAATTATTAATCTAGTCGTTGCTAAATCAATATATTCTTTGAAATTTTTCTTTAATTCTTGTATTGATAGATTGATCTTATTAATATTATTTTCTAAATCTCCTAGATCTTTTTCTAATTTTATTAAGGACGTCATTGCGATGAGGTTGACTCATTAACAATAGTTTGTTTAATTTTAAGAATATTTTGATTCATGGTTCCAATCTTATCAAGAATATCTTCATCATTTCTAGCAAATGATAATGATCTTCTTGGTACAGACTGTTTTGTGATTTGGAGGTCATCTGAACTCCATCTTTTATAGGGATTTATTTCTTCAATAAATGCTTTTCGAGGGTGTACAATTCTTGTAATATTTTCAAACATTCTTTCAACAGAAATAGTTGGTTTTGTTGAAATTATTTCTGTTTGAGAATTATTACTTATTGCTAAACCGACAACATAGTTTATATTGATCGGATGGTTTCCTGTTAACATAAGATTATTTCTATAAAAGTAATAATCTAATCTTAAAACATCATTTATGTTTTTATCAAAAAGAGATATATTGTATTGTGGATAAATACAAAATTTCATCTTTTTGTAACATAAATTTCCTTCAATTTTTCCAAGGATAGAATCCTCAAAATTACGTATTCTTTTGTTACGAACTGTTATTTCAATTGGTGTATCTATTCCTTCTCGGTAGTAAGCTGATATTATTATTTAAATTCCTCCGATATGAACATATTTCAGTTCAGATCATTCTTTTTCACTGGCTTTTGACATGATGGTATTAATATCTTGAGTTGTTAATAACTTCAGAGTATTAGACCTTGATTCGTTATTTATTTTATAAGATCGTTCTTTTGTACGAATCGAATAATAAATTAAATTTTTTTTGGGATTAATAAAATTTGAAATCTTACTTAGTATTCCTGGTTGGTCTATTAGATTTGTTTTTGAATTAAAAAACCCTGTTTTCTGTATTTCAGCAAACTTTTTTTGATTGAATATAATATTCAAATTATACTCTTGGTTTTCTTCAGATTCATCGACCAGGTTGTTTTGATTTGGAATTGTTACTTCTGTCATTTTAACAGATGATAGAACTTTTTAATTTTTTTAAGGCTATTAAAAGCCTTTTTGTTGAATCTATCTGTTCTAATAAATTCTGAAAATCTTCGAAACTATCAATTGAAGATTGACAATTTTTAAGATGTTTCAAATTGTTTTCACAATTTTCTATATCAAAATTTATATTTTGAGAATATAAATTAAAGATATTCATTTTTGTATTTTCATACATTTTCCATTTAGTAAAAATTGTTACTTTTATTATTTTGTTTTTGTTGATCAGATTTCGATAACAAAGTTTGTTCTTATTCATAACATATTGTTATGTCTTCAATTTCATCGTTTTCAGAAATTTGAATTATCATTTTCCAGTTGCTTGAAAAATGTTCTTTTTTATGATTTTTGAAATAAAAGGTTTAGAGATCTTTTATTTTATTCCATAATTGATCTATTTGACGTAAATCTTTTAGTAAGATTATTTTATCAAATAAATTTTTAATCTCAATATCTAAAGTTAATCCAGGCATTAATAATCTGCTTTATTTAAGCTCTGATACCAGGTTGCGGAATTCTTCAAATTCTTATGAATTTTCTTATTCATGGATTTACAGATCTGATTCATGGATTTACAGATCTGATTCATTTATAACAGATAAATGTTTTCATATTAGTTTGGTTCCATTCATGGATTATTAATACAAATTTTAGTTGATAAATTGATTCAAATATGGTTAAATCAGAAGTATTTAAATGATATTCACGAAATGTATCATATTCATGATCATCTTCTATTTCGAACCAGTTTTTTATTATTAATCTTCCATTTCTTATAAAGGATGATGACATGATTAATGTATTTTGACTATTTCTTTGAATTAAGGACTGCAGGAGGTTTAGGAAGGTTACCTTGTTTGAATGAATCTTGGTTTTGAGCAGAGGCCAAATCCTTGCTTTCCCTTAACGATCACTTGATCAACTGGTACTTGCTCTATGGATCTCCAGGTTTACTCTTAACCATGAATATTCAATGATTGGTTTCCAAACTTATCCTCCTTACGCCCTGCTTGTTTAGTTATTAGCCATAAGGCTTATTTTGTTTCTGATTTTATGTTTCTTAGTTTCTGATAGTTTTCATACGTCTTGTATGAACCAGATTGTAAGAAACTTTAAGAAGAGAGAGATACTCAAACTTCACTTCCTCTTTTACAGCACAAAACATCTCCTTTTATAGGCGTGAAGAAACGCATACATAATTAAAAATAAAAGAAAAGAGGGGGACTACCCGACACTACATAATGGAAACAACTCATTTTACATCTGAGTGGATGCCTTTAACATGTGGTGTGGTCCACGATTTGTTTTTACATTGTGTCACTCTCTGAATCACTGGTGCATTCGGACCATTTCTTTATTGGTTTGTCTTCTTTGACAGCTGGTTTGTCCTCTTTGACATCTGCTTCTTCTGTCTAAATGGGTTGGCAATGTCCACATTTGTGAGTGGAAATCATTGTTCTTAGTCTTTGACATAACATTTGTTGGGTTTCTCGGGTCATGTCAACTCTTGCTTCATGGATTGGAGCTTCGAATTGAGCTAACATGGCTTGTTCTTTCTTTTGGATTGTCTCCTTGTGTCCAGTGGTTAATAAAATTTTACTGGTTGCAAAATTTATTTTAACCTTTGAGTTTCCATCAATCTTTCCTGTCTTTGAGATCATATCAATCAATGTCTTTATTCTTATCTCAGGAAGTGTTGAGATATCCATTACTGGTTTATCTTCATTTGATCCTTCGAATAAGAACTTGTCTTTTTGTTTTCGACATTGAATATATACCATTGGTTGATAGAATTTGTTATCATCCCAATCTGGAAGGGTTGAGTGAATACTCAATGTTAATACTGGATCGTCCTTAAAGACTGCTTTCTTGATCTGGATGATACTATTTCTCAACTGATATGGAAATAGTTCTATTTCTTGATTGTTGGGACTGACTTCCAATCCACTTAATAATCCATTTGAAAAGAATCTTGCGACTTCATGCGCTGGAGCACCTTGTAGTGTTCTTGCTCTTGATATTCTCTGTGTGTCACAAGTTTGTAGCCAAGATTCTGCAGATGGTTTGGCTATTCTCAAATAGTTTAGTGTTTCAAAGAATTTAGTCTTGAGTTTTTCTGAAAAATTTGTTTTTTTCAAAAATTGGTTTTTGTGGTCGCAGATTGACCATCTTTCTTTTCAAGGGCACTTTTAAACGTCCTTTCTTCTTTTTTATTTTTCTCGGTGTTGGCTGTGTCCACCGGTTCTTTTTTCTTTTTTTTTTCTTTGTCAGTGTTGGCTGTGACCACTGACTGTTTCTCTTTTATCTCCATTATTTTGTCAAATGGAGTTGCCATTTTGATTGGTGTTCTTGGTGAGGATGATGATGATGAAGTTATCATCTTTTCTTCTGTCCTTTGAATTTTTCTACTCAAATTCCTTTCTTTTAGTTGAAGAATTTGAATTTCTTCCTGCAATTCAATCAATTGTTCCTTTAATTGACTTAGTTGCTCCATCTTGATTATACTCTGTACAAGAAAACATATTTATATATATAATGGTTAGTAAAATAACTCTTTTCGTGAGTAATTCGGATAGTTTTATTATGCGTATCATTGCATTTATAAATTCTTTTGCAAGAATTGAATCAATCTTAAATTGATTATTTTACTCAAAGAGTAATTTATGTTTCTGAATATAAATCTCATTTCATTAATTTATATTCCCCATGCTTTCTGAGGCATGTTCGGATGACTGAAAGTCATAAAATAATTCATGTTTCTGAATATAAATCTCATTTCATCAATTTATATTCCCCATGCTTTCTGAGGCATGTTCGGATGACTCACAGTCATTTTCTGGATCACTTAGGATCTCCTTTGTTATTCCGTTATTACGGATAGTATAGTTTGGATGAAGTTCTCTGGTTAATGCGTCGGGTAATGAATTATCCGTTCCTTTGACATGTTGGATCTCGAACTGATAATGGTTCAATTCCAATTGCCATCTAATTAGCCTTGCTGCATTTCTCCCTGCATTTCTTGATATTTTCCTTGTTTTGAAATATGTTAAATTCATATTATCTGTTCTTACTAAAAACGGTTTAGAAATAAGATAAATTTCATAAGTTCTAATTGTGAATATTAAAGCTAATAATTTTTTTTCATTCGAATGATAATTTAATTGTGCACCTTGAAAAGTTCCTGATGTATAGTTGTATAATTCTTCATTATTTTTAGTAGCTGTTTTAGTAAGTTCTTCTAAATTTCTTTCTCCAGTATAAGCTTTTAAACATGCTCCCCAGTATTCATCTGAAGCGTCTGTTTCAATTATTATTATATCTTTATTTAAAGGAAAATATAATTCAGGAAGATTACTAATTATTTTCTTTTTAATAGTGTCTATGTAATTAGTATCTTCTTTCGACCATTTCCACTTATAGTCCTGTTTAAGTTTTACCTGAAGAGGTTTTTTGATTTCTGCAAGTTTCTTAATGTAATTTCCAGAATAAGTTAATAATCCTAAAAATCTTCTTAATTGATCTTTATCCTTGATTTCACTAGGAAAATCATGAATTTTCTTAAGTATATGCGGTTGTAAACAATGTTTTCCATCTTCTATTTGTAATCCTAAATAATTGTGCTTTCTTTTCAGAAAGTATAATTTCATCTTTATGACAAATATCTAAAACTGTCATGAGATCTTTATAATGTTGATCTAGTGTTTTTGAATAAATTAATATGTCATCTATATAAACACAACAAAAATCTATATATGATTTAAAATATTCATCCATATATCTTTGAAAGATACCTGGTGCTTGTTTAAGTCCGAAAGGTAATACAGTCCATTAATACTGTCCTTTTGGACAACTGAATGCTGTAAGTAATTGTGTTTGTGGTTCTAGTTGAATTTGCCAGAATCCTGATTTACAATCTAAACTGGAAAAATATTTCATTTCTCCTATATAAGATAGTAAATCATTCTTATTTGAGATATAATATACATCCATAATTGTTGCTTTATTCATTTTTCGATAATCAATTACCATTCTTTTTTTATCAGTATCTTTCTTACTGACATAAAAGGCTGGTGAAGAGTGTGTACTTTTACTAGGGATGATTATCTTAAGTTTTAATAATTCTTGAACTTTTTTTTCAAATATTTTTACATCATCCATGTTACATCTTCTTGGTGCTTCACGGATTGTGATATTAGGGTCTTTAAGTTTTATTGAAGCAATGAATTGTTTTCTTTTCTTAATTTTGTCATGAGGATTTTCAGAACATATATCATGAAATTTTCTCATGATTTCTTTTTCAGGATTAATCGTTAAAATATTTTCTATTTTTAGTTCTATTGGATTTGTATTTCGTTTATGAAAATTTTTTGTAAATCCTTCATTTCCTACGCGAAATGCTGTTCGTATTTTGGGAATGTAAATCATTGATGATCCTTTGTTTAAAGTTATGTGATCTTCAAATTGTGTAAAGGGAAGATATTCTCTTAAAAAATTATTTTCTATTATAATGTCCATTCTTGATTCTATTTGATATATAATGGGTATTACAAATTTTGTTTCTTCTATTTCTATTTTTAATTTTTCTGCTACTGTATTAAGCATGATTATTGATCCATCTCCTATTCGAACTTTTAATCCTTTATCATATTTCTTCCAATAATGATTTGGAAATATATGCTTGCTTCTTAAACACATACTTGCTCCTGTATCAACATAAGCATGTATATGATATGGTTTATGTTCTTTGATTTTAATTTGAATTTTTATATATATACTATTTGGATTAGTTTTGTTTTTATTATCCATTCTCTCATTTTTTTTTAAGAAATAAGGATAAAATTGGTATTTAGAAACAAAAGTTTCTTTCTTCAGAAAGTTAAAAGTAAGTTTTATTTATATAAAAATTTATAAATAAATTATAAAATGTTTTAGGGAGTGATTGACAATTAACTCATATATATATATATATATATATATATATATGCATGTACTCTTACATCGACCCCAGATGGTTCTACAAGACAGAATCTCATTTCCCAAATTTGTTATGGAATTATTTTGAAAATAAACAATTAATTAATTAATCAGGAACATGTGGACCCCACTTTTTTTTGGCTTTTATTATGAGTTTTCTTACATTGATTCTTTATCGTTCCCTTCATTATAAAGCGGTAAGCTTCACTTCCTTTAATTTTCTTTCATTCATCATTTTAATTTCAAGAAAACGCTGACCGTTTCCTCTCAAATTTACATCCACCCACGATCATTCTTCAAAACCAAAAAATAAAAAAATCTGGGTTCTCGAGTAATTGTGTTTTCGATCCCATTCTTCATATCTTTTTTCAAAATTATAGCAACTGGAAGAATTAGAAGATGTATGGAGGAGGTGGCAGTGGGATTCAGAGCAAAAGGGACTTGGCCATAGAATACCAAGCTCAGATACAGACGCTGAGGCCAAGCATCCATGCAAGAAGGGCCAACATGACGGTGAAATTCCAAGATCTATATGGGTTCACGGTAGAAGGAAATGTGGATGATGTGAATGTGTTGAATGAGGTGAGGGAGAAGGTGAGGCAACAGGGGAGGGTTTGGTGGGCTATGGAGGCGAGCAAAGGTGCGAATTGGTATTTGGAAACTCATGTTTCTTCGACCCTGAAATCTTCCCTCAAGTTTTCTTCGTTGGTGAATGCCATTACTCTTAAACGGCTGATTAGGAAAGGGATTCCGCCGAATTTAAGGCCTAAGGTTTGGTTTTCTTTGTCTGGTGCCGCTAAGAAGAAATCCACGGTTCCTGAGAGCTATTACAATGATTTGATTCGCGCTGTTGAGGATAAGGTTACCCCCGCCACCAAGCAGATTGATCACGTGAGTATTGTTTCTATTTTCTTTATTATCTGTTTTGGGATTGAATAGACGCATTCTTTTCGGTGCTTAATTTGTTGTTTTGAAGCATTGAGGTGATTGAAGTTTTGTTGGGACATGATTGTTGTAGCTTGATGTTCTTAGAATTGGTTTGCATTTATCCTTATCATTTGCTGACCTTAAATGAGGTCTTTTCTCTTCATTGTGTTATATGCTATGAATTAATTACCTATTTGTAGCATTCAGTTCTAAAAACTGAAGATAATCAGGACATGAATGAATTGATTTTACTTGTTTGATTGTGTGATTTGGATATTTGAAACCGCTTGGTATTAGAAAACAAACGTGTTGAATCTGTGAGACAATGAATTTTCATTTCATTTTAATGGAATTTTGCAATCTGGTTGCATTGGATGGATAAAGATCAGATGGGTATACCCGTCTGGTGGAAGACCTGGGAAGGATGATTCTGCCAGACATGCTTTTCGCCCTCATTTATGCGGCTCAGAATTCCATGCTCAATCATATATTTCAATCTGGTCATATAAATTGAATTCTGTTAGGTTGCGCTTGGATTGAAGGATTTGAAATCAATGGATTTCGATTATAATTTTAGTGTTAACAATGAAAGATAGAAAAATCTCAAATTCATAGCTTAATTAATTACACATTACTTAGATGGAATAAAAAGAATTTTAAATCACCATTTTATTGGATGAACTTGAAATCCATCACAACTACCATGAATTACTATATAAATATAAAAAAAGTGGATTTGATATTTGTGGTGCTACTTCTCTAAACAACAAAAATGCATTTGAAATCCATGGATTTGAAATACTTCAATCCAAGCGGTGCCTTAGTTTTGAAGTTTGAATTAAAGTTGCATAAGCGTCATAAAGCTTGTCTCTCTGACAAAACTGAAATGCCATCCACACTCCTATTGTTTAATTCACTCAATTTATGCATGTATTTGTTCGAAAGTATCCTCGTTCTTTTATGCAACTCATCTCCTTCTGTAACGTTATACTAATTTTACAAATTACACTGTATTACTTAGTTAAAAGAATAGCTCGAAATTATTTCATGATCCAACTCCATGGATGCACTTTCGTCAAAGGCTGAGACAAGGACAAGGAGAGTTGAACATGTCTAGCACAAATCTTTTTATATAACTAAATGCTGTTATTATTAGCTACCTACTAATGGAGGCTATGGTTTTTTCTGTTCTCTTACCTAGGTTGCCATTTCTTTTGTTGATTACAGATAGCCCAACAAAAAGATATTAATGACCCATCATCTCTGGCCCAGGAAAAAGGAATCAGTTAACCTAATTTTGTGGTGAATTTTCGAATTAACCATGGATGATGTTCATAAAAGTGATGGGCATAGAATTTTAACTTGCATTATTACCCATTTAGCCGAGCCTTCTTTAATGAAAAGCAAGTCCACTAGATCGTCTATAGACTATAACCATATTTTCCAATTTCTGCTGGAGGTTTTTCTCATATTGCCCACGTTCCTACTGTTCTATAGGTCAGCTTTACTGTAATGAGACTGGAAATATGCAAGTTTCAATTTCACAAATTCGCAGCATCAAGAAATGAATCAAACCCTATCGACAGATTCTTCTGATTGGCCAGCTTATTATATTAATCTTGGATTTGTGCATCATCGAATGATAGTGGGCAATATGTGTCAAGAATAGTGTGTTTAGAAAGGCATACTGAGCCGTTGGTCACTGAGAAAAGTTATCTAGTTATAGGGTCATCCTGGTAATCTCTGCTGTAGATATTTGGGGAATTCATCCCTACAGATTAGATTTCATTACTCTGTATGCCACATACATAGTTGGAATATGTCGGTTAGTGGCTGATTACTCCCCTTATTTCTCCATCTTACCAGCTGAATATTGGCATCAATGCAACTGCATTTTGATTCTATTTTACCATTGAAACAATCCGAATATAATCCATAATATAACACAAATCTCCTTTACATCCAAAGAGACTGTAATTTGCCTTCACTTTTCTGTGTTTCCAACCCGATGCAATACTCAAATGGAATTTTTTAGTCAATCAGGTTTTTGATACTGAATTTTCATTCCATTTTTTGTCCGAACAACCACAGTACAATTCCATAAGTTACTCAAAAGCCTTTGGGTTCTCATTCAGCCCCCTTAATTTTAATTTGGTTTGTGATGACTTTAGACATAGGCTCATGAAGGATGCAAGATGCTGGCATGATGTGTCGATTGATATTATTTATCTTCTTTTTCTCAATCTTGGTTCTCTTAAATACTATAATCTATAAAGGCCTACATATGTAACATATAATGGACTATTTTTGGGGATACATTTAATAAGGGTATGACGCCAATCAACACATCATGCCAGCATCTTCTTTTGACTTGACGAGGTTAAAGCACATGGTTTAGCTGAAATTTTGTTAAATTTTTTCATCCTATCCTGCAAGTCCTGCAAAATATATGGGCTTGAGGTTAATTGACTCCAAAAAGTTTATTGGTTGTGATTTGAATACAAAAACTTGAGAAATTGCTTTTTGGTGATCAGAATCAAGTCAAGTAATTCAATGGAAGCTATCCGATATTATGATATTTCATGTATTTTATTAAGCTATTCTTATAGTAGTTTCTTTGATAATTACACAAGTGCAGGACCTACCACGAACTTTCCCGGGTCACCCGTGGTTGGATACTCCAGAGGGTCATGCTGCTCTTAGGCGTGTTCTTGTTGGGTATTCTTTTCGTGATTCCGATGTTGGCTATTGTCAGGTGGATTCTTTTTTCTCTTGCATGCAAGAATAAATAATATCTAGCATTTTTTTGTGTGTTTGTTACTATTTCAAGTTTCAATTTAAATGAACGCAGGGTTTAAATTATGTTGCGGCATTGTTGTTGCTTGTGATGAAAACCGAAGAAGAAGCATTCTGGATGCTTGCTGTTTTGTTAGAAAATGTGTTAGTTAATGATTGTTACACAAATAACTTGTCTGGGTGCCATGTGGAACAAAGAGTGTTTAAAGATATGCTGACCAAAAAGTGTCCGAGGTTGTCTCTTGCTTTCCTTTGGCTGATAAATATATCCAGCATGGCCTTCTTAGCAACTTCGTAATACTTTATTATATTTGACATAAAGGAGAAACAATTGGTGCAGGATATCTACTCATTTGGAAGCTTTGGAATTTGATGTTTCTCTAGTATGCACAGAGTGGTTTTTATGCCTATATTCTAAAAGCTTGCCCTCTGAGGTTGATACCTATCTATAATTCCATCGCATATATATTATTGGCTTACTAAACCGATTAGCTCCCATTAACAATTTCTTCGTTTCAGACAACCCTACGAGTATGGGACGTTCTTTTCTATGAAGGGGCGAAGATTTTATTCAATGTAGCGCTGGCAATTTTCAAGGTGCCATTTTTACATTTTTATCCATAAATGGATGAGTTAGCTTTGTTTTATAACTGAATAAATATCAGTTTGCATTTGCCATTCGATAATAAATTCAGATGAATGAAGATGAGTTGGTTTTGACTCATCATGTGGGCGAAGTGATCAATGTTATACAAAGAACTACACATAATCTCTTCGATCCTGATGAATTATTAACGGTAAATTTTTCCTCACTGTGGCATGTTTTCTGCTGCTATTTTTTGTAAATTAACCGTGTAAATGACCAAGATATTTTCTCGATAACGATAGGCTGCATTTGACACAATGGGTTTTATGACAACTACCAATATATCAAAGCAAAGGAAAAAACAGGAGCCAGCAGTGATGGCTGAGCTTGATCAGAGGGTAAGACGACTAAATTCTCTAAACGGTGATGATAAATAGTCAGACTTCTCATCTCCAGTCATTTAGGATGTCTTTTTTCGTAGCCGAAAGAATTGTTATAAGTAAGTTATAACCGGAAGGAGGAGATTCAAGCAGTTTGGATAGATGAGATTCATGCTCTATTGTAAATTTGTGCTGGGAAAAATGCATTTGGATTGCTGCAGTAACTTGGCTGCGGCTTGATTGTAAGAGGATATAAGTGAAAGGGAAATTGCATGGTGCACTGTTCACCATACATCCTTAGAAAAATGTAACACACCTTTAAAACGAGGGCTGAGTTTATGATTATTTTATGTATAATAGCAATATTATTATTTCTCTTACTATTTTATTTTTTACATGTCATTCCTTCCAATTTTCAAATTACATTTCCCATTTATTGTCAAATCTCTTGAAAATAGATTGAAATTGGATAAATCTTGTCTAACTTCTGTGTGAAATTTCGAAGTAGTTGATAACCTTGTGAAAAATGAATAGGTGTTTAACCTTATGTTTTTATAATTTATAGTTAAAATGTAATAGTTTCAAAACATAATTTACAGTTAAAATGTAAAATGTCATAGTTTTTGCAACATGAAATTATAAATGACGAAAGAAAAAACTTTAAAATATTATAATTTGATAGAAAAAAGTAAGTGGTTTATAATCATTTGTACTAATTAGATTAGATTTTGAGTAATATACACCTACAATATTCAGTAGCCATGTTGGGAAATAGTGGTTTATATTCATTTGTACTGATTAGATTAGATTAGATTTTGAGTAATATACACCTACAATATTCAGTAGCCATGTTGGGAAATCACAAGGTAACCATTCGAAATTTAAGGACAAGGCAAGAGCTTTGCGAGCTAAAAGATAGGCAACATCATTAGCCGATTGATCTTCTTTGCGAGCTAAAAGATGGGCAACATCATTAGCCGATTGATCTTCTCATATGTTGTAAGGATATTGATACTGCACGAAATCTTGCTATCCTGATGAGGGTGTTCCGCGTGCTCAGTCAATTGGAGTAAACCACAACTTTAGGAAATGAACTGATCTTCGCGTATCCACTCTAGTAAAATTAGGGTTGTCACATGCATCACGAAATGTGGTTAGAAGCGCCGGGGATGTCCGGCGAAAACTCTCCGACGTTCAAGTCAGCGATCCACTCAAAATATGTACTCACAAAATACTACAGAGTTTTTAGAGCATAAATTGAAAGAATGAGAGTCTACCTTGAAAAATGGGGCCAATTAAATATATAGGTCTGATCTTATTTTAAATTAAGTAAAAGGGACTTCTTGACTTTTTCATTCGGTCAAAGAGTCTCAATTTAAAGGTAGTTTGGTCTTTTCATAATAGATATTTTTTTTTGACAAAAAAAAATAACAATCATTTCTGATCCTCTCTCCTTCCCGGTTTCGAACCGGGCTCTCCTCTCTCCTCCCAGGTTTTGACCACTAGACCATTAATATTTTTATTTATTATTACTAACAAAAATATATATATATATATATATACAATTATAAGGCAGTCGAGACCGATCGAGAAGCAGTGAAAAGCGGTCGACACCAGTCGAGATTTTTTCAAAATCAGTCAAAATCAACATACTCGGTCGAGATCAGTCGACAAGGCAGTCGAGACCAGTCGAGAAGCAGTGAAAAGCGATCGACACCAATCGAAATTTCTTCAAAATCAGTCAAACTCAACCTACTCGGTCGAGATCAGTTGATATAAATTGAAAATCGGTTGAAACCGGTCGAAAATCAGTTTATGTGAACCAAAAAAATTCGAAAATCAGTTCACATGAATTAGAAATAATTCCATATGAACTGAAAATCAATGATGATCGGTCTCTTCATGATTTCGTTTAAAAAATATTCAACAAAAAAAACTGAAAAATGCGCAGAACAATGGTAAGAAAAAATGCAGAAATATGAGAAAGAAGAAAGAGGAGAGAAAAAAACGCATAGAAGAAGAAAGAAGAAGAGGGAGGAGAGAGAAAAACACTTATAAACTCTATCTAATATTTTAAATGAGGGACAATATAGTCTTTTTGTTCAGAGGTCTATCTATTAAATTAAAAAACAAGACTGGGTCTATATCCCCCATTTTGCCTGAAAAATAGGGAGGAGTCTCCTATTTATAAATGGGTCATGTGCCTTCTAAAGTATGAGCCTCTCTCATGGGCTCATGATAGTCATGTTTGTGTTGCTTATTTTAATATCATTTTGTTGTTGTTTTGCATGCATTTATATATTGTAATTTAGCGTTTTGTTTTTTTTTAATATATCATGTCTGCATAACATACTCTCGGATTTATTGTGTAGTACGTCGCATTTTACTGGGAAAAAAGAGAAGTGTTGAAGAATGAAGATGAAGTGCTGTTGCCATAGTTGGAACCGTGAAGAACAAGCCATGCGCTGTTGAAGCTTGAAGGAGCGTTTGCGCTTATGGTTTGCGCATGGGGAGTTGTAGATGGGGAGTTGTAGATGCAGCAGCATCTTGGAAGAGGCGCTATCGCGCTGCTGTGTTCTTTTTGTGGAGCAGAGTGCGCCGCTCGATCCGGAATCTTCTACCGATCGAGCGGTGCCGAGAAGTTGAAGAACAGAAGGTTGATAAAAAGACGCCCGCTCGATCCACAATGTTTTACCGATCGAGCGGCCGCAAGAAGAATAAAAACAGTAGGGAGCATAAAAGTGGCTCGCTCGATCGGTTAACTTCTACCGATCGAGCGAGCGAGATGCGCACTCTAGCCTTAATTAAAATATATATCTCGAATTTTGGAGTCATTATTATCAGATTTAGACGGCAGAAAGCAGAGAACTCTCTTGGCGGCTAGGTTTCTTCTCTCTTTTCTTAGATTTAATTTTTCTTTCATGAATTTTTCTGTAGAATTCATGAATATTGTTGGCTAAGTTTTAGAACTTGGTTGAGGAAGACGAACCCTTGATTTTGTTTATTTATGAGATTTTGATTTTCAGTGTTTGATTATTATCGATTATCAAAAGTTGTTTTGGATTGATTGTGTATGAGATTTTCGGATTGGTCATCTTAGGATTTCATTATACAATCTACTGCTAAATTAGAATTCAAATCCGTAATTGTTTGAATCATCTAATTTGTGAAGCAACTGCGTTTAATATTTTCCGCTGGTAAATTTGTTAAATCGTAGGAACAACAATTGACTAGATTAAATACAGTCGCTGGTATTTGTGTTGTCTAGATTCATCAGTTTTACTCATTTGAATGCTACCTTAAATTTAAATCTAGATCGCTGGTATCCGGGTTGATTTATTGGTAAGGGTTAATCTAGAACGCTGGTGTCTAATTAACTAAGATTAAGGTGAAACAAGAATTTAATTTTCAATGATGAATATTTGATAGAATTAATTATTTTTAGGCAATTAATGATTGAATGAATAAATATCAAGGGTGTAGTCGACCGATACCAATGCTTGTTTCTCATTGAATTCTTCGTTATAATTTAATCTTGCTTGCTAGTGATAAAATTTCATTTGAATTGTTTTAAATCTTCAGTAGCTAATTTCAAATCAAAAATCCCCTTTCTTTTATTTTAGAACACAATAAATTTCTCTTTTCTCATGGGAACGATCCCTACTCTCACTACTGCATATATTATTTATCTGAGTTGAGTCGGGTAATTTGGGCGTGACACGATTAAGCGCTACCAAATTTTGGCGTCGTTGCCGGGGAAGGGCGTTTAATTTATTTGTGCTTCTTTTTGCTTTATTTATTTATTTATATTCTTTCCTCTAGTGCTTCTCGGGTTTGTTCATGCTTTCAGGTGAATCTTCGGAAGAAGAATTTCCATACGACCCGGAGATAGAAAGAACTTTGCATCGACGGAGGAGAGAAGCTCGTAGGAAACAAGGAGAAGACGAGCGAGTTTGTGAGGATCTCAGAGGAGCAATGACTGAAAACGCAAATCTGAGTTTGAGACAACTGGGCACTCCTGATCTGAATCAGCAGCCTTTATGCATTACTTTCCCTACCTTAGAAACTAATGCTACTTTTGAATTAAAATCTGGGCTAATACATTTGTTGTCTGCTTTTCATGGTCTTGCAGGTGAGGATCCCCACAAGCACTTAATGGAATTTCATGTGGTGTGCACAAGCATGAAACCCCATGGAGTAGTAAATCCAGCTGAGAGTCTTTCCTTTTTTTTAAAAAAATGCTGCTAAGGATTGGCTATACTACCTACCTCCTGGATCCATTACCACCTGGACAGAGATGAAAAGGATCTTCTTAGCTGTGGGATCAAGCAATTTACAGGGGAATCACTTCATGAATACTGGGAGCGGTTCAAAAAGCTTTGTGCTAGCTGTCCGCAACATCAGATAAGTGAAAACTTATTAATTCAATATACTTATGAAGGTTTGTTACCTCATGACAGGAGTATGTTAGATGCGGCTAGTGGAGGAGTCTTTGTGGATAAAACTCCAGTGCAAACAAGGAATTTGATTGAGAATATGGCTGCCAATTCTCAGCAATTTGGCACCAACAGGAATGATCATGCACCAAGAAAAAATAGCGAGGTAAATGTCTCTTCTCTTGAGCAACAATTGATTGAATTGACGTCTCTTGTGCGTCAAATGGTTGTAGGGAACAGACAAAATGTGAAGGTTTGTGGAATATGCACTGCGATGGGACATGCAACTAACATGTGTCCCACACTTCAAGAGAAAATGAGCGCACAACTCAATGCAGCTGGAGGATTTCCCGGGCCACCACAACAGAGAAATTATGATCCTTATTCGAATACATTCAATCGAGGTTGGAAGGATCATCCAAACCTTAGATATGGCAATCCTTTGATAAACCAGCCTGCACGTCAGGCACCACCGCAAAATCAAGCTTATAGGCCACCATATCATCCTCCACCACAACGTCCTCAAATTCCTGCGCCTGGTGAGTTTTTAGAAAACATTGTTAAGGATCTTGCAACTAATACTGTAACTTTTCAACAGGAAACTCGAGCAAGTATCCAACACTTGAACACTCAGGTGGAGCAGTTGGCAACAACAATAAACATGTTGGAGGCACAAAATTCTAGCAGCTTGCCATCACAAACAGTGGTGAATCCAAAGGAGAATGTGAGTGCAATCACCTTGAGGAGTGGAAGAGATTTAAAGGTTCATGAAGCAGTGGTGAAAGAGCCACTAAAAAATGAAGAGGTGGAGGAATCCAAACTGGAAGAGAATGAGACAGTTCAAAAGGAAGCATCAAAAGGTAAGTTTCCTCATCTTTCTGAGTATAAACATGTAGCCTATTTTCCCTTAGCGTTAAAAAAGTCCAGGAAGGATGAAGGTATCAAGGGACTGTATGAAAATTTTCGTAGATGTGATGTGAATATTCCTTTATTAGATGTTATAAAAAAAAGTACCTCTCTATGCTAAGTTTTTAAAAGAGTTGTGTACTGTGAAGAAAAAACACAAATTGAAGGGATATCAGAGAGTTGAATTGGGAGAACAGGTTTCTGCTGTGATACAAAGAAAAATACCTACAAAATGCAAGGATCCAGATATGTTTTCTATTCCTTGTAAGATAGGAAATATTCAGCTTGATACAACCATGCTAGATTTAGGAGCATCGATTAATGTCATGCCATACTCTGTTTATGCTTCCTTAAACTTAGGGCCTTTAAATAAAACTGAAATTGTTATCTAGATGGCTGATAGATCTACTATTTATCCTAGGGGTCTGTTAGAAGATGTTCTTGTGCAAGTTGACAATTTGGTCTTTCCTGCTGTTTTTTATGTTCTTGACATGAAAAGCAATGATTTGAATAGTCCTATTTTGTTAGGAAGACCATTTCTTAAAACTTCAAAGTCCATCATAGATGTTAACAATAGCACTCTCACTATGGAGTTTGATAGGGAGGTTGTTAAGTTTCATATTTTTGATACCCTGCAAATTTCTGATTGTGAAAGTGTTGTTAATAATCTTGATGTCATTAATCACTTGTCGCAAGAACACAAGAAGGTTGTGAATGGGGATAAAGTTAAGGAGGTTATTGCAAGACCTATTGAGAATTTTACTGTTGAAAGTTTTCGTTCTGATCTGCAGGTACCCAGGAAATCGAAGCAGAGGAAGCAAAGACCAAAAATTATTGCAAAACTGCGCAAGTGGGTGAAGGTGGTTAGAAAAATTAGATATGAACCACCATGAGCAAAAGAAGCATGCAGTCGAGCCGACGACTGTAAAAAAAGGCGCTGACTGGGAGGAAACCAGTGTTCTTTTCTTTTAGTTAGTTTTTATCTTTCATTTTGTTTTTGCGTTTTTATTTTTGTTGTTTTCAGAAATCGAATGTCGCCACCTCCGCAGTCAAAGTTTCAATATGATTCTTCCGTGATTCTGTCAGACGTTGAAGAGGACAGCACCAACACTTAAACCAGGGGAGTTCTGTTTTACATTTGCATTGCATTGTCATTTTGTTATTTGTATGTTGTGTTGTTTGCATTTTTGTTCTGAAGCATTGAGGGAAATGCTTTAGCTAAGTGTGGGGGGTGCATTCATTTTGTTTTTGTTTGTTTCGTATGCATAAGTAGGATGATGATTGTTAGCCTATGATGATGGAAGTGAAAAAAATAAAATTTTTGAAAAATTTTACTCTTGATTGGATATGAAAAATCATAGGTTGATTGTTGAATATTATTAAGCACGCTTGTTTAACCGGTGAAGTGTAGTGATGTATTATACATTGTGGATGTCTGTTGGACCATTGCACGATAATAGGTGTTTGTGAAACTTGATAGCTCTTGAATCTCGATGATTTCTTTGATATAGCATATACACTCTTGGGCACACCTTTAAAAAATTTTATGTCATGTTTATAAATATGCAATTAACTTCATCCGGGTTGCGAGCGAGATGTTTGAAATCCTATTCGTCTTGTTTGTGACTAAGTTTGCTGTTTAAATGGGGTTAAACTTTTTAAAATTTTAAAATATCAATTCCATCCGGGCTTGGAATGTGAATGAAATTCTATTCACTAATTCATAGCTAAGTTTGCGGAATCCATGAGATTGTAGTTCCATCCGGGCTATAGACGAGGGGATTGAAATTCGAATCCTATTTAGATATAGCTAAGTATGCGGGTAATTATTGAGGCTTTAAAAATGTCGAGTGTAAAATTCGACGGTGCGTAATCATATATTAAGAGAGTTATGTTGTTTTGATGGATTGTTGAGGGGAAGGATCTTGATTGTGAAACTTGCACTGAATTGTTTTAAGTCGACGAACAGTCTTGAAACTTGTTTTTTGAAGTTGCATGTAGCAGGGTAACATGTCACACACGCACGTTCTCATTCGACTGAAGGTGTATCATTGATGATCGAGAGTAGTTGTGAACTTGTTTTTGTGGGAAAACTTCATTGAGGCTATGTTATTCATGATTCATCCTTGCTTATGTTTTTGTTGTGTTTTCATTTTGTTTTTGCATACTTGATCGAGGGCGAGCAAGGATTAAGTGTGGGGGTATATTTGATAGTCATGTTTGTGTTGCTTATTTTAATATCATTTTGTTGTTGTTTTGCATGCATTTATATATTGTAATTTAGCATTTTGTTCTTATTTTATATATCATGTCTGCATAAAATACTCTCGGATTTATTGTGTAGTACGCCGCATTTTACTGGGAAAAAAGAGAAGTGTTGAAGAATGAAGATGAAGTGCTGTTGCCATAGTTGGAACCGTGAAGAACAAGCCATGCGCTGTTGAAGCTTGAAGGAGCGTTTGCGCTTATGGTTTGCGCATGGGGAGTTGTAGATGGAGAGTTGAAGATGCAGCAACAGCTTGGAAGAGGCGCTATCGCGCTGCTGTGTTCTTTTTGTGGAGCAGAGTGCGCCGCTCGATCCAGAATCTTCTACCGATCGAGCGGTGCCGAGAAATTGAAGAAAAAAAGGTTGATAAAAATACGTCCGCTCGATCTGCAATGTTTTACCGATCGAGCGGCCGCAAGAAGAATGAAAACAGTAGGGAGCATAAAATTGGCTCGCTCAATCGGTTAACTTCTACCGATCGAGCGAGCGAGATGCGCAATTTGGAAAGAAATTTTTATTTTTGGAAACTGTTTTATTAAGGACTCTAGCCTTAATTAAAATATATATCTCGAATTTTGGAGTCATTATTATCAGATTTAGACGGTAGAAAGCAGAGAACTCTCTTGGTGGCTAGGTTTCTTCTCTATTTTCTTAGATTTAATTTTTCTTTCATGAATTTTTCTGTAGAATTCATGAATATTGTTGGCTAAGTTTTAGAACTTGGTTGAAGAAGACGAACCCTTGATTTTTTTTATTTATGAGATTTTGATTTTCAGTGTTTGATTATTATCGAGTATCAAAAGTTGTTTTGGATTGATTGTCATGCTTGTGTATGAGATTTTCGGATTGGCCAACTTAGGATTTCATTATGCAATCTACTGCTAAATTAGAATTCAAATCCGTAATTGTTTGAATCATCTAATTTTTGAAGCAACTGCGTTTAATATTTTCCGCTGGTAAATTTGTTAAATCGTAGGAACAACAATTGACTAGATTAAATACAGTCGCTGATATTTGTGTTGTCTAGATTCATCAGTTTTACTCATTTGAATGCTACCTTAAATTTAAATCTAGATCGCCGGTATCCGGGTTGATTTATTGGTAAGAGTTAATCTAGAGCGTTGGTGTCAAATTAACTAAGATTAAGGTGAAACAGGAATTTAATTTTCAATGATGAACATTTGATAGAATTAATTATTTTTAGGCAATCAATGATTGAATGAATAAATATCAAGGGTGTAGTCGATCGATACCAAGGCTTGTTTATCATTGAATTCTTCTTTATAATTTAATCTTGCATGTTAGCGATAAAATTTCATTTGAATTGTTTTAAATTTTCAGTAGCTAATTTCAAATAAAAAATCCTCTTTCTTTTATTTTAGAACACAATAAATTTGTTTTTTTCCGTGGGAATGATCCCTACTCTTACTACTGCATATATTATTTATCCGAGTTGAGTCGGGTAATTTGGGCGTGACACGATTAAGCGCTACTAGCTCAAACACATGGGCTCTAAATGAACTTGTCACCAATTTAATATGCCCATCTTACATCTTAGTCAATTACTCTCAAACTCGTATACATGATAAGCAACCCCCCCCCCCCCCCCCCACACACACACACACTCTCCACCAACTTCAATTTATCGAAAATGATCGAGTTAAAATCTTGTGTTCTTTAAAAAAAAATCCCCTCCCCCCTGTGGGGACCTCGGGTTGCTAATCTCATCTTAGGGCAATAAACGATTAATCAACAATTAATCATATAATAAAAGAATATTCAAACCAATTTTTTTTTTTTTAAGAACCCCACGCGCGCCCGCACCCCACTTCAGGCGCGCCCGCGCATAGGTTTCGGACAGAATCTGGTAAAATGATAAACATAACAGTTTTAGATCTTTGTCTTAGCTTTCCAATGCCACCAACCGCACCCTAATCGGAGTTTTCAGTAAACAGTTATGCTCATTCTACCAAGAAGGGTCGGTGCACAAATTTACAAAAATTATCAAAGACTACAACAAAGATCAAAGTTGCTAGGGTTATTTCAAATCTGAAAAATTTCATACATAATCTCAATATGTCCGAAGCATAAACACATGCATATCTAGACATAACAATAATTGCATACATGTTTCTAAGATGCAATACAATAAACTCAATTCTAAGTTTTCTAAGCTCAAACTAAATCAACACTTTCTAACATGCATTTGACAGTAATCTATTCTTAGCCCGAAGTCACCACATGCTAATCTTTCTTAATCTTGAGCTATCCAAGCCACATCTGACTCGCTCATGCCCCAAACCTGGTGCAATGCACACATACAAACAAAGCAACAGCCGGATAACTCCAGTGAGAATAAATCTCAGTATGAACAACATGCATATACATCAGTTAAACATATGATATCTATATGTCAAATGAATCATAAATCTTCAATCATGTAATAGAAGGTAAAACATGATAGTATGTTCATCTTTAATACCAAGTGTATAAACTCATTCAAATCTTGAATGTCATAACATAACATGCTAGCATTTATAAATGCATATTCTAATCTCTAGAAATCTCTAGGTTAATGCATAAATGCAATGCATGTTCCAAGGAATAGGCTATCGAATCTGATATCAATAAATCGTAATTCTGGGATCCCGGGGAAATAAAATCTTTAACTAACCACCGACTCTCCCAATCGAGGTGGCGTCAAATCTCTCAATCCCCTGACGTTGGTTCAACTATAGTGAGTTATCTAGCTCTGGAAATAAATCTATATTCCGTGCCATGAGTCATCTGACTCTGGAAGTAAATCTACATTCCGTGCCACTCAACTACGGTTCTCCAAACGTCATCTGCACTCTAGGCCTTTCAACCCTCTGTACTTTTCAGGCTGGAGTTCAAGATGAATGCAACATAATCTGAATGCATCAAATCATACATAAGCTAAAACAACATCTTGAACACATCAATCATATAATCATATGATCATATAATCACTCAAAGATACCGACAAATCTGTAAGCATCACATGGAATATGTAAGACATGTTCAATACAGAACATAATATTAATCAAAGAAGACAAATAAACATTGACATAAATATTCTGGAAATTTAAGAAGATATCTATCTTGAATAATCTATCCCATTTATGTAAACGTAAACAATAACATATATTAAACATGTATGTATGTGATTTTAGGCAACTCGATAATCAGAAACAACCTCGAGTTATTCTGCCCATCTTATTAATGTCTATTCATACCTGCATTTCTGATTCAAATAGCTGACCCTCTGTCAATTCTTGATCAACTACAAGCTGTCCAAATCTGACATCAAATTCTGCTTATTTCAATCAGTGCTACTTGAAGGTATTCTTGATTCAACTTCAAACACTTCAAGTCATTCGAACTTGAACTCGTCAATTCAACTTCGATAATCTTCAAGTCAAATCTAAAATAATGTATAACATATCTAAACATCAATTTCCAATCTGAATCGATGTTTCTTTAAAGCTGATACATTTCAAATCTGACTAATACAATCGGAATTCAAACCGACGTCGCAACTATTCGACTTTGATAATTCTTTCGATTCAAATATCATTCTAAACTCAATTGCATATTCAATTCATCCACTAAACACTTGAGGATGAGCTTTAGAAATTGATAATACATATCAATTCAAAATCTTGAACCGGCGGCGTAACGATACGATTTCGATCGTTCCAAAAGCATAAACATCAATATGACATTCATCTCAACAAGATATCATCACCAATTCATCAGCACAATTTCGAAATATACAACCCCTAAAAATCAGATTTTCGAAAATGCTTTCAATATTCTAAAACATGTCCAAACGACGATCTTTTCTCGATCCATCTTAGATATGCTATCGTCGTATATGCTCGAACACGTTTATACAATCAAATCTTAATTCTAACAACAACTTAAAATTCAAACATGATAGAACTTCATAAAACTTACGTCAAAACGTAGCACTCGGATCCGTGATCGCAAAGATATGTTCAATCGGAAATTCTACCGGGCGGATCAAAAGATATCGGAGTTTAAAATCTCAAAAATGGCTTTGGAACCCTTTTCTCTTCCTCTCTCGGTTTCTTGCTGGGTTTCTGATCACTTTACTTTGCTGTACACGTTTTATTCAGCCAAGTTGCAAGTAATTTGCATTTTGGTCCTTAAACTTTGGCCTAATTGCAATTCAGTCCCCGGACAAGCAATTTAATTCAATTTCAATTCTAAATAATTTAAAAATAATAGAATTTAATTCTAAACTCTAAATATTCTCAAATTAAATATTCTCGGATTAAAATTCAATCATTTCGGACCTTATTGCATTTTAGTCCCTGAACTACCCAATATTTGCAAATTGGCCCTTGCTCGGATTTCATCCTCAAATTAAATCTGTGATATTTATCATATTGGAATTCACATCTTAAATTCCATAAATATCAATTGCAAATATTTTTAATCTTTTAATTTAAGAATTCCGGATATTAAAATCTTAAAATCCAAAAATCCTCAAATTAAATATTTCTGACCCGAAATTGAAATCTCCAATTTCCATAAATTCTTAAATTCATCTTTTCACTTTTCTTAGGAATTTAAATCTTAAATCCCGTAATTAAAAACTTAATATTTTTGGGTCTTACAATTCCTCCCCTCTAAGGAATGATTTCGTCCTCGAAATCGCATTCGATCTTACTGCTGATTCTCATAAGTTGTATAGTTGATTGAAGTAATACTGACTTCAATTCTCTGAGCTTTCGATATCTATTCTGATATCTTATCTTCTATAATATCTTACTCTTCCTGATCACTTCTGTAAAACATATAATCACTGAGTCAACTTAATATCTAAGTTGCTTTTTCTCGTGATCTAACTCTGCATTAGTTAGTCTGTCTTGCTTATAATCTTATCGACTTCTGTTGTATTTGAATTGAATGCACATACATATTCTAGCTGATATTCTTTAGCCAATGCATATAGATAACAATTCATCTATCGGAAAATTCGAAATTGAGTATTAATCAATTAGCTAGATCAAATACTCATAGGGAGCAATTCTTACATCTCTTTCTAAACCTATTGATACTTGAGAAAGAACTTCTTTTCTGATCATTCTGTTCATACTTCAAAATCTATATCTGTTGCTCATTTTCTAGCTCTGTTCATGCTGCTCTATTCTTATTCTGTTCGAAACAATCTTCACATTCTCTATCGTTTCTTGACTCATATCTGGTCTGATAGCTGATATTTCTATAAGATTGTTTCAATATAAAGACAATTCTGTGTTTCTGATCAATCAATCATCAAAATATTGTCTTTATATCTATCAAATAGCTGTCACATGAATCATAGTAATCACGTGGCAAATAATCAAGCAACTAGTACCGAATCTAGTACTATAGTTCTGAGCATATCCTCGGAAATCTGGATAATCACATCTGATAGTCCACTAATCCGAGGATGGTATAATGAAATCTCATACAACCAAACACTCAGAACATCTGACAATCAATGCCACAATCTAGAAAACAAATCTAAAGTCTCTATTTTGACAATATCTAATACAACATATTCATAAATCTATAGAAATCTACTACACTCTAAACCGCAAAATCATGACGATTCGAGTAGATTCAAACTAAAGTCGTTCACAAAGTTGATCTGTTTTCAAATCTTATGTAACTAATCTGTTACATAAACCACTTGCGTTCTTCTTTTCTGCTTCTTTTACTGGAATTTTAGTATTGGTACTGTCAATTCTGTCGTATCTGTTTTCAGTTCTTCTTCCAATACTAATTTCCAAGTACTGACTACGTGTAAGTCATACATGTTTAGACAACTAAATGGATATTAAATCTGTTGTCATATGCATCTTTCAGAATCTGATATTCCATATCTAGAATATCTGGCATAATCAAACGATTATTCACCGCAAAAATTCATCTGTTCTGCTCTGCTGTCTTATCTCTTATCTTAATCTAGCGTTCTCAATCAATATTCTATTGCTTGATCTTAGATCAATGTTACTTTTATCGTTCCAAACCAATCGAGTTTAGCTTGGATCGCAACAATTCTGATTGTTTAAGTATCCGTCAAGCATAAATATTCAACAAGTACAGATCCGTACCCAATAAATTCATCAATTATCTAAAATCCATAAATCTTGCTTCTAGTCTGAATCTGAATTTCTATCAGTTACGAGCCAAATACATCAAGATACACTGAATAAACACATCAAATAATCAATAATTCTCAAATTTCAAATCAAAGGAACTCGCTCAAGGAAATGTCAGTCAAAATCAAATATTCTGAATGACAGCGAGTGAATCAAAGTAGACTCTAGCAAAGATTAAGAGTCAATCAACATCAATCGAGGTCAAATAACACAACCTCCGAATCGATATTAAGAAATTCAAGAATCATGATTTCTATGATGTAATAGCTTCAGCAAAATTTGAAGAAAAAGCTCAACTGTAACTGATATTTCTTATTCTCTATTGATATGAGTTCTTTTATTAATTCTTACTTCTCAGCTGACAATAGTCGAATATACTCTTTTCGACTTAACTCATTGTCATAGAATTAATCATCATTTCGGTACTACATAACTCTTTTCTACGCAATCTTCTAGCTGTTTCTGAAGTTCTTCAGTTCACATAATGCTCTTCTATACGAGTTGCCATAATACTTTTGTACTAGACACCACTCTAAAAAGAATTGCATTCATGTCATCGAAAAGTCGAAATAGGCTTGAACTATTTTTGTACATTCTAACCACTGACATAGCTGTCAATTCTAGGTTAATGTTGTACTAGTTCAGTATATCGACTAGACTTCTACTGACATTCTTCTACAGTCAACATGATCTAATTAGTACCGAAATAACAAAATCTTATGTCTGAAACTCATATCATACATTTCTATTGCTTTACCATTGCACAAATTTCTAGCTTAATATCCCATATCTGATATCAGTACATTCAATCTTATTTCCTCAATTCTGTATTGCATCGTCTATAACTAATCTTGCACATGCATTCCATCTACTTAAAGACAAAATCTCAGCAAATACAATAAATAAAGTCTCATCAGATACAGATTATAGCATAACAAATCACTGATCTATGAATGTATGCTATATAAGCAATATACAAGTGGTTAACTAGAATTAACTCACTTACCTGTAAGATTCTTATCTGATACAACTTGAGCCGCATTTTTTGTACTTGCTTATTGCCTAAACAATTATCTGTCATTCAACTGTTCTCTTGATCTGTTTCAGCTAGGGGACTTATGCTTATAGTTATTCATTTGCTGATGTTGAGATTGAATCAATCTTTGCTGATGTTGCCACTATTTCTTGCTGTTCTTGCTGCATAGCTATACTGCTATGGAATATCTGGTGATTATCATAATTGTGAGGCGTGAATAAGAATTCAACTCTGCCTCATACTACCGGTTCATGATTTTGTTTTGTTTTTTTTTTTTTTCTGGCTTCACCAACTTCTAGCTAAGTCCTGAAGTTGATATAAAATCAAGCTGATTTTATGTTCATCTGAATATTCTTCACTTGAACAACTGATTCAGCTTTTCAATTCAACCCCTTTCTAGACATAGCATATTCTGTATATTTTTGAGTTGGCGAGTACTAGCTTTGGAGTTGTTCAACTAACATACTCCTCAGGGCAATCATCATATCGATCAGCTCAAAAACTTTCCTCAACTCTGTTTTGTTCTGTCTGTGGTTCTGTTCTGTATGAGGTTCTCATTCTATCTATACAATCTGTCTTATGCAATAACAGAAGCAATATATATGGCAGATATTATAACATACAATGTCAGTATAACATACATATAATCTCATGCTTCTGAATGGAACACATACTTGCAAAGTCTCATGCTTTTTCAAATAATACATGCTTGCAACGAATTCACTTACTCTAATGAATTCAATAACTCATGCATACATACCAGCATATAAGCATGCATTTCTTATATCAATAAAGCAAGTAGTGTTCAATCAAACAATCATAGTCACATACAATTCTGTAACGCAAGTAAAGCATACTCTGCAATACTATAAATGCATGTGACTTAATCTACCACTCTCAACTTCTATCTTAGTCCAAGACTTTATGCTTTGATACCACCTGTTGTGGGGACCTCGGGTTGCTAATTTTATCTTAGGAAAATAAACGATTAATCAACAATTAATCATATAATAAAAGAATATTCAAACCAATTTTTTTTTTTTCAGAACCCCAGGCGCGCCCGCGCCCCACTTCAGGTGCGCCCGCGCATAGGTTTCGGACAGAATCTGGTAAAATGATAAACATAACAGTTGTAGATCTTTGTCTTAGCTTTCCAATGTCACCAACCGCACCCTAATCGGAGTTTTCATATGCTCATTCTACCAAGAAGGGTCGGTGCAGAAATTTACAAAAATTATCAAAGATTACAACAAAGATCAAAGTTGCTAGGGCTATTTCAAATCTGAAAAATTGCATACATAATCTCAATATGTCCGAAGCATAAACACATGCATATTTAGACATAACAATAATCGCATACATGTTTCTAAGATGCAATACAATAAACTCAATTCTAAGTTTTCTAAGCTCAAACTAAATCAACATTTTCTAACATGCATTTGACAGTAATCTATTCTTAGCCCGAAGTCACCACATGCTAATCTTTCTTAATCTTGAGCTATCCAAGCCACATCTGACTCGCTCATGCCCCAAACCTGGTGCAATGCACACATACAAACAAAGCAACAGCCGGATAACTCCGGTGAGAATAAATCTCAGTATGAACAACATGCATATACATCAGTTAAACATATGATATCTATATGTCAAATGAATCATAAATCTTCAATCATGTAATAGGAGGTAAAACATGATAGTATGTTCATCTTTAATACCAAGTATATAAACTCATTCAAATCTTGAATGTCATAACATAACATGCTAGCATTTATAAACGCATATTCTAATCTCTAGAAATCTCTAGGTTAATGCATAAATGCAATGCATGTGCCAAGGAATAGGCTATCGAATCTGATATCAATAAATCGTAATTCTGGGATCCCGGGAAAATAAAATCTTTAACTAACCACCGACTCTTCCAATCGAGGTGGCGTCAAATCTCTCAATCCCCTGACATTGGTTCAACTATAGTGAGTTATCTAGCTCTGAAAATAAATCTATATTCCGTGCCATGAGTCATCTGACTCTGGAAGTAAATCTACATTCCGTGCCACTCAACTACAGTTCTCCAAACATCATCTGCACTTTAGGCCTTTCAACCCTCTGTACTTTTCAGGCTGGAGTTCAAGATGAATGCAACATAATCTGAATGCATCAAATCATACATAAGCTAAAACAACATCTTGAACACATCAATCATATAATCATATGATCATATAATCACTCAAAGATACCGACAAATCTGTAAGCATCACATGGAATATGTAAGACATGTTCAATACAGAACATAATATTAATCAAAGAAGACAAATAAACATTGACATAAATATTCTGGAAATTCAAGAAGATATCTATCTTGAATAATCTATCCCATTTATGTAAACGTAAACAATAACATATATTAAACATGTATGTATGTGATTTTAGGCAACTCGATAATCAGAAACAACCTCGAGTTATTCTGCCCATCTTATTAATGTCTATTCATACCTGCATTTCTGATTCAAATAGCTGACCCTCTGTCAATTCTTGATCAACTACAAGCTGTCCAAATCTGACATCAAATTCTGCTTATTTCAATCAGTGCTACTTGAAGGTATTCTTGATTCAACTTCAAACACTTCAAGTCATTCGAACTTGAACTCGTCAATTCAACTTCGATAATCTTCAAGTCAAATCTGAAATAATGTATAACATATCTAAACATCAATTTCCAATCTGAATCGATGTTTCTTTAAAGCTGATACATTTCAAATCTGACTAATACAATCGGAATTCAAACCGACGTCGCAACTATTCGACTTCGATAATTCTTTTGATTCAAATATCATTCTAAACTCAATTGCATATTCAATTCATCCACTAAACACTTGAGGATGAGCTTTAGAAATTGATAATACATATCAATTCAAAATCTTGAACCGGCGGCGTAACGATACGATTTCGATCGTTCCAAAAGCATAAACATCAATATGACATTCATCTCAACAAGATATCATCACCAATTCATCAGCACAATTTCGAAATATACAACCCCTAAAAATCAGATTTTCGAAAATGCTTTCAATATTCTAAAACATGTCCAAACGACGATCTTTTCTCGATCCATCTTAGATATGCTATCGTCGTATATGCTCGAACACGTTTATACAATCAATTCTTAATTCTAACAAAAACTTAAAATTCAAACATGATAGAACTTCATAAAACTTACGTCAAAATGTAGCACTCGGAGCCGTGATCGCAAAGATATGTTCAATCGGAAATTCTACCAGGCGGATCAAAAGATATCGGAGTTTAAAATCTCAAAAATGGCTTTGGAACCCTTTTCTCTTCCTATCTCGGTTTCTTGCTGGGTTTCTGATCACTTTACTTTACTGTACACGTTTTATTCAGCCAAGTTGCAAGGAATTTGCATTTTGGTCCTTAAACTTTGGCCTAATTGCAATTCAGTCCCCGGACAAGCAATTTAATTCAATTTCAATCCTAAATAATTAAAAAATAATAGAATTTAATTCTAAACTCTAAATATTCTCAAATTAAATATTCTCGAATTAAAATTCAATCATTTCGGACCTTATTGCATTTTAGTCCCTGAACTACCCAATATTTGCAAATTGGCCCTTGCTCGGATTTCATCCTCAAATTAAATCTGTGATATTTATCATATTGGAATTCACATCTTAAATTCCATAAATATCAATTGCAAATATTTTTAATCTTTTAATTTAAGAATTCCGGATATTAAAATCTTAAAATTCAAAAATCCTCAAATTAAATATTTCTGACCCGAAATTGAAATCTCCAATTTCCATAAATTTTTAAATTCATCTTTTCACTTTTCTTTGGAATTTAAATCTTAAATCCCGTAATTAAGAACTTAATATTTTCGGGCCCAATCTATATATATATATATATATATATATATATATATATATAGATATATATATATATATATATATATATATCTCAATATCAATATCAATCGGCTGCAAGTTGGGGACATGAAATATTTTAAAATTTTCATACCAAACAACCCATGTAAAAGTTGCAAATAATTCAAACTCTTTCTTCTTATATGTAGGTGCCAGATAAACTTCCACCAAGAATGCAAAGTATATGCCGATTGAAAAGAGGAGCGGCAAAGCAATTCATTTCCAGACATTAATCAGAAGAGTTTTAAAGGGCACGACAACAGTGAAAAATCGTTGTTGTTAGGTTTTTTTCTTGCAGTGAATCAATTTTAATCCTTATCTATCATGGAATTAAATGAATAATATGTTTGTTAAATTATTGTAATTACGTGGTTAAAAATCCCACTTGATATGCACGTATTCAAAGAAGCTAATTTAAAAATAAGTAATAATGACATTAGTCATTTAGTTACATGATTTTGATGAGACTATCTAAAATTAATGATCAAAATATTACATGACTATAATTAATTTAATGAAATAACAAAACTAAAAATATCACAATCCAATACATATCTGGATTAAAATCGATATTTTGCCATGTTTTGCTTCAAGTGTGGTTTTCGTCATTCATAAAATATTTTTCCTTCCTTGCTCATTTTATTCAATTCCTCCATTTATAAACTCTAAAAATAAATTATCATATATTTTTTTTCTTAATGAATTTGTAAAGAAAAAAAATCTATAAATACTTATTTCTAGAGATTGCCCACATAAATAGCGTTTATCTCTCAGGAAGTTTCATTAAAAAAAAAAAACTTTGAAAATGAGTTCTTGAGTTGATTCCCAAGTTCCTTGGGCCAGTTAAAAAAACAGGAGTGAATGAGAAAAGATTTAAAAATAAAGGATCTTGACTTTTTTTTAAGAAAAAAGGGAGTTGACTATACCTTTATCTTACCCTTATCTGGACAAAAAAAACTTGGGGCGACCATCCAAAAAAACAAAGCTGATCAACCCAAAAGTATGGTCCACCAAGCTTAAAAATGCTTGTAGGTTGACCATGCAAAGTAATATGTTTGGGTCAACTCAAGCATATAATTACTTGGTCGACCCAAGCATTAAATGTTTGGGTCTACCCAAGCATAATACCCAAGCATTGGGCCGACCCAAGCTTTTGTTGGGTCGACCAAGCACAATTGTTTGCTTGGGTCGACCCAAAAAGCTTGGTCAACCAAGCTTGAAAATGCTTGGTCGACCCAAGTATTCATTGTGTTTGGGTCGACCCAAGCTTGATACTGGGTTGGCCAAGCACAATTGATGTATAATTATATAACATAACAGGGATATTAATGAATTCATATGTTAAAATATTTACGATTATATAACATATTTGTTAAATTATTGGATTCATATTTCATTATATGTATCATTGAAAAACATAATCGTGAAATTAGCTGATTTATATTATAAATCATATATCATTATAGAATATATTTGTGCATATTCATATACTAAAACATGTATCATTATATAACATACTTGTAACATTAGCAGATTCATATGTTAAAACGTGTACGATTATATAAGTAGATATTTGTGAAATTAACAGATTCATATGTTAAAATATATACGATTATAGGTCAAATACTTATGACATTAGCGGATTTATATGGTAAAAGATATACGATTTTAGAACATATTTGTGAAATTAGTGAATTAATGTGTTAAAACATGTACGATTATAGAATATGCTCGTGACATTAGTGGATACATTGTTAAAACATGTACAATTATCAATGAACATTGGACAAAATTATGTAATTATGAGTCAAAATTATATAATTATCGGTCAAACTTATATAATTATCGACAATCTCTTTCAGGCACGGATCTACTCATGTAGTTTTATGACGGTCTAATAAATATATATCAATGAGGTAGATCAACTATATTCATTTATATATGTATTAAAAAGTAATACTTTTGTATAAATATGAGCGACTCATAGATTCGTCTCACAAAATTGATTTTTGAATCGATAAAACATTTTTTTTGTAGTTTTATTTTTTTAAAAAATAATATCCAGATCAATGACTCGTCAACAAATATATTTCAAACCCCCCTCATCTCTAAATCCTGGATCCGTCCCTTATCTCTTTATATCTCGAGTCAAGTATCAATTTGCAACGAAAATTTGCATCCTTGCCTAGTTTTTTTGACAAATAAATTTGTTAAAAATACAAATAAATGTGTTAGAAAATCACAAGACAAATCTTCATGGTTTACCATGGTCTATCAAAAAATTTTATGGTCTCCCAAAAAATATCTATGGTCTACCAAAAAATTCATATGGTCCACCGTAGTCTACCAAAAAATTTCTATGGTCTAACATGGTCTATCAAAAAATTTATGCGGTCTACCAAAAAAGTTCGTATGTCCTCATCCAAAGCTTTGCAATAGTAGGTTAGACCCAAGCACATGCTTTCTTGGGTCTGACCATGTGCTTGGGCCGACTCAAACACATGCTTGGGTCTGACCAAGCTTGGTCATGAACAATTAGCCGTAATCTTCAAATTAGTGTATTCATATGTTAAAAGAAGTACGATTTTAAAACATACATGTGAAATTCGCGAATTCATACGTTAATATGGTACAATATGTATAATCATATAACATAATCATGAATCAGTCGATTCATATGTTACAATATCTATATCATATAACATAATCGTAAAATTAGTCAATTAACATGTTACAATATGAAAATCAAATAACATAATCGTAAAATCAATTGATTTTTATATTAAAATATGTATAATCATATAACATAACCGTGAAATCAGTTGATTCTTATATTAAAATATGTACAATCATATAACATAATCGTGAAATTAGTTGATTGATATGTTATAATATGTATAATCATATAACATAATCGTGAAATCAGTCGATTAATATTTTACAATATGTATAATAATATAACATAATCGTGAAATTGATCGATTAATATGTTACAATATTTATAATCATACAACATAATGTTGAAAAATAATGGATATATATGTTATACTAACTAATGTTATAGTTTGTGAAATAACTGGATTCATATATTAAAACATGTATGATTATATAACATACTTGTGACATTAGCGGATTCATATGTTAAAATATGCACGATTATATAACATATTTGTGAAATTAGTGAATTCATATGTTAAAACATGTACGATTATAGGTCAAAATACTTGTGAAATTATCGGATTCATGTGCTAAAACATGTACGATTATAGAACATACTTGTAAAATTAGTGGGTTCATATGTTAAAACATGTACGATTATCGGTCAACATTAGTGGATAAAAACATGCATGTGAAATTTGAGGTTTCATACGTTAATATGTACGAATATAAAACATACTCGTGAAATTAGTGGATAAATTGTTAAAAAAATGTACAATTATCAATAAACATTAGACAAAATTATGTAATTACGTGTCAAAATTATGTAATTATCGGTCAAACTTGTGAAATTAATGAATTCATATGTTAAAATGTCTACGATTATAGAACAAACTTGTGAAATTAGTGGATCAATATGTTGCAACATATACGATTATATGTCAAAATTATGTAAATATTGATCAAAATTATAAATTTAGCGGCGAAAAAAATTATTTAACTGCCTAATTTTTCTTTCCAAACAGAAATGTAAAAAATACAAATAAATGTGTTACAAACAAAAATGTATTATGGAATTGATAATCAGCATAGCCACTTATGTATAACATCCCGAATTTAATGAAACATGATTCTTTCGCAACACGCAATGCTTCTTTCAGCAGCGCGCATTAACTTTTTTCCACGGCACAAGCTTGGATCGACCCAAGCAGATCGTCCCAAGATCTTACTTGGATCAACCCAAACATGAAGAAAATTTGATTTTTAAAATCTAATAATATTATTTTTATTTTTTTATTAATTAAACACAACGATATATAAGTAAATTAAACCTCCCATCCTTGTTTTTTAAATAAAACACATTTCAATCCCTTCTCCATAAATTTCCCCAAGTTCCAACAGCTTTTGGTGTGCTTTTGGTCCAAACTTCATCTCAGGATCATATATACAGTTAAGAAAACGAAGCTGATCACACATGGAAGATCCCACATCAGTACTATCCATCTCCGATTTCGTTACATTCATCGGAGCTCCACTGTCTTGTCCCGACAGCAAACCCATCTCCCGTATCCACGTTTTCTCCACAAAACTCTCCAATTCAACTACCAAACAAAAAATCCAATCATCGCTGGATCTATTCGATTTCATACTGTTTCCCACTTTAATCCAGTTCTGGGCTCCGACCATGGTCGAAGAAGATGATCACCTTCTTTTTCTTGATTCATCAGACATACCTTTTGGACTCAGCTCTCTCCGTAAAGGGCTTTGTTCATTCAGAAAACACTCTTTCATGCATAAATACAGGGTCGAGGGTACCAATTGTGGCCCACCGGCGAGAGTTTTCCGTCGGAGGTTCCCGGAGTTTTGCTGATAAGATTAAAATTCGCACACTTCGAGTCTGTGCCAAACTCCTTACAATTCACCCATATAATTCTCGATATCCCTTCTAAATCCTTCCAAATGCTTATATATTTTCTATTACAATTATTTTGCATAATGAAACTAACATCTAACTAACTGTAGTGTCGTGTTTACTGTTTCCACGTGCTTCTTCTCTCACATGACTTAGTCCTTTCCCCATGCTGGTTTGTTACGCTTTCTTCTCGAAGGTTCTCTGGCTCGTTCTTCTTCTGGTTCGTCTTCCTCGTGCCTTGCTTCTTGGGCCATATCAGTTTCTTTTTGAATTTGGGTCTCTTCTTGTGCTATTATCCCTTTCTGAGCCCACTCATTTACTTGTTGGTCCACTAAGTCCGAGTCCATTTCAATAGTTATGGACTTATCACTCCCTCCTCCTTCAAATTCAACCTTGTCCTCAAGGTTGAGCTTATTGTACAAAGAACAGAATTCCCGAAAGTTTTCCCAAGTCGCATATTCGGGGTAGCTGTTGGACCATTGTAACAGTACTTGTGGATATTTTTTTTTTCCCTTGGTCAGCACTCTTGAAGCTAAGATTCCGATAGGAATTGAGAGCGGTTGATTCTTGAAGCTAAATTCGGGCAGTGGTTGTATCTGTGTGGGCACTTCTCCCTTGAACAATTTCAACTGAGACACATGAAAGGTAGGATGAATTCGGCTAGTTGGCGGCAGCTGTATAGTATATGCTACAGGACCTCTCTTGGCCAAGATGTAATATGGTCAAAAGTAGAGCTTACAAAGCTTCGGATGCAAATGGCGAGCTACTGTTGTTTACCTATAGGGTGCGAGTTTGATTAGCACTAAATCTCCAACTTCAAAGTGCTTGTCTTGGCGTCGAGTGTCTAACACTTGTTTCATTCTATGTTGTGCTTCTCTTATATTTTGGCGTAGCTTTAATAATATTTCATCACGTCTCAATAATTCTCCTTCAACAGCCTCTAGAGAAGTACTCCCTTGCAGATACCTCGGAATCGTGGGAGGAACACGACCATACACTGCCTGAAAAGGAGTCATCTTAATAGCTGAATGGTAGCTCGTGTTGTAATGATATTCCGCCCACCCAAGAAAATCTACCTGACCGGCTAAATCAGTTTGATAAAAATCTACTAGCAAGCGCACCAGGTCAAGTAATAGTAAAGTGGACTGAGAGTCCAAGTATCGATCCCACAGGGACTGTTCAAGATTTAATTATTTTACTTAATCTAGACAAAATAATAGAAAATATTTTAAATTAAATAAAATAAGAATATAAAATAAAAAATGCTTAAGAAATACGAATAAAAATAACTAAATATAAAAATAATTAAAATAAAGACAACCAAGACACACGTAGGTACCAAACAAATCTTGTAACATGTAGTCGATTGTAGTGACCCGTATCCATAATTAACGATTAATGAGTAATTAATCAAGTAATCATGTTTGGATTAAGTAAAACGTGATTAAAGAAACTCCAAAAGGATTAATGGACTCTAGAAATAGATCCAGGACACTCGAAAATGGCTTAGAGGGTTCCAAGACTTGAGTGGGATCGGAACCACCGATCCAGGATCGGAGCCTCCGATCTTGGTGAGATCGGAACCACATCGGAAGCAGAGAGATCGGAACGTTCGATCAGCGATCGGAGCTTCCGATGGTTGTCTGTGACAGGTGTGTGGTTGCATGTGGACCGAATTGACACGTATCGAACGGAGCTTCCGATCGGGAGAACGGAGCTTCCGATCGATGTCTATAAATATAGGTGCAAGGGCTTCATTTCAAAGCGCACCGAGTTCCTCTCCTTCGCCCACGTGTCTCTATTTAAGGCTTTGGGTACTCTTATTTTAGAGTTGGAGTAGGAAGCATATTTTAGTATAGTCAGACAGTGTCTGACATAGTAGTAGAGTAGTGCTCGTGTAGCGGAGCAGTGCTCAAGACTGTGGAGCTGCAGCAGGGGTGTGCCCCTAGTTGCGGGATATTCGCCATCAGTGGGCTGACGATGGACGCAGGTATAGCTATGGTCTCCTTAAATTAATTAGGAGTATGAAATAGCTTAGTTAAGGATTTTAGAGCTTATTGAATGATGCATGGGTATTTTGCATTGTAGAATTGATGATAGGCTTGGAACCTAGGGTGGGACTGCTAGGAACTGCCTGTAGTGAGGTACGTAAGTACTGACTGAGATGGCCAACATGATATATATTGTATGTGTTGCATGAGTATGTGCTACTTGTTTTACCATGTTTTTACAGCTTTAGCACATGCATGTTTTTACGGAGACTGCATCTAGTACGATGTGAGTCTAGACAGTTTCCATCAGTTGAGGCGTTTCTTCCTGAGGATTCGTGTCTGGGGACACTCAGCCCCTGGTTTTTCTATCACTAGGAGCGACCACGACGGTGGAGCAGACGCTATAGTCAATAGGAGAATATGGGAGCGGCACCGCAGACTAGCTATCTGGCACAGCCCTGCATATTCTTGGCGCCCTGAGTTATTGTTTAAACCTTTGTTTTAAATACACTTATGTGCTGCATATAATATATATTTCATTGCTTATGTATTGAGCTTAGAGCTCACGTCCAATTTTTTCTGTGTATCTGGACACCCCATTCGACGGGGCAGGTGTAGGTGCAAGATTGTGCACCAGGAGCTTGGAGTAGCCAGCGACCAGTGAAGACAGCAGGATTTAGCTGTAGGTTTTGCCTTTAGGGTTATTTATTCGATTGGGTTGTATAATCGAATTTATTTATCCGGTTGTATTCTGCCGGTCTGTTTTAATTTAAGTCTTCCGCAGCAATTTATTTAATGCATGTTTAATTATGCTCCTAAACTCTGATTAGGTAGTGGATCCGGGTAGGGTCGCTACATTCATTGGTATCAGAGCATATGCATGCAAGAGACTTGGGATATAGTAATGAGACTTTGGGTTATCTTTACAGGATGGATGAAACCTTGGAAGAGGTGATGATGCGGCGATTAGTTGCCCAGAGACTATCATCATCAGCAGGATTTCTAAAGAATTGGCTTATAGGATTCCAGCAAGTGCGGACAGGAGTGATGGATCGTGTCCGAGTTTTCAAGATTTCTACTCATGTGGATCCTAGCTTTGGATCGAGTACCGGATGTCAGAGACAGTGGCAGAGCATTGGATGGGACGCACTTGATGCTTGCATCTGTATCTTCCATACCATGATAACACTACTCTGAAGATTCTCCAGTCGTAGATGGAGAGATTGTCAGATAGACCTTCACCAGAGAATGCCTCGAGTGCCTAAAGCATGACAGGTTTCGAGCGTAAGGTCTTTAACCTCATGCAGGACATGGTTTTGCCGGTATGCTTGTATCGATGCTTTCGGTAGGCACACGGGAAACTTCATGTTCAGAAGCATGATATGAATACAAGAAGAACGCTGATGGTAGAACGTGAGCAGGAGGGGTCGACTGACATGCACTAACGCAGAGCATAGCTGGTTAGCTATCACGAGCCATTTCTCCAGAGTTCTTCGTAGGAGGACATGTAGAGAGACTTGGTCGGGAGTATGCTTGTATCGATGCGTGTGTCGATTAGAAGCTTCATGCTCAAGAAACGAAGACTAGTACGATGATTTAAATACTGTATCGTTGTAGTTGTAAACAGTATTTCGGTTGTAATGAATCATCATACTTTGGGTGTATCATTTCAAGTTCGATTGTACATTTCATTGTATTTTGAATACTGTATGTATTACATGAGATTGTAATAAAGATAATTGTACATAACTTGAAATAAGTGATACATGTTTTATTAATCTAGCAATTCGTGGATGATTGCATGTTTTTGCTAAGTTTAGCATTTATCCTAGTTGATTAGTGTTCAACTGTGGTGACTCATGGGATTTGAGTAGGGCCAACAGTGATTGTTGACTTGCGGTTAGTCTAGGTGTTTTCCTAGGATTGGCCTAGTTAGTCAGTGGACTAAAATAGTGTCAGCGATGGGTGGACTCATCTAGAGGCATGGGAATATTGTTCATTTTCGGACATTGGGCTTTGTTCTAGGTTGTTTCCTTAGAACAGTGTACTGTTTGACCTTTGTTAGGTTGAGACTTGTGATGATGGGATTTCATCAGGATGACAGGTCGAGTATATACCAAGAGTTGTGGACTATGACCATGACTAGACGTGATGGGGCGCGACCCTATGCCAGTGTTACTCTGGGATTTACTTCAGAGGTTACCTGGGAGCCCTTGTGCTTCAGGAGACGGCGGTGGGAAGGCTACTCAGTCTAGGGATTTGGTGACAGTCACGATAGGGTATGACCTTGGATTAGATATCAGGTTTGATATTGATGGTTCGATATCGTCTGGTGTGTCAGAGATATCAGTAATAGTGTTCTGTTATAAGAACCAGTCTTGGAGGGATTTTCTTGACGAGTGTGTGCTATGAGCAGATAAGTTTGACCTTTGGATTACTTCTAGACGTGTGGATCTAGTAGGTGGATGGAATTCTACTAGCAACGACATGTAGTTGTCATCAGAGTTGTGGATAAAGTTTCCTTGTGATAAGAATTATTCAGGATCCAGGATGGGATGTAGTTTCGAGACTTCGACTCGAATACGAGGACTACTTCATGATGATTGATTTCATCAAGTGTTGGATCATATGATAAGTATTGTACAAGGATTATTGAGATCTGAGGGAAGCATGGCCTATACCCGTGAAGCCTTGGTGATTGTCCAGGTGGGATATCGTGGTAAGCTACCCTAAGTCTTGAATTGTCGTACAGTCTTAGCAAGGAATATGATCAGGAGTGCATTCGAAGATTGTGGAAATCTTTGGTATTCGTTAGTTATGCTTCTTCGACTTAGTTTGTCTTGATGTTCATCTCGAGTGAACAAGACAACGAGTAGTAGTGCTGAGACGGCGCAGGATTTGTGCTAATGACTACTAGTAGATATTGATTAAATCTGTCAGGGTTAGATTGGTTAAGTCAGTGTACGAGGCAGCTGTCAGTAGTAAGACACGAGGATGTGTCATTAGATTTCTAATAGCTATGGTTCGGTTACCAAGCGTGGGTTTGTTGAAACCAGAGAGTTTTGAGTAATCCAGTGTTTGGAATAGTAGACTTGGGACAGTCGAGTCAAGAGTAATTGATCGAGCCACTTAGGTGTTGACGATCAGTGGTTATCTGATTTGATAAGTGTGAGTATCAATTAGTAAATCGACGAGGTCGATTAGTAAGTCCAATCGGTGATGATTTGGATGTAGCAATCGAGAAATACTTGGGATAGTATTTTTGTCGTTCAAATGCTTAAGAGATGAGTACTTGGTACAGTCTCGGAGCAGGTGGTGCTTTGAAATCTCTAGGTTGCCGGAGATGAATTCACCAAAGAGTTTCAATTGACTTGAAGGGTCAAGTTAAGGGTTAACTTGACAGGAGACACAAGTGAAGGAATTGGTAACTTCCAGGATAGTGCTTTTGTGATGATGTCTTAAGTGTATCATTGGAGTTTGGGATCCAACGAGGATTGGATACTCATATGGAAATCAGTTATATTATCGCGAGGTGTGACATTAGCTGGGGTCTATTTTCGATATCCAGCAAGGGGTGTCACTAAATTTTAGCATGTGGTGCGTGAGATCATGGAAATGATCGAAGCAGTCGTTGATCGGCTTAGTGGTCAACAAGATTGTTGTGGGAATTGAAGACTTCGCAAGACAGCGATGCAACAACTTTGTTCTTTCCAATCAGTAAATCACATCCGTGCTGACTGTTTGTCAGAGATTTTACGTTCCAGCTATGACGACAGTCAGAAGCGTTGTGTGACCAGCTATTAGAGGACAAGTGTTTCCCAGGATCGGCTAGGGAATCGACGAATTAGTCTTTTCATTGCTGTGGCTGATGAGTTCAGCAAGAGAAGCTATTTGACTATTGAGAATCCATTGGGATTTAGTCCCAGGATCAGTGTGTTTAATCTTGGGAGGTTGGTATGCGATGATGGCTTCATCAAAGACTCCGAGTTGAGTTATACCAGGCACTTACAACTGTCGAGTTTCGAGACGGTATAGGAAGTGTTTCCATATGTCTGTGTACTGTGGAATGTCCCAGTCGAGCATATTGGTGGGAGCTTGCCTTAGTCTTGATTGGTATACACTGATTGCGAGTATGTATAACTATCGGGGGATGTCCATCGATGGAATTCATGGGTGAATAACCTATGATTGAGATGATGTTGATCATCAGAGGCTAGAAATGACGTAGCGTCATTATTGGTAAGTGATGATGTTTTCATCATAGCAGGGTGCTGAGGTATACTAAGAAACATGAACGGTGATTGGTATTAGACTGGATAGTTCCCAGTGTTGCCCTTGGGAAGCTATTTTGCTTCGGTGAGGCATGGGGAGGATAATCAGTCTATGAAATCATGTTAAGCAGTTATATTGCAGTATGACCCTGTGTCAATTAGATTCTCTTGAAGAGAATTAGAGATTTGTTGTGTCAGCACAGTGTTGGGATTAGTGTTTCCTAACTAGAGGTGTTGGGCATTGAGAACTTTTGGGGACCAGTGGATGGTTAGAATTGTTTAGTGATTCGACGAATATCGTAAGCCAGTCAGGTTATGACTTGGTCTTAGTCAGTTTTAGATTTTACTTGGGATGATAATCTTGATCAAGTGGATTGTTGTATCCTTCGTGATTAGTAAGATCGTGATTGTGACGAAGGACGTATCAGTGCTGTGGTACGTTAGTGTCAAGCGAGGTTAATTGTCATCAAGTAATGCAGTGGTTTCCAGCTCGGAGAATGATATTGTGATTTAGCATTTATGCAGTTTGCATATAATTCGAAAAGAGTCTGAGTGTGTCGGAAGCTATTTCGACCAAACACTCGGGCAAGTGTCTATAATATGTTCTCGAGGGTCTACCCTAGATTTCGAGGACGAAATATTTTAAGGGGGGGGAGAATGTAGTGACCCGTATCCATAATTAACAATTAATGAGTAATTAATCAAGTAATCATGTTTGGATTAAGTAAAACGTGATTAAGGAAACTCCAAAAGGATTAATGGACTCCAGAAATAGATCCAGGACACTCGAAAATGGCTTAGAGGGTTCCAAGACTCGAGTGGGATCGGATCCACCGATCCAGGATCGGAGCCTCCGATCTTGGTGAGATCGCAACCACATCGGAAGCAGGGAGATCGGAACGTCCGATCAGCGATCGGAGCTTCCGATGGTTGTCGGTGACAGGTGTGTGGTTGCATGTGGACCGAATTGACACGTATCGAACGGATCTTCTGATCGGGAGAACGGAGCTTCCGATCTACACGTTCGGAGCTTCCGATCAGGAACGGAGCTTCCGATCGATGTCTATAAATATAGGTGCGAGGGCTTCATTTCAAAGCGCACCGAGTTCCTCTCCTTCGCCCACGTGGCTCTCTTTAGGGCTTTGGGTACTCTTATTTTAGAGTTGGAGTAGGAAGCATATTTTAGTATAGTCAGATAGTGTCTGACATAGTAGTAGAGTAGTGCTCGTGTAGCGGAGCAGTGCTCGAGACTGTGGAGCTGCAGCAGGGGTGTGCCCCTAGTTGCGGGATAGTCGCCATTAGTGGGCTGACGACGGACGCAGGTATAGCTATGGTCTCCTTAAATTAATTAGGAGTATGCAATATCTTAGTTAAGGCTTTTAGAGCTTATTGAATGATGCATGGGTATTTTGCATTGTAGAATTGATGATAGGCTTGGAACCTAGGGTGGGACTGCTAGGAACTGCCTGTAGTGAGGTACGTAAGTACTGACTGAGATGGCCAGCATGATATATATTGTATGTGTTGCATGAGTATGTGCTACTTGTTTTACCATGTTTTTACGGCTTTAGCACATGCATGTTTTTACGGAGACTGCATCTAGTACGATATGAGTCTAGACAGTTTCCATCAGTTGAGGCGTTTCTTCCTGAGGATTCGTGTCTGGGGATACTCAGCCCCTGGTTTTGCTATCACTAGGAGAGACCACGACGGTGGAGCAGACGCTATAGTCGATAGGAGAATATGGGAGCGGCACCGCAGACTAGCTATCTAGCACAGCCCTGCATATTCTTGGCGCCCTGAGTTATTGTTTAAACCCTTATTTTAAATACACTTATGTGCTGCATATAATATATATATCATTGCTTATGTATTGAGCTTAGAGCTCACGTCCAGTATTTTTCGTGTATCTGGACACCCCATTCGACGGGGCAGGTGTAGGTGCAAGATTGTGCACCAGGAGCTTGGAGTAGCCAGCGACCAGTGAAGACAGCAGGATTTAGCTGTAGGTTTTGCCTTAGGGTTATTTATTCGATTGGATTGTATAATCAAATTTATTTATCCGGTTGTATTCTGCCGGTCTGTTTTAATTTAAGTCTTTCGCAGCAATTTATTTAATGCATGTTTAATTATGCTCCTAAACTCTGATTAGGTAGTGGATCCGGGTAGGGTCGTTACATCGATTCAGGACTCAGATTTAATCTTAATTCACGGGAATTCTCCTAATTTGTTCAAAGGACTATTTTTAGAACAATCAAACCTATTAAAATATTGATGAACTAATCTTTCATAATTCTAATCAAATTTGAATGCATTAAATATTTGTGAAAATTCAGTTTACACCCAAACCGCACACTGAAACCGAATTCTATTTCTAGTCAGTTTTACAATATGTTAATTATCAGAGTGATCAAAATCAAAACCTCCTCTATCGATTTGGAATTGATTAACATGCAAGCAAACAGTTGATCAGACTATTCACAAGACAAATATAAATCTGACAATCAATAAAATAAAATCAACTCTAAAAAATCCCAAACAAACATCCAAGTTTTCTACATGAATTTGTGCGGCCCAATCACGCCGTTTTGGTTGAAAATAAACTACTCAATAATTAAAAATAATAATTCAAAAATAAAAATAAAAATAAAAATAAAAAGAAGAAAAGAAAGAAGAAATCTTCTCTCCCAAGCCTTGTAGCCGCCTCCTCTGTGTTGTGCGCGTTCTGGAACTTCGGAAACCCTCAAAAATATGTTATATCTTATATATATATATGGTCCGGAATGCCTACCAGTTAATTTCCTTCACAAAATAGAACTTTTCGGAGCACATATGACCCCCGAACATGCGCGCGCGCAACACATAAAAACAGAGGCCTGGACATGAAACTCGCGCGCGCGCGAGCTTGATTCTCGCGCAGTACAAAAATTCTGCACCGAGCGATGATTTACAAAAATTTATATCTTGAGATCTAGCCGTCGGATTTAGCTGAAATTTGGACAGAAGCTTCCAAACATCTTGAAATTTAATTTGAACGGTGGAGATCGGATTTGGAGCTTTTTAAAATTAAATTTGATTTTTTGAACAAAGCTAGTCCGTAATTCACTCTTCAAAAATATATTTTCCTACAAAATTAACCCAAGGAGTGAAATACACACACATGCACTAAAACACATAAAAACACATAAAAATAATATGAATTCACACAAAATAGACATAAATCTATCATGAACTAATGCATACAAAATGCACTTATCAACACTCCCATATTTAAACCTTGCTCGCCTCGAGCAAGACATGAAAAAACAACATGCAAACAAAAACATAAGTAAGGACGATTCATAAATGTGCAAAGCCTCCGAGAAGTTCAATCACAAAATAAAAATCACAGACATGCTCTCAACTTTTCATAATACACCTTCGGTTTAACGTGAACGTGTGTGTGTGAAATTTCATTCCAGTTTCATACAACTTAGACCGAATTCATCTCAAAACTGCTTAGCGACCTATGACAAATTAGTGCAAGTTTCACTCTTCAAGTGCTCATTCCTTCCAACGACCTCTAGACTAAACTCACCTCCCTTGAGATAATAAATTACACACCTTCAGATTTTGCACCCGGTATTGCTTTAACCCCAATAATTACCCGCTGACTTAGCTATAACTGGCTAGGATACGAAAAATCATTCTATTTTTTTTAATCCCCTCGTCTATAGCCCGGATGGAGCATCAATCTCATTTAATCCGCATACTTAGCCTTAAATTTAATTTTTTTATAGGATTTTAATCCTTTCAAGGCCCGGATGGAATTTTATATAAATTTTTTTTCTAGGTGCGCCCAAGATCATAAGTGTCTTACTAGAGCCTCATCAAAATTCATAGAACACAATCAAGATCCACAAACCATCTATTGTCGTGCAATGGTCAAACAGACAGAAACTTCATCCAATCTTTCGCTACAATTCACTGGTCTAACATTAGTGCTTAAAAATATTAATGGTTCAACCTACAGTTTCTCATGTCCAGTCAAGAGCAAAATTTTTCAAATTTTTTTTTTTTCAAATAAACTTCATCATCATTGGCTACCATGACTCATCCTACTCATGCAAGACAACACAAACGAACTTAAACAAACAATATAAAAACAAACACGAAACATGACAAATGCAACACAAACAATGCAAATAAACTATTCTACCCCCCCCCCCCTACTTATCCAAAGTATTGCCCTCAATGCTTCAAAACAATGAACAGAATTCATAACAAACACACAAATGCAAAGACGAACAAAAAACACAATGAGAACAAAAATAACACTCCCCTGATTTTCGATTCATCCTCTTCCTTCTTGACAGTATCAGCTGGGACAAAAGCAAAAAACTGTGTATATCGGCAGGCTCGACAAACTGGAATGGGAAAGAAGTAAAAATTAAATAAAAAAAAACCAAGAATAAAATAAAAAACAAGGGAAAGAACTCTGGGTTGCCTCCCAGTAAGCGCTAAGTTTATAGTCTACAGCCCGACTATGCAGAAGCAACCATCAAAGAGCGGCTGCCGCCCATAGTAAAAATTATACGACTCTACGTATGGGTCTTGATTTCCTTCGCCCTCAAGCTTGGCGTGATATATGCATGGGAAGCTCGTCGGTCCAATAACACTCAGTCGGAACTGATCAGTTCGGAAGGAGACTCTGATTGCAGGCTGAAGCTCATGGAGGATGAAATATTTTGGAGGTGGCGTCAATGGCAAGAAATAATCTTCTAATGGTGTACATGGAATGATCATTGACGAGGTAAAATCTGTAGTCTTGTATGTTTCTTCCTCCTCCAAGCCCACTATTGGCTCTTCTTCACAAGACAATTCCTCAAAAATTATTTCTTCATGCGCTGGCTCAGTTAGTTCACTCTCTTGGCAGATCTCAAAAATTGGTTCTCTAAGAAGCACAATCTGTTCATCCAAAAGACTCCAAGACTTGATACGGCTTTCTAAGAATTGATTTGTCTCTGTCTGTTGCCGCAAAATATTCTCCAACTGAGCCACATGATCCTCAAAATACCCTACACACTCTTTTTGACGCTCCGATGGTTGGTTCGGAAAATTTTCAGAGTCTATATCTGGAGGATATTGGTGACTCCAACCCTGCAGTGAAGGATCACAATGCCAATGGTAGTCGAAATCTGTCATATCATTTAACAAGTGCATCGCACTGTTTTCATCTCTACTGAACAAGTGACTGCCAGTGGCCAAAGCTCCAGAATCTACCCAACTTCTTGTAATCTCATCCAAACCACCATAAAAAATTTGAACTAGAGTGTAGTTCGAAAAATCATGACATCTAAACCTGTTAGCCAAATCATTGAATCTCCCCCAAGCAGCATGGAAAGGCTCCGAGTATTGTTGGCCAAACCTTGTGAACACCTAACGATGATCCATCTCCAAGTACCTCACAAGTAAGAAAAAAATAATTAATAATTAAAAATTAAAAAAAAATGCAAGAAAAAAAATGTCTAGTTTCAAGCAAATAATCTATCCTAATATTAACTAAACAGTCCCCGGCAACGGTGCCAAAAACTTGACTGGCTAAATCGGTTTGATAAAAATCTACTGGCAAGCGCACCAGATCAAGTAATAGTAAAGTGGACTGAGAGTCCAAGTATCGATCCCACAGGGACTGTTGTCAATTCTCAAGATTTAATTATTTTACTTAATCTAGACAAAATAATAGAAAATATTTTGAATTAAATAAAATAAGAATATAAAATAAATCTGCTTAAGAAATACGAATAAAAATAACTAAAGATAAAAATAATTAAAATAAAGACAACCAAGACACACGTAGGTACCGAACAAATCTTGTAACATGTAGTCGATTTAGGACTCAGATTTAATCTTAATTCACGGGAATTCTCCTAATTTATTCAAAGGACTATTTCTAGAACAATCAAACCTATTCAAATATTGATGAACTAATCTTTCGTAATTCTAATCAAATTTGAATGCATTAAATATTTGTGAAAATTCAGTTTACAACCAAACCGCACACTGAAACCGAATTCTATTTCTAGTCAGTTTTACAATATGTTAATTATCAAAGTGATCAAAATCAAAACCTCCTCTGTCGATTTGGAATTGATTAACATGCAAGCAAACAGTTGATCAAACTATTCACAAGACAAATATAAATCTGACAATCAATAAAATAAAATCAACTCTAAAAAATCCCAAACAAACATCCAAGTTTTCTACATGAATTTGTGCGGCCCAATCACGCCGTCTTGGTTGAAAATAAACTACTCAATAATTAAAAATAATAATTCAAAAATAAAAATAAAAAGAAGAAAAGAAAGAAAAAATCTTCTCTCCCAAGCCTTGTAGCCGCCTCCTCTGTGTTGTGCGCGTTCTGGAACTTCGGAAACCCTCAAAAATATGTTATATCTTGTATATATATGGTCCGGAACGCCTACCAGTTAATTTCCTTCACAAAATAGGACTTTTCGGAGCACATATGACCCCCGAACACGCGCGCGCGCATGGCATAGGCCTCGCGCACGCGCAACACATAAAAACAGAGGCCTGGACACGAAACTCGCGCGCATGCGAGCTTGATTCTCGCGCGCGCGCAGTACAAAAATTCTGCACCGAGCGACGATTTTCAAAAATTCATATCTTGAGATCTAGCCGTCGGATTGAGCTGAAATTTGGACAGCAGCTTCCAAACATCTTGAAATTTAATCGGAATGGTAGAGATTGGATTTGGAGCTTTCTAAAATTAAATTTGAGTTTTTGAACAAAGCTGGTCCGTAATTCACTCTTCAAAAATATATTTTCCTACAAAATTAACCCAAGGAGTGAAATACACACACATGCACTAAAACACATAAAAAAACATAAAAATAATATGAATTCACACAAAATAGACATAAATCTATCATGAACTAATGCATACAAAATGTACTTATCACTACCCATGAAGTTGGTTGCTCAGCTGTAAAGGCCCTTAAGTACTGTTCCAAACAACGATTCACTACTTCGGTTTGGCCATCCGTTTGCGGATGGTAAGCTGAACTCATCCGTAACTTGGTGCCCATTAATTCAAAGACCTTACGCCAAAACTGACTAGTAAATGTAGGATCCCGATCAGAAATAATTGAGCGAGGAATTCCATGTAAACGAACCACCATCGAACAAAATAACTCAGCCACTTGGCTTGCCGTATGGGATGTGGGTAGGGAACCAAAATGTGCATATTTGCTCAACCTGTCGACCACCACTAATATAGTTGTGAATCCCTTCGACTTTGGTAGTCCCAAGATGAAATCTAAAGAAACATCTTCCCATATCAATTCTGGTGTTTCGGTGGGCTGCAACAACCCGAAAGGCTTTTTCGTCGAGTATTTAGTGGTTTGGCATACAAAACAATGTGTGAAAAATTCCTTCACCATTTGTCTCATCCCTTGCCAATAAAAATTAGCTGATAAACGCATATAAGTACGTTTTACTCCTGCATGACCACCAATAGGTGAGCTGTGAAATTCCATTAGCATGACATTCTTGAGACTAGAGTCTTTTCCCAAAAAATATTTGCCTTTGTAAAGGAGAATCCCATCTCTGACAGAAATAAAAGAATTATCAGCAATAGAGTTCTTAAGATTATTGTGTGCCTCGATCAAATCAGGAAGTTTTTGGTTCTCATGTCGCAGATCAGCCAAGAATGCCAATTCGGGCCTTGAAATTGCAGTGAAGAAAACTCTATGTAACCCCGTTTCTTCCTCTTCGTGTATTCTGGACAAAGAATCAGCAGCTGAATTCTCATGGTCGGGCTTGTATTCGATTACAAACTGATAGCCTAACAACTTCCTCAAATAATATTGTTTCTCCGGGGTTTGAATTACCTGGGTGAGTAATTCTTTTAAACTCGAATGATCAGTTCAGATTATAAACTGTCGTCCCAACAGATATTGCCTCCATTTTGCGACCGCCTCAGTCACTGCATAGAGTTCCCGTACATATGTCGAAGCCATCTGCATTTTAGGTCCCAATTTCTTGCTAAAGTAAGCCAGGGGATGTGATTCTTGCATCAGTACCCCTCCAACCCCAACTTTCAAAGCATCCGTTTCCACAACAAATGACTTAGAAAAATCAGGAAGTCTGAGCACTGGGGTAGCCGCCATTATTTTCTTAAGTGATTCGAAAGCATTCGAGGCTGCATCAGTCCAACAAAATGAATTCCTTTTGAGCAAATCAGTAAGAGGAGCATCAAGGGTAGAATAATTTGATACGAAGCGTCTGTAATATCTAGTAAGACCAAGAAATCCCCTTAATTGTTTAAGAGTTTTTGGAATAGGCCATTCAAGCATCACTTCAATTTTCTTTGGATCGGCTAACACTTCCCCGGACTGAACCATATGACCCAAATACTCAATAGTAGTTTGGAAGAACTGACACTTGCTTCTTTTAGCACAAAATTTATTTATCGATAAACAAGCAAACACCTCTTGTAAATGCTCTAAATGTTCTTCCAAAGTGTTACTGTAAATTAAAATGTCATCAAGGAAGACAATCACAAACTTTCTCAAGAAGGGTTTGAATACCTTGTTCATAGCTTCTTGAAACGTAGAAGGTGCATTAGTGAGGCCGAAAGGCATCACCGTGAACTCATAGTGGCCCTCATGAGTTCTAAAAGCAGTTTTATGAATATCTGTATCATTCATTCTGATTTGGTGATAACCGGCTCTTAGGTCCAGCTTAGAAAACACTATGGTAGCCCCCAATTCGTCAAGTAATTCGTCAACCGTGGGAATGGGAAATCGATCTTTGATAGTGATGGCATTAAGTGCTCGAAAATCCACACAAAACCTCCAAGAACCATCTTTCTTTTTAACTAACAACACGGGTGAGGAATAAGGGCTGTTACTCGGATGGATGAGCCCATTTTCAAGCAATTCTTGCACAATATTTTCCATTGCATCCTTTTGAAAATATGGGTAGCGATAGGGGTGCACATTCACAGGTGCGCTGCCAGAGACTAAGTGAATGCGATGATCAATGAATCTATGTGGTGGAAACACCTTTGGTTCCTCAAAAACCTCCCGATACATTTCCAACACCTGTACTCCCCATTCTGGAACTTGGATATCAGTTGCATCCATTTTATCCCCCTGTTCGTCGATGGAGTGTAGCCCAAGCATTCGATTTTCGGTAATGGTATATACAATAGTGATAACAGATTTACTCATGAGAGCACACAATTGGTTATATGAGACCTTCCCAGGATCTGCCACTTTGTTTCCACGTAATAATACATGTTTCCCATTCCACGAGAATTCCATCGTCAATGCTTCGTGATCGTGAAGGCATGGACCAAGAGTTCTCAACCACTGCATACCGAGTACAACATTCAAACCCCAAATGGGTAGAACATAAAGATCAATATAAAAGTCATGCCCTTGCAAAACCAAGGGAACTTGTGGACACATGCGATCACACCATAAGTATTGACCATTGCCCATATAAACTGGAAATCTTTTGGAACATACATGAGGCAATCCAAGTTTTTTGATTAGCCCTTCTTGGATGAAATTGTTATTGCTGCCCGTATCAATTAAAACTTCAATAGGAATCGTATAATGGGTGGCTGTTATGCGAAAAATTCGAGGGTTGGTGGCATTGGTGAGTGTATGTAAACTCACTTCAGCCTCCTCCTCACTTCCTAAGGATTGCTCTTCAACCTTGTAACCTGTCATCCCATCATCTGTCTCCTCATACTCGTCTCCCATCAACAACATAACACGGTTTTTGCACCGATGATTGACATTGTATTTTTCATCACAAGTAAAACACAACCCTTTTTCTCTCTTTTCTTGGATTTCTGCTGGGGTGAGGCGTTTGATAGGGATCTTATGTGGTGTCGCCATTTGTGTCCCGAATTGTTTGTTGGCTGGGGTTATTGGGTTGGACCCCCAATTCTGATTGAGTACTGCTACTGGCGCCCTCGCAGGTGATGGGGATACATTGCGTGTAGCGATCCGACCCGGATCCACTACCTAATCAGAGTTAAGAGCATAATTAAGCATGCATTAAATAAAATCGCTGCGGAAGACTTAAATACAAATAAATCAGCGGAATACAACCGGCTAAACAAACTCGATTATACAACCCAATCGAATCGAATTTAAATAAAACCTACAGCTAATCCTGCTGTCTTCAAGGTTACTGGCTACTCCAGGCTCCTGGTGCTCAATCCTGCACCTACACCTGCCCCGTCGAATAGGGTATCCAGATACACAGAAAATACTGGACGTGAGCTCTAATATCAATACGAAAGCATGGATAAACATACAAATATGATGCATGCAAATGACCGGGTATCCATATCTGGGATAACTGTATACGAACTGCTCAGACTGGCGCCTGGAATATAAGCTAGTCACATCGGGGTAGCTAACCACTGTGCGCGACCACTCATTCCCGAATCATGGACGCGGACCACAGAGTCCTTCAGGTATCAGTACCTAAGGTACTCGATATCAAATGTCCTAACAGGGCTGAGCAACCCTAACTGGCTCATCTCGAAAGATATACAGATGTACAGGCACAAGATGATATGCACATGCCGCATAACAATAATAACATGAAAACACATAAATGCAACATATAAGCATGCATATCCGCTGGCAATCTCAGTCAGTACTTACGTACCTTTCTAAGGCAGTCCTAGTAGTCTCACTTTAGGTTCCAAGCCTATCATCAAGTATACAATGCAAATACCCATGCATCATTCAATAAGCTCTAAAAGTCTTAACTAAGCTATTGCATACTCCTAAATAATTTAAGGAGACCATAGCTATACCTGCGTCCGTCGTCAGCCCACTGATGGCGACTATCCCGCAACTAGGGCACTCCCCTGCTGCGAATCCACAGCCTCAAACACGGCTCTACAACACGAGCACTGCTCCGCTATTATGTCAGACACTGTTTGACTATACTAAAACAAATATCCTACTCCAACTCTAAAATAAGAGTACCCAAAGCCCTAAAATAGGACCACGAGGGCGAAGGAGAGAATTCGGAATTGGTAAGAAATGAATGCCTTGGACCTTATATTTATAGGCATCGATCGAAACCTCCGATCCTCGATCGGAACTTCCGATCCTTGATCGGAACGTCCGATCCTGCCATCGGAGCTTCCGAACATCCTTATCTGCCACATGTCAAAATCTCACTGGTTGACTTCGGATAGGGGTGATCGGAGCTTCCGATCCTATTCGGAGCTTCCGATCAACCACACGTCATGGATGACGTAATTCGATCGGAGCTTCCGATCGTTCCTCGGAGCTTCCGATCACCTTCGAAGCATCCGATCCTAACTTCGGAGCTTCCGATCTGTCTGACCCTCCTGACCATTTTTGATCATTTTGGGTCTATTTCCGAGCTTCGTTAATCCATTTATAAGTCTCATTAATCATGTTTTACTAAATCTAACATGATCACACGATAATTACTCATTATCGTTAATTCTGGATATGGGCCACTACATTCCCACCACCTTAAAAGGATTTCGTCCTCGAAATCTAAGGTAAACCTCGGGACTATAGTATAAACCATTTGTCCAATTCATCAGTAGTTCCGGTTCAAAATATCTGGTCAAATAACCTTCGACAATACCAAACCTCGCTAAACCTGCAGGGTCTGTTTATTCATTGAACCACATCAGAACATAAACTCGATTTATAATTCGCACTGATTTCAAACTCGCACGCTTTTAATGATCACTCTGGAAATCACTGCCTTCTTATCAGCAATCCTGCGAGAATCGCGTAACACTACTGACTATCGTCAGTTATCCATCGATAACCGCAACAACATGGCACCTTCGGTCCAAATTGTCGACTGTATCAGCCACACTGCCTACAAATCTTAGCGATGACACTCCTGCTAAGATCGTAACTAGCCATCAGCTATTCTCTAGACATGCACGAACTCCATCGCTGCCCACGATAAAACCAGATACAACACATTGTATTTCACTGGTCTAACGGTAACATCGCATCCCTTGACGTTATCGCAAAGTTCTAAACAAATTGATCTAGATTTGACTTTCGGTCAAATCCTAGATATCCTTCTTCCAAGAACTCATGTGAGTTACTCTTTATCACTAAGGATAAAATATTTCTTCCCAAAACAGTACCTTATGTGAATAGAAATGGCAACTATCGGCCACCAGTTCGCAAAGCAATCGCATCACTGCCACCACTCTAACCATCTGAAATCCTCAGACTGATTGTGATAAACCTTGATCCGAATCCCGCTATCATAGATAGCATCTACCTAATCGTATTAGTCATCCTTCCATGGATAACAACAAAATCCTGAAAATTCCTGGCGTCATAGTACGTACTTTCAGTACTCACTTTGCCCGATGAATGTTTCCCAAAGAACACCAACTAAGTAAACAGATAACAAAATCTTTATACACAATTTCTTGTCTAAATGCATCCTTCGAGGTCGTCGCCTCGAAATTCACTACCATCCTGCTGAAACCCTCAGATGGACCAACACCACCCTCAGCATTAGTAGCCTATATCGAATGCTTACTTCTATCTCGGAACTAGAGATAGTATCGACGAAAACGATTCCGGTTAATCCTATTCCAGATAACCAAATCCTTGGCTCACTAGCGGGGATAACCAAACTGATTCACCTTGATCCCGCACAAAATCTATCAATAGTAGTGGCAGTTACGTTATCTAATCCTTTCAATGACACAGCATATCAAAACGCACCGGGATATCAGTGACAACAATCCTGTAAGACTCAGAAACACAAGTCTCAGCTGCTGTCTCATCCCATGAAACAACTAATGCTAACTTGCTAATGTTCATTGAAATCCATGAGCACTTGTCGAATCGCCTCTCAACAACAAATCTTGAGAAATCTGCTGGAAGCCCTCAAGCTAAACATTCTGACTAACAGTCCCCAAAATTTGTCCACTGACAATCCTGGGACAATTACTGAATCCTATTTCCGCAAACTGGATAAATCATTGCTAAAACCAAGTAATGTTCAGATCAAAATCCGTCAATGGTAATCTCAGTAATGCTATTAACTAGAAAATGATCACAAGAGCCTTCCTATGGCTACTCTCATGATCTGCAGAATCCAAAATCCCCCGATTCTCGCATCCCTGGAGATTCCTTAGCAACTAAAGAATACCCTAAATGCACGTGAATCGCTATATCAAAGCATACCATACTTAAGTACTATTCCCAGTACTTCTTGATTCACTATATCCCAATCAGTACCGATTGGAATAATCTGATCAATCAAATCGATATACTGTAGCTCTCGCCATGCCTGACGGTACCAATTCTAATCAGACAATCATTGATCGATGAAACTCTCATGGCCGATCAATATCGATGATCTCATTGCCACACGTCCGCAGATCCCAACTACTTGGAATCAAAAGAATCACCGCTGATTCAATCACTCATCTTTGACAAAGTCAGACAACAGTTACAAGTAGTCACTAGTGCTAAACCTGCACCAGTCTAGACATACTATCCACTGTCTATATTCATTCAAGATGATCATAAGGACTCGTTCAACCCAAGCCGCAATACAAGTCCGAAAGATTTCAACTATCGCAGAACATGCTCCTGATAACTATATCTCTTGCTAAGACTGCAACAAATCAAAACTGAGGTTACTTGTCGTGGTGTCCCACCTGAAATCACCACCAAGTGTACACTGGCATAAATCACGCTATCCTCATGCCTCAAATAGTCATTTACAATCCTTAGCATCGGATATAATCTATCATTGAAGGAAACCATCATTGCTGAAAAATACTCATCCCCGAGTCAAATGTTTCAGGAAGTTCACAAACCCATCTCCTGGATAACCCTTATCACAAGAGCATCCAAACACCGACTAGATCCACTAGTCTAGCAGTATCCAATAGACTAGAACTATCTGCTCAGAGTACGCACTTGTCAAGGAAATCCCTCCAAGACTGGTCCTTATGACAAAACTACAAGCCAATATCTCTGACAACAGTCAGACGATATCTAAACCACTGATACATAACCGGTCATCTAATCCAAAGTCATACCCCATCGTGACTGTTACCAAAACTCTAGACTAGGTAGCCTTCCCACCGCCAATCCTGAAGCACGAAGGCTTCCAGGCATTCTCCGAAGTACGAAAGACTCTCCCAGAGTAACACTGGCATAGGGTCGCGCTCCATCATGTCTAGTCATGGTCATAGTCCACTACTCTCGGCATGTACTAAACTGGTTCCTGATGAAATTCCATCATCACGAATTCCCAACCTATGAAGGTCAATCAAGCTACTGTTCTACGGAAACAACCTAGAACGAAACTCAAAATTCCAAACAAGATCAATATTTCCATGCCCACAGATGAATCACCTCATCAATGGCACTAACCCAGTTGAACAACTAATTTAGGTCAATCCTAGGAAAACACCTAGACTAACCACATGTCAATCCATTACCGCTGGCTTACTCAAAATCCATGAGTTATCCTAGTTGATTAGTCAACTAATTCCAAGCCAAACTTTATAAAATTACTTGCAATCAATCACGAATTGCTGAATAAGTAACACATGTATCATTACTTCAAGTTTGTACAATTTCTTTATTACAATTCCATGTAATATCATTACAGTATTCCGAAAATACAACATGTACATCCAATAACTTGATATGATACAACCAAATTCTGATGATATATTACAACTGAAATACTGTTTACAACTACAACAATATAGTATTTAAAATCATCGAATCCTGTCTTCGTCCCTTGAGCATAAAGCTTCCCATCGACACACGCATCGATACAAGCATACTCCCGTCCAAGTCTCTCTACATGTACTCCAGCGAAGAACTCCGGAGAAATGGCACGTGATAGCTAGCCAGCAATGCTCTGCGTCAGTGCATGTCAGTCGACTTATTCTGCTCACGATCTACCATCAGCGTTCTTCTTTTACCCAAATCATGCTTTTGAACATGAAGTTTCTCGTATGCCTACCAAAAGCATTGATACAAGAATACCAGCAAAACCATATTCTGCACGAGTTTACAGACCTTACGCTCGAAACCTGTCATGCCTTAGGCACTCAAGGTATCTCCGGTGAAGGTCTATCTGACAATCTCTCCAGCTACGAGTGGAGAATCTTCAAGGACTTGAACCACATGGATTACTAAACACCATTCGTTCCAAAAAGTCCTTAGAGATATCTGACGCAATATACTCGATCTTCTCTTCCAGTATTCCTTTACTGGAATCCATATGTTCTTCGATCAACATCCCAATGCATCGAATGATGAACCGTCCACAGCAGTCAGTCTATCTATCGATATGCTACTACTGGTGTTCTCATCACTGTTGCATTCCTTATTGTAAAAACTTATGCCGCAAACCTCGGCAATGAAGAACAAATCTTCTTTCGCTAGGCCTCAATAAATCTTACAAGGATAATCAAGAAGTCTTATTATCAATTACCTAAGTCCCTTGCATGCTGCTCTGATACCATAAATGTAGCAACCCGACTCGGATCCACTACCTAATCAGAGTTAAGAGCATAATTAAGCATGCATTAAATAAAATCGCTGCGGAAGACTTAAATATAAATAAATCGGCGGAATACAACCGGCTAAACAAACTCGATTATACAACCCAAATCGAATTTAAATAAAACCTACAGCTAATCCTGCTGTCTTCAAGGTCATTGGCTACTCCAGGCTCCTGGTGCTCAATCCTGCACCTACACCTGCCCCGTCGAATAGGGTATCCAGATACACAAAAAATACTGGACGTGAGCTCTAAGCTCAATACGAAAGCACGGATAAACATACAAATATGATGCATGCAAATGACCGGGTATCCATATCTGGGATAACTGTATACGAACTTCTCAGACTGGCGCCTGGAATATAAGCTCGTCATATCGGGGTATCTAACCACTGTGCGCGACCACTCATTCCCGAATCACGAACGCGGACACGGAGTCCTTCAGGTATCAGTACCTAAGGGTACTCGATATCAAACGTCCTAACAGGGCTGAGCAACCCTAACTGGCTCATCTCGAAAGATATACAGATGTACAGGCACAAGATGATATGCACATACCGCATAACAATAATAACATGCAAACACATAAATGCAACATATAAGCATGCATATCCACTGGCAATCTCAGTCAGTACTTACGTACCTTTCTAAGGCAGTCCTAGTAGTCTCACTCTAGGTTTCAAGCCTATCATCAAGTCTACAATGCAAATACTCATGCATCATTCAATAAGCTCTAAAAGCCTTAACTAAGCTATTGCATACTCCTAAATAATTTAAGGAGACCATAGTTATACCTGCGTCCGTCGTCAGCCCACTGATGGCGACTATCCCGCAACTAGGGCACTCCCCTGCTGCGAATCCACAGCCTCGAACACGGCTCTACAACTCGAGCACTGCTCCGCTATTATGTCAGACACTGTCTGACTATACTAAAATAAATATCCTACTCCAACTCTAAAATAAGAGTACCCAAAGCCCTAAAATAAGACCACGAGGGCGAAGGAGAGAATTCGGAATCGGTAAGAAATGAATGCCTCGGACCTTATATTTATAGGCATCGATCGAAACCTCCGATCCTCGATCGAAATTTCCGATCCTTGATCGGAACGTCCGATCCTGCCATCGGAGCTTCCGAACATCCTTATCTGCCACGTGTCAAAATCTCACTGGTTGACTTTGGATAAGGGTGATCGGAGCTTCCGATCCTGTTCGGAGCTTCCGATCAACCACATGTCATGGATGACGTAATTCGATCGGAGCTTCCAATCGTTCATTGGAGCTTCCGATCACCTTCGGAGCATCTGATCCTAAATTCGGAGCTTTCGATCTGTCTGACCCTTCGGACCATTTCTGATCATTTTGGGTCTATTTCCGGGCTCTGTTAATCCATTTAGAAGTCTCATTAATCACGTTTTACTAAATCTAACATGATCACACGATAATTATTCATTATCGTTAATTCTGGATATGGGCCACTACATTGCGGCTTGGTTCCCGCAACAATATCCCTCGTATATCATCATTATTTTCTTCATATAGTTGTGCTTTAATCATGGCCTCTGTCAAACTTTTGGGAGGGTGGATCAGCAACTCCCGACGTATTTCAGGTTTCAGCCCCCAAATAAAGAAGTTAAGAAAAATGGATTCAGATACGCCTTCAATCCTGTTCATCAATTCTTCGAAGTCAGCTCGGAATTTTGTTACTCGTCCAGTCTGCATCAACTTAGAAATTCTCCCCAATGGATCATCATATACAGAGGACCCAAAGCGCTCCTTCAAGGTGGACAAAAATGAGTCCCATCCCTAAAGAGCTCCATTTCGATCCATCCACTGATACCAAGCCACAGCTTCCCCTTCAAAGTGAAGCGCAACCAGCTGCAACCGGGCCTCATTGGGAATATTGTGTAGAGAAAAATATTTCTCAATACGATAAACCCAATTATGCACCGCCTCACCATTGAATCTGGGTAATTCCATTTTGATCCCCTTGAGATACCCAGACCACTCTCGCCCTGTTTCATCCTTCCTTTTCGACCTCCTTCTTCCTCCACCTTGGGGTTTTCCATCGATTCCATTTTTTCCCCTGAAACTTCTAACAGCTTTTGATTCATCTGACCCATCCGTAAATCCATGGTTGACATATACTGTTCCAATATCTTCGTATAGCTTGCTAACTGGACCTCGGCATGTAGCTTGAAATTGGTCTCCATTTGTCGCATCGCTTGGGCAATTTCTTTATTCCTAATTGTTTCTCTCAACGAAGAGCACCAATGATAAGATTAAAATTCGCACACTTCGAGTCTGTGCCAAACTCCTTACAATTCACCCATATAATTCTCGATATCCCTTCTAAATCCTTCCAAATGCTTATATATTTTCTAGTACAATTATTTTTCATAATGAAACTAACATCTAACTAACTGTAGTGCCGTGTTCACTGTTTCCACGTGCTTATTCTCTCACATGACGTAGTCCTTTCCCCACGCTGGTTTGTTACGCTTTCTTCTCGAAGGTTCTGTGGCTCATTCTTCTTCTGGTTCGTCTTCCTCGTGCCTTGCTTCTTGGGCCATATCAGTTTCTGTTTGAATTTGGGTCTCTTCTTGTGCTATTATCCCTTTCCGAGCCCACTTATTTACTTGTTGGTCCACTAAGTCCGAGTCCATTTCCATAGTTATGGGCTTATCATTTGCCCAGATGTAAGACTTTATTCCGGTGAGGAGTTTGCTCTACGCGATCACGTTGTGCGTTGTGGGGTGAGAGGATACCTGGCCTTGCTGGTGTTTGAACCCGTTTGGAAGCATTGCATTGGATTGATTGAGCTTCTAACTGTCATGGATGGTAGTTATTGAATCACTGATTTGATCCACAAAGTATCGGATTCTCTCAAGGTTTGTTTGAGTTTTGCGCATATAATTAATTAGGCTTTAAGGTCAGAAAATTTTCTTTGGGTCGATTAGATTTTCGAGTTTGTAGAGAAAGCCCGGTCATTCAGTTGCCAAATGGTTATTGTTCCGAGTGAAAAGTGTAAGCTGAGCAAGTGAAGATGTATGGTTCATGTAAAATTTTGAGACTTCCTATCTTTTAAATTACTTCATTATACAAGATGAGATGTATTTTGAAATGCAGTGGATTTGGTTCTTGAGTGTAGGCGCTGCCGGGGCACGGTTGGAAGAAGTAAATTTAAAACGTATGATTTGTTCTTGTTTTAATAGGTTTGGTTCCATATACTTCAATTTCATCAAGACATTAGCAAAATCATCTTTTATGATAATCTTTGTGTTCCTGCTCCTTCGTCAACTCGCGATTTTTGTTTGTGTAAAGCTACTAGTTACCATCTGGTTACGGGTGATCCTTGTTTCATCTAGCATTTGAATTGGCAATTTTCTACATGATAGTTAGTAGGTGTTATATGCCCTCTTCATTCTTCAACTATTTCATTCTCCATGTAGAAACAATAATGGATACTATTTTTCGAACATTTCAAGAATCTCATAGACAATGTCTTCTTTCGTGTTCTCTTGGATGCAGGAAGTAGGACTGAGCTCAACAGATGTGTTTTGGCCATTTGACAGAAAAAGAGCGATATCTTATCAACACAAAAATGTTATTTTCTTTCCTAAACCATTTTCTTCTGCCAAAGCATTTTCCTATCAATTTATGTAATCCACAACATTTCAAACGACAGGGTTCTCAAGAAGTTCAAGTGGCCTTCGATGAAATAGAGAATGCTTTGGCCATGATCTGTAATACTCATAAATTACCTTTTGCTCAGACTTGGATTATCACCACTGATGCCATCAACATGGAATTTCTTTTATCCATGAGCAAGAAGGGATCCTACATGTGTACTAAAAAGGTCACATCTTTTCAGAGAGACTATATTAATTTTTACTTAAGAAAGGGGCAAGGGGTTGCATGGAAAGCTTTCTTGTCTTCTTCGTCTTGTTTCTGCAAAAATATCACCCAGATAAGAATATGTGACTATGGTTTAGTTTTCAGTGCACGAAGAGCGGATTTGACTGGTTGTTTTGCTATTTGCTTGAAAAGTACTTGCACTGGGGAGTTTGTTTACATAGTAGAGCTATTTCTACCTCCAGATGAGACCATTTACACGAAACCTTGGGTTTTTCTAAGCTCACTTTTAGCCACGATGAAGAAGAAATTAAAAACCTTTACCCTTAGGTCTGGACAGGAAATAGGTGACGACTTACCTGTTGAAGTTATTAGAATTTTTGAGGATGAACTTCATGATTCCTTCATGATAAAAAAACCCATAACTGAGATTGAAGGCCCAAAGAAACCAGGAAATATGACGGTGCCAATGGCATGTGAAAGGGCAACAGTGGAAGAAGTTGATGCCAAACACAACAAAAGGAGCTATTTTTGTACACAGCAGAATACTGTTCCTCATTTTCAAAAAAATTTTACTCTAAAAACAATGATCAGCTCGGGAGAGGTCGGTGGTGCTAAGCTTCTTGAGGAACAACAAAGGAAGATGCCCAAAATCGCCTTGGATATTCCTTGTGGTACGTTCCAAAACCTAGGACTGTAGTTGGTTATCATCGAGCTTTACTGATGAATGCCTTCTGAAATTTATTTTTGATGGAACTATCACTTTAATACATTCATGGAGTTTAAGTTATTCTGTGCAGTTAGCAGATCTACGTCGAAGAAATCGATCCATGGGCCTAGTATTCACAGCCGAACTCCTTGTGAACGAACCAAAACCGAGAATTCCGTTCTTGAGAATGTAGCCAAACCCAAACAAGAAGAAAGCTTCATGACAATAAAGGCTGATTGTAAAGGCGATGTTATAAAATTTCAACTTTGTCCGTCCTCTGGAATAACGAATTTGAGGGATGAAGTAATGAAGAGGTTAAAGTTATCAACTGGAACTTTTAAAATCCAGTACCAGAATGCGGATGAAAATCGGGTTCAACTTAATACTGATGGAGAATTGCACCAGTACATGAATACCATGAGATCTTTAGAGATAAGTACAATGAAGCTCTTTATCGAGTCAGTTGTACCACAGAATGAATCAGTGGAAAATAAGATAACCTTGACTGTGAAAGCTAAGTATAAAGATGATATTGTAAAGTTTGATCTCCCTCCTTTAGGAATCGTGGGATTGAAAAATGAAATCATGAAAAGGTTTAAACTAGAAGCCGGAAGTTTTGATGTCAAACATGAAAAGATTTTACTGGATAACGACGCAATCTTGCATAGCTGTATTGGTTCCATGAATTTGTCACATAACACGGTAATGAGGCTCTCCATCGAGCCCATTAGAGCACACAAAATGACAGATAGAGAATGCCTATTGACCGTGAAGGCATCCTATAAAGACGATATTATAAAGTTTCAGCTCTCTGTTTCCTCAGGAATGGTTGAATTGAAGAACGAATTGATGAAAAGGTTGAAGTTGGACGATGGGAGTTTCATCATTAAGTGTCGGGATAAAGATCACAATGAGATTGTATTAGACAAAGATGCACTCTTGAGTAGTCACATGAAATCTATGGGGGTGAACACAATGAAAATTTTCTTGTTTGACCTCACAGGCGATGTGTATATAGGAAGATGAGTTGCAACATATGAGTTCCAAAGAGGGTTTCTTTGAGAACATGAGAAGGTGTTCACTTTAAAGATGGATTACTATGGAGAACCAAATCCCCATGTAAAGACCATTTTCCTTACAAGAGAATTTGGTTAAATTATTGAGGAAAATATGCCCTTGATTTGGACGGAGGGATTGGTATATTTGGATTTCAAATTTTTATTCCAACTATGGATGATTTTTATTTCATTGACTTTAAGAGTTTTTGAAAGAGATTGCAAGAAGCACTTCTTGGATTATAGCTAGATGAGAGTGTTTGGGATGTTTGTGATTATCTCCTTCAACTTTTATAATTTTTAGCTAAAAAATCTAGAAGTAAGATTGAGATATATTGTTTTTGTTTTTTGTTCTTCGCTTTTCGTTTTTTGTTTTTGTTTTTACTATTTTTTAATAGTTTAAATATGATTTGATATTTTTATTCTTACAAAACTTATGATATTCGACGATTGTCTCAGTTTATATATATATTTTTGGACATTTTTTAAAATGTTATACTATATATATATATATATAGTATAACATTTTAAAAAATGTCCAAAAAAAAATATATATATATATATATATATATATATATAAAAGTTTTCAGCTGCCCAACAAATTCCTTCTCACTTCATCTCTGACCGCGGGTTTTAGTGGTGCAAAAAATCAAAAATAAAAACAACTAAAATTCACTATCGGGTTTTAGTGGTCGAGCATGAAGTGGGGAGGATTTTTGGGCAGCTAAAATTTTATATATATATATATATATATGCATACACACATATACAGTAGAAACTAGGCACGTTAGAAACATACTTTGAAGTAATTAGAATTCGAAACAAAATTAACACAAAAATCCTGTGAGACGGATTTTTAATTTGTAAATATAAGCAGAGTGACTCGTCTCATAAGAGATATATTCTAAATTTAATATACTCAACAAAAAAACAGTGACAATAGTATTGTAAAATTTGATAATTAATATTAATCACTCATATATAACTAATTTGGATAAAAAACATGTTTTTTTTATTTTTTAAAAGATTTGGACAACTAATTTTATTTTTCTTATATCTATTTTTATCTAATCATTTTCTTTTGTCATATTGTCTCAACAAATGCATATTTTTTCATATTTTCTTCAATTATTACATTTTTTAGACAATCAATGATCGACACTTTTTTATTTATTACAATGGTGTTGACTATTTTCCTTTCTGTATAGAAACGATCATTGCTTCCGACAGTCTCATGAGTCTCTGGAGACCAAAGTTGATACTTTAGAAGCACATATTTAATCTCTCTAGACATCTGTAAACACAAACTTTCGAGGAATTGCAAGACAAATTGAATCCTTGACTGACATCTCCAAACAAATTTTGCATTCTTTAGTACATGTCAATCAATCGACACCAGACCACTAGGGTCAGTCTACTCGTCAGTCTTCTTCCAATCACAGTTACTACCATCAAAGACCTCCGTCAGATCGAAGATAGTTTTTGCTTCATTATTTTATCTACACTTGTACTTAGATCTACTTAATTGAAGCAATCCGCACTTCGCTCTATATTCCATTTTGTATGTTTATCAAAAAGGGGAAAAAACAGTTCAGTTTCTCTTGCTATCTATTCAGTTTATTGCATGATCAGTTGATCTCAATTTATTTACAAGATCAGTTTATCTCAGCTTAATCTAAGTTTTGATAAACACCAAAAGGGGAAAATTGTTGAGAATTAAGTTTTGGTGTTTATACGAGCTAAACTGATATCTCGAAAGGAGCCAAACTGAAGAGCTAAACTGCATCAAACCAATTCTAAGAAAAAGAGCAACTTTATTAAGAAAAGAGCTAAACTGTTTTTCCCAAGAAAAGCGCGACTTTAAGAAAAGCTAAACTCAACCTTCGCAGTCCTTCGAAGAAAAAGCCAAACTGATCACTCGAAGACAAGTGCTAAAATGATGTTATAAACATGAGCTTTAAACTGATATCATGAGCTACCAAACTGATATTGCGAAGACAAGTACCAAAGAAGTAGACTGATCGATTGAAACACCTTACATACTATGTCAGTCTACCATCGTGACTTGAGACTTGAATTGGATAAAGTTATCCGTACTCTAACACCCCTGCAACATAACTCCGCGATCCCAGAAGATGTTGGGTGCAGAGAATGTCGGTGAAAATGACGAAGCAACGAAAATAATTCAAATCCTAGCAGAGACATTTCAAAATTATGACCGTTGGTTCCGAAGCCTATAAATAGGCATCTTGATCAGTTGAGGAACAATTTTTTCTCCCGCGAACATTGAACATTCAAGCCTTCACGTCTTTTAATCTGATCAAGAAACTCGAAGCACAACACTTAAACAGTTATTCCAATCATTCAAGGATCATTCTTGTGCAAGTTCAAAATCGAGTTTGTAACACTTGTATCTTATCAGTCTATGACTGAAACTGAGTTGTAACTAGGAGTTTTAAGATAAGTTGTTGTGTGTAAGTCCTATCCTAGAATTGGGGTTTTGCAATTGCGTTGTAAAATTCAAAGTCTTCTAGTGATATCCTTTCGAAGAGGAATAAGGGGTGACGTAAGAGTAATTGAAATCTCCGAACATTCATAAATATCTCACTGTGTTTTTTCATTAGTCTACCTACAAACTATCAGTCTTGCATACATATTTAGACTAAGTGTTTAGAATTTGCCTCTTGACATATTTTCGGACATTCATTGTTTGTCAACTTACATTAGACACTAAGATAAGTTTGGAATTCAATCATAAAACTGATTGAATTCACAATCAGCTCAGGTATTATGAGATTTATATACAAAATTATTAAACTCGGATGGAACTCAAACACTATCACATATATATATCTACAACTGATTAAAAATTGATATGTTTTTTGAGTAAAATTTATTTTGGTACATGAATTATTGATAAAATATCAAAGTGGTACATAAATTATTGTAAATGGTTTAATTAGTACATGATCAAATTAAAAGTTAAGTTTACCCTTAATCTAAATTGTTATTAAGCTCAATTACTATTATTAAAATTTTATTAGGCACATAATTTTATTTTCAAGATTATTTATTGATTAATTTTAAAAATATTATATTTATTTAAAATTATATCATGATAAATAATTGTCAACTCAAATTATAAAACAAAAAAATATTATAATATATTGATAAAATATAATAAAATAAATATATGTAATCGGAGCTCGTTGATCTTGTTTTTAAACTGTTGAAGCAAACATAATCATCATTTTAGTTTTGTCGAAATCTGGTATTGTTATGTTGGGAATTCAAAAAAAAAAAAGTCTAATATCGAAGTTTAGATCATAAAAAACAAATCTCATAGAAAAATATCACTCATTATCTTTACGTAATTCTAATTATTAAAATTTCTCCTCTTGATTTAAGAATTTGTAAGTTTATTATTATTTTATTCGCACTTAGTTTTAAATATAAATAAATATTTATTTATTATATTATTATCGGTATTAAATATATTTTTATCATGTATATGTTTTATTATCGAGGGTGGTTTTATTAATATATGATTTTATATCAAATTTTTTTCAAAAAGTTTAATTATTTAATATAGATAGAAAAATGTCATTTTATTGTATATTTATTAATATTAATATTTTAAAAATATATTAGATTTGAATAAATAATTTATTAAGAATAAAATATATTATAAAAATAGTTATATAATTATTACTTATAATAATTTTTAAATTAATATAAATTTATTTTCACAATTTTAATCAATAAAATTAATTTGAAAAATAAATGTGCATTCAGTTGAATTTATTAAAAATAATTATATTTAAAAGCAATTTTATTAAGGGATAAAATCGATTTTTTAGTTGGATCATGTATCAATTAAACAATTTTCTATACTTAATGTACCAATTTAACATTTTATCAATAATTCGTGTACCAAAATAATTTTATTCTATGTATTAGCACATTTATTAATTTTCTATAATAATACATTGAAGAAAACGAACACATGACGTCAATATAATTCTGACACTTAGTTTAATAGAAAACGATTCAGGCCGAACAAATCAAGCTCAAATACAAACTTTGATTCAAATTGAATTAGAGACCAAAAGTAATCCAATTTTTATTCTCAAACAAGCTTTAAAAAATTAAAATATGAAAACATGTACGATAAATAATAATATTTGATTCAAGTTTGATTCCTTTGCACCTCTATGGCAAACATTGGCAATTAATATAGGAAATAACTAATGGTCATTTCACAAATTTGAAACAATTTTACGCTCTTCTCTGGTTCATCAAAAAATGGAGAAGTGTGTACTTCTAGGAAAAAACAGATGGTCATTTCGCAAATTTGAAACTACCGTTTCTTCTTTCCACTCTTCCCAGATTTGGACGTACCACCTGTGGAGGCAGAGGCAGGCTCTTGTTTTTTAGTTCGACCAGGATGTCTAGGTACTAGTTCGGCGACGTGAAGCATTAGCTGTTTCCCTGCGACATCTCAAAATTAATGACAAGTAGATGAATAATCATGGAGGGACTCTGAGCCAGGTTGAGTTCTGCCGCTAAAAGAAATGTTACAATTGAAGTATCTCATGACAAGAACTATTGGTGATCTACACAATGGCGGAGCCAGGAGATTTCAGCTCCACCCGGGCTAAATTTTTTTAGCGAAAAATCCAAAAATCATGGAACCTGAAAACACCGATTTTTGCAGAAAAAAGAGTAAAATTTTCTAATAAAAAAACCAGAAAAAATCACCTCAAAATTAATTACAAAAATATTAAATATTTCTCAGTGTATATACAAATTTCATCATGTTTTGGTCGATATATACCTTATAAAAGTGGAAGTATTATAATGTTAGAGAACTTTAGAAGATAGAGATTGAAGAATATCGCACTAAAACAAAGGCAGACATGAAGAAAAACCCATTTTTCGTTTTTTTTTCTTTTTTGGACTAATTTTGAGAACTAAAAAAGGTGGGCTACTTCCTTTTTTTTAATTGGGCTACCCGGGCCAGTATGACATTAGCCCCAAAAATAACACTTCAAATTTCTTTTTAAAATTTTTGGGCCATATAAAAAATTTTAAAAAAAATTGGGTCACCCGGGCTGAAACCTGCCTCCGCCCTTGGATCTACAGCTGTATTATCCCAACGTACAAGGTCAAAAGGGTGACTAAGTACTCCAAATGCATCATGTGGTACAGTTGGAGACTCACAGTTTCTCTTCATAAAAATTTATCCTCTTGCGCCCACAACGGGCTGCACACAGGAATAAAAGACAACGAATCTCAGATTCTCACATACAAGAATCAGGGACGGCCAAAAAATAGAAAATGAGATTAGAATAGTCCTTTAAAGAACACATCTTGTCTAAATTACTTTCTAGATGATATGTTTTTACCAATTTCAGTGCATACATCTCTGTTCATGAAACAAAATTAACTGAATCGATGTCTTCATACAACATTGGATCTGCAAAACCGTATGTTTATCATGGTACGTGAAACATATATAATATAAAGGTGAAAAGCATGAACATTTAAATAGAAATACAAACAAATTTCTACAAAAAAAAAAAAAAAAAAAGACACTACAAATTTAGTTTCGATCTCCGGTAAAATGCAACCTAATTTATCATTCAAAGAACTTGTAAAAAACGAACTCCGACACAAGAAACCATCATTTACAAGTTTCTAGACAACATGCAAAGGTAAAAATCGATTACTTAATCGCCAAGAACCTATCTCACCAAACATACAAGAAATCAGAAAGATGTAAACACCTCTTTAAGCAAAAATTGCGAACTTAAAATATGCAGTATGGAAAACAACTTATGGAAAGTGGGATTGAAGATCATCCATCACTTACTGGAAGAAATGGCAGGATTACAGAGATTCCCATCTTCCCGTTTCAATAAAACCCTTACTCTCCCCCTTTGCATAAAGTCTCGCGGATACGCCTTGTCCGCCTAAATTAAATCGTAAAATCAATTCAAATCAGAAGAAAACAAAGACATACACCACAATAAAATCACCTCGATTGCACAGGGAAGTTTGAGGTGAGCGCAGCAATCATAAATCTCGGAACAGGTTGGATTTTCACATGCTTTGCTAGCGTTGATTCTGCGCCCCTCGGCTAAGGTTTTCTTCGAATTAATGTAAATTGGGTAGAAAACGACCCACTTTTTTATATTTTGCACATCCACGTCCATAATCCCTAGATTTAAACATCATAACGAACAGATTCATCGATCCATAACAGAAGAACCCTAGAATTAAATCCCAAAATACCCAAAAATAAATCTCTCTCTAGATTAAAGGAAAACAGAACACATTACGGAATCTAGATAAAACTGAAAAAAAAAAAAACTGAAAAAAAACGAATTATTGAAAAAGGAAAATTACCTGAGAGTCTTTCGTCTTCGACTTCGCAGCAAGACTCCGATTCAGCTGAGATCTGATCGACTAAACCGTTGGGAAAACAAATAAATGGGCTCGTACGATGGATTCATGGGTCCAAATATCACATCATAAGCCCACGTTCGTGGCCCAATTATTGTTGTCTATCTAAATTTGAGAATTATTTATATTTTATAATACAGAAATATAGTAACTAATTGTTACACGAAATCCACATTACTAGATTATTAAAAGGTAAATTGTCAATGAATCCCCATTCAAAAATGGTGTATTTGGACAATTAATTTAAAAATATTTTTGGAATTTATAATTATGAGAAATTTTAAGTATATGTTTGGACAAATTTTTTTAAAACTTTTTTGAAAAATATTTTTTGAAAATTGTTGTTCAAATGTAGTTTTTAGAGAAAAATGGAGATGTTTTTTTAAATGTTTTTAGAATTGAAAAAAATGATGGAAAAGAAACATACTATTTTTAATTGTAATATGTTTTTATGGAACATTTGTCCAAACATATTTATTCTTAAAACAACTTTTAAAATAATTTATAATTTTTTTTAAAAACGATTTATAAAATATTTTATAAGTATTTGTTTAAATGTGGCCTAAAATTATTGCTCATCTCCATGTCACCAAAATATTGTTTCCACTCCCTGACATGAGTTATTAATTTGTTTAAGCTCCTTATCCATACAAAAGTATCAAACTAGTCTTTATATTAATCGAAAATTACCTAGACTCCGTTTGAATTGTTCTTTGTGTACTTGCGTGATTGAACCCATAGTCAGTGGACTAGTATGGACTATATATCATGCATGAAAGTTGCAACCTTTTTCATTTAAGTTAATGGTGTCCTATCTTTCTAAATTAGTACAAGCCACACTATAAATTTTATGTATCAAGCTTGCAGTTTCATAGATGTTTTTATATTCAAGTGAGTTCACCAAGAAAACAATAGATGTTTAAATGTTTCCTAAAGATGATTGATAACTACATTTTGTATGCATTAGTTTGTGATATTTTTATATATATTTTTGTGTGCATTCATATTGTTTTTATGTATTTTTATGTGTTTTAGTTCATGTGTGTGTATTTCACTCTCCCGGTTAATTTTGTAGGAAAATGGATTTTTGAAGAGTTAATTACGGAGCAGCCTTGATCGAAAAATCATATTTAATTTTAGAGAGATCCAAATCCGATCTCCACCGTTCAGAATAAATTTCAAGATGTTTGAAGCTGCTGTCCAAATTTCAGGTCAATCCGACGGTTAGAACTTAAGATATGAATTTTTCAAGATAACTGCGCGTTGAAAACTGGAGGCAGAACTTTTCAGGCTATGGCGTGATTTTTCCTGCGCCGTGGCGTGAACCGAGGATTTTGAAGAAGTGAAAACAGAACTTTTCAGGCTATGGCATGACTTTTCGGCGCCATGGCGCGACGCGGACTGAAAAAATATTAATTTTCTAACATTAAAAGTTGCGATTTTTTTGAGGCTTTATTTTATGGGCTTTTTGAACCCATATTTAAGGGAGAGAGTTAGAACGTGAGAAGGGTTCCAGAATTGAGATTTTCACACGGAAGGCGGCTATGACTACACGCTTGGGAGAAGATTTTCTCTTCTCTTTTCTTTTATTTTTCTTTTACAATTCATGATTAAACTTTTGTTTTGATTTATCAATTGTGAGTAGTTTTTATTATTCGATCAAGGCCACGTGATTGGGCTAGACAGATTTTTGTAAAAAACTGGTTTATTGATTTGAGATTTTCAGATATTGATTCTAGTTTATTGATTATCGAATTTATTTTGTCTTGTGAATTTCTTGGCCAGTGGTTTGCTTGCATGTTAATTGATTTCAAGTCGACAGAGGAGGTTTCAATTTTGATCACTTCGATAATTATCATATTGTAAAACTGACTAGAAATAGAATTAGGTTTCAATATGCGGTTTAGGTGTCAACTGAATTTTCACCGTTCTTCATGCATTCAAATTTGATTAGAATTACGAAATATTGATCCGTCAAATTTGAATAGGTTTGATTGTTCTAGAAATAGTCCTTCGAACAAATTAGGAGAATTCTTGTGAATTATGATTAAATCTGAATCTTGAATAGATTGCTTGTTACTTAAATTGTCTGGTGCCTACGTGCGTCCTTGATCGAAGCTTTCCCTTATTTGAATAAATCCAGTTCTTTGCTGCTTTTTTATTTCCTTTCAATTTAATTTAGTAGTTAAAGACCTGAATCAAAAGCTTTTTAAGTAGTCTAGATTAAGTAGAAATAGATATATTTTGGTATTCAATTTTACAGCCCTTGTGGGTTCGACATCTGGACCTTAGTCCACTATATTATTACTTGACCTACCGTTTTGGTCGGTCAAGTTTTTGGCGCCGTTGCCGGGAACTGTTTTGATATCAGAATTTTTGTTTCTCTTGAGATTAGACTTTATTTTAATTTTTTTTATTAAATTCTGAATTCCTCTATTTTCTTTGTAACTTTCAGGTGCAGGTGCTAGTAGAGATGGCGGACAACCGTACTGTTTGGGATATTATTAGGCCGCCAACTGAAGGCTATGGATCTAGCATCGTTCGCCCCGCTGTTGAGGCGAACAATTTTGAACTGAAGCCCTCTACAATTCAGCTGATCCAATTACAAGCTAGATTTGGGGGTACGTCTGTGGAAGACCCCTACGCTCATCTGGAGCATTTTCTGTCGATCTGCGACACGTTCAAAGTTAATGGGGTAACATCTGATGCAGTGCGACTGCGGTTATTCCCATTCTCTCTTCAAGGCGAAGCTGTTGAGTGGTTAGATGATTTACCTGCGGGTTCCATCACTACATGGAACCAACTTGTTCAGACTTTTCTGAACAAGTATTTCCCTCCTACTAAGATGGCGAAGTTGTTTTCAGATATTATATCTTTCAAGCAAAAGAAGGGAGAATCTCTACATGCGGCGTGGACCAGATTTAAAAAGATGTTGAGGATGTGTCCTCAGCATAATCTTACTCAAAGCCAGCAGACCCAAACATTCTATAATGGAGCCGATCAGTCGGTTCGATCTATGCTGGATGCTGCTGCTAATGGATTCTTGTTCAGGAAAACGCCGGCAACTGCCTGGGAGATCATCGGTAATATGGCAGAGAGCAATATGGGGTGGCCGGATGTGAAGAAAGAAAAGAAATCCGGAGTTCTAGAGTTCGATGCTCTAATGGCTCTGAATGCAAAGATCGACGCTCTCACACACCAAGTCGCACTCATGAAAACAGCGCCAATTCAAGGGAATCTGCAAGATGAGCAAAAGTTGTTTGAAGTTGAAACGGCTAACTTTACAGGAAATCAAGGACGACAGTCGTACAACTCCTACAACAACAATTATAATCAGAACTGGCAGCCCAAGCAAGAGGAGAAGAAGCCGAGCTTCGAGGAAATAATGATGAAATATGTGGCGGGTACTGAGGCTCGCTTACAAAATCAAGAAGCTATGATGCAGAGGTTGGAAATTCAGATGGGTCAAATCGCTTCTCAATTGTTAACCCGTCCTACTGGATCCATACCGAGCAACACTGAGCTCAATCCCAAAGGCGTGAATGCGATTATGGTAGTGACGAGATCACAAACTGAAAAACCTGAGGAGCAGGCCACCAAAAGGACAAAAAATCCTGCAGTTCAAGAGGAGGTGCGTGCTGAAAATTCCTCCACGACAGGTAAGAAAGGTAAGACTTCAAAATTTGAAGTTAATGATAATGTTGATATATCTACCCTACCTTTCCCCCATAGAGCTAAGCAACTGTTGTTTGAATCTCAATTTCAAAAGTTTCTTGAAATTTTCAAGAAATTGCATATTAACATTCATTTTGCAGATGCATTAGCTCAGATGCCGAGATATGCAAAGTTTTTGAAAGACTTGCTGAAAAATAAGAAAAAAATTAACTGATCTTACGCAGGTTACAGTGAATGAGGAGTGCTCGGAAGTGCTGCAAAAGAAGCTTCCAACAAAATTTCAAGATCCAGAGAGTTTTTCTATACCCTGTCATATTGGAAGTCTGTCTTTTGATAATGTGCTGTGTGATCTAGGATCGAGTATAAACTTAATGTCATATTCTATTGCTCGAAAACTAGGTGTTGAAAATATAGAACCTGATGCTATCTCTCTCAAATTTGCTGATGGATCTATTAAATATCCGAGAGGGATTGTAGAGAATGTCCTAGTCAAGATTGATAATTTAATTTATCCTGTAGATTTTGTTATCCTTGACATGGTAGAGGATTTAGAGGTTCCCCTGATTTTAGGACGTCCTTTTCTTGCTGCTAGTAGGGCGTTGATTGATGTTGAGAGAGGAGAGTTGGTGTTGAGACTAAACGATGAACAAGTAGTTTTTACTATGTCTAAGTCGGCTACTGAGAGCCCAAGTTTGAAAGCTTGTTATGCTATTCGTTTGATTGATATGATTGATGTTGTTGGTGATGCATGTCAGCATGTGCAATTTCCTGCAGGAATTAGTCCCTTGCATAATTTTTTTGATGGTGTGGCATGCATGTGCAGGACTAATCTGAGTTTTTCAAAGACGGTGGATAAACCACCTTGAATTTTGCCACTCAAGAGAGGAGTATAGTCGGGCTATAGACTATAAATTTAGCGCTGACTGGGAGGCAACCCAGTGTTTTTGCTTTTGTTTTTATTTTGATTTTCGGTTTTTATTCTTTTGTTTTGTTTTTATTTGATTTTTGTTTCTTTCCCATGCCAGTTGGTCGTGCCTGCCGATATTCTAGAATGCTGATACCATCCCGAAGGATTCTGTCAAGAAGGAAGAGAATGAATCGAAAACCAGGGGAGTGTTATTTTTGTTTTCTTTGTGTTTTTGTTTTTCATTGCATTGTGTGTTTGTTTGCATTCTGTTCATTATTCTGAAGCATTGAGGGCAATGCTTTGGGATAAGTATGGGAGGGTAGACTAGTATTGCATTGTCTATGTGTTTGTGTTGCATCTGTTGTGTTACGTATTTATTTTCATACAGTTTGTGTTTGTTGTTGTTTGCATTGTTATGAGTGGGATGAGTCATAATAGCCAATGATGATGAAGTTTATGTTGAAAAAAATTTATTTTTGAAAAATTTTGCTCTTGACTTGACATGAGAAACTGTAGGTTGAATCGTGAATATTTATAAGCACTTGTGTTAGACCAGTGGAGTGTAACGAATGATTTGATGAAGTTTCTGTCTGTTTGACCATTGCACGAAAATAGGTGGTTTGTGGATCTTGATTGTGTTCTATGAATTTTGATGAGGATCTAGTTTACACTTATGATCTTGGGCGCACCTAGAGAAAAAAAAATTTTAATATACAATTCCATCCGGGCCTTAAAAGGAATAAAATCCTATAAAAGATTAAATTTAAGGCTAAGTATGCGGATTAAATGAGATTGATGCTCCATCCGGGCTATAGACGAGGGGATTAGAAAGAAAAAATAGAATAATTTTTCGTATCCTATCAAAGTTTTAGCTAAGTATGCGGGTAATTATTGGGGCTAAAGCAATACCGGGTGCAAAATTCGGAGGTGTGTAATTCATTATCTCAAGGGAGGTGGGTATGTCTAGAGGTCGTTGGAAGGAATGGGCACTTGAAAAGTGAAACTTGCACTAATTTGTCATAGGTTGCTAAGCATATTTGAGACGAATTCGGTCTGAGTTGTATGAAACTGGAATGACATTTCACACATGCACGTTCACGTTAAACCGAAAGTGTATTATGAAAAGTTGAGAGCATGTCTGTGTTTTTGGTTTTGTGATTGAACTTCTCGGAGGCTATGCACATTTATGAATCATCCTTACTTATGTTTTTGTGTGCATTTTGTTTTGCATGTCTTGCTCGAGGGCGAGCAAGAGTTAAGTGTGGGGGTGTTGATAACTACATTTTTTATGCATTAGTTTGTGATATTTTTATATATATTTTTGTGTGCATTCATATTGTTTTTATGTGTTTTTATGTGTTTTAGTTCATGTGTGTGTATTTCACTCTCCCGGTTAATTTTGTAGGAAAATGGAATTTTGAAGAGTTAATTACGGAGCGCCTTGATCGAAAAATCATATTTAATTTTAGAGAAATTCAAATCCGATCTCCACCGTTCAGAATACATTTCAAGATGTTTTAAAGCTGCTGTCCAAATTTCATGTCAATCTGATGGCTAGAACTTAAGATATGAATTTTTCAAGATAACTGCGCGCTGAAAACTGGAGGCAGAACTTTTCAGGCTATGGCGTGATTTTTCCTGCGCCGTGGCGTGAACCAAGGATTTTGAAGAAGTGAAAACAGAACTTTTCAGGCTATGGCGTGACCTTTCGGCGCCATGGCGCGACGCGGACTGAAAAAATATTAATTTTCTAACATTAAAAGTTGCAATTTTTTTGGGGCTTTATTTTATGGGCTTTTTGAACCCATATTTAAGGGAGAGAGTTAGAACGTGAGAAGGGTTCCAGAATTGAGATTTTCACACGGAAGGCGGCTACGACTACATGCTTGGGAGAAGATTTTCTCTTCTCTTTTTTTTTTATTTTTCTTTTACAATTCATGATTAAACTTTTGTTTTGATTTATGAATTTTGAGTAGTTTTTATTATTCGATCAAGGCCACGTGATTGGGCCAGACAGATTTTTGTAGAAAACTGGTTTATTGATTTGAGATTTTCAGATATTGATTTTAGTTTATTGATTATCGAATTTATTTTGTCTTGTGAATTTCTTGGCCAGTGATTTGCTTGCATGTTAATTGATTCCAAGTCGACAGAGTAGGTTTCAATTTTGATGACTTCGATAATTATCATATTGTAAAACTAACTAGAAATAGAATTCGGTTTCAATATGCGGTTTAGGTGTCAACTGAATTTTCACCGTTCTTCATGCATTCAAATTTATTAGAATTACGAAATATTGATCCGTCAAATTTGAATAGGTTTGATTGTTCTAGAAATAGTCCTTCGAACAAATTAGGAGAATTCCTGTGAATTATGATTAAATCTGAATCTTGAATAGATTGCTTGTTACTTAAATTTTCTGGTGCCTATGTGCGTCCTTAATCGAAGCTTTCCTTTATTTGAATAAATCCAGTTCTTTGCTGCGTTTTTATTTCCTTTCAATTTAATTTAGTAGTTAAAGACCTGAATCAAAAGCTTTTTAAGTAGTCTAGATTAAGTAGAAATAGATATATTTTGGTATTCAATTTTACAGTCCTTGTGGGTTCGACATCTGGACCTTAGTCCACTATATTATTAATTGACTTAGTGCGCTTGGTAGTAAATACCATTTTGGTCGGTCAATGATGACATTTTTATTGACATTGAGCTATCTTTTTTTACATTTCAGTTTGCAGGATGTATAAAGAACCAATATTACAGCCAATATCAATTTGATGAAGTTAGAAGTGAATGGAGTGAATTTGTCTACTCCTATGTAGGTGCCTAAATGTGTCATGCACGTTGGGATAATACTTTGTTTTGTCTATGTGGATACATTTTTAATTTTGTGAAAATACTTGTGGATACATGCATATTTTCAGGTTATTTTGGTAGATATACTTGTGAATTTATGGATGTTTGTAATTTTTGGATGAATAATTTATTAATCTTATTAGTCTATTTTAAGTTTCAAAAATATATTTATATTGTGTCATTGTTGTATTAAAATTTTAATATAGTGAAACATATGTTTTTACTTCACTAAATTAAATGGTGAAGTTAAAATAATTTACTTCACCATAAATCCGTAGCAATGAAGTCGTTCGAAGCATTTACTTCATTAGTTAATGTAAATGCTGCAGTCATATATCTTCTATTACTTCGGCAATTTCACTTATCGACGAAGTAAACGAATGTGTTTTACTTCGTCCATTAGTGAAATTGCCGAAGTACAAGACATTCTTGTGCTTCGTCGATAAGCGAAACTGCATGCCGAAGTAAAAGACTTTCTTTTACTTCGTCAATTAGTGTCATTGCCGAAGTATAAACATTTCTTTTACTTCCGCAATTTCATTAATCGACAAAGTACAAGAATCTCTTTTACTTCTGGAATTTATGAACGACTTTCTTTTACTTCGTTCATTAATAATGAAATTGCCGAAGTAAAAACATGTCTTTTACTTCGGCAATTTCATTAATCGACGAAGTCCAAGCATATATTTTACTTTGGGAATTTATGAAATTAACGAAGTAAACGACTTTCTTTTACAATTCGTTGATTAATGAAATTGGCGAAGCAAAAGATATGCTTTTAATTCGGCATCAGCCCAATCTTGAACCGATTTTGGCTCTCCATGAACCGACCAAAGACTTCGATAATTTCAGGGTTACGACTTCGATTATAACGCAAAGTAAAACAATATCCCTATTATTTCACGTACGTGACATTACTTCGATAATTATGATCTATGACTTCAGTTAACAACGAAAGTAAAAGAAAGAAATTATACTAGTGGATATAAGAGTGTTTTCTATATTTTAATATACCACATATTCATTTAATTTAATTTTTAAAATGATATATTCAATTAATTTATGTTCACTTAGAGATCATATTGATCAGTTCATGCATGTTTATTGGCTAAAATGATTAGTGATTCATGACGTCATATTATTGAGATACATTTTCGAAGGTGGTCAAGAAAGAAGTTTCTAGGAAGGAAGAAAATAATATTTAAAATTACTTTATGCAGAATTTAATAGTTTGCTTTCAGAATCAGTGCAGAATGCATATGCGATATAACAAGCAGAAAAATTTAAGTAGATATGTCCCACTGCCTAAACTTTCTCAGTTATTTCACATGGCTCCCTCAATATGGATTATCACTTATCTAATTAGCTTGATTTTTAATTTATTGCGTTAGTTTATGGGTTTACTTAATTTGAATTCAAGGGTATGATTACGGCTTTGCACATTGTAAATAATATTAAAACAATAAATAATAATAATAATAAGAACATCGACAATAATATAGGATCACATCAATTTTTTGCTTTAACAAAAATATATAACTAAAGATAATTGTACAATTTCAATATTTTAATTGTACGTACAATAGTTCAAGCGTCACATGTTGATCGCTCTCCTTTCTAGGGCAATTACTATAGTAATGGCTCCTATGAGATAACAACCGAAAAATGATGCTTGTGTTATTGTTCAATTTAAAATATTTTAATTTTATCATAAGTATAAAATATAAGTTTTAAAAATGGACAAGCTCTCAGTCCGAATGAAATTTGTGTTCTAGTACCAAAATAAATACCGAACCATATGTTTTTATCATGTCATGAAATAATCATAATAATATAATTAAAAAGTCAATGTTTTTTTTAATTATTATTCGTGGAACATTATGTTTTTAACATTAGTTTATCACTCTTAAAATTATAATAAAGAAAACTTAGTGGTTATCGTACGACAGATAATATCATGCATATAAGTATATTACTGAATTGAATATTATTAGGATCCGTTTGAACTATGAGATAAAGATAAATAATATAGAGATAAGTAATATATTGTAATAAAAAATAAATAAATAAAAATAGTTAATATAAGATTTGATTTGATTTGATTGATAGATTATGGTTTGTTTGATTTGATTGATTATATTTTATATAAAAATAGTAAATTACCATTTTATCATTTTAATAATTAATAAAATATAAATAATATTATTTATAAAGGATAATATAATAATATAAATTTAATGATTTGATTGATGTAATATAAATAATTAATGATTTGATTGATGTGATATAAATAATTGAAAGATGGATAAATAATATAGCAAAAAAACGTGAAATTAAATAAGATTATTAATACATAGATTAATAATACATAACTTCAAACGGACTCTTAATATATAAATAATTAGGCATAATTTTTCATATATATATTTGTGGGTCCCACAAATGGTAAATAGTATTTTATTTTTTTTTTGAGCCAAATGGTAAATAGTATATTCAATTTTGTGAATATGGGTTTTTAAAAAAAAAACTTTGTGAATATGGGTCCCGAGAGTTATAAAACTTCTCACGCGACATACTTTAGTAATGATTTTTTATAGTATAATAATTAAATGACAACGATTTAAACTTTAAACTAAGAGGAAGATTTGGATTCTAAAGATTCTATAATCAGCCAACGTCATACAAATTCACAACGAAAAATCATCTCCAATTCGGTTTATTATATTAATATTTTTCATTTATTTCTAAAAATTTTGTATGGATGTTGAAAATTTTGGAATTTTGACACTATATAGCAGTTCAAGTTATGACGTTTCTTGATCTAAACTGATCACTCGAGTAACTTTATAATAAGTTGCGAAAATAATTCGATGTAATACAATGAATGTTTTGCTCAACTGACATACAAAACTTGAAACATGTGTGTTTGCCTCCAAACTGATTATATGAAAGAAAATAAGTGACACACGAATTTGATTCTGATGTTCGAATCGGAGTGTCAATGAGTTCATAACCACCAAAGTGAGATCGGATTTGCAGAATTTTAAATTTGGTGATATTTATTATTACTTCATGAAAATATTTGATTTCTGATTATACATTGTTTCCATGCTTTGTATGGTCTTATTTATGGAAATATATTGAAGATCTATAAAAGGGAGTGCATGGATCGATCGGAAGAGAAAAGAGAGAAGAGAATCGAGAGATTAAGAGAGTGGAACTGATATGAATCTTGATGTGTAAGATTAGCAAACACGATTACAAATCTGAATCACACCCTCTAATCAATAAACAAAAGATCCAAAGTTTTGCCCAATCTTTGAAACAAGTAAAATTGATAGGATTTTGAATTTCCACCTTTAATCGACAGTACGATTAACAACAAAAATCACGACAATTAAAACCAAAAAAAACCTTCAGATAACTTGTATATGACAATCTTCAGTGAGAAATCAATCGACAAACGCTTCCAAGTAATTAAACTGAAAAGGTTTGATTTTAAGAGCAAAGCAAAGCTTTGAATAAAATTCTTGAGAGAATTTCAATAATTTGTGTATAAACTAAATCTGAATTATTAATTGTCATGAATGTTAAAGTATTTATATTACATCCCAAAATATTAAAAGATAATTCAAAATAAATCAAAATATATCAAAGATATCTCCTAAAAATTTCCTAGTAGGAATAAAAGACTCAAAATAACTCAAAATATCAAAAATAAGATCAATATCTCGCACACACACAAACACCTCTGGTGTGTGTAAAAGTACGTCGCGCGTACGCTCCATAGGACGGCGCGGGCGCGCTGAAGTCTCGCAGATTCTTCCTCAATTCAGGCCTCGTACGCGCGGGCGCGGGTGGGGTTTGCTCAATAAGGAGCGGGTGCGCCGTAGCTTCGACTTTAATCTTCAATTTCTTCACTTTCTTGACCTCCATTGACCTCAATAATATTATAACAGTTCCCAAATTGAATATCAATAAATCCAACGCCCTCTTGCGACGTCATTGTAACGCCCCAGTTTTTATCTTATTGAGCTTATTTGAGATAATCAGAGAATTCAGAATTCGAGGATCGATTTTATTTTGATCAGGGTCTATTTTGCAAATTTTGAAATTTTCAGGGACTAAAATGCAAATTTGGACCTAATTAGATATTTATAAGGGTTGGACTTAATATTTTGCACTCTATCTTCTCCTTCATTCACGCCTCCTCCATTGAAGACGACTCAAGTGGATTCCAAGCTTTGTGATTTTTATTTTTGATCGATCCGTCCGATAGAAATTTGATTCGAAGGCATATCGACGATCACTGTCTCGAGGGCTCCATTTAGAAGTAAGTTTCTTTTATTTCTACGAGGTTTGATTTTTTGGATGTCAATGGAATCGATTTATTTTCGGAGATGTTGTTCTTGAGATAGTTGTGATAGTATATCTAAGACGGTTCGAAGAAATAACGATGATTGGATTTGTTATGAATTTTTCTTGTGATTTTCGAAAATGAGGCTTTGGGATTCGATGGATTTTGAGTTTGTTGGGATGTTTTTGAAGTTGTTTTGAATCGAATGAATTATTGAACTGCTGTCTGTGTTTTCGGAATTGTCTGTTTATAGCCGTTATGCCGTCAGTTTGAGTTTTGAGCTATCGAATAGTTTGAATTGATCGAATTGTATTGTTGAATTCCGAATATCGATATTGATCTATTATACTTCATTTCAGATTGATCGAAGGCCGTTGAGTTTCGAGTTTCAAAGTTTGATTCGTTTACCAAGTGGACGAGGATTGGTAATGAGTTTTACCTAGTTTGATTTCGAAGTTCGAGTTTCCCAAAAACCGCATACTTGCATGTTTATTGATTCGAATGTGTATTGCTTGACTATATGCTCTTATGTGACTTCATGAACTTAGTTGAATGTATATTGAACTGTATTGCATTCATATTGATCCTCTATCTTTGTTTTGAGAAGGGCAGAAACCGCCCGAATCGAATTAGACGTCTTGGGAACTATAATTGAGTGGTCTGGGTCATGGAGTTCGCCCAGAGTTCAGAAGACTCTTTATATGTTGCTCAAAGTCTAGAGGTTTTTAGATAAGTGAATCCACCTCGATCGGAAGAGTCGGTTGTAAGTCATGAAATCTTAGCCTCGGGATCCCAACCAACCGAACGAACGAACGTATGAACGAAGTTTTCTTTGATTATCTGATTTTGATAATCTTGAATTTTAAAGACATGCATCTCATCTTTATTTACTGAATCTCTTGAATGTCATATCATGATATTGATATGCTAATTGATATTGTATGTCTTGTTGCTTTTACTGGGATGTATTCTCACTGGAGTTATCCGGCTGTTGCTTTGTTTTGTATGTGTACTTGGCAACAGGTGGGGCAGGATCGAGTCAGAGACGACAATGATGGATCGTGATCGAGGATTAGAAGTGGGACTTCCGTTTAGAAATGAAATTGCATGCCAATCTAGTTATGTTTTGAGAGATTTTTAGACTCGAATTGTTGTTGAATCTTGTTGTATTGAATAATTCGACTTTGATTATCGAATATTGATGTTTGCATGTTGTAATACCTATTTGGAATTGTGGTTGAAAGTTGGAAAAACCTGTTCTATTTTTTGATGTTTTTCTGGGCTCAGGCACCGCTCGATCGCACGAGTTGGCACGATCAAGCGCGGCCCCTTTTATTCTTGGAAAGTAGGTTGCGCAGGAGGGCGAGCTCGATCATACGAGTTCATGAGATCGAGCGCGGCACCTCCATAATTCCCGACAGTGACTTCTGCAGGATGGCGCGCTCGATCGCACGAGTTCATGAAATCGAGAGCGGCACCCTTTTTTTTTAAAAAAAAATTATGTCTTATATTTTGGATCTTGATTGATTATCCATAGGATTAACTCTTGATTAGACGATTAGAATCGATGTCTCACATTAAGTGGTATCAGAGAGTAAGTTCTTGGACTTTAGAAGTGGGCGGGGTAGATCGAGTTCGCTTGACTTGGATTCTCGCATGTGTTTGAGTTATTCGATTGATTGATTATTACATGCGAACATGCTTTACTATCTGACGAATTATTTGAATTACTTGATTATGTTATTTAAATTTATAAAGCATGATCTACTTGAGATATAAATGTTTTGTTATCGACTGGTATCCAATATTCTGAGAGGTCGTAAGGGGAACCGATTTGTAGCAATTGAGATATCTCGTGTCCTAACCTTTTATTATCAGATGGGTCCTCGTCGAGTTATTAACAGAAACCCACCGCTAGTTACTCCTCCGAATGAGCAAGCCAGTACTGAAACTGAGCAGATGGATGATACAGCGACGCCTATGGAAACCCTGCTGAAGCGGTTTCAGTCGTTTAATCCACCGTTGTTGATGGGTACAGAGAATCCAGTTGACTGTGAGAGTTGGTTGGACGACAATGATCAGTTGTTCGATTCCATTGATTATACAGATGACCGCCAAACTAGGTTAGTCATTCATCAGCTTCGTGGTGTTGCTGAGAACTGGTGGATCACGACAAAGAGATCCATGGAGAACCGAGGTACAGTTGTTAATTGGACTCTTTTCAAATCTGAATTTTATAAGAGATTTTTCCTTATTTCGTACCGAAAGGACAAGGGAGCAGAGTTTTCCAATCTGAGGCAAGAGAATTTGAATATTGAGGAGTACGTAGCCAAGTTTGATAGTCTGTTGCATTTTGCACCACACATTGCCGACAGTGAAGAAGCCAAAGCCGATCACCTCATCAACGGCTTGAATCTCGACATCTTCACATTGGTAAACACTGCTAGGCCTGATAACTTTGCGGATGCCATGAATCACGCAAAGGGAGCTGAAGCAGGCTTGTGGAGGCAGAGAGGAAATCAGATGGTACCTCAGCAGCAGAGACAGTTTTAGGCACAACCGACTCAGTCCAGAATCAACCTTCTCAGTACTAGAACCAATCTCAGAGGTTTGAGGGAGGTAACAGTAGCAACAACCGAAGAGATCAGTATAGAGCGAAGGGAAAACAGTTTAAGAAGTCAGGGAGCAGTTCTTTGAGTTCCAGTAGCTCGAGGCAGTTTGGCTCTGGTAACTGGTCCTCTCATAACTGGTCCTCTTGGCATTTCCAACGGATCCTTAGCCACTTGATCAACATGCGAACCATCCATGATCGCATCATCCTCCCCATATTGAAAAGGATTTGTCCTCAAGTCTTGACCATCACCTACATCAAATGGAGATAAATCAAAAACATTGAAAGTAGCACGGACGTTATACTCATCTGAAAAATCTAATTTGTAAGAATTGTCATTGATCCGCTCCAATACTTGAAAAGGTCTATCGCCTCTTGGCAACAACTTAGAACGCCGCTCTCGGGAAAACGCTTCTTCCTCAGATGAAACCAAACCCAATAACAGGTTCAAACACGACCTTTTTTTTACCTTTGTTTGCTTGCTTTGTGTATTGCAAGTTCTTTTTCTCGATGTTCGCTTTCACCTTCTCATGCAAATTTCGCACAAATTCAGCCTTTTTCCGTTCATCCATATTAGCCCTTTCACTCATAGGCAAAGACATCAAATCCAACGGGGTTAAAGGATTAAAACCATACACAATTTCAAATGGTGAAAAATTTATAGTAGAATGCACACTACGATTATATGCAAAATCAACAAATGGCAAACATTTCTCCCAGCTCTTCAAATTCTTTTTAATTATAGCACGTAACAAAGTTCCTAATGTCCTATTAACAACCTCAGTTTGACCATCCGTTTGAGGATGACATGGGATAAGTGCATTTTGTATGCATTATTTTGTGATATTTTTATGTTTATTTTGTGTGCATTCATATTATTTTGTGTGTTATTATGTGTTTTATTGCATTTGTGTGTATTTCAATCTCCGGGTTAATTTTGTAGGAAAATAAATTTTTGAAGAGTGAATTACGGATCAGCTTTGTTCAAAAAATCAAATTTAATTTTCGAGACAACCAAATCCAATCTTCACCCTCCAGAATAAATTTCAAGATGTTTTAAAGCTTCTGTCCAAATTTCAGCTTGATCCGACGGCTAGAACTCAATTTATGAATTTTTCAAAATCGTCGCTTGGAGCAGGTTGAAAGTTGCGCTGTTGGTGAATGTTGTAGCACGATTTCACTTGAGTTTGACACTAGGAAGAGTGCAAACGCGCTTGTGGTTAGCGCTAAGAAGCAAGATGGAGTAAAGAACAAAGCAGAGCTGTTGGTGTTTGGAAGTAGCGCAATCGCGCTTGCAAGATGGAAGTTGGCGCATCAAATTGCGCTATCGCGCATGCTTTAGAAAATAACTAGCGCGCGTGAGCGCAGCACAAGATTCCAGCAGATTTGAAGGCAATAGCGCGCACGAGCGAGCCTATATTGCGCGTGCGCGTGAGATGAGGAAAAGTTCTGGTTTGTAAGCCTGCACGCGCGTGTCGCGGAGTCAGAAAAATCGAGAATTCCTTGTTGCATATGAAAATTAATTATTATGGGATCCGGACACTATAAATAGGATTTTGTATGATATTTTGAGGGTTCTGAATTTTGTTCCAGAATTTCGGACGCAGAGACGGCGGCTAGTCTACAGGCTTGGGAGAATTATTATTCTTTTCTTTTATTTTTATTTTGCAAATTCATGATTAAAACTTTGTTTAAATTATGAATTTTATTAGTGAATAGTTTTTCTTTTTTGATCAAGGCCACGTGATTGGTGCAAACAATTTATGTAAAAAAATTGATTTGTTTATTTGAGATTTTCAGACTTGATTTTATTTTATTGATTGTTGAATTTATATTTGTCTTGTGAATTTCCTGGCCAGTTATTTGCTTGCATGTTAATTGATTCCAATTCGACATAGTAGGTTTCGATTTTGATCACTTCGATAATCAACATAGTGTAAAACTGACTAGAAATAGAATTCGATTTCATTATGCGGTTTAGATATTTACTGAATTTTCACAGCTATTCATGCATTCAAATTTGATTAGAATTACGAAAGATTAGTTCATCAATATTTGAATATGTTTGATTGTTCTAGAAATAGTCATTCGAACAAATTAGGAAAATTCCCATGAATTAAGATTAAGTCTGATGTCTTAGATCGACTGCTTGTTACATGAATTGTCTGGTACCTACGTGAGTCCTTGATCGAACTTTTCTCATATTTGAATTAATCCAAATTTTTCCAGCTGCATTTTACTTAATTTAATTTTAATTGCAATTTTTTGTTTTAGTTTAAAATCTGAAATCACTATTTTTGATTAGTCTATAGATTAAATAGAAATAAATATATTCTGGTAGTCATAATTATACAGTCCCTGTGGGTTCAACATTCGAATTTTATTCACTATCTATAATTTGACATGTTACGCTTGCCAGTTGATTTTTAATCATACCGATTTACCCGGTCAAGTTTTTGGCGCCGTTGCCGGGGACTGTTTTGATATCAGAATTTTTATTTCTCTTGAGATTAGACTGATTTTATTTTATTAAAATTATGAATTTTCTTCTTTTTTTTATGATTTTCAGGTACTAGCTTGTTGTGCATGCATAACATTTGATCTAAGGAGCTTCTACCACTTGATTTGGAGATCGAACGCACGCTCAGCAAGATTCGAAAAGCAAGGAAGAATCTTAATCTAGTACTTGAAACAAAATCTGAATCAGAAGAAGACATGGCGGACAACCGTACTGTTTGGGATCTGATTAGGCCGCCAGTTGAAGGTTGTGGATCTTGCATAGTTTCCCCCGCTGTTGAGGCGGACAATTTTGAGTTGAAACCCTCTACCATTCAGCTGATCCAACTGCAAGAAAGATTTGGGGGCACATCTGTGGAAGACCCCTACGCTCATCTAGAGCATTTTCTGTCGATCTGTGACACGTTCAAGGTTAATGGGGTAACATCTGATGCAGTGCGACTGCAGTTATTCCCATTCTCTCTACAAGGCGAAGCTACGGAGTGGTTAGATGATCTGCCTGCGGGTTCCATTACTACATTGGATCAACTTGTTCAGACTTTTCTGAACAAGTATTTTCCTCCTACGAAGATGGCGAAATTATTCTCAGATATTATTTCATTCAAACAGAAGGAGGGTGAATCTTTACATGCGGCATGGACCAGATTCAAGAAGATGTTGAGGATGTGTCCTCAGCATAATTTATCTCAAAGCCAGCAGACTCAGACATTCTACAATGGAATCGATCAGTCGGTTTGATCTATGCTGGATGCTGCAGCTAATGGATGCTTATTCAGGAAGACGCCGGCAGAAGCATGGGAGATCATAGGTAACATGGCAGAGAGTAACATTGGGTGGCCGGATGTGAAGAGAGAGAAGAAGGCTGGAGTTCTAGAGGTCGATGCTTTAATGGCCATGAATGCTAAGATCGACGCTCTGACACGCCAAGTGGCACTTATGAAAGCAGCGCCATTAAATCATGCACAAGGGAATCTGCAAGAAGAGCATCAGTTGTTTGAAGTTGAAGCAGCTAATTTTGCAGGAAATCAAGGAAGACAGCCGTACAACTCCTACAACAACAACTATAATCAGAACTGGCAGCCCAAGCAAGAGGAGAAAAATCCGAGCTTTGAGGAGATCATGATGAAATACGTTGCAGGAACTCAGGCTCGCTTACAGAATCAGGAAAGTATGCTGCAGAAGTTAGAAGTTCAGATGAGTCAGATCGCAACCCAATTATCAACCCGGCCTGCTGGAGCTTTACCAACATGTAGTCGAAAACAGTAGTGTAGTATCAAGTTTGTACCATAATATTTTCGAAAAGTAACTCAAGAAACGAGTATCTCTATCAGACATAATACTCCTTGGCATTCCATGCAATCTCACAATTTCATTAAAGAATAAATCCGCAACATGATATGCATCATCAGATTTATGACACGCAATAAAATGATCCATTTTCGAAAATTTATCAACCACAACAAACACAGAATCCCTCCCCTTCTTAGACCTTGGTAGTCCTAAAACAAAATCCATAAAAATATCTACCCAAGGTTCACTAGGAATGGGAAGTGGAGTATACAATCCATGTGGTTGTGTCCTAGACTTAGCCTTTCTGCAAGTCACACACCTCTCACAAATATTTTCAACATCATGCTTCATATGTGGCCAATAAAAATTCTCACGCAAAGTTTCATAAGTTTTAGCCACACCAAAGTGACCCATCAAACCACCTCCATGTGATTCCCTAACAAGTAATTCACGAAAATACGATTTGGGTACACACAACTTATCTTCCTTAAATAAATAATATCCATCATGCATGAAATTTTTTTCCTTTGGACCATGCAAGCATGACGCATAAATATCACCAAAATCAAGATCATTGGCATAAAATTCCTTCACATACTCAAATCCCAAAAACTTAGAATCTAGAGTAGATAAAAGTACACACCTTCGTGATAGAGCATCCGCTATCACGTTTTCTTTCTCTTGCTTGTACTTGATAATGTAGGAAAAAATCTCTACAAACGCCACCCACTTGGCATGTCTCTTGTTCAGCTTTTGTAGTCCTTTGAGATGCTTCAAAAATTCATGATCCGTATGAATCACAAATTATTTTGGCCTTAAATAATGTTGCCACGTCTCAAGAACACGAACCAAGACATAGAATTCCTTGTCGTAAGTAGGATAATTCAACGATGCTCCATTCAACTTCTCACTAAAATAAGCAATTGGCTGTCATCCTTGCATCAAGACACCACCAATTCCTACACCTGATGCATCACATTCAATTTCAAAAGTGTTAGAAAAATCAGGCAATACAAGTAAAGGAGCATTAATTAGTTTTTGTTTGATAATATTAAAAAATTTCTCTTGCTCCTCTCCCCAAAAGAATAGAACGTTCTTCTTGATCACCGCAGTCATCGGTGCCGCCAAAGTGCTGAAATCTTTTACAAATCTCCTATAAAAACTTTCAAGACCATGAAAACTTCGAACTTGACCAATAAAAGTGGGCGTTGACCAATCTCGAATAGCACTTACCTTGTCTTCATCAACTTTGACACCTTGAGCACTCACAACAAATCCAAAAAACACAAGTTCTTTTGTACAAAACACACACTTTTTCAAATTAGCAAACAAGTGTTCAGCTTTTAGCGTGATTAGCACAATTCTCAAGTGTTCAACATGCTCATTCAAGTTCTTACTATACACCAAAATGTCATCAAAATACACCACAACAAATTTTTCAATAAAAGCATGCAAGACATGATTCATCAACCTCATAAAAGTACTCGGTGCATTAGTTAATCCAAATGGCATAACCAACCACTCATACAAGCCATACTTAGTTTTAAATGCTGTTTTCCACTCATCACCCTCTCTCATTATAATTTGATGATAACCACTTTTAAGATCAATTTTACTAAAGACGCTAGAACCATGCAATTCATCCAACATATCATCTAGTCTAGGAATAGGATGCCTATACTTGATGGTAATATTGTTAATGGCTCTACAATCCACACACATTTTCCATGAACCGTCTTTCTTAGGGACTAACAAAATAGGCACGACACAAGACGACATAGACTCTTGCACAAACCCTTTATCTAAAAGCCTACTTACCTGCCGTTGTAACTCTTTAGTCTCCTCCGGATTGCTCCTATAGGCTGGACGATTTGGCAATGCACTTACGGGCACAAGATCAATTTGATGCTCAATTCCCCTCAAATGTGGTAATCCTTGAGGTAGATCCTCCGGAAATAAATCTTCAAACTCCTGCAAAAAAGACACAACATTGCTTGGAAGATCTCCGGCTATATCACTTGTGTTAAGGAGTAACTCCTTATAAAATATCAACACAAGAGGAACATGAGAATTCATAATATCTCTCAACTCACTCTTTTGGGCTATATATATATTTTTTCAGCCTCTTTTCACTCAATTTTTTTTCATCTTCTTTTTTATCATTCTTTTTTTCTAAGGTCATCTCACTCTTTTGATCACTCTTTTTTTCGGCCTCATCTATCTTTTTCTTTTTCATTTGATCCTCCAACACTTTCTTTGAAGTCATAGGCAACAATACTATGAATTCTTTTTTCATTACAAAAGAATATTTATTTTTAAAGTCATCATGAACCACTCTCCTCTAAAACTGCCATGGTTTCCCCAATAAAATATGACACGCTTGCATAGGAACCACATCGCACAAAACTCATCAACATACTTGCCAATAGAAAATGGCACCATAACTCGCCTATTAACTCTTACTTCCGCACAGTCATTAAACCATTGCAACTTATATGGTTGATGATGCTTCAGAAGAGACAACCCCAATTTTTCCACAAGTTTGCAACTCGCCACATTGGTACAATTACCCCCATCAATGATAAGACTGCATACCTTTCCCTTCACAAAACAACGAGTATGGAAAATATTTTCCCTCTGAATCTCTTCTTCTTCTCTAGGTTGTGCATTTAATACTCTCCTACTCACCAATAACTCCCCAACAACAGTACCGAACCCATCCTCATCACCAGGATCTACCAATGTAGGAATACCCTTATAATTTTCCTCCTTACTCTTCGACTCCACATCACCACAAGCATTAATAATCATCAATTTATTATTTGGGCATTGGCTAGAAATATGGCCAATACCTTGACACCTAAAACATTTAATATCTCTAGATCGAGTATTAGAAGTTTCATACGTACCTTTAGCCACTTGTTTTGGTTCCTCCCACTTAGTGTCAGATTTTGGTTTGGACCCCGACTGGTTGTTCTCCACTTGGTCATGGATTTCTCTATTCAAACCACAAAAAAATCGGGCCATTGTAGCTTCATTATCCTCTTCAATATTGGTACGAATCATCATGGTTTCCAACTATTTGTAGTAATCCTCCACGCTCATCGGACCCTGCTTCAAAGTTTGTAGGCGCCTGTACATATCACGATAATAATGGTTAGGCACAAACCGCTTCTTTATGACACGCTTCATCTCTTCCCATGTCTCAATAGGTGGCTCTCCACACCTCCTTCTAGTGGTCACTAATTGATCGCACCAGATTAACGCATAGTCTACAAACTCAACCACTGCCAAACTCAATTTCTTAAGATCAGAATAGTGATGACAATCAAACACAAACTCTACACGCTTCTACCATTCCAGATACGCCTTCGGGTCAGATTTCCCATGAAACGCTGGAATTTTCATCTTAATGCTACTAATATTCACATCCTCCTTACTGCCCTCCGTATCCCAATTTTCATCAAAACTCTCCTCATCATCTTCAAAATCATTCCCCTTCCTATTTTTATTTTTTTTCCACTACCACTACTCTCCTTCAATTTACTCATCCGCTCATGAAGGGGTTCTAACTCCGATCTCATCATCCTAGTCAACTGCCCCATCAACGCCTCCATTTGAACCTTGGAAATTCCTTGGTTCACACTTTCACTAAAATTTTTATTAGGATTCATGGTACCTGCAAGAAAATTGTTAGTACTAAATTTCCTCACACAAGTTCTCACAGTTTACTCCAAACGAATCACTCAATCACTCCTTTTGTTTCACTCGAATTTATGGAGAGGCTTTGCTTTGTAGAATAAAATTAAAACCTTCAAATTTAAAAACTTTTAGACGCTTGAAAATTGATCCAAAAAGTTTGACGAAAACCAGCAAGAAATTTTATGGACAAATTGACTTTGACTCGCACCCAAGAATGAACAAAGACAAAGGAATTGGCCACAAGCTACTTTTCTTACTTTTTTTTTTTCTTTTTTTTTTTTTTCTTTTTCAGATTTTTGATTTTTCTCTTTTTTTGAATTTATAACTTATAGCACAAGACACGAGACTTGGATAACAAGTTTGAAAGAAATGACATTGAAATTTGGAAAAAAATAAACTCAGATGAAGAACAAAGGCTGAAGAACGAAGAACACGAAGAACACAAAGAACAGAGATAGATGAAGATAGATACTTACTTGATTCAAAACCTTGGCTTTGATACCAAATTATATGAATCTTGATGTGTAAGATTAGCAAACACGATTACAAATGTGAATCGCACCCTCTAATCAATAAACAAAAAATCCAAAGTTTTGCCCAATTTTTGAAACAAGTAAAATTGATAGGATTTTGTATTTCCACCTTTAATCGTCAGTATGACTAACAATAGAAATCACGACAATTGAAACCAAAGAAAACCTTCAGATAAATTGTATCTGACAATCTTCAGTGAGAAATCAATCTACAAACGCTTTCAAGTAATTAAACTGAAAAAGTTTGATTTTAAGAGCAAAGTAAAGCTTTAAATAAAATTCTTGAGAGAATTTCAATAATTTGTGTATAAACTAAATCTGAATTATTAATTGTCATGAATGTTAAAGTATTTATATTACATCCCAAAATATTAAAAGATAATGCAAAATAAATCAAAGGATATCAAAGATATCTCCTAAAAGTTTTCTAGTAGGAATAAAAGACTCAAAATAACTCAAAATATCAAAAATAAGATCAATATCTCGCACACACACAACACCTCCGATGTGTGTAAAAGTATGTCGCGCGGACGCTCCATAGGACGGCGCGGGCGCGCAGGATGAAGGCGCGGGCGCGCTGAAGTCTAGCAGATTCTTCCTCAATTCAGGCCTCGTACGCGCGGGCGCGCGTGGGGTTCCCTCAATAAGGCGCGGGCGCGATGAGAATTAGGCGCGGGCGTGCCGTAGCTTTGACTTTGATCTTCAATTTTTTCACTTTCTTGACCTCCATTGACCTCAATAATATTATAAAAGTTCCCAAATTGAATATCAATAAATCCAACGCCCTCTTGCGATGTCATCATCAAGGATTGAAGTGCTTCCTTGAATTTATGAGCTCGGTGATAAGTGCATTTTGTGTGCATTATTTTGTGTTATTGTTATGTCTATTTTGTGTGAATTCATATTGTTTTATGTGTGTTTTTATGTGATTTATTTCTTACATGTGCATTTCCCTCTCCGGGTTAATTTTGTAAGAAAATGGATTTTTGAAGAATGAATTACGGAGCAGCCATGATTCAAAAATCATATTTTATTTTAGAAAAATTCAAATCCAATCTGTACCGTTCAAAATCAATTTTAAGATGTTTTGAATTTGCTGTTCAAATTTTGGCTTGATCCGACGGCTAGAACTCAAGTTATGATTTTTTCAAGAAAATTGTGCGCTGGAAAAACACATGCACGGACCCAGGCAGGGACCTGGCACGGGGTCCGTGCATGTTGCGAAAAAAAATACTGCGCTCGAGCGAGCCCGACGTGCAGAGAAGGAAAAAAATAGAATTTCGGAAATTAAATCTCTTATTTTGCGGGCTTTATTTTATGAGCTTTTCAACGCCATATATATAGAATATAAAAGAGCAGATTTTAGAAGATATTGATCACACACACAACGTAGAGAAGGAGGCAGCTAGGCTTGGAGATTGGATATCTGCTTCATCGTCATCAGAGTTTTTCTTTCTTTCTTCTTTTTGTTTGAATTCTAGTTTTAATTATTGAGTAGTTTGTTTTCAACCATGACGGCGTGATTGGGCCGAATAATTTCATGTGGAAAACTTGGATGTTTGTTTGAGATTTTTTAGACTTGATTTTATTTTATTGATTATCGAATTTATATTTGTCTTGTGAATGATCTGACCAGTTATTTACTTGCATGTTAATCGATTCCAAGTCGACAGAGGAGGTTTCGATTTAGATCACTTTGATAATCAACATATTATAAAATCGACTAGAAATAGAATTCGGTTTCATTATGCGTTTTGGGTGTAAACTGGATTTTCACCGTTTGTCATGCATTCAAATTTGATTAGAATTATGAAATATTAATCCGTCAATATTTGAATAGGTTTGATTGTTCTAGAAATAGTCCTTTGAACAAATTAGGAGAATTCTCGTGAATTAAGATTAATTATGATTCTTGAATCAACTACTTGTTACATGATTTGTTCGGTACCTGCGTGTGTCTTGGTTGTCTCATTTTAATTAAATTCACCTTTTAGCTATTTTAATTATTATTTCTTTTTAGTAACTTTATTTTTATTTAAATCATCTTAATCCTTTTATTATTTTGTCTAGATTAAGTAAAATAATTAAATTTTGAGAATTGACAACAGTCCCTGTGAGATCGATACTTGAACTCTTTGTCCACTTTGCTATTACTTGACCTAGTGCACTTGCTAGATAACCGAATTAAGCGGTCAAGTTTTTGGCGTCGTTGCCGGGGTGTAGTGACCCGTATCCAGAATTGACGATTAATGAATAATTAATCATGTAATCATGTTTAGATTAAGTAAAACATGATTAAGGAAATTCCAAATGGGTTAACGGAGTCCAGAAATGGATTCAGGACACTCGAAAATGGTCGGGAAGGTTCCGAGGGTTCGGATGGATCGGAGGATCCGAACCAAAGATCGGAGGATCCGAACTCGGATCGGAGGCTCCGAAGTTAATGCGTTATGGGTGACATCATTGATGGGACTTCGGAGGATCCGAAGTCAGGATCGGAGGCTCCGAACAGGAACGGAGTCTCCGAAGTCAGGAACGGGGGATCCGAACCAGTTCGGAGGATCCGAAGCCGAGTTCGGACGGCCCGAACTTCGCCTATAAATAGAGGTCCGAAATTTCATTTTCAACTCGCACCTCTCCTTTTCCTCTCTCAACTCATAGGCCTTCTAACTCAGATCTAGAGAGTTCTAGGCATCCTATTGGGAATTTGAAAGTGGCATAGCGATCCCGACGTCGAGGCGAAGATGTGCCTAAGTTTTGAGGCAATTGTCATCAGCGGGCTGACGACGGACGCAGGTATAGCTATGGTCTTCTTAAATTATTTAGGAGTATGCAATAACTTATTTAAGGCATTTAGAGCTTAAATAATGATGCATGGATATTTTCATTGTAGAGTTGATGATAGGCTAGGAACCTAGAGTGGGACTGCTAAGAACTGCCTGTAGTAAGGTATGTAAGTACAGACTGAGATAGCCAGCGGGTTTTGCATGCTTATATGTTGCATATGTGTGTCATATTATTATGCAGCATGTGCATATCATATTGTGCCTGTCCATCTTGTGAGATGAGCCATGTAGGGCCGCTCAGCCCTGTCTGGACGGGTGATGTCTAGTGCCCAGTGACTGATGGGTCATGGGTAGTTAGCATCTGGGGACACAGTCCACGTCCTATAGGAATGAGCAGTGTACGCAGGGTTTGCTCCCCGGGTTGTACCACTCATGTCCTAGGCGCCATTACTGAGCAGTTATATACAGTTATCCCAGATATGGATACCCTATCATTTGCATGCATCATATTTGTATGTTTTACCCAGTGCTTTCGTATTGAGCTTAGAGCTCACGTCCAGTCCTTTCTGTGTATCTGGACACCCCATTCGACGGGGAAGGTGTAGGTGCAGGATTGAGCACCAGGAGCTTGGAGTAGCCAGTGACCAGTGAAGACAACATGATTAGCTGTAGGTTTTTCCTTTAGGCTATTTATTCGATTTGGTTGTATAAATCGAATTGGTTTAACCGGTTGTATTTTGCCGGTCTGTTTTTATTTAAGTCTTCCGCAGCGATTTATTTAATGCATGTTTAATTATGCTCTTAACTCTGATTAGGTAGCGGATCCGGGTTGGGTCACTACATTTATTGGTATCAGAGCATATGCATGCAAGAGACTTGGGATATAGTAATGAGACTTTGGGTTATCCTTATAGGATTGATTAGACCTTGGAAGAGGTGATGATGCGGCGATTAGTTTGCCCGAAGACTATCATCATCGGCAGGATTTCTAAAGATTTGTCTTATGGGATACCAGCAAGTGTGGACAGGAGTGATGGATCGTGTTCGAGTTTTCAAGATTTCTACTCAGGTGGATCCTAGTTTTGGATCGAGTACCGGATGCCAGAGGCAGTAGCAGAGGATTGGTGGGGACTTACTTGATGCTTGCATCTGTACAGTCATTACCATGATGACACTACTCTGAAGATTCTCTAGTCGTAGTTGTAGAGATTTTCATGCGGAACATAGTTTTGCCGGTATGCTTGTATCGATGCGTTCGGTAGGCACACGGGAAACTTCATGTTCAAAAGCATGATTTGGTTACAAGAAGAACACTGATGGTAGATCGTGAGCAAAAGAGGTCGACTGACATGTACTGACACAGAGCATATCTGGTTAGCTATCACAAGCCATTTCTCCAGAGTTCTTCGTAGGAGGACATGTAGAGAGACTTGGTCGGGAGTATGCTTGTATCGATGCGTGTGTCGATTAGAAGCTTCATGCTCAAGAAACGAAGACTAGTACGATGATTTTTAAATAATGTATCGTTGTATTTGTAAACAGTATTCCAGTTGTAATGAATCATCATACTTTGATTGTATCATTTCAAGTTCGATTGTACATTTCATTGTATTTTGAATAATGTATGTATTACATGAGATTGTAATAAAGAGAATTGTACATAACTTGAAATAAGTGATACATGTTTTATTATTACAGCAATTCGTGAATGATCGCATGATTGCTCGGAAGGTTGGCTTGGTTTTAGTTGATTAGTGTTCAACTGCTGTAGCTCATGGGATTTGAGTGGGCCGACTGTGACAGTGTGACTTGCGGTTAGTCTAGGCATTTTCATAGGATTGACCCAGTTAGTCGGTGGACTAAGTTAGTGCCAGCGATGAGTGGACTCATCTGGAGGAATTAAGGGTATTGTTTGGTTTAGAACATTTGGGCTTTGTTCTAGGTTGTTTCCTTAGAATAGTAGGCTGTCTGACCTTTGTTAGGTTGAGTCTTGTGATGATGGGTTTTCATCGGGATACCAGGTCCAGTATATGCCGAGAGTTGTGGACTATGACCAGGACTAGATGTGATGGGGTGCGACCCTATGCCAGTGTTACTCTGGGAGTCCTTGTACTTCAGAGGATACCTGGGAGCCTTTGTGATTCAGGATTGGCGGTGGGAAGACTACTCAGTCTATGGATTTGGTAGCAGTCACGACGAGGTATGACCTTGGATTAGATATCAGGTTTGACATCGATGGTTCGATATCGTCTGGTGTGACAGAGATATTGATTATGTTCTGCTGTGGGAACCAGTCTTGGGGGGGGGGGGGATTTCCTTGACGAGTGTATACTCTGAGCAGATAGGTTTTAACCTTTGGGTTACTGCTAGACGTGTGGATCTAGTAGGTGTACGAATTTCTACCAACAATGACTAGGGGTTGTCATCAGAAGTTGTGGTTAGAACTTCCTTGTGATGGGAATCATCCAAGATATTGGATGGAATGTTGTTTTAAGACTTAGACTCGAATATGAGGACTACTCCTTGATGATTGATTTCATCTGTGATAGATTATGTCAGACGCTAAGGATTGTACAAGAGCTATCTGAGATGTGAGGGAAGCGTGGCCTATACCCGTGAAGCCTTGGTGGTTGTCCAGGTGGGTTAACATGGTAAGCTACCTTAGTCTTAAATTGTTGCACAATCTTAGCGAGGGATATAATCAGGAGAGTGTTCGAAGATTGTGGAAATCTTTGGGATTCTTTAGTTATTCTTCTTTGACTTGACGAGCCGTGGTGTTCATTTTGAATGAACGAGGTAAGGATAGTGAGTCCAGTGGTTGCGCTAAGTACTGTCTGATATTTTTAGAGGTTGAGCGTAGGATTTTCCATGGGATGGAAATGGGCTTAGTTTATCTTGATGTTTGCCTTGGGTGAACAAGACAACGATTAGTAGTGCTAAGGTGGCACGAAATCTGTGCTAGTGACTACTAGTGGTTATTGGCTAACTCTGTCAGAGTTAGGATGATTAAGTTCAGAATACGAAGCAGCAGTTAGTAGTGCTGAAAAGGCGCAGGACTTTTGCCAAGTAAACTACTTATGTACTGTGATCTGACACCGTTTGGAAATAGTTCTTTGTGGCAGCTGAGTCATGGTTATTGACCAAGCCATGTAGGTTGGATGATCAGTGATGGTCTGATCTGATAAGTGCGAGCTTAAGTAGATCGACGAATTCGATTGGTTGAGCCAATCAGGGTTGATCAGGATGTAGCAATCGAGAAATACTTGGGATAGTATTTTGTCGAGTAATGCTTATGGGATGAGTACTGAATACCATCTCAGAGAAATCGGAGATTTGAGTTATTTAGTCTCAATGATCGCCAGAGATGAATCTTCTGGGATTGCTGTAATCGGGAACGATTGCAAGTGGACTTGTATGAACAAGTTAGGTGCTAACTTGACAGTGGAGACAAGCAAGGGAGTTGGTAGTTTCCAGTATAGTGCATTCTTGTTAAGAAGAAAGCTGATATTGATCCAATCAATTGCTTAGTGATAGCAATAGGTCAGGAAAGGATCATGTTGTTGTTCAACATGAACAAAAATAGTGAAGATTGTTGATCGGACATTTCGGTTAAGTGAGAGCATCTATGTGTACCGTTGTGGTTGGATCCGACGAGTAGTTGGAAATGCTAATGGACATTAGCAAGGAAACATCAGTTGTTTGATTGTGAGGTGTGACATTTGCTGAGACCTAATTCTCGAGATCCAGCAGGTTGTGTCACTAATCTTCCAGCGAGTGATGTGCGATATATGACTGAGATAGTCAAGGATCGACTTATTAGCCAACGAGGTTTGCCTTTGGGATCGAAGATTTCGCAAGATCGTGACAGATCGAAATTGTTCTTTCGAGTCAGTGAGTCACATCTATGCGGATTGTTTTTGCGCGTTAGCAATTATCGATATCTGGATGTGCGTCGGGTGGCAAGTTACTTCGAGCACAAGTATTTCCCAAGATTGACTAGGGAATCGACGAGTTAGATCGTTCAGTGCTGAGACTGATGCGTTCGGCAAGGGAGCAATTTGACTATTGAGAATCCATTGGGATTTAGTTCCAGGATCAGTGTGTTCAACCTTGGGAGGTTGGTATGAGCTGATGGTATTATCAGAGGCTCTGAGTTGAGTTATACCAGATGCAATTACTGTCGAGTTTTGAGACGGAATAGGAAGCATTTCCATATGTCTGTGCACTGTGAAATGTCCCAATCGCGCATATTGGTGGGAGCTTGCCTTAGTCTTGATGTGTGTACAGTGATTGCGAGTATGTATAACTAACCCGAGGATGTTCATCGATTAAATTCATGAGGTGAATAACCTATGATCGAGATGGTGTAGATCATTAGAGGCATGATGACTTCCATTGCAAAGTATGCGTGACTTCACAGGCCAATGGATAAGAGATGACTTAGCGTCATTAGCGGTGAGCGATGATAGTTTTCATCAGAGAACAGTGTTGAGTTATACTAAGAAACATCAGCTGTGATTGGTACTAGACTGGATGGTCTGAGTTCCCAGTGATTGCTTGGGAAGCTTGTTTTGCTTCGGAGCAGCATGGGAAGGATAATCAGTCTATAGAATCGTGTAAGCAGTTATGTGTAGTATGACCTTGTGTCAACTAGATTCTCTTGGGGAGAAATTTGAGTTTGTTGTGTCGGCACAGTGTTGGGAAAAGTCTTTCCTAACTAGAGGTGTTGAGCACCGAGAAATTTTGGAACCATTAGATGGTTAGTTTTGATTAGTGATTCGACGAATGCAGTAAAACCAGTCAGGTTTTGACTTGGTCTTCGTCAGTATAAGATTTCCTTTGAGACGATAATCTTGATCAAGCGGGTATTGTATCCTTTGTGGTCAGGAAGATCGTGGTCCGAGTGAAAGATGTATCAGTGTTACGATACGCTAGCGCTAGGGAAGTTCGACTGTCAACCAGTAGCGCAGTAACTTTTAGTGAAAGAATATTAATGCGGTTAAGCATTAATGGAGCTTATAGGGAATTCGACAAGAGTTTGAGTGTGTCGGAAGCTATTTCGACCAGACACTCGAGCAAGGGTTCTTGTACGTTCTCGAGGTTTTACCCTAGATTTCGAGGACGAAATCTTTTAAGGAGGGGAGAATGTAGTGACCCGTATCCAGAATTGACGATTAAAGAATAATTAATCATGTAATCATGTTTAGATTAAGTAAAACATGATTAAAAAAATTCCAAATGGATTAACGGAGTCCAGAAATGGATTCACGACACTCGAAAATGGTCGGGAAGGTTTCGAGGGTTCGGATGGATCGGAGGATCCGAACCAAAGATCGAAGGATCCGAACTCGGATCGGAGGCTCCGAAGATAATGCGTCATGGGTGACATCATTGATGGGACTTCGGAGGATCCGAAGTCAGGATCGGAGGCTCCGAACAGGAACGGAGGCTCCGAAATTAGGAACGGGGGATCCGAACCAGTTCGGAGGATCCGAAGCCAAGTTCGGACGGCCCGAACTTTGCCTATAAATAGAGGTCCGAAATTTCATTTTCAACTCGCACTTCTCCTTTTCCTCTCTCAATTCCTAGGCCTTCTAACTCAGATTTAGGGAGTTCTAGGCATCCTATTAGGAATCCGAAAGTGGCATAGCGATCCCGACGTCGAGGCGAAGATGTGCCTAAGTTTTGAGAAAATTGTCATCAGCGGGCTGACGACGGACGCAGGTATAGCTATGGTCTCCTTAAATTATTTAGGAGTATGCAGTAGCTTAGTTAAGACTTTTAGAGCTTAAATAATGATGCATGGATATTTGAATTGTAGAGTTGATGATAGGCTGGAAACCTAGAGTGGGACTGCTAGGAACTGCCTGTAGTAAGGTACGTAAGTACAGACTGAGATATCCAGCGGGTTTTGCATGCTTATATGTTGCATTTGTGTGTCATATTATTATGCAGCATGTGCATATCATATTGTGTCTGTCCATCTTGTGAGATGAGCCATGTAGGGCCGCTCAGCCCTGTCTGGATGGGTGATGTCTAGTGCCCAGTGACTGACGGGTCATGGGTAGTTAGCATCTGGGGACACAGTCCACGTCCTGTAGGAATGAGCAGTGTACGCAGGGTTTGCTCCTCGGGTTGTACCACTCATGTCCTAGGCGCCATTACTGAGCAGTTATATACAGTTATCCCAGATATGGATACCCTATCATTTGCATGCATCATATTTGTATGTTTTACCCAGTGCTTTCGTATTGAGCTTAGAGCTCACGTCCAGTCTTTTCTGTGTATCTGGACACCCCATTCGACGGGGCAGGTGTAGGTGCAGGATTGAGCACCAGGAGCTTGGAGTAGCCAGTGACCAGTGAAGACAGCAGGATTAGCTGTAGGTTTTGCCTTTAGGCTATTTATTCGATTTGGTTGTATAAATCGAATTGGTTTAACCGGTTGTATTCTGCCGGTCTATTTTTATTTAAGTATTCCGCAGCGATTTATTTAATGCATGTTTAATTATGCTCTTAACTCTGATTAGGTAGCGGATCCGGGTTGGGTCACTACACGGGGACTGTTTGGTTAATATTATGATAGATTATTTGCTTGAGACTAGACATTTTTTTCTCATATTTTCGTTCCTTTGCTTATTTTTTAATTTTAATTTTATTCTCTTTTGCTTGTGAGGTATTTGGAGATGGATAATCGACGGGTATTCACAAGTTTTGGCCAGCAATACTCAGAGCCATTCTATGCTGCTTGGGGGAGATTCGATGATTTGGCAAACAGATTTCGATGCCATGATTTTTCGCACTACAGGCTAACTCAGATTTTCTATGGTGGTTTGGATGAGCCAACAAGACGTTGGGTAGATTATGAAGCTTTACCCACTGGCAGTCACTTGTTTAGAAGAGATGATAACAGTGCGATGCACCTATTAAATGGTATGGCGGATTTCGAATACCTTTGGCATTGCGATCCTTCACTGCAGGGTTGGAGTCACCAATATCCTCCAGAATTCAACTCCAAAAATTTTGCGAACAAACCATCGGAGTATCAAGAAGAGTGTATCGGGAATTTTGAGGATGATCATGTGGCTCAGTTGGAGAATATTGTGCGACATCAGACATAGATAAATAAGTTCTTAGAAAGCCGCATCAACTCTTTGAGTCTTTTGGATGAGCAGATTGAGCGTTTTATAGAACCATTTTCTAAGATCTGTCAAGAGAATGAAGTAATTGCGCTAGATCAAGAGGAAATAATTTTTGAGGAACCTTCATCCAAAGAGGAGTCAAAAGTGACAGTGGAGGAGGAAGAAATTTTCAAGGCGACAGATTTGACCTCGTTAATGGACTTTACATGTACTCCATTAGAAGATTCATTCTTGCCATTGACGCCACCTCCAAAATAATACATCGTCCATGAGCTTCAGCCTAGAGTCGGAATCTCTTTCCAAAATTTTTAGTTCATGACAAGTATTGTTGGACCGACGAGCTTACAAAGTCAATGTCACGCCAAGCTTGAGGGCGAAGAAAATCAAGACCCATACGTAGAGTCGTATGATTTTTACTATGGGCGGCAACCGCTCTTTGATGGTGGCTTCTGCATAGTCGGGCTATAGACTATAATTTTAGCGGTGACTGGGAGGCAACCCAGTGTTCTTTTTTCTTTTCTTTACTTTTTATTGTTATTTTTCTTTTTATTATCTTTTTCCAATCCACCGCCTTACCCGTCGCCTTTATATGTGCAGTATGTGGCCCCGCTAAGAAGATGCTGTTGGATTTTTACATATGGAGGAAGAAGACGAAGCATAAACCAGGGGAGTGTTATTTTTTGTTTTCATTATATTTTTGTTAATCTTGCGTTTGTGTGTTTGTTCATGCATTCTGTTCATTGTTTCTGAAGCATTGAGAGCAATGCTTTGGATAAGTATGAGGGGTAGACTAGTTTATTGCATTGTTTGTTGTGTTTGTGGTGCATTAGTAATGTTTTGTGTTTGTTTGCATCTCGTTCATTTTTTTTGTTGTTTTTTTTTATCTTGCATGAGTAGGATGAGTCATAATAGCCAATGATGATGAAGTTTATTTGAAAAAAAAATGGATTTTTGAATTTTTTTTGCTCTTTATTGGACATGAGAACAGTAGGTTGTATAATGAATATTTTTAAGCACGCATGTTAGAACGGTGAAGTGTAGCGATATCATTGATGATGTTTGTGTCTGTTTGACCATTGCACGACAATAGGTGTTTGTTGATCTTGATAGTGTCTTTTGAGTTCCAATGATTTTTATGACATTGCACGTACGATCTTGAGCGCACTTTTTAAAATTTTTTATGACAATTTTTTTGAAAAATTTAACTCCATCCGGGTCTTAGACGAGGAATTGAAATCCTAATTCCTTGTTCTTGATTAAGTATGCGGATTCAATGGGGTTAAAAATTTAAAATTTTTGAAATAATTACAATTCCATCCGGGCCTGAAGAGTGATTGAAATCCTAATCACTGATCCATGGCTAAGTTTGCGGGCTTAATGGGATTGTAGCTCCATCCGGGCTATAGACGAGGGGATTGAAATTCTAATCCTATCTTAGTTATAGCTAAGTTTGCGGATAATTATCGGGGCTTAGAAAATCGGGTGCAAAATCCGGAGGTGCGTAATCTACCTCAAGAGAGTTGTGTTTTTATTAGAGATTATTGGGAGGAAGGAACACTTGATTGTGACACTTGCATTGATTTGTCATAGGTCGCTAAGCAGTCGTAGAACGGATTCTTTTGAAGTTGCATGTAGTTGGAATAACATGGCACACACACACGTTCACATTAAACTGATGGTGTATTATGAAAAATCGAGAGAAATATTTTGTGATTTTGTTTTGTTGGTGTTGGAACTTATCGGAGGCTGTATTTTCCATGACTCGTCCTTACTTAGATTTGTGTTTGCATATTGTGTTGTTAGTCTTGCTCAAGGGCGAGCAAGGTTTAAGTATGAGGGTGTTGATAAGTGCATTTTGTGTGCATTATTTTGTTTTATTTTTATGTCTATTTTGTGTGAATTCATATTGTTTTATGTGTGTTTTTATGTGATTTATTGTTGTTGTGAAAATTCTCGCAAGCGTACGAGTGTCAAGTTTTAATATAGTGATAAAATCATATATCGATCCCACAGAGAGTAAAATTAAAATATTCAGTGCTTGTAATTAAAATAGTCTAAACTTTATCTAAAAAATCAATATTTGAGAAATTTGCAATAAATAAAAATAATCAGGATGTTTTTGATAGCACGCACACAACTTGCAGATATAATCAGTCAGAGAAAATTGGTCTAGAAGTATAGATTTCACATGGTTTCAACAACAGTCAATCCTAAATGATTAATCTTCATGAATTTCAGTCAATTAATAGCCAAGAACACTTAAGTTTATTATTTCCCTCTCCCGAGCAACAAAAAATGTTTATCAACTACAATTCAATTCCAATATTCCTATTAAGAATTTATCGCAGTGATCTATCACAAAACAATGTTCTTTTTAAAAGCTCTGTTAAAATCATACACTCTCCCGAGCTGTATAAATAATTAACAGTGTAGTTTTTAATGTCCTATTCAAAATCCCCTCTCCCGAGCAATGATTTCAAATAAATATAACAAATCAATTATTGATCAGATAATTGAAAAGACAATAAATTCTAGAAAAAACAATTAATCTAGAAACAAAACTCAATTCAATAAAATCAAAAAATCATGAAAGAGTCTACACCAGGTTCCATCCGACCTCTAGACTCTAAAAAATTAGTTCATAATAAAATTTTGAATAAAATAATAATTCATAAATTCAAGCATATTCAGAATAAAATAAAAGATAAGAAACAAATCCGTAGATGCGACGCCGTGTCCGGTCTATCGAACTCCGTCTTCGTTCTTCAAGTTAAAGCACAAAATCCTCCAGAAATCTTCACACGATCAAACCCTAATTCTCTGATCTGTGCGTAATGTGTGTGGCGGCTCTCCTAAATTTTTCAGATAAAAATATTTTTATATCTCTCAGCAAAAGCCCACTCAAAAGCCCATGATCTGCTTCTATATCTAATACCTCAAAATCCACTGGGAAGATGAATTTATCCACCTTGACTAGAACATCTTCAACAATTCCTAGTGGATATTTAATGCTTCTATCCGCCAATTGCAATGAAATCTTAGTCGATTTCATGTCTCCCAACTCCAAGGCCTTGTAAATAGATAATGACATTAAATTAATACTGACCCTTAAATCACAAAGTGCATTATTAAAATAAGAACCACCAATAGAACAAGGAATAGTAAAACTCCCTGGATCCTTAAGCTTTTGTGGCATCTTCTTTTGAAGCACCGCACCACACTCTTCTGTTAAATTGACCACCTCGTTCTCTAGCAGTCTCCTTTTCTTGGACATCATCTCCTTGATGAATTTTGCGTAGTTCGGCATTTTCTCCAAAGCTTCAGCAAAGGGGATGTTGATGTGAATTTTCTTGAAAATCTCCAAGAATTTGGAGAACTGGTCATCCAACGCCTTCTTCTTGAACCTCTGCGGGTAGGGAAGTGAAGGCTTGTACATCGGTTTTGGCTCAGTTTTAAGCTCCTTCTCTTCGACTTCCTTCTCAAATTTCTCTTCCGCAACAGTAGGGTTTTGGACTCCAACTTCTTTGGCACTCCTCAACTCGATGGCCTTACACTGTTCTATAGGATTCACCTCAGTATTGCTTGGGAATTGGCCGCGGTTGTTGTCTTTCAATGCGTTCGCCAACTGCCCAATGCTAGTCTCCATGGATTGAAGTACAGCACCCATGTTGGCCATGTGCGTCTCCAAGCTGTCAAGGCGAGACTCAGTTCTCGCCATCCTCTTACCTGATTCCTGCACAAAGGTACTAACAAACGTCCTCCAAAGACAGCTTACCATCACCCTTATTAGTATTGTTAGCATATGAAAAATTTTCATTATTCCTCAAAGTAGGGTGATAAACATTAGGAACCGGATTACCTCTGTAAGCTCCATAACCTCGGTAGCCATTAGGATTGATATAATTAACTTGCTCTGGTGTATGTGATCCCTCAACTCCAGTTGAATCTGCAACATGAATCTTATTCAAATAAGCTACCTGTGTAGTCAGTGCAGATAATTGAGCAGTGATGGATGTGAGAGGATCCACTGCATACACTCCAGCTGGCTTCTTGACTCCCATACGCTCAGATGGCCATTGAAAACTATTGATCATCATCTGTTCCAGCATATCGTAGGCCTAAACATGATCCTTTGCAAATATAGTACCTCCAGCCGTAGAATCCACATTCATTCTCGTAGGCGCATTCAGTCCATTGTAAAACCACTCGATCTGTTCCCAATCTGCAAAATTGTGGTTAGGACAACGTCTAAGTAATTCTTTATACCTTTCCCACGCCTCGTAGAGATGTTCAGAGTTCATCTGCCGGAATGTGCTGATCTCTATCTTCAGTTGGGTGGTTTTGGCAGGTGGAAAATATTTTGCAAGAAATTTTTCTGCCATCCCCTCCCAAGTAGTTATGCTTCCAAGCGGCAGTGATTGGAGCCAACTTCTGGCTTGATCCCTGAGAGAAAACGGAAACAAGCTTAAGCGAATAATATCCTCAGACACACAATTAATTTTTACCGTATCGGTTATCTCCAAGAAGGTGCGTAGGTGTAGGTGAGGATCAGCAGTGGCGCTCCCATTAAATTGGTTTGATTGCACCATGTTGATTAACGCCAGCTTTAGTTCAAAATTGTTGGCGTTGATAGTTCCTCGAGCGATTCCAGAATAGTGTGTCTGGATCGTCGGTCTGAAGTGATCTCTGATAGGCACCAGGGGAGCTTGATTGACGTTCTCTTCAGCCATTCTCTCAATTTCTTCTCCTCTAATTCTTCTTAAAGCATGTGCAGTGCGCTCGATCTCTGGATCAAATAGTAAAGAATTTGCACTTTGAGATCGTCGCATAGACTGCAAGTAAAAATAAGAAGAAATTAATTAGTAACTTAAAATAAAATAAATAAAACTCTAAATTAAAATCTAGACTAATTGGTAACAAGACTAAAAAATAATCAAAATTTACTCCCCGGCAACGATGCCAAAAACTTGTTGTGAAAATTCTCGCAAGCGTACGAGTGTCAAGTTTTAATATAGTGATAAAATCAGATATCGATCCCACATGGAGTAAAATGAAAATATTCAGTGCTTGTAATTAAAATAGTCTAAACTTTATCTAGAAAATCAATATTTGAGAAATTTGCAATAAATAAAAATAATCAGGATGTTTTTGATAGCACGCACACAACTTGCAGATATAATCAATCAGAGAAAATTGGTCTAGAGGTATAGATTTCACCTGGTTTCACAACAGTCAATCCTAAATGATTAATCTTCATGAATTTCAGTCAATTAATAGCCAAGAACACTTAAGTTTATTATTTTCCTCTCCCGAGCAACAAATAATGTTTATCAACTACAATTCAATTCCAATATTCCTATTAAGAATTTATCGCAGTGATCTATCACAAAACAATGTTCTTTTTAAAAACTCTGTTAAAATCATACACTCTCCCGAGCTGTATAAATAATTAACAATGTAGTTTCTAATGTCCTATTCAAAATCTCCTCTCCCGAGCAATGATTTCAAATAAATATAACAAATCAATTATTGATCAGATAATTGAAAAGACAATCAATTCTAGAAAAAACAATTAATCTAGAAACAAAACTCAATTCAATAAAATCAAAAATTCATGAAAGCGTCTACACCAGGTTCCATCCGACCTCTAGACTCTAAAAAATTAGTTCATAATAAAATTCTGAATAAAATAATAATTCATAAATTCAAGCATATTCAGAATAAAATAAAAAATAAGAAACAAATCCGTAGATGCGACGTCGTGTCCGGTCTATCGAACTCCGTCTTCGTTCTTCAAGTTAAAGCACAAAATCCTCCAAAAATCTTTACACGATCAAACCCTGATTCTCTGATCTGTGCGTAATGTGTGTGGCGGCTTTCCTAAATTTGTCAGATAAAAATCCTTTTATATCGCTCAGCAAAAGCCTACTCAAAAGCCCATAAAATAATTGTCCGAAATAATAAAACTTTCCAAACAGCAACAGAGGGCGGACGCTCAAAAATTGGCGCGGGCGTGCCTCGATCTCGAAATCTCAATTCTCTCGCTTTTCCAAATCTTGCGCGATAGCTCTTCTTTCCTTCCTCATCAGCGCTTGTTTTAGCGCTAAACTTTTAAGGCCCAATAAGAAAGCCCATTTTCTTCCTTCTCTTGATCTGATCGTTCCTTTATTCTCTTCAATTTTCTCTTCTTTTCTTTTTCCTTTCTTTTATTCTTCTTTTCTCCTTTCTCCTCTCATTTCCACATAAATTCAATAAATCACTGTAAACACAAAAACAACAAAATACCCACATAAATCTGCTCGAAACAAATATTTAACAATTAAAATCATATATAAATTAAGTGTATAAAATACACTTATCAATTGCTTACATGTGCATTTCACTCTCCGGGTTAATTTTGTAGGAAAATGGATTTTTGAAGAATGAATTACGGAGCAGCCATGATACAAAAATCATATTTTATTTCAGAGAGATCCAAATCCAATCTTCACCGTTCAAAATCAAGTTCAAGATGTTTTAAATTTATGTCCAAATTTCCGCTCGATCAGACGGCTAGAACTCAAGTTATGATTTTTTCAAGAAAACTGCGCGCTGGAAAAGACAAATGCACGGACCCAGGCAGGGACCTGACACGGGGTCCGTGCATGTCGAGAAAAAAAATTAGTTTGGGGCAGAAAGTTGCTCGCTCGAGCGCACTCTTACTGCGCTCGAGCGAGCCCGACGTGCATAAAAGGAAAAAAATGGAATTTTGAAAATTAAATCTCTTATTTTGCGGGCTTTATTTTATGGGCTTTTCAACGCCATATATATAGAATATAAAAGAGCAGATTTTAGAAGAGATTGATCGCACGCACAATGCAGAGAGATATGCTCCATCGTCATCAGAGTTTTTCTTTCTTTCTTATTTTTGTTTGAATTCTAGTTTTAATTATTGAGTAGTTTGTTTTCAACCAAGACGGAGTGATTGTGTAGTGACCCGCACCGTGATCACCTACTAATCAGAAGCTTAAGCATGCATTTAACTTAATCAAATAAAATATCAGAAATAACAGCGGAAACTTAAACAATAATAAAAATATTATTTACAACCATATCGAATAAAACCAGTGTATTAACCCAAATACAACTGAAACAAAAGCTTAGACAAAAACCCTGCTGATCCTCCATCGCCTAAGCTCTCCTGGAACCACCCGCATCGTCCAGCCGTAGACCTGCCCCATGGAATAGGGTGTCCAAATACAACAAGGTACGGGACGTGAGCATGATAAGCTCAGTACGAGAGTATGAGTATACGGTGTTATGTGTGCATGTATGCAAGTGAACTGGGTACCAAGACTCTCAGGTCAAGAAGCAAGCTCATAGACCGGGCCCAGGGTATATAGCACACTGCGCCGTCGCATCAGGAGGTGGCTCATATACCCAGTGGATAATGGTGACCTGATACTAGTACATGTGTCCAACCATAAGGTGACCTGACACAAGGCTTACGTATCCAACCATCCACAAACTCGTAGGGTGAGCGCCCTACTACAGGATACCTCTAAGGTAAAAGCTCAATATGCTCATGTATGCAACATACAGTCATGACATGATGTATATATAAAGGCATATAAAACATGCAATCACATAATCCATGCAAACACATAATACATGCATACTCAATCTGGATATCTCGAATAATACTTCCGTACCTCATACACTAGGCAAGCTAGACCAACACTATGTCCAAGCCTACAGTCCGCACTACAATGCAAAGTACTCATGCATTACCACTTTATTCTAAAAGCCTTAACTACGCTATAGCATACTCCCTATTTACTATAAGGAGCCAGAGCTATACCTGCGTCCGTCGCCAGTCCACTGATGACGATTGCCCCAGAACTTGGGCACCACTCCACCGTAACCCTGGAGCGCCTCGCCAACCTCCGGACCAAGCCTAGGAAGGCTGGAAACACCCCAAAAAGATCCTAGAATGCTCTAAAATCGAGAGAGAAAGAATATGATTTGGTGTGAAAAATGAGGATCTTGGATGGCCTATTTATAGGCCACGGTCGGAAGCTCCGATCGTAGGATCGGAAGCTCCGATCGATGCATGTTTGCCACGTTTTGGACGGCCGAGATCGGAAGCTCCGATCACAGGATCGGAAGCTCCGATCTCCTGCATCTGGCCACGTGTTTAAATCTCCTTGACACCTGTTTCTGGTTGAGATCAGAAGCTCCGATCTCAGGATCGGAAGCTCCGATCTGCCCGGAAGCTCCGAACTATTTCTCATGTTTCCGAACTGGTTTTGGGCCCCCAAGACCCCCGGGACCTATCCCACCATTTTCGGACGTTCCGGATCTGATTTTCCACTTATTTTTACCAAATAAGGACTCCTTAAACATGTTTTGACACTTTTAAAATTATATGTCATTTTCTAACATGTTTAAAATCACTTAATCTTGTAAAATGGAACCGGGCTACTACAGATTGAGCCAAACAATTTTATGTGGAAAACTTGGATGTTTGTTTGGGATTTTTTAGACTTGATTTTATTTTATTGATTATCGAATTTATATTTGTCTTGTGAATGATCTGGCCAGTTATTTGCTTGCATGTTAATTGATTCCAAGTCGACAGAGGAGGTTTCGATTTCGATCACTTTGATAATCAACGTATTGTAAAACCGACTAGAAATAGAATTCGGTTTCATTATGCGTTTGGGTGTAAACTGGATTTCACCGTCCGTCATGCATTCAAATTTGATTAGAAATACAAAATATTAATTCATCAATATTTGAAGAGGTTTGATTGTTCTAGAAATAGTCCTTTGACCAAATTAGGAGAATTCCCGTGAATTAAGATTAATTCTAAGTCTTGAATCAACTACTTGTTACATGATTTGTTCGGTACCTGCGTGTGTCTTGGTTGTCTCATTTTAATTAAATTAACCTTTTATCTATTTTAATTATTATTTCTTTTTAGTAACTTTATTTTTATTTAAATCATCTTAATCCTTTTATTATTTTGTCTAGATTAAGTAAAATAATTAAATCTTGAGAATTGACAACAGTCCCTGTGAGATCGATACTTGGAATCTTTGTCCACTTTACTATTACTTGACCTAGTGCATTTGCTGGATAACCGAATTAAGCGATAACTCGGCCTCTCGTAACTGGTCCTCTTGGCATCTCCAACGGATCCTTAGCCACTTGATCAACATGCGAGCCATCCATGATCGCATAAGGAACACAAAGAGCAAAATACATAGAGAATTCACTGCAGAAATTCTAGAGCTTTGAAGATCGATCATTGAAGTATTTATGGAGTGTTCGTTGCTGTTACACTGTGTTTCCGAGTAGTGTTGAAAACACTGAAGAACACACGAGTGAAGTGTTGTTCTGAAAGTGGATCCTTGGTTTTCATTTTTAGGTTTAGAACTTTCTATTTGTCTATTATTCTAGTTCTTACTAGTTTTTAGGAAGTCTTTTATTTTCTTAATCTATTGAAAAAAAGTAGATTTTTCATATATAATCACTAGTTCTAGTGATTATTTCTCCATGAGGCATCGCACAAGTATTTAATACTTGTGCATAAATATCTGTGTGCTATTTACTGTTATTTATTTATTCTGCTGCATAGTGTTTTTCTTGAACTGTTGACAACACTGAAAGATAACACAAACTCTTAAAGTCAAAAAGTTATTTTTGGTATTTCTGTGATTTTAGACTGTCCAAACCTTACAAGTGGCGTCAGAGACATTCACTTGACGATACTAAGTGTGATTCTGTTTTTGTGTTTGACAGGACACCACAATGGAGATACCATATTCAGGAATTTCTCAGCGTCCTCCAATCTTGGATGGATCCAACTATGCTATCTGGAAAGTCAGGATGCGTGTCTACATCAAATCGATTGATGAAAAGGCCTAGAAACGTGTGTTACAAGGCTGGAGTCCACCCAGGAGAACTGATGGAGAAGGAGACTTTCCACTCAAACCAGAAACAGAGTGGAATGCCGATGAAACTGCTGCTTCGAATATGAACAAAAAAGCCCTTAATGTTATATTTACTCTCTTGATTCTAATATGTTTGCACTTGTGACTAACTGTGTATGTGCTAAACAGGCTTGGGAAAAACTTCAAATGCACTGTGAAGAATCCGAAAGTGTGCGTCGAACCAAAAGAAGGATTCTCACTGCTCAGTTCGAAAACTTAAGGATGGAAGAAAGTGAGACAGTCGATGATTATGAATGTCACTTAAGGAAGATTTAGAATGAGGCAATTAATCTCGGTGATGCTCTTTCAAACGAACGTTTAGTAAGTAAAGTGTTGCGATCACTGCCTGAAAGATTTCAAATGAAGATTTGTGCTATTGATGAATCGAAAGACACATCAATTCTGGGTTTGGATGAATTGATGAGTTCACTTCGAACTTATGAGTTGGAGATGAAGTTTGGAAAAAATGACAAAGGTAAGTCTATTGCACTTCAAGTTTCTAATGACTCATACAATGATTTTGTTGATCTGACACAGGGAGTCAACGAGTTTGACTTGGGAGATGATTCCATTGCCTTACTTACCAAACAATTTGGTAACTACTTAAAGAAAATGAGAGAATAAAAGAAACCTGGTCAGAAACCCAAAGTTTTGAATGTTCCTGCTGTTGGAAAACCATTGAGAATCTGCGGACCAGAACAGAATAAAATCCCATCAAAAAGTCAAAATCACTTTCAGAAAGAAGGAAAAACACTGAATATATCAAAAAGGTTTGAGTCTGTGAAGTGTCATGAGTGCACAGGCTTTGGTCACTATACTAATGAGTGCCCAACCAGACTTTGCAAAGGAATGAGTGCTTTCCTAAGTGATGATGAAGATGAGGAAGGTGTAGAACAAGGAGAAGAAAAGACTCACAATGCACTGTCAGTTCTGGTACAACATAAGAACAGTGTTGTCACAGGTGTCACAACACTTGGCCAAAACTGTAAGAGTGGGTGCCCAGTGAGCCAACTGTGTGGCTATGGGCTTTGTTGACTCTTTGTATAAACAATCTTTTGTTTAATATTATTTACACTTTTATGGCAATGACTTTATATTACTTCATATTGTTATATACTATTGTTGTTTTGATAAAGACCTTGAATATACTATAGTGTATGTAAGATGTGGTAGAACATGGAGATGTCTATCATGAAATACATCTTATAGTCACTGTATATTCTAAAACCGTTTCTAGTCGATTGAGCCGTCCGATAATAAGGATAAGGATCGCTCGAGTTTGAGACTAGCATTTGCGATGCGGAGTACCACGTTTCATTGGTAGGGAACATGGAGATGTTCGAAGCATGCAAATGGATATTCATAGGATGAATAGTCGAACTACCCTATCCGGACTTTCCAAGTGGTTATCACTTATCGAGTGGATAAAGTCCGCGGTTTTGGTTGTACACCATTAGTCCTTACGACTTGAAACATCATGGAGACTCTATATGCTAGTACTGTGCTTTGACTCGTTTACCGACTCTGAGGGGGTCATCAGGTGTCGAGATTGGGTACAGTTACGACACATATAGGAGTCAATGCATTGTTGTCAAGGATTCACCACATACTTGCGAGTGTGGATATCCTATGCGATCTGAGGAGATATTAGTGTGACAAATCTCTGGCCAGAGTACTTGATGTGATTTAAGAAATGGTTTCTTAGTAGCACATGCGATGTCACTAATTTGATCTTCAAGATGCATTGCATAGTTATCGAATCTTGAGCGACTCTCGATATACCAATGGTTGTTGATTCGATCGGGATATTTGGATGAAGGGACCGTACTGTACGCTAACCAAAATCTACTGGTTCTTGTAGGCACTATCAGTGATACCTAGGGAATCATGGGGCGATGTTGCTAGGCGCTTTACCATGATTCGTTGGGCAAGTCGGAAAGTGTTGTTCCGAGTCACAAGGAGTTGTGAGCCCACGGCTAGCTGTATCCCTGAACCATTGAGGGTCACACAGTGTAATGGAGTTTTAATCCCCGTTGAGATAGTTAAATTTAAAGAGTTAAATTTAATGAACTAAGGAGTTGGACTTCTTAAATAAGAGTAAGGGAGTAGGATTTCCTAAAATGACATAGGGATGGACATTTTTGGAAACCACTGAATTCGGATTCAGGAAAATTTATTTTGACTTTAAAACGTGCAGAAATGGTTTCTGTGCACATTGGTGAAATCGTTTCATCAATCGGAGTCACGATGAATTTTATATTAATTTCTGAACGAGCGGGCTTTGCTTGTCGGGCCCCAGCTTATGACTAATGGGCCCTAAGGTGTTAGTGGCCTGCATTATAAATAAGTTATTTCAGTACAGAAATTACACACAATAGGTCATAATTTTTGAGACAGAGCAAAAATCGAACCCTAGCCTCTCTCTCAACAAATCGGCCGAACCCTCCCCCTCTGCCCGAGAAAATTCCGGTCTGTGATTTTGAATCGCAGTAAGGAATAACGAATCAAATTCGTGTATTCTCTTCGCAGAAAACTTCTGATAGATTTTCTAGTGCAATCTATCAGAGGGATTAAACCTCTGTTCGTGGACCTGATTGAAGGCGTTCATCGGTTCCAGGGAGAGACAACAAGAGCAGAATTGTTCTGTTGGTGTCCATTAATCTCGTTGCGAGATTTGAGGTAAAATTTATTTAATTGTTATTTAAATTTTACACACACGTAATTCAATCGATGAACGGTTGATACCCATACCATGGAAACGTTCCATGAAAATTTTTAAACTTCCGCTGCACCGGGTATCAATCGTAATTGGTCTGGGAACTCGCCAGTTTTCCAACAGTGGTATCAAAGCCAGGTTGCTCAGATCAATCGATTGAATTAATCAATTGTACAAAATTTTTGAGTCTCGGTTTTTGAAACAAAATAAATATTTTTAATAAAAAAAAAATTTTTTTTTTTCCGGGGGCGAAACCCGGGCAGCGATTGGATCGCTGCCCGGAAGGGGCAGCGATGGTCGCTGCCCCCAGGGGCGGCGCACGGCGCCGCCCAGGGCGGCGACCGTCGCCGCCCAGGGCGGCGCACGGCGCTGCCCAGGGCAGCGATGGTCGCTGCCCCCAGGGGCAGCGCTCGGCGCCTCCCAGGGCGGCGCTCGGCGCTGCCCAGCGGCGGCGCCAGGCGCCGCCCTGGCAGCAAGCGTTGCTGCCCTAAGGGGGCAGCCGGGCTGCCCCCGGCCCGCGCCCCGGGTGCGGGCCAACCCGGGAGTGTCCCGGGTGGCCCGCGGGAAAAAATTAATATTTTATTAAAAATTAATTTTAATATGTTAAAATTTTATTTTTGGTCCGGTCAAAAATTGTTTTTGATTGGTTCACGAGATTTCGGATCGAATTGTTCGAGTCCGTAAATTTTAAAATTGATTTTGGATAAATTTGAATTTTTGGAAAATTTTAATATTTTATCCGTAAATTGAATTTTGAAATCAATTATTTTGGTACAATTGATGATAAGATATGATCTTATGATATATTAGATAAAATATGATTTTATTTGTAAAATTGGATTTTATAGATAAAATATGATTTTATTTGATATGGAGATAAAATATGATTTTATATGTGAAATGTGATTTTATATATAAAATATGATTTTATCTTGTTTAAATTTGAATTGCCACAGCATGTTATCCAATAAATTAATTTTGAATTAAATGTTATTGGATAAGGATGATCGATTGCCATGACCAATTTTGTAGGTGTATGTTAGGAATTTACATTTTGTCTTTATTGTTGTTGGTTTTATTAATGGGCCTGGTTTATGGCCCGATATGAATGTCATATGTAATAAAAGTGGGCTTGGTTTATAGCCCGTTCCCACCCCCTAAAAATGTATCCCCTACTTGTCATTGTTATTTATTGTAAATACATTAGATTTAGTGGGAGATCAAGATTTGAAGATGGTGGGCCCAGCAGACAATGAAGACTGAAGAAATGTAAATTGGAAGCATATGTAATAGGATTGCATTTGCATACTGCATATTACCTAGGATTGGACTAAGACCCGTGATTGGCAACCACGGGTCAATTAGAAATGGAATCGATCATCCTATATAATATGTGATATTATGATTGTATGCATGTTTAGACATAAATTGCGTGAATCCGGCAATGCATGCAATAAATTAAATATGATGAGACAAATATTTTTATAAATAAAATCCCTCATTTTAAATATGATTTAAAATTTATATCAAGATAAATAAAGGAAATTTAAATATTGTTTAAATGTTCCTACCTTCCATCAACGGTCAATGTATGTGATGCTACCCGCGGATACGGTCCGGCTCATATTATTGGGGGGCCCGTCCGTCGGAAAGCTGTACATTGGATCGACAAATGTTGTAAGTTGGGTGGAACTCCCATGGGATCGGCTCATATTATTGGGGGATCCACATGGCGACCGTCCATCACAACTTTATATTGATGGGTCATCTTGACATGTCACTTTAAACGGCGTCATATTATTGGGCCCTTATTGGACATGAGGTAAATACATGGGGTTGCTTTGGAAGCAATTGGGCTCTACCTTTTGAGAATTATGGTTGGCTGATATTATTCGGGACCATAAGTTTGTCAATTGGACTCCATGTTCTCACTAAGGAAAAAGTTTCCCGTTTTCACTAGAGGGTGGTGAAATCGTTAAAATAGTGGGAGTGAGATTCATAAAATTAAATTCGCCTATTTTATGTCTTAGTAAATTGTTAAACAATCATTGATATATGTCTGTTTTTCCTTTTCAGTATTTCATATAATGAATTCGCGAAATCCTTTATTCTCGATCCTCGAACAAAACAAGCTGACTGGCGCCAACTATACGGAATGGTTCCGGAAGTTGAAGATTGTCTTAACTTCGGAGAAAATGCTCTACGTGTTAGAGAAAGCACCTCCGAAGGAAGCACCAGCTGACATAAGTCCGGAGGAATTGGCCAAACTTGATGCATGGTGTGACCATGACATCAAGACCAAATGCTATATGCAAGCCTCGATGTCTGATGAACTCCAGAGGCGATTTGAGGACACGGTGAATGCTGCTGACATTCACACGCAACTCAAGGAACTTTTTGGGGCTCAGTCGAGGGCTGAAAGGTTCTCTACTGTTAAGGAGTTGATGACGTGCCGCATGCGTGAAGGGACTTCGGTCCGTGATCATGGGGTACGAGTGATTTGGCTCATACAGAAGTTAGCGACCCTTGATTTGGTGTTGGAGCATGAACTCAATGTGGACTTGCTGCTTCTATCTCTTCCTTCTTCATTTGATGGATTCGTGATAAATTTTAATATGAACAAGATAGAGGCCACCCTTGAAGAGATGGTCAATATGCTCGTTACATATGAATCCACACTTAAGAAGGATAAGCCAGCTTTCTTGGTGGGCTCCTCATCTTCTGCTAAGAAGGGGCCAAGTATGAAGGGCAAGAAACGTTCTGCCCCACCCAAGAAAGTGGAACCCGAGAAGAAGCAAAAGACAAAGGCTTCAAACGATGGAAAATCCAAGGATGTTTGCCATTACTGCAAGAAGCCGGGTCATTGGAAGCGCAACTGCAAGGAGTATCTTGAGCAGTTGGGAACTGCAAAGGGTATGTTCTATATCGAAATAAACATGTCACTTAATACAACTTCTTGGGTATTGGATACCGGATGTGGATCTCACATTTGCAATGATTTGCAGGTGATGACAAGAAGTCGCAGGCTTAGAATGGGTGAGACCCAGCTGAGGCTCGGGAATGGTTCCAGAGTTGAAGCTACGGCCATTGGAGATGTTTGTTTGATTTTGCAGAATGATTTTAAATTATTGTTGAGAGATGTTTTATTTGTGCCAGATTTAATTAAAAACATTATTTCTATTTCTATGCTTGATAGAGATGGTTATTCTTGTAATTTTGTGAATGGGATTTGCAATATTTACAAGAATGAATGTTTAATTGGAAATGGACAACTTGAAAACGATCTATACAATTTAAAACTAAAAGACGTTCCAGTGAATTGTATTGACAAACCGGCGACAACAAACAAAAGGAAAATCGATAGTCAAAACCCGGCAAACCTTTGGCACGCTAGACTAGGTCATATTTCCTCAAGGAGGATGAACAAGCTAGTGGGAGAGGGCATGTTTGATATGTCTGATATTAACTCTCTACCTACTTGTGAATCCTGCCTAAAAGGAAAAATGACTAAATCTCCTTTTAAGGGGAAACCTGAGCGTAGTCAGAATCTGTTGGATTTGATCCATACAGATGTTTGTGGTCCATTTAGAGTAGGGACTCAACATGGCCACACCTACTTCATTACCTTTACTGATGATTATTCAAGGTATGGGTATTTATATTTAATGAAATATAAGTCTGAAGCATTTGAAAAGTTCAAAGAATTCAGGGCTGAAGTAGAAAACAAGCTAGGTAAAAGTATTAAAGCACTTCGATCGGATCGAGGTGGAGAATACTTGAGTACCGAGTTTTTGGACTATCTAAAAGAGAATGGGATTCTCTCTCAGTGGACTCCTCCTATGACACCACAGCTTAATGGTGTATCGGAGCGTCGTAATCGAACTTTGTTGGACATGGTTCAATCCATGATGAGCTTCACTGAGCTTCCACCTTCGTTTTGGGGCTATGCGCTTGAAACGGCGGTATTGTTGTTGAATAACGTCCACACTAAAGCAGTGGACAAAACACCATACGAGTTATGGAATGGCAAAGCTCCTAAGTATTCATACTTGAGGATTAGGGGATGTCCTGCTTACGTGAAGCGGACAGTGGGAGATAAGTTGGATAGTCGATCCAGCTTGTGTTATTTTGTGGGGTATCCGAAGAATTCAATCGGATATTATTTCTATTATCCTGCTGAAACAAAGGTGTTTGTTTCACGGAATGCCACCTTCTTGGAGAAGGAGTTCTTATTGGATAAGAAAGGCGAGATGATGGAACTCGAAGAAGTTCGAGAAGAACCCGAAATACAAAATAACGATCCCACACCTCAGGAACCATTGCTGGACACGCCTGCACCTAGAAGATCCGAGAGGACTTCTAGACCTCCAGTTCGATATGGTCTTCTTCTTGAAGAGGGTCAAGATGAACCCGACATTGGATGTGATCCAAGAAGCTTCAAGGAAGCAATTTCTGATGCGGATTCGAATTTATGGCTTGAAGCTATGCAGTCAGAATTGGATTCGATGCATACTAACCAAGTTTGGTCTTTAGTGGATCCTCCCGATGGAATTGTTCCAATAGGGTGTAAATGGATCTACAAAAGAAAGCTTGGGCCTGATGGTAAGATATTGACTTACAAGGCGCGATTGGTGGCGAAAGGTTATACTCAAAGGCAAGGAGTTGACTATGATGAAACCTTTTCACCAGTCGCAATGTTCAAGTCCATAAGAATCCTAATTGCCATAGCTGCATGGTATGACTATGAGATATGGCAGATGGATGTGAAGACTGCTTTTCTTAATGGAGACATTAAGGAAGAAATCTATATGAAGCAGCCTGAGGGGTTCACATCCATGGGAAGCGAGCATAAGGTATGCAAGCTTCAGAGATCAATTTATGGTCTAAAACAAGCATCAAGAAGTTGGAACCATAAATTTGATGAAACAATTAAAGATTTTGGTTTCATCAAGAACCCGGAGGAACCTTGCGTGTACAAGAAAGTAGTTAAGGATGCGGTGACATTCTTAGTACTTTATGTTGATGACATCCTACTCATTGGGAATGATGTAGGGATGTTGCAGTCAACAAAGATATGGTTATCAGGTAGATTTTCGATGAAGGATTTGGGTGAGGCATCCTACATTCTTGGGATACAGATCTATAGGGATAGATCTAAGAGAATGATAGGACTCACTCAAGCAACCTACATCGATACCATATTGAAACGGTTTTCAATGGATGGGTCCAAGAGAGGACATCTACCCATGTGTCATGGAGTTTCTCTATCCAAGTCTATGTGTCCCAAGACTGATGCAGAGATAGAGAATATGACACATGTACCATATGCGTCAGCTATAGGTAGTATCATGTATGGGATGATATCTACCAGACCGGATGTAGCATTTGCTCTGAGTGTCACGAGCAGATATCAGTCTAATCCTGGTCAGATGCATTGGAAAGCCGTGAAGGACATTCTTAAGTACTTGCGAAGGACTAAGAATATGTTCATGGTTTATGGAGGACGAGAACTCAAACTGGAAGGCTATACCGACTCTAGCTTCCAAAGTGATGTGGATGACTCGAAGTCAACCTCTGGATTTGTGTTCATGCTCAATGGTGGTGCTGTCTCTTGGAAGAGTTCCAAGCAGGACACCACAGCGGATTCCACCACTGAGGCTGAATACATTGCAGCATCAGCTGCTGCTAAAGAGGCCGTTTGGATGAGGAATTTCGTCCAAGAGTTGGGCGTCATTCCTGAATTTGTTGGTCCAGTCCCGGTGTACTGCGACAACACGGGTGCCGTTGCTCAAGCAAAGGAACCAAGGTCTCATCAAAGATCCAAACACGTACTGAGGAAATACCACATAATCCGGGAGATTGTGGAAAGAGGAGACATCAGTGTCGAACGAGTGGCCTCTGCAGACAATATCGCTGATCCACTTACTAAGCCTTTGCCAGGACCATTGTTTGACAAACATCGCGAAGCAATGGGTCTACGTAGTATGACTAGTTGGCTATAGGGCAAGTGGGAGATTGTAAGAGTGGGTGCCCAGTGAGCCAACTGTGTGGCTATGGGCTTTGTTGACTCTTTGTATAAACAATCTTTTGTTTAATATTATTTACACTTTTATGGCAATGACTTTATATTACTTCATATTGTTATATACTATTGTTGTTTTGATAAAGACCTTGAATATACTATAGTGTATGTAAGATGTGGTAGAACATGGAGATGTCTATCATGAAATACATCTTATAGTCACTGTATATTCTAAAACCGTTCCTAGTCGATTGAGCCGTCCGATAATAAGGATAAGGATCGCTCGAGTTTGAGACTAGCATTTGCGATGCGGAGTACCACGTTTCATTGGTAGGGAACATGGAGATGTTCGAAGCATGCAAATGGATATTCATAGGATGAATAGTCGAACTACCCTATCCGGACTTTCCAAGTGGTTATCACTTATCGAGTGGATAAAGTCCGCGGTTTTGGTTGTACACCATTAGTCCTTACGACTTGAAACATCATGGAGACTCTATATGCTAGTACTGTGCTTTGACTCGTTTACCGACTCTGAGGGGGTCATCAGGTGTCGAGATTGGGTACAGTTACGACACATATAGGAGTCAATGCATTGTTGTCAAGGATTCACCACATACTTGCGAGTGTGGATATCCTATGCGATCTGAGGAGATATTAGTGTGACAAATCTCTGGCCAGAGTACTTGATGTGATTTAAGAAATGGTTTCTTAGTAGCACATGCGATGTCACTAATTTGATCTTCAAGATGCATTGCATAGTTATCGAATCTTGAGCGACTCTCGATATACCAATGGTTGTTGATTCGATCGGGATATTTGGATGAAGGGACCGTACTGTACGCTAACCAAAATCTACTGGTTCTTGTAGGCACTATCAGTGATACCTAGGGAATCATGGGGCGATGTTGCTAGGCGCTTTACCATGATTCGTTGGGCAAGTCGGAAAGTGTTGTTCCGAGTCACAAGGAGTTGTGAGCCCACGGCTAGCTGTATCCCTGAACCATTGAGGGTCACACAGTGTAATGGAGTTTTAATCCCCGTTGAGATAGTTAAATTTAAAGAGTTAAATTTAATGAACTAAGGAGTTGGACTTCTTAAATAAGAGTAAGGGAGTAGGATTTCCTAAAATGACATAGGGATGGACATTTTTGGAAACCACTGAATTCGGATTCAGGAAAATTTATTTTGACTTTAAAACGTGCAGAAATGGTTTCTGTGCACATTGGTGAAATCGTTTCATCAATCGGAGTCACGATGAATTTTATATTAATTTCTGAACGAGCGGGCTTTGCTTGTCGGGCCCCAGCTTATGACTAATGGGCCCTAAGGTGTTAGTGGCCTGCATTATAAATAAGTTATTTCAGTACAGAAATTACACACAATAGGTCATAATTTTTGAGACAGAGCAAAAATCGAACCCTAGCCTCTCTCTCAACAAATCGGCCGAACCCTCCCCCTCTGCCCGAGAAAATTCCGGTCTGTGATTTTGAATCGCAGTAAGGAATAACGAATCAAATTCGTGTATTCTCTTCGCAGAAAACTTCTGATAGATTTTCTAGTGCAATCTATCAGAGGGATTAAACCTCTGTTCGTGGACCTGATTGAAGGCGTTCATCGGTTCCAGGGAGAGACAACAAGAGCAGAATTGTTCTGTTGGTGTCCATTAATCTCGTTGCGAGATTTGAGGTAAAATTTATTTAATTGTTATTTAAATTTTACACACACGTAATTCAATCGATGAACGGTTGATACCCATACCATGGAAACGTTCCATGAAAATTTTTAAACTTCCGCTGCACCGGGTATCAATCGTAATTGGTCTGGGAACTCGCCAGTTTTCCAACAAAAACACCGATCGAAAGCTATTTTGTTTGAATGCATCGGTGTTGGGGATCGAATGTGTGTGTAGAGGGGGGGGGGGTGAATACACACTTATGATAATCTTTTGATTCTAATGCAGTGTGATTGAGAAAATGTTAGTTTACTCAACCGATTTTCTGTTTGCTTGCTATATGTGTAAGAGCTACTTAAAATAGTGCGGAAACAACTCTCAATATGCTATTTGATAATAATGGAATATAGTAATGCAGTAGCTTAAATAAACACAGATATGTTTCTGGATTTTCGGAGCTCAATCTCCTACATCACCCCTTCTTCCACCTCGGAAGGATTCACTAGAAGACTTTGGTTATTACAACGTCCGCAATACACCTGGTAGCGCTTAATTATGTCATGCCCAAATTACCCGACTCAATCAGATAAACAAATAATGCAGTAGTGTGAGTAGGGATCGTTCCCACGAGGAAAGGTAAATTTAATGTGTTCTAAATAAACTAAAGGGGGTTTTTGAGTTTTGGAATTAACTACTAAAAATTCAAGCAATTAAAATTAAATACTATCACTATCATGCAAGATTGAAAATTAAACTGGAGAAATCAATAAGAGACAAACCTTGGTATCGGTCGACTACACCCTTGATATTAATTCATTCAATCATCGATTCCCTAAAAATAATTAATCCTATCAAATATTCATCATTGAAAATCAAATTCCTGTTTCACCTTAATCTTAATTAATTAGACACCAGCGTTCTAGATTAACCCTTACCAATAAATCAACTCGGATTCCAGCGATCTAAATTTAAATTTAAGGTAGCATTCAAACAAGCAAAACTGACGAACCTAGACAACACAAACACCAGCGGTTGTATTTAGCCTAGTCAATAATTGTTTCTACGATTTAATAAATTCAACAGCAGAAAATATCAAACGTAGTTGCTTTGCAAATTAGTTGTTTCAAATAATTACGGATTTGAATTCTAATTTAGCTATAGATTATATAGCAAAATCCTAAGATGGCCAATCCGAAAATCTCACATACAAGCATGAAATAAAACAGATCAACTATTGATACTCAATAAGAATTAAACACTGAAAATCGAATCTCATGAATAAATTATATCAAGGTTTCGTCTCCCTCAGCCAAGTATAAAAGTTTAGCTACAACGATTCAACAAAAACTCAAGAAAAATTCAAAAGAAAAAAAAAGAAAACTTGAGAGAGAGTTGTCAAAACAAAACCTAGCCGTCTTAGAGATCTCCAAAAGCCTGATAATAATCTCTCAAAAACGGAATAAAAGCCTAATAAAAACTAGAGTCCAAAATAAAAGAGTTTCCAAAAATAAAACTTCTTTCCCGAACAGCGACGCTCGCTCGATCGGTTAAAGTATTCCGATTGAGCGAGCCAAAATATAGCACCCTTCTGTTCTCAACATACGCGCGCCGCTCGATCGGTAAGATCTTGCAGATCGAGCGGCCAAAAATATCCGAGCCTACTGTCTTTGCAATACATGCTCCGCTCGATCGGTTGAAAGCTGCAGATCGAGCGGATGCTTTTCTTCAGAACAATTCCAGCCCTTTCCATTGCTTCAAAGATCCGTCCATGTATCCGCCAAAACGCATAACCTAACCACAAAACCGGAGAACACATCATGCAAACACAGAAAATGAAATAAGAACAAAATACATAAATAAAACACGTAAACGAATGCAAAACAACAACAAAATAATATTAACAAATGCAACAAAAACACAACTATCAAATTCCCCCACACTTACTCCTTACTCTCCCTCGAGTAAGTCATGCAAAACAAAATGAAACAGAACAAACACATAAGTAAGGACGATCATGCATAATATAGCCTCAGAAAAGTCTTCCCACAAAAACAAATGCACATGTACTCTCAACCATCAATGATACACCTTCAGTCGAATGCGAACGTGTGTGTGTGACATGTTACCCCAGTTACGTGCAACTTCAAAAGACAAAGTATCAAAACTGTTCCCCCAGTTACGTGCAACTTCAAAAGACAAAGTATCAAGACTGTTCGCCGACCTAAAAATAATTCAGTGCAAGTCTCACAATCAAGAGTTCTCCTCCCAACAATCCATCAACAAAACACAACTCTCTTGAGATAAAATTACGCACCGTCGGATTTTGCACCCAACAATTTTAAAGTCCCAATAATTACCCGCAGACTTAGCTATAACTAGATAAGATTCGAATTTCAATCCCCTCGTCTATAGCCCGGATGGAACTACAATCCCATGGAATCCGCAAACTTAGCTATGAAATAGTGAATAGAATTTCATTCACATTCCAAACCCGGATGAAATTGTTATTATAAAAACATTGCATAAATTTTTTTTAAAGGTGCGCCCAAGTGTGTATATGCTATATCAAAAAGATCATCGAGACTCAAGAATCATCAAGTTCCACAAATACCTATTGTCGTGTAATGGTCCAACAGACATCCACAGTATCTAATATATCACTACACTTCACTGGTTAAACAAGCGTGCTTGGAATATTCAACAAACAACCTACGGTTTCTCAAATCGGATCAATAGTAAAATTTTCCAAAAATTTTCAAATTTTTCAACATAACTTCATCATCATAGGCTAACAATCTCATCTTACTTATGCATACAAAACAAACAAAAACAAAATGAATGCAATGAAAGTAATGAATGCACCCCCCCCCCCCCCCCACACTTAAATGAAGCATTGCCCTCAATGCATCAATACACAAAACACAACAAGCAACTAAACACAATGCAATGCAAAAATGCAAAAACCAAAACTCCCCTGGTCTAAGTGTTGGCACTGCCCTTTTCAACGTCTGACCGCATCACAGAAAAATCATATTAAAACTTTGATTGCGGAGGTAGCGGCATTCGGTTTTTGAAAATAACAAAAATAAACGCAAAAACAAAATGAAATAGAAAAACTAACTAAAAGAAAAGAACACTGGGTTGCCTCCCAGTCAGCGTCTCTTTTTACAGTCGTCGGCCCGACTGCATGCTTCTTTTCTTCATGGTAGTTCATATCTAGTATTCCTAACCACCTTCACCCACTTGCGTAGTTTTTCAGTAATGTTTGTTCTTTTCTTCCTCTGCTTTGATTTATGGGAGATTACTTTTGATCGATCCGGAGGAAGTTTCGGCTCAACTTTAGATGCCTGAAAATCAGAAGGAAAATTTTTAGCATTAGAATTCTCAGCAGGTCTTACAACAATCTCCTTAACTTTATCCCTATTCACAACCTTCTTGTGTTCTTTCGACAAGTGATTAATGACATCAAGATTATTAACAATACTTTCACAATCAGAAATTTGCAGGGTATCAAAAATATGAAACTTAACAATCTCCCTTTCAAACTCCATAGTGAGAGTACCATTATTCACATCTATAACAGACTTTGAAGTTTTCAAAAATGGTTTTTCTAGTAAAATTGGACTATTCAAATCATTATTTTTCATATCAAGCACATAGAAATCATCAGGAAATACCAAATTGTCAACTTGCACAAGAACATCTTCTAACAGACCCCTGGGATAAATAGTAGATCTATCAGCCATTTGGATAATGATTGCAGCTTCATCAAAGGCCCAAGATTTAAGGAAGCATAAACAGAGTATGACATGACATTAATCGATGCTCCTAAATCTAGCGTGGCTGTATCAAGCTGAATATCTCCTATTTTACAATGAATAGAAAACATACCTGGGTCCTTGCATTTGTAGGTATTTTTCTTTGAATTACAGCAGAAACCTGTTCTCCCAATTCAACTTTCTGACACCTCTTTAGTTTGTATTTTCTCTTCACAGTACACAATTCTTTCAAAAATTTAGCATGTCGAGGTACTTGTTTGATAGCATATAATAAGGGAATATTCACTTCACATCTACGAAAAACTTCATACAACCCCTTAATTCCTTCATCCTTCCTGGACTCTTTCAATGCTAAGGGAAAAGGGGCTACAGGTTTATACTCAGAAAAAGGAGGGAACTTACCTTTTGGTGCATCCATTTGAACTGTTTCATCCTCCCATACCTTGGAGTCCTTCACATCTTTGAAATGCACTGGTTCTTTCACCACTTCTTCATTAACCTTCAACTCCTTTCCACTCCTCAAGGTGATTGCACTCACATTCTCCTTTGGATTCACCACAGTCTGTGATGGTAAGCTGTTCGAATTCAGGGACTCCAACCTACTGCGGTTGTCAACTGCCCCATTTGAGTGTTCAACTGTTGGATACTTGCTCGAGTTTCCCGTTGAAAAGTTACAGTATTAGTCGCAAGATCCTTAACAATATTTTCTAGAAACTCACCAGGCATGTGAATTTGAGGATACTGTGGTTGTTGGGGATACGGCGGGCTTGATCGTGCGATGGTGCTTGAGGCCCAGATTGATTTGCTTGAGGGTTCCCATATCTCAGATTTGGATGATCCTTCCAACCAGGATTGTATGTGTTGGAATAGGGATCATATTTCCGTTGTGGTGGTCCGGGAAATCCTCCTGCTGCATTGACTTGCTTAGCAGATCCCTCTTGAAGCGTGAGACACATGTCAGTTGCATGTCCCCTTGCAGTGCAAATTCCAAAAACCTTCATATTTTGTCAATTCCCTACAACCATTTGACGCACAAGAGACGTCAGATCAATCAGTTGTTGTTCAAGGGAAGAAACATTTACCTTATTGTTCCTTCTTGGTGCTGGATCACTCCTGTTGGTGCCATATTGCTGAGAATTGGCAGTCATATTCTCGATTAAATTCCTTGCTTGAACTGGAGTTTTGTCCACAAAAACTCCTCCACTGGCCGCATCTAGCATATTCCTATCATGAGACAACAAACCTTCATAGCATAATTGAATCAATTGATTTTCACTTATCTGGTGTTGCGGACAGCTAGCACAAAGCTTCTTGAACCGCTCCTAGTATTCATGTAGTGATTCCCTTGAGTATTGCTTGATTCCATAGATTTCCTTCCTGATGTTCGCAGCTCTAGAGGCTGGGAAATATTTTTCCAGAAAGATTCTTTTCATCTCCGTCCAAGTTGTGATAGATCCAGAGGGTAAGTAATATAGTCAATCCTTAGCAGCACTCTTCAAAGAGAAAGAAAAGGCTCTCAGCTGAATCTGCTCCTCTGTCACTCCATGGGGTTTCATACTCATGCAAACCACGTGGAATTCCATCAAGTGTTTATTCGGGTCCTCACCTACAAGACCATTAAATGAAGGTAATAAGTGAATCAATCCAGATTTAAGCTCGAAAGTTGCATTATTTTCTTAAGTAGGAAAAGTAATGCATAAAGGTTGTTGATTGGGATCAGGAGTGCCCAATTGTCTAAGACTCAGATTAGTATTAGCAGCCATCTCTTCCTCTTCTTGTTGCCTATGAATTTCTCTCATTCGCCTGTGCAAAGTCCTTTCTATCTCCAGGTCGTAGAGAAAGTCTTCTTCAGCAAAATCACCTGAAAGCATGAACGAGAGAGAGAACTAGAAGCAAAGAAAAAAGGAGAGAGTGAGATTAAACAAAATAAAATAAAAAAAACACAATAAATTAAACACCATTCCCCGGCAACGGCGCCAAAATTTGGTAGCGCTTAATCGTGTCACGCCCAAATTACCCAACTCAATCAAATAAATAAATAATGCAGTAGTGTGAGTAGGGATCGTTTCCACGAGGAAAGGTAAATTTAATGTGTTCTAAATAAACTAAAGGGGGTTTTTGAGTTTTGGAATTAACTACTAAAATTCAAGCAATTAAAATTAATATTATCACTATCATGCAAGATTGAAAATTAAACTGGAGAAATCAATAAGAGACAAGCTTTGGTATCAGTCGACTACACCCTTGATATTTATTCATTAAATTATCGATTCCCTAAAAATAATTAATCCTATCAAATATTCATAATTGAAAATCAAATTCATGTTTTACCTTAATCTTAGTTAATTAGACACCAGCGTTCTAGATTAACCCTTACCAATAGATCAACTCGGATTCCAGCGATCTAGATTTAAATTTAAGGTAGCATTCAAACAAGCAAAACTGACGAACCTAGACAACACAAACACCAGCGGTTGTATTTAGCCTAGTCAATAGTTGTTCCTACGATTTAATAAATTCAACAGCAAAAAATATCAAACGTAGTTGCTTCGCAAATTAGTTGATTCAAATAATTACGGATTTGAATTCTAATTTAGGTATAGATTGTATAGCAAAATCCTAAGATGACCAATCCAAAAATCTCACATACAAGCATGAAATAAAACAGATCAACTATTGATACTCAATAAGAATTAAACACTGAAAATCGAATCTCATGAATAAATTATATCAAGGTTTCGTCTCCCTCAACCAAGTATAAAATTTTAGCTACAACGATTCATCAAAAACTCAAGAAAAATTCAAAAGAAAAAAAAGAAGAAAATTTGAGAGAGAGTTGTAAAAGCAAAACCTAGCCGCCTTAGAGATCTCCAAAAGTCTGATAATAATCTCTCAAAAATGGAATGAATGCCTAATAAAAACTAGAGTCCAAAATAAAAGAGTTTTCAAAAATAAAACTTTTTTCCCCGAACAGTGACGCTCACTCAATCGGTTAAAGTTTGCCGATCGAGCGAGCCAAAATAAAGCACCCTTCTGTTCTCAACATACGCGCGCCGCTCGATCGGTAAGATCTTGCAGATCGAGTGGCCAAAAATATCCGAGCCTACTGTCTTCGCAATACATGCTCCGCTCGATCGGTTGAAAGCTGCAGATCGAGCGGATGCTTTTCTTCAGAACAATTCCAGCCCTTTCCATTGCTTCAAAGAACCGTCCATGTATCCGCCAAAATGCATATTCTAACCAAAAAACCGGAGAACACATCATGCAAACACTGAAAATGAAATACAAACAAAATACATAAATAAAACACGTAAACGAATGCAAAACAACAACAAAATAATATTAACAAATGCAACAAAAATACAACTATCAACACCTAATCCAAGTTAGGACTTATCCAATGCCTAATATGGAACTCCTAGATTCACAGTGATAAGATTTAAAGTTCATAGCTTTGTGGCGTTTGTCAATTGATTATCTTCGTGGATTGTCAGAAACAAGTTTTTTGAAGGTTCTGTTGTGATTAATTGTTTATTCTCATGATTATTTGTTGCTAGTTTTGTTGTAAACTAGAGGTGGATATCTGAAACTTACTTGTTCAAAAGATTGGGACAACATTAAAGAATATTTTTGCTATTGAATTGAGGGTACGATTCGTTTATAATTGTGTTTTTTTTTATGCATCCAAGATTCGTATTATTTGGTATCAAAGCTTAAGGTTCCTTTGATTCAAGTAAGTCGTATATTTTTGTTTTATTCTTCGTTCTTCGTATTCGTCGTTCTTCGTTCTTCGTGTTCTTCGTTCTTGTCCCTTCGTTCTTCGTTGAGTCTTCTCTTTGTCAAATTTCTGTGTCGTTTTTGTATATCTTGTTACTCAAGTTTCTTGTATCTTGTGCTACAAGTTATTTTTGAAAAAAAATTGAAAATTCAAAAAAAAAAAGCTCGATAAATAATTCAAGATTGATAGATCTCTTGGCTTTTCTTATCCTGCTAAGTGTGCGTTTGATCTCCAAATCAAGTGGTAATAATTCCCTTGATCGAATGTTATGCATGCACAACAGAAGGTACCTGAAAATCACCAAGAAATAATAGTCAGAATTTAAGAAAATAAATAATGTCTAATATCAAGTGAAATAAAAATTCTGATATCAAACAGTCCCCGGCAACGGCACCAAAAACTTGATCGGCTAAATCGGTATGATTAAAAATCAACTGGCAAGCGTACCAAGTCAAGTTATAATATAGTGGACAAAGGTCCAGATGTCGAACCCACAGGGACTGTATAAATATGAATACCAAAATATATTTATTCCTACTTAATCTAGACTAATGAATAAAATTGCTTCAGATTTTAAACTAATAATTAAAATTGCAAATAAAATTAAATTAAATAAAACGCAGCAGGAAAATTTGGATTTAATTCAAATTTGGAAAAAGCTCGATCAAGGACTCACTTAGGTACCAGACAATTCATGTAACAAGCAGTCAATCTAAGACATCAGACTTAATCTTAATTCACGGGAATTTTCCTAATTTGTTCAAAAGACTATTTCTAGAACAATCAAATCTATTCAAATTTTGACGGATTAATCTTACGTAATTCTAATCAAATTTAATGCATGAATAACTGTAAAAATTCAGTTAACACCTAAACCGCACATTGAAACAAAATTCTATTTCTTGTTGGTTTTACAACATGTTGAATATCAAAGTGATCAAAATCAAAACCTCCTTTGTCGACTTGGAATCGATTAACATGCAAGTAAATAACTGGCCAGGTAATTCACAAGACAAATATAAATTCGATAATCAATAAAATAAAATCAAGTTTGAAATTCTCAAATAAACAAACGAGTTTTCTACATAAATTATCTGGCCCAATCACGTGGCCTCGATTGAAAGAGAAAAACTACTCAAAGTTCAACATAATTCAAGAACAAAAGTTTTTACTCCAAAGCATCAATTAAAAAAAAAGAAGAAGACTAGAATCGAGAATGATGATAGCCGCCTCTTGCCTTCCATGATGTTGTGTACCCTATTCTGATGATTAGAATGGTATTTATATGCCCAAGGGTCTTCAAAAGATAGTATCCTTCTCGAGCAAGAATTTACTTTTAAAGAAACTCTGTACGCGTAGCTTGCTCGAGCGAGCATAGGCTCTCGCTCGAGCGAGCAATCTTCTGCCCCGAAGGTAAATTTTCACGCCTCGCTCGCTCGAGCAAGCATAGCCTCTCACTCGTGCGAGCAATATTCTGTCTCGATTGCCACTTTTTCGCTCGCTCGAGCGAGCATATCCCCTCGCTCAAGCGAGAATACTTCTGGAAAAATCCTACTATTTCAGCCTCGCTCGAGCGAGAATAACCCTTCGCTCGAGCGAGCACATGTCTGCACAAAAATCTGAATTTTCCACAATTCCCTACAAAATGGACCAGGAAGAGTATTATGCAATCAAATGAATAAAACATGCTAAAACTAAATAAAACAACAACAATAACATATGAATGCATGCAAAACTAACACAAAAAATATGCATATGAAACACAGTTAACCACTCCCTCATACTTAAGCCTTGCTCGCCCTCGAGCAAGATATACAACAAACACAATGCACTAACACAAGTAAGAATGAATCATGTACAAGACAGCCTCAGATAAGGTCTACTTCAATTTCCCAAAAACCAAAACAGCTTTCGATTATCCACAATACACTGTCAGTTGAACGCAAACGTGTGTGTGCCATGTTATTCCAGTTTCGTGCAACTTCAAAAGAATCCATCCTAAGAATGTTTAGCGACCTATTACAATTCAATGCAAGTATCACAATCTAGCATTCTGTCATCTCAACAATCCCAAACAAAAACATGCATTTTCTTGAGATTTACACATACCTCTTGATTTTGCAATTAATTTTCTAATGCCCCAATAATTATCCGTAGACTTAGTTATAACTAAGATATGATTAGAATTTCAATCCCCTTGTCTATAGCCCGGATGGAGCTACAATCCCATTTAACCCGCAAACTTAGCTATGGAGCAATGATTAGGATTTCAATCATTGTCCAAGCCCGGATGGAATCGCTATTTTAAAATTTTCAAAATTTTGATAACCCCATTGAATCCGCAAACTTAGTCAAGAATAAGGGATTAGTATTTCAATCTCTCACTCGTAACCGGATGGAGTTAACTTATGCTTACAACTCAAGTAAATTTTTTTAAAGGTACGCCCAAAATTATGCATGCAATGTCCAACAACTATCAATAATCCAAAACACTATCATGATCAACAAGCATATATTGTCGTGCAATGGTCAAACAAACACGGATTTCATCAATTACTTCGCTACACTACACTAGTCTAACATGCGTGTGTAAGATGATTCACGATTCAACCAACAGTTTCTCATGTTCAATCAAAAGCAACATTTTCTAAAAACAATTTTTTTTTTCACAACTCTATCATCATCGGCCAACATCCATCATTTTACTTATTCAGACAACACAAACACAGAACATAATGAGCTGCATGTGTACGAACTATATGAAATAACTAAGCCATATGAATGCAAACAATAACACAAACAACACTAATCTCCCCCCATACTTATCCAAAGCATTGCCCTTAATGTTGTAGGACAATGAACAGAATGCAAAACAGAGACACAATGAAAAACAAAAATAACACTCCCCTGGTTGCGTCTTCGTCCTCTTTCTTCTTGGCAGTAATAGCTGGGGCGGTAACAGCAGGCTAGGTATATCAGTCAGGCACGACACACTGTAGTGGGAAAGAAGCAAAAATTAAAATAAAGAGAAAAAATAAAACTACACAAAAATAAAATAAAAATAAAGGTAAAGAACACTGGGTTGCCTCCCAGCCAGCGCTAAATTTATAGTCTATAGCCCGACTATATCTCTCGCAAGCGGCGACATTCAAGGTGGTTTATCCATCGTCTCTGAAGAACCCAGATCAGTCCTGCACTTGCATGCTTCAACTCTATAACGCTTTTGCAATGGACTAATTCCTGCGGAAAGTTGAACCTGCATACACTCATCACCAATATCATGAGTTACACCAATAGAATTAACAGCAGAGCAAAATTTTAAATTGGGGCTCTCAGTAGCCAACTTAAACATATTAAACTCCACTAGCTCATTATTCAGTCTCAACAATAATTTCCCTTTCTCAACATCAATTAAAGCCCTACTAGCAGCAAGAAAAGGACGCCCTAAAATCATAGGCACTTCACAATCCTCATCCATGTCAAGAATAACAAAATCTACAGGAAAAATCAACTTGTCTATCTTGACTTGGACATTCTCTACTACTCTTCTCGGATATTTAATAGATCAATCAGCAAATTTGAGAGATATAGCAGCAGGTTCAATATTTTCTATACCTAATTTTCGAGCAAGTGAATAAGGAATTAAATTTATGCTCGACCCTAAATCACACAAAACATTATTCAATTATAATTTTCCAACTTGGCAAGGTATAAAAAAACTCCCTGGATCCTGAGATTTTTGTGAAAGCTTATTTTTTAGCACTACCGAGCACTCCTCATTCATTGTGACATGCGTCAGATCATTCAGCTTCTTTTTGTTCCTCAGCAAATCCTTCAAAAACCTTGCATAATTCGACATCTGAGCTAAAGCATCTGCAAAAGGTATGTTAATATGTAGTTTCTTGAAAATGCCAAGAAAATTTTTAAATTGAGAATCAAATAGTAATTTCTTAGATCTATGGGGGAAAGGTAAGGTAGAAATATCATCATTATCATTAACTTCAAATTTTGAAGTCTTACCTTTCTTATCTGTCATGGAGGAATTTTCAGCACACACATCCTCGTTAACTTCTGCAACTTTCGGCCCCTCCTTAGTTTTCTCTTTGTCCAATTTCTCCTCAGACTGTGCTTGAGTCACGACCATTATAGCATTCACGCCTCTTGGATTTGGTTCAGTGTTGCTAGGCAACGCTCCAGTAGGACGAGTAAAGAGTTGGGTTGCTATCTGAGTCATCTGAGTCTCCAACTTCTGTAGCATAGCTTCTTGATTTTGGAGCCGAGCTTCTGTACCAGCCACATACTTCATCATTATCTCCTCAAAGCTCGGCTTATTCTCCTCTTTCTTGGGCTGCCAGTTCTGATTATAGTTGTTGTTGTAGGAATTGTACGGCTGTCGTCCTTGATTTCCAGCAAAATTAGCCGCTTCAACTGCAAACAATTGTTGCTCTTCTGGCAGATTCCCTTGTGCTTGATTTACTGGCGCTGCTTTCATAAGTGCCACTTGGTGTGTCAGAGCATCAATCTTAGCATTCATGGCCATTAAAGCATCGACCTCTAGAACTCCAGCCTTCTTCTCCTTCTTCACATCCGGCCACCCAATGTTACTCTCTGCCATATTACCTATGATCTCTTATGCTTCTGCCGGCGTCTTCCTAAATAAGCATCCATTAGCATGGATCGAACAGATTGATCCGTCCCATTGTAGAAGGTCCGAGTCTGCTGGATCTGAGTAAGATTATGTTGAGGAAACATCCTCAACATCCTTTTGAATCGGGTCCAAGCCGCATGTAGAGATTCAGCTTCCTTCTGCCTGAATGAGATGATGTCAAAAACTAGTTTTGCCATCTTCGTGGGAGGAAAATACTTGTTCAGAAAAGTCTGAACAAGTTGATCCCATGTAGAAATTGAACCAGTAGGCAAATCATCTAGCCACTCAATAGCTTTGCCTTGTAGAGAGAATGAGAATAACCGCAGTCACACTGCATCAGATGTAACCCCATTAACTTTGAACGTGTCGCAGATCGACAAAAAATGATCCAGATAAGCGTAGGGTTCTTCCACAGATGTACCCCAAAATCTTTCTTGAAGTTGGACCAGCTGAATAGTAGAGGGTTTCAGCTCAAAATTGTTCGTCTCAACAGCGAGGCGAATGATGCTAGATCCATATCCTTCAACTAGCGGCCTAATCAGTTCACAAACAGTACGGTTGTCCGCCATCTCTTCTTCTAATTCAGATTCTGACTCTAATTCAAGATTGATAGATCTCTTGGCTTTTCGGATCCTGCTAAGTGTGTGTTCGATCTCCAAATCAAGTGGTAATAATTCCCTTGATCAAATGCTATGCATGCACAACAGAAGGTACCTGAAAATCACCAAGAAATAATAGTCAAAATTTAAGAAAATAAATAATATCTAATCTCAAGTGAAATAAAAATTCTGATATCAAACAGTCCCCGGCAACGGCACCAAAAACTTGACCGGCTAAATCGGTATGATTAAAAATCAACTAACAAGCGTACCAGGTCAAGTTATAATATAGTGGACAAAGGTCCAGATGTCGAACCCACAGAGACTGTATAAATATGAATACCAAAATATATTTATTCCTACTTAATCTAGACTAATGAATAAAAGTGATTTAGATTTTAAACTAATAATTAAATTTTCAAATAAAATTAAATTAAATAAAACGCAGCAGGAAAATTCAAATTTGGGAAAAGCTCGATCAAGGACTCACATAGGTACCAGACAATTCATGTAACAAGCAGTCGATCTAAGACATCAGACTTAATCTTAATTCACGGGAATTTTCCTAATTTGTTCAAAAGACTATTTCTAGAACAATAAAACCTATTCAAATTTTGACGGATTAATCTTTCGTAATTCTAATCAAATTTGAATGCATGAATAACTGTGAAAATTCATTTAACACCTAAACCGCACATTGTAACCAAATTCTATTTCTGGTTGGTTTTACAACATGTTGAATATCGAAGTGATCGAAATCAAAACCTCCTCTGTTAACTTGGAATCGATTAACATGCAAGTAAATAACTGGCCAGGTAATTCACAAGACAAATATAAATTCGATAATCAATAAAATAAAATCAAGTTTGAAATTCTCAAATAAACAAACGAGTTTTCTACATAAATTGTCTGACCCAATCACGTGGCCTCGATTGAAAGAGAAAAAATATCAAAGTTCAACATAATTCAAGAACAAAAGTTTTTACTCCAAAGCATCAATTAAAAATCAAAAAAGAAAAGAAAAGAAAAGAATAAGACTAGAATCGAGAATGATGATAGTCGCCTCTTGCCTTCCAAGATGTTGTGTACCCTATTCTGATGATTAGAATGGTATTCGAATGGTATTTAAATGCCCAAGGGTCTTCAAAAGATAGTATCCTTCCCGAGCAAGAATTTACTTTTAAAAAAACTTTGTACGCGTAGCTTGCTCGAGCGAGCAATCTTTTGCCCCGAAGGTAAATTTTCACGCCTTGCTCGCTCGAGCGAGCATAGCCTCTCACTCGAGCGAGCAATCTTCTGTCTCGATTGTCACTTTTTCGCTCGCTCGAGCGAGCATAGCCCCTCGCTCGAGCGAGAATACTTATGGAAAAATCCTGCTATTTTGGCCTCGCTCGAGCGAGAATAACCCTTCGCTCGAGCAAGCACATGTCTGCACAAAAATCTGAATTTTCCACAATTCCCTATAAATGGACCAGGAAGAGTATTATGCAATCAAATGAATAAAACATGCTAAAACTAAATAAAACAACAACAATAACATATGAATGCAGGAAAAACTAACACAAAAAATATGCATATGAAACACAGTTAACACAGGACATCCCCATATTCTTAGGTAAGAATATTTGAGAGATTTTTCCATCCATATCTCATACATTGTTTTATCCACTGCCTTTTTATGAACATTATTCAACAACATTGCCGCAATTTTAAGCGTTAAGCCCCCAAACGATGTAGTAAATTCAGCAAATCCCATCATAGATCGAACCATGTCCACAAAGTTTGATTGCCATGTTCAAAAACACCATTAAATTGTGGCGTTGTTGGTGGAGTCAACTATGAGAGAATCTCATTCTCTTTTAGATAGTCTAAAAATTCAGTAATCAAGTATTCTTTACTTCGATCAGATCGGAGTGCTTTAATACTTTTTCAAAATTGTTTCTCTACTCCAGATCTGAATTATTTGAACTTTCAAATGCTTCAAACTTGTGCTCCATCAAATACACATGCCCATACTTTGAGAAATCATCAGTAAAGGTAATGAATTAGGACTACCCATATTTAGTTCTAACACTTATATGGTCACATACTTCTATGTGGATCAAATCCAAAAGACCATGTGCACGTTCCACATTCCATTTAAAGGGTGTCTTGGTCATTTTTCTTTTAAGACATGATTCACAAGTAGATAGAGAGTTTATATCTGATAAGTCAAACATGCCCTCTCCTACTAGCTTGTGCATCCTTCTTTGGGAGATATGACATAGTCTAACATGCCATATATGTTCACAGTTTGGACTATCTTGCTTTCTTTTGTTTGTTGTTGTTATCGTCTGAAAATTTTTTAATGGAATATCTTTTAACTTTAAGTTTTAGAGATCGTTTTCAAATTCCAATCAAACATTCATTATTGCAAATATTGCAAACACCTTTAGCAAAAATACAAAAATAATCATCTCTATCAAGCATAGAAATAGAACAAATGTTTCAAACCAAATCAGGAATATATATAAAACGTCTTTCAAAAGTAACTTCAAAACTATTTTTTAAAATAACTTCTCATATGTTCTTGGAAGCAACCCTTTGCTCCTTTATCGAAATCTCAGAAAGCTCTCTCACTCTCTAAGCTTCTTGTCATCGCTTGCAAATCATTAAAAAATTGAGAACTACATCTGATATACAATACCAAGAAGAATTTATTGAGACGTTAAATTTTATATTAAACAAATCATAGCCAGAACACTTCTGGATTAGATATTCCTTGTAATTTCTATATGCTTTTAAGTGGAAATAGATTTGTTCAGTTTTGTCATATTTAGTGGACTTTGTTGGCATCATCGAATAAGGTTATACACCGTACAACTCTTGAATGTGAAGATGAATTTCAACAACATCCACCTTTTCTTCGAACCATCTCTATAGTTCTTTTGATATAGAAGTCAACATATAACACTTTGTTTTCAGATCATAGTCCCACCATTTCTCAAGCTTAGTTAGTTCTACAAGACTGACATCGATCATTCGCATCCTTTAGATGGGCTTTAGTAAGTTCCTATGCGATTCTTTCTGACATTAGAATAATCTTTAAATTTCTTGGTTAGTCTTAATTGTTAGTTTTGGTTGATAATCGTGGATAATGAATTATAATAAATCGATTCGAAATATATACTGATTATGAAAAAATATAAATATTATCGATTATTTTAAATAAATAAATAATATATAAAATAAAGACTTTAATTTTATAAATTTTCCTCCCACTATTTTGATGTTTTCAACATCCCCTGATGAAACGGGAAACCGTATTTCCTTAGTGAGCACGTGCAGTATAATTAGACAACTATGATCCTGAATAATATCAAATAATCATAATTTCTAAAAGGTAGAGTCCAATTTCATCCCCATGCAACCTCCATGCATTTCGCCCCACTCTTGATAAGGACCCAATAATATGATGTCGTTTATCTTTGAGTGTCAAGCCGACCCATCAATGAAGAATCGTAATAGACAGTCGTCATGAGTTCTCTCAATAATATGAGTCGAAGTCATGGGAGTTCGAAGCAATTCACATCATCTATGTCATCGAAATTCACAGTTTTCCCGCGTCTAGGTCTCCCCAATAATATGAGCCAGACACTGACCGCGAGTAGCGTTTATCATGCAACCACCATCAATGGAAGACAAGAATAAATGAAACTCTTCTATTTTTTTAATTTTGTGGCTTGATATAAATTTTGAATCATATTCAAAATAAGGGATTTATATTTTGAAATTGTCTCATCATTAAAAATCGTGTGCCATGATTTTGTATTTTTGTTGGATTCATGCAACTATACTATCTAATAATACACATGCATGCATACTACTATGTATCGCATCATAATATGACAATTAAATAAATAATGATGATCTATTATCAATAATATTTGATCCATGTACGTGAGACAAACATGGATCCAATTCAAAATCTTAGGTACATGCAGGAATACAAATGCAACTTATTACTAAGCCTCCAATTTCTTACATGTCTTCATCTTGATTGTCGGGCTCACCGTCTTCCAATCTCGATCTCCCACTAATTTTAATAATTACATTTTAATAGTCATGACACATAAGGGATACATCTCATGGGGTGAGAACGGGACATAAACCAGCCTACTTTTATTCAAATAAAAGCAATAATAAATTGTTCTGAGCAGGGAAGCCGTTGCCTTGCCCTAACCCCAAAAATTTTATTTTATTTTTTGAAAAATTGTCCTATGCAGCGTCGGCTGCCGATTCGGGCAAACCGAAAATATTTTATTTTATTTTTTTGGAAAAATAAATTTGAGGCACTGCAATTTTTGAATTTTCTTATGCGGTTATAAATAAAAAAAAATCAACATGAAATTAACCATACGATATAGAAAACCTGGTTATGATACCACAGTTGAAGTACCGTTTTCTCGTGCCCAAGACGCAACGAAAGTTCTAAATTTTAATTTTGACATTCAAAATTTCATGGGCACTAGTATGGTTCAATTAACATTCATATGGTGTTTGTGAAATTATACCTTTGGTGAATTAATTTCACTTATCTCTAATTATTCCGGGTAGGGGTGGGCGTTCGGGTTCGGGTTCGGGTTTCGGGTACCCGAACCGACCCGATCGGATAAAACCCGATCGGGTCGGTTATTTTTTAAAATAATCGGGTTCGGGTAAAAATTCGAACCCGATTTATACTTTCGGGTTTGGTGTCAGGTTTTTTTGCAAAACCCGAACGGGTATCGGGTACCCGACTATATTTAGTTTTTGTATCTCGGCCCAATATACAAATGAGAAACCCAAATCTTAAATATTGTCGTCTTCTTCTCGTGGAAGCACTGGCAGAATAGAAGAGTTTCTATTTCTATCTCAATTGTCAATCTTTTGCTCTTTCTCTTGACTCTCGTTCTTGTGTTTTGCTCATAAAAGTAGGTCTTCATATTATTCAGGTTGTGGTCTTTCTTGGTATTTTTTTTTCCAACAATTTTATATTTTCTGATGAAGAAGTTTCAAAAATAAATTTCCATCGTGAAAGCAATAATCCATGGAATGATTTGAAAGTCTTAATCGTCTTTGGGATACTGTAAAATGGAGACGTACAGGAACCCGTAAAAAAATAATTGATTCAGAAGAAAAGCGTAAGGAAATTGGGAAAAAAAATGTAGAACCACATTTCGGGTACCCGCACTGTGGTACCCGAAATTACCCGAGATTTTCGTGTACCCGACAATCGGGTACCCGAGATTTTCGGGTCGGTTTCGGGTAGTCAAAATGACTACCCGACTAGTCGGGTACCCGACCCAAAAAACCCAAACCCGACGATACCCGACCCGATGCCCACCCCTAATTTCGGGAGACGATCAACTGAAAAACGCCTTTTCTTCAAGTCGTTTCTTAAATATTCCAATGAAGTCCACGACTGGATTGCCTATTCTTCTTCCAACCCACACTAGAGAGAAAAGAAAAAAATTTTCGTTGAGATATTAAACCACAAGAAAACACCACGCAAAAAAGTTCTCTATCAATTTAGAGATAGTGGCCAAATTCCTGCACACAAATTTGGGGTGTGATTTTCAAAAATTACATATATTATTACCATATATATATATATACCTACGCACACTCACACGGTATATACATATATACTTTTTCCAACTTTATGCACACACACACACACACACACACACACACATATATATATATATATATATAGAGTTTTGCTATCCTGCCCACCCACCGTGCCCACCTAATGTGCCCACCATGAGGTGGCACTCAACTATTGGACGCACAATTCATCACATCCAATAGTTGAGTGCCACCTCATGGTGGGCACATTAGGTGGGCACGGTGAGTGGGCAGGATAGCAAAATTGTATATATATATATATAATAACTACACGTTTTACATATATATATATTTATTATTATCATCATTATTATTATATATATCCATATATTTATTAATATATATATATAACTACACGATTAGTTGTATATATTTATTACATATATAAAGAGTTTCGATCACATTGGCAACCACCATGAGCAACTACATGAGCAGCAGCTGATGTGGCAATCACTCATTGGATGTGCAAGGTGTCACGTCAGTTGTTGTTCAAGTAGTTGCACATGGTGGTTGCCCATATGATCGAAACTCATATATATATATATATATATATATATATATGTTTTGTGTGTATGTGTGTGTGTGTATGTAGGTGCATTAATATGTATATATATCATGTGCCTTTTTAATTCAAATCCAACTAGAATAAAAGTTAATTAAATCTATTTAAGACTTTAATTATTTTGCATGATGAGCATGTTATCTTACAAGTCCATGAATCTTGTTGTGAGACCCCGATTCTAATCATCTAATCAAGAGTTAATCATATCGATAATCATTCAAAGACCAAGAGATAAGACACCAAAAAAAAAATTATTTCTAGTGAACAGTGCCGCGCTCGATCCTAGAAAATTCCAGGATCGAGCGCACCATATTCCTGAACTCTCTGCCGAGAAAAATATAAGTGCCGCGCTCGATCCTATAAAATCGTAGGATCGGCGCACCCTGGGATAAGAATTTTTCCAGAAAACTGAACATGTTTCAAATCTCAAATCAACAATTCAGCTCAATCTAATATCAATCTAACATGCTCAATTCCGAATCCAACAACATGTAATCAACATAAGAACTTCAATATTCATCATTCATAATCAATTCTAATATTCAACAACGCTCGAGTTCTAAACATGCTTTCAAAACATAAACTAGATTGGCATGCATTTCCAATTCTAACTCGAAGTCCCACTTCTATTCTTCATTCTCGTTCTATCCCTGTCGTTTCTGACTCGATCCTGCCTCACCTGTTGCCAAGTACACATACAAACAAAGACAACATCCAGATAATCCGATGAGAATAATATTCCCAGTAAAAGAGACTGACATGCAATCAAATAAACATATCAAGTCATGATATGCATTCATTCCTCATATAATCAATTAATCCATTCAAGTACTGAATTAAAATGATATGCATGTCTTTAAAACTTCTGGATTATCAGACTCAGATAATCAAATGGAATTCTTCTTTCTTTCTTTCTTCGGTTTGGGATCCCGAGGTTAAAATATCCAACAATCACACCGAACTCCCCTTTCGAGGTGGACGAGGTATATTTTAATCATCTAGACTCCAGAGAATTATAGAGAGTTAATCGACACTTGTAGTAATTCTCCTACCAAGGCCACTCAACTATAATCTCCAGATCGTCTAATTCAAAATGAATAATCATTCGGCTCAACATGAATGCATATGTCATCTCATGCATTCAATCATATTTTCAATAATCAATTCAAATAAACATTCAATCATGATTTCAAATAAGCATTCAATCATGATGTCAAATAAGCATTCAATCATGCAAGTATGTGAATTTCTTCGGAACACTCGAATAAATTCGGATTCGAGTTAATCGTTCCATTCAAGTCTAAGTCATCTTTTACCTTATTCGCTTCGAAGGTACTTCAATCTGAAAAATCAATAATAAGGATAATAATCAATATCCAATCAAATTCATTCAAAACTCAATCAAACTTCTTCGATCGATAAATAAGAAAATCGATACTGTACCAACTTCAATCTTCCAAACTGTCCAAAGCTGCTATCTCGCAACTCTGCTGACTTCAATTCAATCTATCAGAAGGAGTCATAAGGATCAATATCGACATCAAAAGCTCACTCAAACTCGATACAATCAAAACATAGAAACGATATCCAAAACTCAAACTGACGGCATAACGGCTAGGAACTGATCAAACTGGAAACGCAGACAGCAATTCAACAATCCAATAAACTCATTTCAATCAATACATATCATTTCCAATCCAATCCCAACACATCTCAAATTCAAAGATTTCGAAAATCACTAAGAAAATCATAACAATTTCGATCGTCGTTAGATCTTCGAACCGTCTTAGATATACTATCACAGCAACCTCAAGAACATCCTCTCCGAATATCAGTAAATTCTAAAGACATCCAAAAATTCAAACCTCGTAAAAATAAGAGAAACTTACTTCCAAACGGATCACTCGACGCTGTGATCGCAGATATCTACTCGAGATTGAATTCCAACGGACGGATCGAGCTAAAATCAAAATCACAAAAGCTTGGGGAAGATTTTGTCGCTTCAATGGAGGGAGAGGCGGTTGGAAGGGAGAAGATGGAGAATGGAAGACTTAGTCAAAGTCTAGATATTTTAACAAATCCTCATTTTGCATTTTAGTCCCTGAAATTTCCAAAAATTGCATTCTAGTCCCTGATCCAAATCGAATTGGCCATCGACTTCTAAAATCTCTGATTATCTCAAATAAAGTCCATTAAGATAATTTTTGTGCGTTACAATTCTCCCCCTCTAAGAATCGATTTCGTCCTCGAAATCAATTACAGTTCTATCATAAGGTCGAGGATAGAATCACAGGACTACAATAAGAATTTACATCTCGGAACTAAGTCCAAAATCTGCTTCCAATCAATCTCTGAATCATTCGTCTCAATCAGTTCGACATCTCAAAAACAGGAGAAAGTCAAAAACTCTAGTCGATTAATTCATCAACATTCCGTTCGTCTATCAAAAGTCGTCTCATCCTCGTCAGAACATCCTTACAATTCAGTCACATTTCGAATAATCAACCGTTCTAACTCATGAGACACAGAAAGTTCATCTCGAAAATGAAAGAGATCTTCATCTCTCCTCGTACAAATTCTAGAGAGGTGTTTTCCATATATCATTTGATCGCTGCCGTTGTACGAAGTCTCCACAAAAATCAAGAATTCTGCCAACTAGTGCTAAGTCGAGCACTACAAATCATGGCAATTCCTCTAAATTTCGACTCATCTGATCTGGCTGTACGTCGTTCTGAGGGTATCGAAACGAAAATAATTGAAATCAACAACAAAATTCTCTTCAAAGTATATGCCAAGAGAACAATAACATCAAGGATCTCTGTCTAGACTGACAGACTTTGGCAATTCATGACATCTCACAACCTCTAACAAGATATCAATTCTCTGTTCTTCATCAAAATCATTCTGTACAGAAAACTGTAGCAGATTCCATCAATCAATCAATCAAAAACAAACAGTAGAAAAAATAAGAACAATTCTGAAATCTCAATAAGAAGAAATCCCAGCACTGAAATATCATCAGCACTGAAAATCAGAATACATGAAAGCGGATAATCAGAAATTCCATAATCAGATAATAAGGATCGAAGAAATTCATTCGGTCCAAACCGAAATTCAAACATCGAGTTTAACATACAACTGTTCGGCGTACAATTCTGAAAAGATTCTCAAAATCTCTGTACGATCAGTACAATTCTCATAACCAGAAAACAAGAAATTCATCAATAAGAATTCATAATTTCAACTAATACTTCAGAAAGATTCGGTCAACAGAAAATTCTTCAATAATGCAGGAGTATTCGTCGAATCAAACGGCCTGTCCAAAGTTCAAAACGGCCAAACTTAAACCCGGAAACAATTCTGAGAAAGTTCTCTCTTTACGAACCTCCTATAGATAAATTTCGGATCCCCTTTCAGTGTCAAACTCGTTTTGACAATCGGGACCAATCTAGAAGTTCATTCCGAACAACTTCAGTCGTTCAATAACCACTGGCACATCAACCAGTTACAATCCAATACATCAACTGTAAAGCTTCGGGAGTTCGTTCATACTATTCTGTAACAATAGTCATTCAACAAAATAAATCAAGAATTCTTAGAATCGAGAATTCTTAACGGAGGATTTCATCACTCGTTCAACGATACTCCGATGACATCTCATTTCAGACTCAACAAAGTAGCCTTGCTACGAAAATCATCGAATTGTGACCCCAATTCCATTCTGAATCAGAATAGACTGTACAACAGAAAATCGGATCGTTCTCTCTCGAACCTCATGCTTCCTCGTCCTCTATTCGATTTGATTCCTCAATTCATCAAACATCTTCCGATCATCTGGAAGAACACTGAATGAACTTCAAAGTGTCAATCTCCTTATACTCTGTCTCAAACCGGAACATCTGGCACAACAAAAGTTATTCGCTAAGAAGGCATCAATATAAACCTGAAACTTGGATTATACCCAGATATGATCTATCTTCATCGGATTCTAAAAGGTAGAATCTGATTCCAAAGCGTTCTCAATCTTCTCAATCAACTTTGGTTCGAAATCGAATGAAGGAGTCAAGATAAACGTTCCATCTATTCCCGACTCTATCAGAAGTGCAGCAATCATATGTCAAAGAGGACAACTGAAGTAGATAAAATAAGAACAAATCATTCAGCATAAATTATTAGCTGTTACAATCAATTCTCCGGATAACAATAGAATTCGCAGTCAGATTAATCGTCCTCTAAAATTCTCTCTCCCAACTCATAATCAGTTCGGACTGCGAAGATCAACTTCTATCTTCCAAGATCAGAACAGATTACGGAAATCTTCCAAGCAAGAAAATGATGCTAGATCTTTCGAGCAATAAGATCTCTGTGAAACTCAAATCGGAAACTAACCTTGCGTCTCGAGCGTCTTCAACTTCGTCAATGCTCAAGTTAACAAGGAGTTCTTCTGAGCAGGAATAAGTCTCAACTCTCAATAAAAGGAGTGTAAAGCACCGAAAAGTCATCAATACCGAAGAAATTAATAATACTGAGGTGCTATTCAATCTCTCCTTCAATTCAATAAGAACTGGTCTCAAAGATACACACTAAATAGAAGAACATAATCTGCTGAGTAATCGTCTTCTCAACAATAAGAATTCCTCAAAAGATTCACGATAGAACATGCTAAATCCTAGAATCTTCAAATTTTAGATAAGGACGTCAATCCAGATCAATTCATAACAGCTCCAGTCTTGAGGTGTTCTATAAAATTCCATCTTCCTAGAGAAAAGATTGAGGAAAAGACAACTCGGTCTCAACACGATTCAGACGTCAAAAAAATAGCATAATTGATCTTCATGCAAATCTGCGAACAATTCTTAAAGAATCTGAAAGATCAATATGACTCTTCGAAGGATAAGAGATTCATCGATAAGAATACTCAAGAACTCATCTACAAATCTCTGAAAGATTCAGTTCAAAGGACTCATAACATTGCAGATGCAATTCCAATTCAATCTGTACGCAAAAATTCAAATCGGTCGTACTTCATTCTGAATTCGATCTCTGAAACCTCTTCCCTTCAGATTATCAGTCGATGATGTCTGATCTAATTTCAATGTTGAACTTTTCCTCTCGACGCGGAGGCAAATCTGGAATCTCAACAAGAACAACATCAGCAAATTCAACAACTCTTTTAAATCAACCAACACGGCTGATTGAAGACATCATCGGAGGTAAATCCACTCATCTGTCATCTCAGATCCAAATTTGGCAACAATCTGAAATCAACCTCGGTTTCTCTGTACTCGATAAATGCACTACATCGATAATATAATCAAAATCTGATAACCGAAGTATAGTACTATTCAGTACAATCAACTCCCATCGAAACAAAGTTCAAAAATTTGAACTAAACTCACCGCAACTAATTCAGATACTCAAAAGTAGAGGAAGCATTAATCTAACTTATCAATAAGAAGAAAAAGTTGCATCAATATCTAACAGTATAAGAGTCGAAAGACCAAAATCGAACAGTTACCTGCTTCATCATCGTCAGGAGTAGTTAGAGTCTGTGAATCCTCGATAAGAGCAAGTACCACAGCCTGTCGCAGAAATTCCGATTTGAACAAACTCTACGAAAAGACCAAACCTTGTTTCTCTAAGGCTTTCTTCTTCGATAACCACCAATCCTTTCAAAATGCCTTGCAGTTGGTACCTAACTAACCGAATCCGTCGTTCGTCGGTGTAGTCTAAAAAAGTCAAACAACTGATCGATCTCGTCTAATCAGCTTTCACACCCAAACTCATTCTCAAAACTCCTCAGAGTTGTAGGGCTAAATGACTGAAATTTCATCAGTAATGATTCCATCAGTGTCGGAGTGACATCCATCAGTGTCGGTCACAGAACAATTTTGTACAATCGGGTTCGCTACTATTTGAATCTTGTTCAAAACTTGCCAAATAGAAAATCTGATTCAAGAGGATTAGGACACATCATCTAAATTACATCTATCTGGTGTCCAATAACCTCAGCTCGACATACTCATTCGATCTCTAGAGTATTCAATGCAACCAGTAACCCGAAATAGTTCGTATCTCAATTAATTCATGCTTTAAAAATTAAATCATATATCCAAGTAATTCAAATTCTCAATCATAAAGCATGCTCGCATATTCTTCAACCATAGAATTAATCAATCACATGCGAGAAATTAAGTTCATGCGGACTCAATCTACCCCGCTCACTTCTAGAAATAAAATCCAGAAACTTATTTCTCTGATACCACTTAATGTGAGACCCCGATTCTAATCATCTAATCAAGAGTTAATCCTATCGATAATCATTCAAAGGCCAAGAGATAAGACACCAAAAAAATTTTATTTCAAGTGAACAGTGCCGCGCTCGATCCTAGAAAATTCCAGGATCAAGCGCACCATATTCCTGAACTCTCTGCCGAGAAAAATATAAGTGCCGTGCTCGATCCTATAAAATCGTAGGATCGAGCGCACCCTGGGATCAGAATTTTTCCAAAAAACTGAACATATTTCAAATCTCAAATCAACAATTCAACTCAATCTAATATCAATCTAACATGATCAATTCCGAATCCAACAACATGTAATCAACATAAAAACTTCAATATTCATCATTCATAATCAATTCTAATATTCAACAACGCTCGAGTTCTAAACATGCTTTCAAAACGTAAACTAGATTGGCATGCATTTCCAATTCTAACTCGAAGTCCCACTTCTATTCTTCATTCTCGTTCTATCCCTGTCATCTCTGACTCGATCCTGCCCTACCTGTTGCCAAGTACACATACAAACAAAGACAACAGCCAGATAATCCGGTGAGAATAATATTCCCAGTAAAAGAGACTGACATGCAATCAAATAAACATATCAAGTCATGATATGCATTCATTCCTCATATAATCAATTAATCCATTTAAGTACTGAATTAAAATGATATGCATGTCTTTAAAACTTCTGGATTATCAGACTCAAATAATCAAATGGAATTCTTCTTTCTTTCTTTCTTTCTTCGGTTTGGGATCCCGAGGTTAAAATATCCAACAATCACACCGAACTCCCCTTTCGAGGTGGACGAGGTATATTTTAATCCTCTAGACTCCAGAGCATTATAGAGAGTTAATCGACACTTGTAGTAATTCGCCTACCAAGGCCACTCAACTATAATCTCCAGATCGTCTAATTCAAAACGAATAATCATTCGGCTCAACATGAATGCATATGCCATCTCATGCATTCAATCATATTTTCAATAATCAATTCAAATAAACATTCAATCATGATTTCAAATAAGCATTCAATCATGATGTCAAATAAGCATTCAATCATGCAAGTATGTGAATTTCTTCGGAACACTCGAATAAATTCGGATTCGAGTTAATCGTTCCATTCAAGTCTAAGTCATCTTTTACCTTATTCGCTTCGAAGGTACTTCAATCTGAAAAATCAATAATAAGGATAATAATCAATATCCAATCAAATTCATTCAAAACTCAATCAAACTTCTTCAATCGATAAATAAGAAAATCGATACTGTACCGACTTCAATCTTCCAAACTGTCCAAAGCTGCTATCTCGCAACTCTGCTGACTTCAATTCAATCTATCAGAAGGAGTCATAAGGATCAATATCGACATCAAAAGCTCACTCAAACTCGATACGATCAAAACATAGAAACGATATCCAAAACTCAAACTGACGGCATAACGACTATAAACTGATCAAACCGGAAACGCAGACAGCAATTCAACAGTCCAATAAACTCATTTCAATCAATACATATAATTTCCAATCCAATCCCAACACATCTCAAATTCAAAGATTTCAAAAATCACTAAGAAAATCATAACAATTCCGATCGTCGTTAGATCTTCGAACCGTCTTAGATATACTATCACAGCAACCTCAAGAACATCCTCTCCGAATATCAATCAATTCTAAAGAAATCCAAAAATTCAAACCTCGTAGAAATAAGAGAAACTTACTTTCAAACGGAGCATTCGACGCTGTGATCGCAGATATCTACTCGAGATTGAATTCCAACGGACGGATCGAGCTAAAATCGAAATCACAAAAGCTTGGGGAAGCTTTTGTCGCTTCAATGGAGGGAGAGGCGGTTGGAAGGGAGAAGATGGAGAATGGAAGACTTAGTCAAAGTCTAGATATTATAAAAAATCCTCATTTTGGGTTTTAGTCCCTGAAATTTCCAAAAATTGCATTCTAGTCCCTGATCCAAATCGAATCGGCCCTCGACTTCTAAAATCTCTGATTATCTCAAATAAAGTCCATTAAGATAATTTTGGTGCGTTACACATGTGCTCATTACAGTGCTCCCATCATAATCATGATCGATGATCCAACATCAACGATATGACAACGTTAACTTGTGTGTTATTATGACGCACATTTTGATTCTGGAAATCATTGAAGGGCAGCTGTTAATTTTGAAACACTTCCACTGAAATTAGGCAAGTGAACTAAATTTTTATAAGCTCTTATAAACTCATTTATAAGCTTATTGTTTAATCCTATCAAAATTATTTCTTATAAATTCAACTCTTTGAATTATTATCTCAACGAGAACAGGGAAACTAGTGCTTGTATGACCCTCAATGGTTCAGGGATATGGCTAACCGTGGGTTCAAATTTTTTTGTGATTCAGGACATTGTCCTTCATGCGGGCTTATCTTAACTCACCCCATTCTATGTATCAACACCTTGATCATAAAAATTTTAGAATTTATTTCTGATTGGACCCATCGAATCATGGTGATAGTGTCTAGTAGCATCATCTCATGATTCTCTAGGTTCACTGATAGTACCAGCAAGAACCAATAGATTATGATTATCGTAAAGTACGGTCCCTTTATCTCATACCTCTCGATCGAATCTGCAACCATTGGTTCATCGAGGGTTGCATCTGAAGTTCGATAATGATGTAATGCATCATTGAGAATACATAGTGGAATCGCATGTACAACTAGAGATCCACTTTTTCCTAATGCACATCTCATACTCTGGCCAGAGAATCCATGAAATTTTTATCTCACTAGATTAGATAGGATATCAACACCCGTAGGCGAGCGGTGAATTCCCGACTAAAATGCACTTGCTCCTACATGTGTCATAATTGTACCTAATCTTGACACTTGATGAGCCTCATGGAGTCGGTAAACGAGTCAAAAATCACATTCTTAACATATAGAGTCTCAGTGTTGTCTTGGGTCATAAGGACTAATGTTGTATAATAATATCCACGGACTTATTCACTCAATGAATGATAACCACTTGGGAAGTCCGAGGGAGGGTAGTACAGTGAACTCATATTATGAGTACCAATCTGTATGATTGAACATCTTTATGTCCATACCAATGAAATGTGGTACACAGCATCATAGATTATAGCCTCGAGCTTGAGAGATCCTTATCCTTATTTTGGATGGACCAATCGACAAGGATATAGATTTAGAATATACAGTAATTTAAAATGTGTTTCATGATTGTCATCACATGTACAACCTCATATTTATTTACCATAGTATATTCAATGTCTTTATCACATGCAATTTTGATTTGACCAATCGACTATAGGAGTTTGAGCGAATTGGTACGTCGAATTGACTCATCTCATTTTGCCAAATAGACGTTTTGATTTGACAATATCTTGTCCACCACGCTAAATGGAGGGTCGGGAAGGATTGATCCAAATAAAACTAATAATTAGTCAGTCACCCCACCACGCCAATTGGAGGATTTTGGATTCCAAGTGGAGGGTTGTAGTAACCCGCACCCAATTAAAGTGATTAAGGAAATTAATAATAATTAATATTCCTAAGTTCGAACGGCCCAAAGTAGAGGATCGAAGGATCCTAAGGCGTTCGGACGATCCGATCTTAGTTCGGAGGATCCGAACTCAAGCATTCAGTTGTCCAAAAATATTACGTCATTGGTGACGTCACTTAGGGAAGTTTGGACTATCCGATGTTGGATCGGAGGCTCCGAACTAGTGTCGGCAGGCATCCTCTAGAAGCTAGATACGTGTTTGTCCAGGAGAGTACGGAAGCGAGGATCGGATGGTCCGAACTGGATCAAACGCTCCGAACTCGGGATCGGACGCTCCGATCTCTGCATATAAATAGAGGGTCGAGGCCTCATTTCACTCGCACCTTCTCTCTTCTCTCTCTCATTTCTTAAGCCTTCTAGCTTAGATCTAGGAAATTCTAAGCGTCTTATTGGGAATCCGGAATTAGTAGGGCAACCTAGGCATCGTAGCGGAGCTGCGGCCTAGTTTTGAGGTAAGCGACAGCAAAGGGCTGACGACGGACGCATGTATAGCTTTGGCTTCCTAAAAAAATTCAGGAGTATGAAAAAGCTTAGTTAAGGCTTTTAGAGCTTAAATAATGATGCATGGGTATTTGCATTGTAGTCGCAGTAGAGCAGTATTGTAGACGTGGGATCTAGACCAGTGTGCTAAGTTTGACCCGCAATATTAGAGGTACGTAAGTACTGACCGAGATAGCCGGCATGATATATATGCTTATATGCTGCATTCGTATGTGCTATATGTTTTCCATGATTTTCTGCTTTAGCACATGCATATTTTATACTGGAATTCATCTTGTTAGATGCGAGTCCATGACAGTTTCCATAGAGAGATTGTAACTCATCATGGACTCGAGTCAGGTATTGTCAGTTTTCATGTGAGCCTTGTGTCCTATTTTGGATTTGAGTCAGGTTTTGGGGAGGCTCAGCCCCTGGTTTTGCTATCACTAGGAGCGACCACGACGGTGGGATTGAAGCTATAGTGGTAGGGTGAATATACGAGTACTCCCGCGGAGTCGCTCTCTGGCAAGGTGCTATATATTCGGTGGTGCCTTGAGCAGACTGTTTTACCCAGGATTTTAAAGTCATTTATTTGTTTTATATTTGTTTATATATCATTGCTTTTGTATTGAGTGTTGTCTCTCACACCCTTGTGTTTGGTGTTCTTGGGATACCTTGTGGCGGGGCAGGTTTGAGGCTCGACGGTCCCGGAGGTTCGCACCAGAAGTGAGGCCGTTGTCGGTGGCAGCAGGGATTTAGTGGTAGGATTGTGACCCTAAGAACTTTAGATTTTGTTTTATAAGTATTATACACTTTTGTTTATCGTCGGTTGTATTCTGCCGATCTGATTTGTTGTATTTTGAGTTATCCGCTATTTACGCTTTTAATATTATTTCATGTGTCTTATTACTCTGATTAGGTAGTGGATCCGTGTAGGGTCGCTATATTTATTGGTATCAGAGCGCATTGAAACTGGAAGAATTAAGAAAAGCGGATTGAAATACTCTTTGTTATTGAACAGATGACAGATTACGACAAGAGTCAAGATAGTGGAGGCGGTCGATGGGGCGATCGCGATGGTCGTAGGCGGGAACGACGCAGGAAGCATGAGGATCGGGATCGTTTCAGTATGCACCGATTTCTTCAGATGAGGCCGAAGCCATTGATAGGTGGCGAGACACCTGGAGTTGCCGAGGACTGGATTGAGCGCTTAGATAACTGCTTTCGATAGTATCACTGTACTGAGGAGCAGAAGATGAAGATGTTAGGTTTCCTACTAGAGGGCAATGCCAGGAAGTGGTGGAGAACCATTTCCACACCGATCATAATAGCCAAAGGAGTTGCTACTTGGGCGGAGTTCCGAGCAGCTTTTGAGAAGCTATATTTTCCTTCAGCCCTACTGCAGTCGATGGCTAGCGAGTTGTTGAGCTTGCGGCAGGGGTCGATGACTATCGACGAGTACCAGCAGAATTTCATCGAGCTTCTCCCTTATTGTTCACGGTTTGTCGGTAGCTCTACGACGCAGTACACTCTCTTACTTCAGTGTCTTAACCCTGAGATCCACCAGTTGGTTGCAATGGGTGGCAATCTGACCTATGAGGACTTGGCGAGCCATTGTCACCAGACAGAGGACAACATTCGGAGGAACATGTCCATGGGTTCTTCCTCTTCCAGACCGACTAGTTCTTTGGGACCGAATGGCCAGTTTTTCAAGAAACAGGGAGGCACTTCTGCTTCTTCTTCTTATGGATTCGGTGGAGTGCACTTGGTCAGAAGTGGAGCCGTTGTCAGCAGTGCAGGCAAAGACATCCTGCAGGTCAGTGTCCTTGATCGACCAGTGCATGTTTTCAGAGCGGAGAGGAGGGCCGCATGAAGAGGGATTGCCCAACTCTGATGGGAGCAGCGAGTGGATCCATAGGCTCTCAGGTATCTGTGCAGCAGCAGCGCCAGTAGTTGCAGCCGTAGCCGTGATAGACTTCTTCTCGAGGTCATTCTTCCTTACGAACACATTTTCAGGGGCAGGTCTTTGCACTGAACCAGGAGAAGGCGGAGGCAGACAGTGACCGGATGATCGCAGGTACTTGTAGTTTGTGTGGTATTTCTGCTTATGTCTTGATTGACACTGGTGCATCACACTCATTCATCTCAGCACGTTTTTCTAAGAGGTATAGATTACCGTTTATCTCTTTATACGTATTTCTAATAGTATCGATTCCGATGGGTCAAGAGGTCTTGGCCAAGCATCTAGTTGTGGGTTTCATTTTTGACTTCGAGGGGCATCATCTTAGTGCTAACCTGATGGTTTTAGCCATGGAGGATTTCGACTGTATTATTGGAATTAATCTCTTGACTACTTACAGAGTCATAGTTGATTGTTATCACCGGTTTGTTTAGTTTCGTCCCGAGGATGGCGAGGCATGGTATTTCTATGGTAAGGGAGCGCGACCTCCGATTCCAGTGGTTTCTGATCTGAGAGCTCGTCGTGCCTTAGAGACTGGAGGGGAAGACTACCTTTTCTACGCCATCGATGCATCCTTGGAGGGACCGGACATCCAGGAGATACCTGTAGTCCATGAGTTCCCCGATGTTTTTTCGGAAGAGATTCCAGGATTACCACCAGTGAGAGAGATCAATTTTGGCATTGACCTAGTGTCAGGGACAACACCGATTTCTAGAGCTCCCTACCGATTGGCACCCTCTGAGATTAGAGAGTTGCAGAAGCAACTTCAAGATCTTCTTGATAAGGGATACATTTGGCCGAGTGTTTCTCCATGGGGATCCCCAGTCCTTTTTGTCAAGAAGAAAGATGGGTCGATGCGTCTTTGCATAGACTATCGACAGCTTAACCAAGCGAGGATGAAGAATAAGTATCCTCTTCCACGGATAGATGATCTGTTTGATCAATTGCAGGGTACTTCTGCTTATTCGAGGATAGATCTGCGATCGGGATACCATCAGTTGAGAGTAAGGGAGGAGGATATCTCCAAGACAACATTTCGTACGTAGTATGGTCACTAAAAATTTTAGTAATGCCATTTGGTTTGACGAATTTTCCAGCTATCTTCATGGATTTGATGAATAGAGTATTTCGCGACTTTTTGGATAAGTTTGTGGTAGTGTTCATTGACGATATCCTTGTATATTCTTGCAGTGTGGACGAGCACGCTTTCCATATTCACACAGTATTGCGGACACTTAGAGAGAGGCAGTTGTACGCTAAGTTGAGCAAGTGTGATTTCTTGATTGATTGAGTTGTCTTCCTTGGTCATGTGATTTCAAGAGACGGAGTTTCTGTTGATCCTAGCAATACGGAAGCCATTTTGAATTGGTCGCGACCGACGACAGTCTTGGAGATCCGCAGTTTCCTAGGGATGGCAGGGTATTTTCGAAGATTCGTGGAGAACTTTTCTGAAGTTGCTAAGCCTTTGACGCAGCTGACGAGGAAGGATGTGCCTTACGTTTGGACGTTAGAGTGCGAGGAGAGTTTTCACGAGTTGCGACGTCGTCTGACTACAGCTCCAGTATTGGCTCTATCGTCTAGATCAGGTGGTTTTTTGGTTTATACCGATGCTTCTCTCCAGGGATTGGGATGCGTATTGCCACAGAGAGGTCATGTGATTGCCTATGACTCTAGAAAATTGAATACTCATGAGGAGAACTATCTCGTACATGATTTTGAGCATGCAGCCATTGTCTTTGCTCTTAAGATATAGCGTCATTATTTGTACGGTAAGAGGTTCGAGATCTTCATTGACCATAAGAGTTTGAAGTATTTGTTCACTCAGGCCAAGTTGAACATGAGGCAGCGAAGATGGATGGATCTGTTGAAGGATTATGATTGTGAGATCAAGTACCATCCAGGCTCTTCTAATCCAGTTGTGGATGCTCTTAGCCGCAAAGTGTATGTGAGTTCCCTTCGCACCAGCTCGATTGCAAGGATGGTAGAGGAGTGTTGTTCCTTAGGGTATACCTTTCGACATAAGAAGGAACAACAAGGGGTGCACGTTTCATTAGTGCTTTTCGAACCAGCATTGTATACGCATATACGTGAGTCGCAGGACATTGATCCGAAGACATGGAAGTTAGCTCGTTACTTTTGGTTTTTACTTTCAGAATGATGGTCTGTTGTGTCTCTCCGGACGTGTGGTAGTTCCTGATGATTCCACGCTGAGAGAGGAGATTCTGTCACAGGCACACCGTAGTAGATTCTCTGTGCATCCAGACAGCATGAAAATGTACAAGGATCTACGTACGAGGTTCTGGTGGAAAGGGATGAAGCACAATGTTTATCAGTTTGTGTCTCGGTGCCTTGTGTGTCAACAGGTCAAAGCAGAATTTCGACGATCCGATGGATTGCTTCAAATTTTAGATATTCCTGAGTGGAAGGGGGAGCATGTGACGATGAATTTTGTCACCCACTTGCCGATATCTTCCAGGAATTTTGATGCTATCTGGGTTGTTGTTGATCGATTGTCAAAGATCGCGCATTTTTTGCCTTACAATAGGGACTTTACTTTCGATCGGATGGCACGTCTATACGTGAAAGAGATTGTTCGTCTGCATTGGATTCCATTGAGCATTGTAAGCGACAGAGATCCGAGGTTTACCTTTAGGTTTTGGGGTAGCTTCCAGCGAGCTCTTGGCACTACTCTGAGTCTGAGTACATCTTATCACCCGAAGACTGACGGGCAGAGTGAGAGGACTATTCGTACTCTCAAGTATATGCTTCGAGCGACAGTGATGGATTTTTAACCAGCGTGGCATGACCATTTGGCATTGGTGGAGTTTGCTTTTAATAACGGTTACCATCACAGCACTGGCATGGCACCATTCAAGGCCTTATATGGACGACGTTGTCGTACGTCTTTGTTTTGGGACAAAATTGGAGAGCGTCAAGTTGAAGGCCCACAAATGATCCAGCAGATGACCGATGCAGTGGAGTTGATCCGTAAGAGGATTAAGGTAGCCCAGGATCGACAGGCTAGCCACGCTAACACTCACCGCATACCTCTACATTTTGAGATAGGATAGCACGTGTTTCTTCGAGTGTCACTTTTTCGGAAGGTGATGAGATTTGGACTCAAGGTTAAGTTATCTCCGAGGTTTATTGCTTCGTTCAAGATTCTTGAGAAGGTTGGAGACGTGGATTACCGTCTAGCTTTGCCACCGTATCTTTCCAGTAATCATGATGTGTTTCATGTGTCCTTCCTGAGGCAATACGTGGCAGATGATTCGCACATCTTGCATCCGACTGAGGTGCAATTGGATCAGGATATGTCCTATGTAGAAAGACCTCTTATAATTCTTGATAGGAAGTACAAGGTGCTTCACAACAAACGCATACCTCTAGTGATGGTGCAGTGGCAGCGTAGGGGAACTGAAGAAGTAACTTGGGAGCTGGAGAGCCGAATGCGAGCTGAGCATCCAGAGTTGTTTTGATATTTTTGTACTATTTTCAGTTGTAATAAAGAACATTTGTTTTAACTTTTGTATTTTCCTCAGACTTAAATTTCGAGGACGAAATTTTTTAAGTGGGGGAGAATGTAGTAACCCGCACCCAATTAAAGTGATTAAGGAAATTAGTCATAATTAATATTCCTAAGTTTGGACGGCCCGAAGTATAGGATCAAAGGATCCGAAGGCGTTCGGACGATCCGATCATAGTTCGGAGGGTCCGAACTTAAGCAGCCAGCTATCCCAAAATATTACGTAATTCGTGACGTCACTAAGGGGAGTTCGGACAATCCGAAGTTGGATCGAAGGCTCCGAACCAGTGTCGGCAGGCGTCATTTAGAAGCTAGACACTTGTTTGGCCAAGAGAGTTTGGACGCGAGGTCAGACTGTCCGAACTGGATCGGACGCTCCGAACTCGAGATCGGACGCCTCAATCTCCGCCTATAAATAGAGGGTCCGAGGCCTCATTTCACTCGCACCTTCACTCTTCTCTCTCTTGTTTCCTAGGCCTTCTATCTTATATCTAGGAAATTTTGGGCGTTCTATTGGGAATTCAAAAGTAGCGGGGCGACCCAGGCGTCGTAGCGGAGCTGCGGCCTAGTTTTGAGGCAAGAGACATCAAAAGGCTGACGACGAATGCAAGTATAGCTTTGGCTTCCTAAAAACATTCAGGAGTATGAAATAGCTTAGTTAAGGCTTTTAGAGCTTAAATAATGATGCATGGGTATTTGCATTGTAGTCGCAGTAGAGAAGACTTGTAGACGTAGGATCTAGACTAGTGTGCTAAGTTTGACCCGCAGTATTAGAGGTACGTAAGTACTGACCGAGATAGCCAACATGATATATATGCTTATATGATGCATTCGTATTTGCTATATGTTTTCCATGATTTGCTGGTTTAGCACATGCATGTTTTATACTGGACTGCATCTCGTGAGATGCGAGTCATGACAGTTTCCATATGGAGCTTGTAACTCATCATGGAATCGAGTCAGGTATTGTCAGTTTCCATGTGAGCCTTGTGTCCCGTTTTGGATTCAAGTTAGGTTTTGGGGAGGCTTAGCCCCTGGTTTTGCTATCACTAGGAGCAACCACGACGGTGGGATTGACACTATAGTGGTAGGGTGAATATACGAGTACCCCCGCGGAGTCGCTCTCTGGCAAGGTGCTATATATTCGGTGGCGCCCTGAGCAGACTATTTTACCCAGGATTTTAAAGTCATTTATGTTCTGTATATTTGTTTATATATCATTGATTTCGCATTGAGCATTGTTGCTCACGCCCCTGTGTTTGGTGTTCTTGAGATGCCTTGTGGCGGGGCAGGTTTGAGGCTCGACGGTCCCGGAGGTTTGCCCCAGGAGTGAGGCCGTTGCCGATGGCAGCAGGGATTTAGTGGTAGGATTGTGACCCTAAGAACTTTCGATTTGGTTGTATAAGTATTATACACTTTTGTTTATCATTGGTTGTATTCTGCCGATCTAATTTGTTGTATTTTGAGTTATCCGCTATTTACGCTTTTAATATTATTGAATGTGCCTTATTACTCTGATTAGGTAGTGGATCCGGGTAGGTCTCTACAAGGGTCGGGCCGGATTGCTCCAAATATTAGCTAGTCTCCCCACCACGCGAATTGGCGACTGAGAATGGAGAAGACATCATTAAGTTTTTAAGCGAATGTCTTGCATGTCAGCAAGTGAGGCTGAGCATCAGAGACCAACCAGACTGTTGAAACCGCTTCCTATCCCCATGTGAAAGTGGGAAGATACTACCAAGGATTTCAGAGTAGGGTTACCCAATACACCACGAGGATCGAATGTTATTTGGGTAATATTCTATAGACTAATGAAAATGACATTCAAGATGACACAATATGCTGAGATTTATTTCTGAGATTGTCAGACTACGCGGAATTCTAGCCCGAATAGTGTCTGATAGAGATCCTAAGTTCACATTGGGGTTTTGGAGAAAGGTTTGTCATTCGATCATTGTTCGAAGGCTAGATCACATCCCAAAGTCCGGATTTCTCCTTACCGACGAAGAAAGACAAGTTCCTTCAATCTTTTGAAACCACCATTCGAGAATATAGATATGTTGTAGTAACCCGATTTTCATTTTAAACAATTAAGTGTCTAAGTATGTTTTGAGTGATTAAAAAATTATTAAGAAAATCCTAATTTGGGTTTAATAACTAGAAAATCAGATTCAAGACGTCGAAAATGGTCCGGAGGGTTCCAAGGGTTTGAGTGGTTCGGAAGGTCCGAACTTGAGAGCTAGGAAGTTCGGAAGCTCCAAAGTGTTAGGAAGGGGCGATGCAGTTCGGATGCAGAGAGTGAGTTCAGAAGCTCCAACTCACGATCGGAAGTTCCAAAGTCCCACTGTATCGACGGAGCAGCGTGTGCAGTCTTACCTAGAACGTTGATAGTCCAAGATTGGGATTCAATATGTGTAGCACCCACTATATATTCGAGCAGTGTGTGCATACTAGTGGTGCCACTAATTTTGAGAATGTTGTTCTAGATCTTGATTCCAGTGTACCAAAGCATTCATTATTTCATATTGCATGCATCATATAGACTTGTGTACTCGTACGTTGTGTTTTGGGCGTTAGCGATCACGTCCCTACTTTTATCTTGGACATCTCATTCGATGGGACAGGTTCGCAGGTGGACTAGGAGAGAGATCAGTGGTTGACCAGTGACCAAGGCTTGGTATCAGGGGTCACCAGAGGTTTTTAGTTTAAGATTTTATTCGGTATTTTATTCATTCAATTGGGTTGTACTATTATTTCTGATTGAGTTCAAATGATTTATCGGTGAGGGTTGTTAGATTTTTTTTTAAGTTTTCGTGGTATCTCTGATTACGTTTTCTATTTAATATTTGATTGCATGCTTAAGTCTCTGTTAGTAAGTGATTATGGAGAATCTGCATGTTGATGTATATGTAATGTATGTTACATGGATTTTTGCGAGATTTTGAAGAGCACGATGTATAAATGTGAAACGTGGATCATTCTTGATATTTTGTGTAAATATTTTTGAGAATTTATGCAAGAGATGTTTGAAATCTTAGATTTTTGTGTGTGTATTTGTAAGAAAAATTTGTGATTCAAATCTTTTGAAGTGGATAGTTTTCGGGCGAATCCTTTTTGATTTTTGAAATTTGTTCATGAAGGTGATCGACTTTCAACGTGTGAGTGAGTATGTTTGAATTGGGGATCGAAACGGACCCAAAAAGACCAATAAATCGCATAGCTTTCCCCCTCGCGCAACAGGCAGGCGCCTCAGCGCTAGGACTGCCCCGGGTTTCTTTTTTAGTTGTCGTTTGAGGTCTTAAATTCATTTTTTAGGTCTTATAAGGTGTTTGAAATCTTTAGAAGATGTTTCATGGATAGATTTTCAAGTTTTGAAGCAAAGAACAAAAAGAACGACTAACGTGTATCAGTTTAGCTATGTATATATCTATATGTTATTATTTCTTTATGAAATTATATGAAATATATGAACATTGAAGGAATGTTTTTTGAGAACGAAGATGATATGATGATGCATGAAAAGGTAATTTTGATGTTTGAGTGTACTTGTGGTGACAATACTGGATTGGTGCCCCGGGATGAGCTCCGGAGAGGACCTTTTCAAAAAATGAAAGTTTATGTGCATATCGTTGACGGTCGTCATGGGACAGTACGCATATTGACTTCGGTTGGTATGGGCTGTACCAAATGTTATATTTACATTGCACAACTAGTTACATGATCATGGATCTAACGAATGTGCTTCAATGGTTATCACATTTGCATGTATCTCATCACCAAAGAAAAGAATGTCATGTTTTTATGCTACAGTCACTTCCTATGCATGCTATAAGATTTTACTAAGTATTTGTTATTATTTATGATTTTTTAGGCTCACTACGCTTGGATGATGCAGGTGAATAAGACACCGTAAATGAGTTCGATGTCAGACAAGACGCAGAGTAGCCGAGGAGAAGAGGAGTTGCATTCCAAGGCTGTCTATGAACAATGTTTTACCAAGGATTTTATGCATTCCAAATATTTTTTTGTTATTGGAGTTTCGAAACTGATTTTATATATTTCAAGATTTACGGTTTTAATATGATGTTTTATGTCCATAAGTTTGTTGTATAGTTCCCTTGCAATTCATGAAAAATATTTTTTTTGGCAAAAATTTTCTTTCCTGTATTTTATTTACGAGCATAAATGTTGGTGACGTCGTGAAGGACGTCATACTTATACTCGAGGGCAGGCGATAGCGAGGTGATTTCAGGATCGTACCGAATCTGCGCCTAAGAGTTGAGTCCTCAGACACAAGGGGGCTGAGGACAAACGCAAGTATAGTCCGAGATTTCTAGTATTTATTGGGAGCATCTATTAGCTTAGTTTTTGTTTTTTCTATAATTATTCATGGATATGATAATCGAGTTATTTTCACCAAATACCCCTGTGAAATATTGAAAATACATACTTCACCTCGGAGAAATTTTAATAGTCATCTCAAACCTTGACTTTTTATAAAATTAAAAAAAAGCACACATACCTCTTCATATTAGTGATTGGTTGAGCACACGCCACTCATGCGTTTGGGCAAATATTTTGAGGTTTTTGTTTTAAACCAAATGCCCATGTGAAGTATTAAAAATATATAATTGACCACTTCAGAGCATAATTTTTAAATCTATTCAATCCATAATACACAATTTTTATTAAGATCCAATTATAAAATATTTATCAAACATTTTCATTTAATTAATTTTTATTTTTATTTTAAATCTATTATTCTTAATTTATTTATTTTTACAAAAAAATATTACTATTTTATCATGCTATCATTATTTTATTAAACTCATTTTGTGTTTCTAACTTCTCCATTAAACATGCATTCATAAACAAAGATTTTAAATACCTAAAAGTACCAAAATATGAATCAACATGATAAGTTCATGGATATTACTTTTTCGATTTAGAACTATATACTATTGAATCAAAATCTAAATTTTTCGAGAAAATGCATTGCACAATTTGCAGTAAATAATAAAAAAATAAAGTGATAATTTTAATAAATATTTTATAATTATATCTTAAGAAAATTATATATCATGGGTTGAAAATATAGAAAATTATCCCATTTAAATATATAATTAAATTAGTTTTGTTTATAATTCTATATTTAATTGAATAAAATAATTTAATTTTAATTAAATAACTATAAAAAATATTAATTATTTTATCTTAATATTAGTTATACGGAATATATATTTTTAATAGTATTAAATTAAGTAATAGGTTAAATTATTTTTTAAATAACATTTAATACTTAAATTAATTAAAATAATTGTATAAATAAATAAACTTAATTAGAAATTTTATTTAATGTATTAATTTTGTTTATAATATCTAAAAAATTTCCGAAAATTAATAATATGAAAAAATTAATAATTAATAAAATGAAAATTTTTTAATAAATATTTTATAATTGAATCTTAAAAAATATTGTGTATTATGGGTTGAATAGATAAAAAATTATACTCTCAAGAAATCAAGTACGCATTTTCAATATTTAACAGAGTATTTGGTGCAAAAAAACCTCAAAATGTTTGCCCAGTCGCATGACTGACGCGTGCTCAACCAATCACTCATATGAAGAGACACGTATGCTAATTTTATAAAAGGTCGGAGTTGGAGATACCTATTAAATTTTTACATGGTGAAGTGTGTATTTTCAATATTTCACATGGATATTTATTGCAAATAACTCTATGATAATCACTTAACTGTAAGCTTGGACCCTAGACCCTGATTGTACTCGACCCGTCTAGTAGAGGTACGTCAGTACTTACTAAGATATCCAATGAGTATACATACATATATGTTGCATTTTATGTATCATGATTAGGGGTGGTTTTTCGGTATACCGTACTAAAAATATTGGTATGAAAAAAATTCATACCGACTAGCGAAATTCCAAAATTTTGGTATGGAAAAAATCCATATTGATACCGTATAGATACCGAAAAAAAATTCGATATACCAAATAAAATATGTGTATATCGAAGAAATTTCGGTACGGTATGCCAAAAATTCGGTATTTTGGTTTGGTATGTCAGCCATAATCATGATACATGTTTTTTATATACATGTTGCACGTGCATATTTCATTTTGATCCTGCCATAGACGGTTCCAAAGGAAAGCCACTTAGGAAGCTACTAAAGCCTGAAAAAATTGAGGCCCCCGCCAAGAGAAGGCCAAGCAGTTGCCTAGGGCCTCCGCTTGGCGGGGGCCTCAATTTTTTTCAATTATTATTATTATTGTTGTTTTTTTTTTTTTTTTACTATTAAAGCCTTGGAGAGTTCTTTAAATATTTTTTAAAAAAAAATTAAAAAGGTGGTTAATTTTTTTTTACCTTTTCAAATAAATCTCTTTATTTCTTTTAAAATAACTTTCTTTCTCGTTAAATTTCTCCATTTATGTGAGTTAGGTTGTTCAAATTGGATCAACTATCAATTTTTTTTTCTAGTTGTGTATTTTGGTTGGTGTTTTTGTATTTAATATATAATTGATTTGATTTTTGGTCTATGTGGGTCTAAATTCTTTTGATTTGCTTATTCGACTTTTGGCCTGATTTTTATTCGATTCGATTATAATTATTCCTTGAATTTGTTAGTATTGACATTATAATTTGTATTTTTTGTTAGATTTTTTGTTCCAATAATAAATTATTAATGCTTCTTTAGTTTGATTATTCTATTATGCACTTATTCATTCATCTATAACTCATGAGATTAAGGAGTTCATTGAGCTCTTTTTTTTTTTTTTTTTTTTCCTTATTTAAAAGCAATCTTTTATGTCATTATTTTCAGTTTAAGAATTTGGAAATTTGATTATTAGATGAAGTCATGAAGTATTCAAATCGATATTTAATTAAAAAAATTATATTGGACCTTCCCTTGAAAATTTGCCTAGAACCTCCAATTTTCTAGAAACGGTCCTGGATCCTATATCTCTTTCGAGATATTCGTTCTAGTAGGGTTGATCAACCATACAATCCTGTTATATTATCTGACACCGGGAGCTACCGCGATGACGAAAACCAAGGATACTGTGATTTAAACGAGTGTGTGAGATATCCAGTGGATTAAACTACAAATGGTACTACTAACTTTTGGCAACTTGGCTTCTAGTTTTGGGCAAATTTTAATAGTTGACCAGTTATCTATTCACATCACTTGCATGCATCATATCGGTTTGTATACTCATATTTTACGTATTGAGTGATAGTTGCTCACGTCTTTGGTGTTAGGTATAGAGCTAGTGATCACTTGGGAGGTTTCTGTTGTTTCTGTTTGGTTCAGATAAAAATTCGAGTTAGTTGTATAAGTTAATACATGTTTTTGTTTTAGTTTCATTTATCGATTGTATTTTGTCGGAGTTGTTTTAAGATGTTTTATTTTCTTTTAAGTTTTCGTCAATTATTTTCTCTTATTAAATTTATTTTTTAAGTTAACTGATGTCTAGATTATAACTAGTACATGATTCGAGACGAGCCACTACACTTAATCCTAATTTCCCTCATATATGAGAAATTCTTTTTCATTCGTTAGAATTGAAACGATCAATTTTTCGGCTTATTCAAAAAATATTCAAAAAATTTAATTATTTATCTTAAAAATTTTGAAAAATTTATCGTAGAATTATAAAATAACTATATATATTGTGTAAATTACCAACTGATGAAATTTTTTATATTACATGATGTCTATAATAAAGTTATACAATACAAAATATAAAACCATGTGCATAAATAACACTGCAACATAAACTCCTAAAATATATTTTCTCAAAATATTTTTGAAAGTCTGTAAAAATTATCAATTTTATTTTATTTTTGTAAAAAGACAACACGAAGATAAAGTTTATATTTATCCAAGAGATGAAAATACTGTATGTAACTCTGGTATTCAGTCTATCCTATGTATTATTTGTGGGTAATGAGATGTGGGTAATGAGATGTTATCTTTAGAATAGTATCTCGAGTATTTATTTAAATTTAAATTTAAAAATTTATCAATATGTATGATGCTTATTGATTTTTTTTATTTTATTTTAATAAAACTCCACATTTATTGTTAAATATCAAATTTTAGATACACCTTATAATTCCATCCTAAAGAATTTCCCATGACTGCGAAAAAAAACAAAAAAAATTATCGTGTATTGCATCAAATGATTCTGGAAAAATGTTGGCCAATATATATGGAGATGGGGGAGTGAAACAAAGGAACATATCCTTGTCTTTGTTATTATTATATATATTATTATTATCCATAAAAAATGACAAGTTGCGTTTTCACTACAACTAATCTCTCTATAGATTCCAAGGATTTTTTGGACAATGGAAGAATTGGAATCACCATTTCACCGCACCCATCATCATCTTCTTTCTTCTCCACCTCTCTCTTTCGTCCACATACCAACACCAATATCTTGAGAGAGAAAACATACAGTCCAACAAGAAAAAGGGAATTAAGTTTTGTTATCTTTTCTCGGTGAAAATGTCTGAGGAACCTGAACAAGAAACGAACTCAGTACCAGTTCAGCCCTCCTGTGCTGCTTCGGATGGACTCATGGATTTGGACTTCGATCTCGATGGCTGCTGGCCGTTGGATCAGATCTTTGCGGCTGCAGCTGCGGCATCTGGTCCTGGCTCGCCGTTTTTGATATCCAACTCCGAGCAGCCTTGTTCGCCTCTCTGGGTCTTTCCAGATGACAGTCACGATGTGGGTTTTGTATCCAATGGTGCTTTTAGGCTCTCCCACTGCTCCAAATTTCCAGTTCCTTCTTATGGTTTGCACTGTTCTTTGTGTTTTGCTAATCAAGTCAATTATTTATTTATTATATGAGTTTCTAAATATGTTGCTGGAATGATAAGTTTTTTGACCTTTTGAAATGGGATATTTCCTTTTTTCTTTCTTGTGTTGAAATATGGAATCCATTTTCGTCTTATTTTTAATTACCCAGAGTTCATTCTTTTAATCTGTAATTGATGGTTGACTCTATATTATGTGGATTCAATTAAAGTTTTTATGCTTGTTTGAGGTTTTTGTGTTGTTTGATTAGTGGCGCGGCTTTGACAACGAAAAATCTTTATTTGTTTCAATTTGGTTTTTGGGCTGGGACCAATTATTGGTTTATTCTCTTACTGTTTGGGTTTTTCGTGTATTAATACTAGTTTGAGAAATGAGATTCTATTAATGTAAATTTTTTACGCATCAGATAGTCGTTTACTAGTCCCTTTCTAAGTTCTAACTCAAAGGGACTGTTCAAAGGTTTGGTTTATGGAAGTTTGTTCTATAGTTTATGCGTGGAGATTTTTAGAAGTTGAATGTGCTGTCTTATCTGCTTGTTGCAGAATCTTTGGTTCTTGCTTATTCTCAAGAGCATTGAACAGTGACTTTCTGCTATGTTCTGGCTTTCTCGGATACCACCATGCTTCTTGTTTGGGACTTATTATAGCTGATCATTGAATCATTTTACTATTTATCATGCACAACTGTTGAATTCCATACTTTCCCCAAATACAGGTAATCCGCATTCGGTTACTGAAAGTGTACTCACAAAAGATGAGAAGAAGAATCAAATTTCACCGTTTATGGGATTTATGCCAATAGACTCCCATGATGGATCATGCATTATAAAGGAAAGAATGGCGCAGGCTCTTAGGCACTTTAAAGATTTGACTGAACAACATGTCTTAGCTCAAGTCTGGGCACCTGTAAAGAATGGTAATCACTATGTGCTCACGACATCAGGGCAACCCTTCTTTCTTGATCCGAACAGTAATGGGCTTCATCAGTATAGACTAGTTTCTCTATCATACATGTTTTCTGTGGACGGAGACACTGATGGAGTACTCGGACTTCCCGGACGTGTCTTTCAGAAAAAGTTGCCTGAATGGACGCCTAATGTACAGTATTATTCCAGCAAAGAGTTTCCTCGGCTGAACCATGCCTTGCATTACAATGTTAGAGGAACTTTAGCTTTGCCTGTGTTTGAACCATCTGGGCAGTCTTGTGTTGGAGTACTGGAGCTAATAATGACCTCCCAGAAGATCAACTACGCTCCGGAGGTTGACAAAGTTTGCAAGGCACTAGAGGTTAATAGTTTGCTTGCTGCCTTCCAATTTCATTTTCCATTTAAACATCATGTCATCACCACAGATAACCTTCTTAATCAAGTTTTCAACAGTATTCCTTTTAAAAATTGCTTGAACCATCAAGTTTTTTCACTAGTTTAACAGAGAAAACCTGACTTCTTAAGCCTTATGTGAAATAAGAAAGCAGTCGATGCTGTGCCATGTAGATTGGGTTCTGTACATATCTCCTGGGGCAGACCTAAAACTTGAAGGACCGATGTGCTAGACTCTGACTCTCTGAGGGGTGGGGGGGATTGCACAGACTTGTCCCCCACTGAGTCAACCTATATATATCACCTTGAGGACGTTATAGCATGATCTTCTTGACAATGCATGTGATGGAAGTCTCATTCCTTTTTTGAGTTGTCTATTTGCATATGTTTCTAATTACAGAGACAATAGATGGCCTTTGCTTTAACTTAATTACCAGATGCATTACGGATCTAAGTTAATTAAAATTTAAAACCATTTTGTTGATATGTTACCAGAACTTAAGGTAATATATGCATGTCTGTGTGCGCCATGTTTGTTGCCTTCGCCTGCATGCTCTTGAGTAAACAGATATTTTTCATTAATTTGGGTATCCCTGATTATATAAAATTAGCTTTCATGCAGGCTGTGAATTTGAAAAGTTCGGAAATACTGGATCATCAAAGCCCACAGGTATCACGCATCACTTTTTTGAGATTGAATTAACGGAGTAATGTCTTTCTCTTATCATATCTATGTACATGGAAATTTTGCCTACCAGATATGCAATGAAGGACGGCAAAAAGCGCTGGCGGAAATCTTGGAGATATTGACTGTGGTGTGTGAAACTCACATGCTACCTCTGGCTCAAACTTGGGTTCCGTGCAGACACCGCAGTGTCCTAGCAAATGGTGGTGGCTTCAAGAAAACCTGCAGTAGCTTTGATGGAAGCTGTATGGGGCAGGTTTGCATGTCCACAACTGATGTAGCATTTTATGTTGTCGATGCTCACTTGTGGAGTTTTCGGGAAGCCTGTGCGGAGCATCACTTGCAAAAGGGGCAGGGTGTTGCTGGCAGGGCGTTTGCCTCTCACAACTCGTGTTTCTGTGAAGATATTACGAAGTTTTGCAAAACGGAGTATCCGTTGGTACATTATGCACGAATGTTTGATTTGAGGAGTAGTTTCGCCATTTGTTTACGTAGCACTCATACGGGAGATGATGACTACGTTCTTGAATTTTTCTTGCCTTCGAATGTTCAAGGCTATGGGGACCAACGGGCTTTCTTGGACTCCCTGTTAGTAACGATGAAACAGCATTTTCCGATCTTGAGAGTTGCTTCAGGAAAGGACCTTGACGATTCATGGAGGTCCATTGAGATTATCAAGCCAGCTACCGACGAAAAACTCAGTCCTTGGCCAGATTTTACTGAAACATCTCCTGTGTCTGCCGCTGTACCTAACGGCGAGATGGTGCATCTTGATTGCTTAAAAGGGCCGTTTGCTACAAATGTTAAAGAAAATACTGGTGGTGACAGCAAAGTTCAAATTGTTGCATCTGCTGCCGAAGGTAAAGATAAGGGTAAGAAACCCGAGAAAAAACGGGGAAAGGCTGAGAAAACAATAAGCTTAGAGGTTCTGCAGCAATATTTTGCCGGTAGTCTTAAGGATGCTGCGAAGAGTCTTGGTGGTAATCTCCATACCTGATGCTTGTGATTTTACTTTTAGTTGATTAAATATATTTATATCTTTTTGTTGTTAAATCACTAATAAATGGATTCTTTTAAATACATCTGTTTCTACAGTTTGCCCTACAACGATGAAACGAATCTGTAGGCAGCATGGAATCTCTCGCTGGCCTTCTCGCAAGATAAACAAGGTTAACCGCTCTCTTTCAAAGCTAAAGCGTGTGATAGAATCTGTACAAGGTGGCGAAGGAACATTCAGTTTAACTTCTATAGCTACATCCTCCATTCCCGTTGCAGTTGGTTCGGTCACTTGGGCAGCAAACTTAAATGGACCAGATCAACACACCTCACCTGACAATAAAGCATCTGAATTTAGGGAACAGATGGGGGCACTTGTTGTGTTTAATGCCCCTGAAGCTAATGAACAGGCAGGAGCATCAAATCTTGCAGATAGAGTAGCAAGAATTGAGAAACAATCTCATCAAGAAACCGGTATTTTGGCTGCTGATGTTTCAAACAGATCGAGAAGCGGGAGTGGCTCAAGAGAAGAGAGCATAGGCACTCCTGCTTCACAAGGCTCGTGTCAAGGTAGCCCCTGCCTTAGAGATGATACCTACCCTCAGAATGTTTCACCTATTGATGAACAGATTTTGAAAGCTACTGGGCGATCAATTGAACTGTCGTGTAAACAACCGAGAGAAATTATTTTGTCATCTGCATTCACAATACCTGATGATCTCGACACAACACACCAGGAACCATTCGGAGGAATGCTGGTAGAGGATGCAGGAAGTTCACATGATCTGAGAAATTTGTGTCAGGGAAACGAATCCCTTTTCGATGAGCATGTCACCGAATGTAGCTGCACAAAACCTCCATTTCCTGATGCCATGCCCAAAGAACTCATGATTGCTGCTGCTCCAGTCAATGAATTTGAGCAATTTTTGGCCAGGCCAGAAGTGAAAACCATCACTATAAAAGCCACGTACAGGGAAGATATAATCAGGTTCCGACTATCACTAGATTCTAGGATTGAAAAACTAAAGGAAGAGGTGGCCAAGAGGCTTAAGTTAGAGCTCGGAACATTTGACATCAAATATCTTGATGATGATCACGAATGGGTTCTAATAGCTTGTGATGCAGACTTGCAAGAATGCATTGATGTATCTAGATCATCTGGTGGCAACATAATTCGTCTTCTGGTTCATGACATGATGGCAAATCTTGGAAGCTCTTGTGAGAGCTCTGGTGAATGAACAGAGATTTAGGTGTACACGGGTAAGTATATAAAGATTTATTGTAGTGATAGGATTGATTCTAGTCCAAGTGTAAATTTTGTTTCTTTGGTGGCACTTAAAATTTTTAGATAATCTTTAAGTTGTAGGGATTGAGTTTTGAAATAAATCAATCTTCTTGTTTTGTTGGTAATAGGATGTATGTCATTGTCATACCACTATGGTGTACAGTGTACTTGGTGCAAACTAATTAATTATTAAAGTTTCTTTTTACACACTTTTTATTTTCGAAGTTATGTAAAAAAGATATTTGCATGCTATCGGATAATTAGTGGGACATAATTGCTATCATATTGTTATATATAGATGATATTTAGGTGATTGATTTGATTGTATAATTCCTTTTGTGTAGCATTCCCTCTACCCTATTAATAGAGGTGTATAGTTGAAATGAGAGTTAATTGATTTAACTCATCTTTTTTCTATTGTTTTTTTCTAGTCTTTGATTCTCTTCCAGCCTTTTCTCCACTAAATTTATAACACGAGGCAGAGAAAAAATATATATATTATTATCTTTATATGAATACTCTCGAAGAAGCACAATATTTCGATCTTATATTGATGCTCCTCGAAATCGCATAAATTTTACTTTTATGTGTATACTTCTAGTTAATCATTGATACTCCTAAAGAAGCACAACGTTTTGATTTTGTATTGATGTTCTTGGTGTAATACAACATAGTTTTATATTGATATTTGATAGATCTACGGATACAATATTTATCAATATTCTCGAAGTATATTGATACAAGATATAAAAATTGTCAATATTGATAGATAATTTAAGATCTGACAATATTTCTGAAGAATATTGACTTGATAGCATGATATATTAATATTCACCAATATTTCGAAAGAATATTGATTTGATTTTAACAAAATAGCAAAACTTATGATTTAATATTTAAATAAGAGATTGTTTATATTCCTGAAGAATATTGCTTCAAAATTTAAGATTTATCCATATTTTGGTAGAACTATCAATATTTCTTGATGAAATATTGATTCAAAATTTGTCAATATTTATGAAGAATCAAATCTTTCGAGATTTGCCAAAATTTTAGAAGAATTTTGATATTAGATTGTCAACGACAATGATATAAGATATATTTAATATTTATAAATATTAACAAATAATATAGATTCGAGATCTAACATATATCAATATATATTCATGCAGAATTTTGATTAAAGATTCAATATTTGTTAATATTATTGAAGAATATTAATTCAATATGAATTATAAATATATTCTTGTTTGATTTAAATTTTCTTATCATATTTTGACATGCTTTCTTATTATTTGCATTCTTAATTTTTTTGATTTAACAAGTTGCTAATATATTATTTAGATAAAAACAAATATTTGATTGATTAATAACTATAGCAACATGACAAGTTTATATATATTTCCATATTCTACATGATATACCATGTTTATTTATATATTCTTTGCACAAATCGTGATCTATACCTTAGATAAATTGAACTTATTATTTTTATGGATAGATCATTATTTAATATTTTAGATGTTCATATCCTTCATAAAAATAATGATATAAGTTATATTATTTTGTTGCATAAATTATATATATCTTGGATGTAATTATCTTTGAGCTATAACTTATCTAAATTATGCATTTATTTTTAGATTAATGAAGGAATATCACGATGAATGTCTAGTTGATAGTGGTACAACACACAACATCCTTCAAAGCAAAAGATATTTTTTGGAATTAACATTAGCTGAAAATAATGTTATAACAATCTCGGGTGCATCAAAAATTATTGAAGATTATGGGAAGACAAAAGTAATTTTACCAAATGAGACAAGCCTGTATATTGAAAATGCACTCTATGCAAGCAAATCGAGTAGAAATTTGCTTAGCTTTAAAGATATCCGTCGAAATGGATATCATATTGAAACATTGAATGCAAAAAATGTTGAATATCTTTGCATTACATCCATTATATATGGCCACAAACAGATAAAAGAAAGATTACGTGCACTTTCTTCTGGGATGTATTACACAATAATAAAATCAATTGAAGCAAATACAGTCACAAACAAGAAGTTTTTTGACAAGAAAGGTTGTGTATTATGGCATGACCGACTTGGTCAACCTGGGAGTTCAATGATGCGAAGAATAATAAATAATTCTCGTGGACATACCTTAAAGAGCCAGAAGATTCTCTTTTCATGTGTGGCTTGTTCACAAGGAAAATTAATTATAAGACCTTTCCCAACAAATGTTGATATTGAAATTTCAACCTTCTTGGAAAGCATTATGGGGATATTTGTGGGCCTATACACCCACCATGTGGACCATTTCGATACTTCATGGTATTGATTAATGTCTCAACTAGGTGGTCACATGTTAGTGAAAGAGTTGATGCCCCGTTAGCCAACTTGTGGCTAAGGGCTTTGAGAGTCTCTTTTTGTAAACAATCTTTGTTTAATATAATATACGTTCTTTAAATGGCGTTCACTTTATCTTATTATTATATAATGATATACTGTTGCTATTTTGATAAAGACCTTGAATATACTAAAGTAAGATGAGATAGTGAATATAAAGAGATCACTGTCATGAAACACATCTTATGTTCACTGTATATTCTAAACAGTTCCTAGTCAATTGAGCCGTCCACAAATAAGGATAAGGATCGCTCGAGATTGAGACTAGCATTTGCGATGCCGAGTACCACGTTTCATTGGTATGGAACATAGAGATGTTCGAAGCATGCAAATGGATATTCATATGATGAATGATCGAACTACCCTATTCGGACTTTTCAAGTGGTTATCACTTATCGAGTGGATATAGTCCGCGGTTTTGGTTGTACACCATTAGTCCTTATTACTTGAAACATCATTGAGACTCTATATGCTAGTACTGTGCTTTGACTCGTTTACCGACTCTATTAGGATAATCAGGTGTCGGGATTGGGTACAGTTACGACACATATAGGAGTCGATGCTTTGTTGTCAAGGATTCACCGCACACTTGCGAGTGTGGATATCCTATGGAATCTGAGGAGATATTAGTGTAATGAATCTCTGGCCAGAGTACATGATGTGTTTTAAGTTACTTGGTTTCCTAGTAGCACATGCGATGTCACTATTTGATCTTCAAGATGCATTGCATAGTTATCGAATCTCGAACGACTCTCGATGTACCAATGGTTGTTGATTCGATCGGGACATATGAATGAAGGGACCGTATTGTACGCTAACCAAAATCTACTGGTTCTTGCAGGCACTATCAGTGATACCTAGGGAATAATGGGGCGATGTTGCTAGACGCTCTTACCATGATTCGATGGGTAAGTTGGAAATTGTTGTTCCGAGTCACAAGGAGTTGTGAGCCCACGGCTAGCTGTATCCCTGAACCATTGAGGGTCACACAAGTAATGGATTTCTAATCCCCGTTGAGATAATTAAATTTAAAGAGTTAAATTTAGTGAATAAAGAAGCGGGACTTCTTATTTAAGAATAGAGGGAGTAAGATTTCCTAAAATGACATAGTGATGGACATTTTTGAAAACCACTGAATTCGGATTCAGAAAATTTGTCTTGACTTTAAAAGATGCAGAAATGGTTTCTGTGAACATTGGTGAAATTGGTTTATCAATCTGAGTCACGATGAATTTTATATTAATTTCTGAACATGCGGGCTTTGCTTGTCAGGCTTAAACTTATGACTAATGGGCCCTAAGCTGTTAGCAGCCCACGTTATAAATAAGTTATTGCAGTGCAGAAATTAGAAAACACAAGGTCATAATTTCGAAAACCTAGAGAGCTTTCTCTCAAGGAATTCGGCCGCCCCCCTTTCCTCTACTGTGTTCGAAAATCAGTCTGTGAATTTTTGAATTTGCAGTCTGATTTAACATATCATATCTGTTCTATCTCATTGTAGAAACTTCTGATAGACTTTCTAGTGCAGTCTATCAGAGGGATTAAATTTCTGTTCGTGGACCTGATTGAAGAATTGTTCGTTCATCAGTTCCTGAGATATACAACAAGAGCAGATTAATCTGTTGGTGTCCATAATCTCGCTTCGAGATTTTTAGGTAAAATTTACATTGTTTAAATTTTATGTTATCAATTTTAATCGTAGGAATTTGATACCCATGATATGGAATTGTTTCATATAAAATTTTAAAACTTCCGCTGCAACGGGTATCACTTTCTTTTTCGATCCGGAGAACGACCGTGTTCCAACAGTGGTATCAGAGCCAGGTTGTTTTCGAATTTTACGATTAAATTTTATTCAATTGTACAAGCCTCGATTTTTCAGAAAAATAATAAAAAAAAAATTCCGGGGACTGCCCGCTGCCATGCACGCAGCTGGGCCGCGGGTGCGGCCCAGCCGCCCAGCATGCTGGGCTAGGGCAAAAGTTGCCCTAGCCCAGCGCGCAGCTGGGCCCCCGGCCCGAATTTCGGGGACTGCCCGGGATCGTCCCGGGCAGCCCAGAAAAATTAAAATTTTATTTTATTTTTTGAAATTTTGAATTTCGGCCCGTTAATTGTTATCGGGCCCAGTTTTTGGCCCGATTAAAAATTGTTTCAGTTGATCCACGAGGCAATGGGTCAAAATTGTTTGAGCCCAAAATTTTTAAGAAAATTAATTTTTGGATAAATTTTGAATTTTGAAAATTTATAAATTTAATTCAATAAATTAAAATTCTAAATTAATAATTTTTGTACAATTGATAATAAAATATGATTTTATATGTAAAATATGATTTTATGGATAAACTAGATAAAATATGATTTTATATATAAAATAAGATTTTATGTATGAAATATGATTTTATCTATTTAAATTTATTGCCATTGCATGCTATCCAATGAATTAATTTTGAATTAAATATTATTGGATAAGGATGATCGATTGACATGACCAATATTATAGGTGTATGTTAGGTTGTTTACATTTGGTTTTATTATTGTTGTTGGGTTTTATTAATGGGCCTGGTTTATGGCCCAATATGAATTGTCATATGTAATAAAAATGGGCCTGGTTTATGGCCCGTTCCCTCCCCTTAAATATGTATCCCCTACTTGTCATCGAAATTTATTGTAAATTTATTAGACTTAGTGGGAGATATGGATTTGAAGATAATGGTGGGCCCAGCAGACAATAAAGACCGAAGAAATGTAAATTGGAAGCTCAATGTAATAGGATTGCATTGCATACTTGCATATTACCTAGGATTGGAATTAGACTCGTGATTGGCAACCACGGGTCGATTAGTAATGGAATCGATCATCCTAAAATAATATATGATATTATTGTTGTATGCATGTTTAGACTAAATTGTATGAATTCCGCAAGCATACAAATTTTGAATGATGAGACAAATATTTCGAAATTAAAATCCCTCATTTTAAATATGATTTAAAATTGATATCAAGATAAACAAAAGGGAATTTAAATATTGTTTAAATGTTTCTACCTTCCATCAACGATCAATGTATGAGATACTACCCGCGGGCATGGTCCGGCTCATATTATTGGGGGGGGGGGCTCGTTCATCGGAAAGCTGTACATTGGATCGACACATGTTGTAAGTTGGGTGGAACTCCCATGGGATTGGCTCATATTATTGGGGATCCACATGGCGACTGCTCATCACAACTTAATATTGATGGATCATCTTGACATGTCACAATAAACGGCGTCATATTATTGGGCCCTTACTGGACATGAGATAAATAACATGGGGATTGTTTTGGAAACAATTGGGCTCTACCTTTTGAAGAGCATGGTTGGCTGATATTATTCGGGACCATGTTTTGTCAATTGGGCTCCATGTTCCCACTAAAGAAAATAATTCTCTCGTTTTCACTAGAGGGTGGTGGAATCGTTAAAATAGTGGGAGTGTAATTCATAAAATTAAACTCGCCTTATTTTATGTCTTAGTAAATTAATTAAACAATCACTGATTATTGTCTGTTTCTTTTCAGTATTTCATTAAGATGAATTCGCGCAATCCACTATTCTCTATTCTCGAACAAAACAAACTGACTGGCGCAAACTATACGGAATGGTTCCGTAAGTTGAAGATTGTCTTGACCTCGGAGAAGATGTTCTACGTGTTAGAAAAATCTCCTCCGAAGGAAGCACCAGCTGATATAAGTCCGGAAGAGTTGGCCAAACTTGATAAATGGTGGGACCATGATATCAAGGCCAAATGCTATATGCAAGCTTCGATGTCTGATGAACTCCAGAGGCGATTTGAGGATACCGTGAATGCTACTGACATTCACGTACAACTCAAGGAACTTTTTGGGGCTCAATCGAGAGCTGAAAGATTCGCTACTGTAAAAGAGTTAATGACGTCGCATGCGTGAAGGGACTTCGGTCCGTGATCATGGGGTACGCGTGATTTGGCTCATTCAGAAGTTGGTAACGCTTGAATTGGTATTGGAGCATGAACTCAATGTGGACTTATTACTTCTCTCTCTTCTTTCATCGTTTGACGGTTTTGTGGTGAATTTCAATATGAACAAGATAGAGGCCTCCCTTGAAGAGATGGTCAATATGCTTGTAACTTATGAAGCCACTTTAAAAAAGGATAAACCGGTTCTCTTGGTGGGCTCCTCTTCTTCTGCTAAGAAGGGGCCAAGTACAAAGGGTAAGAAACGTTCTGTCCCATCCAAGAAAATCGGACCCGAGAAGAAAAACAAGACAAAGGCTTCAAACGTGGAAAAATCCAAGGATGTTTGCCATCACTGCAAGAAACCCGATCATTGGAAACGTAACTGCAAGGAATATCTCGAGCAGTTGCGAACTGCGAAGGGTATGTTTTATATTAAAATAAATGTTTCACTTAATACTACTTCTTGGGTATTGGATACCGGATGTGGATCTCACATTTGCAATGATTTGCAGGTGATGACAAGAATTCGCAAGCTTAGGATGGGTGAGACCCAGCTGAGGCTCGGAAATGGTTCTTGAGTTGAAGAAAAAGCTGTGGGAGACATTTGTTTAATTTTGCAGAATGATTTTAAGTTATTTTTGAGAGATGTTTTATATGTGCCAGATTTGGTTAAAAACATTATTTCTATTTCTATGCTTGATAGAGATGGTTTTTCTTGCAATTTTGTGAATGAGATTTACAATATTTACAAGAATGAATGTTTAATTGGATGTGGACAACTTGAAAACGATCTATATAACTTAAAATTAAAAGGCGTTCCAATTAATTATGTTGATAAATCGGTAACAACAAATAAAAGGAAAATTGATAATCAAAACCCGGCAAACCTTTGGCATGCTAGGCTAGGTCATGTTTCCTCAAGGAGGATGAACAAGCTAGTGGGAGAGGGCATGTTTGATATGTCTGATATTAACTCTCTACCTACTTGTGAGTCCTGTCTAAAAGGAAAAATGACTAAATCTCCTTTCAAAGAAAAACCTGAGCGTAGTCAAAATCTATTGGATTTGATCCATACAGATGTTTGCGGACCATTTAGTATTGGTACAAAATTTGGTCACACCTACTTCATTACCTTTACTGATGATTATTCTAGGTATGGGTACTTATATTTGATGAAATATAAGTCTGAATCATTTGAAAAGTTCAAAGAATTCAAGGTTGAAGTAGAAAACAAACTAGGTAAGAGTATTAAAGCACTTCGATCAGATCGAGGTGGAGAATAATTAAGTACCGAGTTCTTGGATTATCTAAAAGAGAATGAGATTCTCTCTTAGTGAAATCCTCCTATGACACCTCAGCTGAATGGTGTTTCAGAGCGTCGCAATCGAACCTTGTTGGACATGGTTCGATCTATGATGAGCTTCACTGAGCTCCCACCTTCGTTTTGGGGCTATGCTCTTGAAACGGCAGTATTGTTGTTGAACAACGTCCACACTAAAGCAGTGGACAAAACACCATACGAGTTATAGAATGGCAAAGCTCCTAAGTATTCGTACTTGAGGATTTGGGGATGTCCTGCTTACGTGAAGCAGACAGTGGGAGATAAGTTGGATAGTCGATCCACCTTATGTTATTTTGTAGGGTATCCAAAGAATTCAATCGGATATTATTTCTATCATCCTACTGAAACAAAAGTGTTTGTTTCAAGGAATGCCACCTTCTTCGAGAAGGAGTTCTTATTGGATAAGAAAGGCAAGATGATGGAACTCGAAGAAATTCGAGAAGAACCCGAGATACAAAATAACGATCCTATACCTCAAGAATCATCACAAGACATGCCTATTACTAGAAGATCCGAGAGGACTTCTAGGCCTCCTATTAGATATGGTCTTCTTCTTGAAGGGGATCAAAGTGAACCCGACATTGGATGTGATCCGAAAAACTTCAAGGAAGCAATTTCTGATGCTGATTCGAACTTATGGTTTGAAGCTATGCAGTCGGAAATAGACTCAATGCATGCAAACCAAGTTTGGTCTTTAGTAGATCCTTCCGATGGAATAGTTCCAATAGGGTGTAAATGGATCTACAAGAGAAAGCTTGGGCCTGATGGTAAGGTACTGACCTACAAGGCACGATTGGTTGCAAAAGGTTATACTCAAAGACAAGGAGTTGACTATGATGAAACCTTTTCACCAGTCGCAATGTTCAAGTCCATAAGAATCCTTATTTCCATAGCAGCTTGGTATGACTACGAGATATGGCAAATGGATGTGAAGACTGCATTTCTTAATGAAAACATTAAGGAAGAAATCTATATGATGCAGCCCGAGGGATTCACATCCATGGGAAGTGAGCATAAGGTATGTAAGCTTCAAAGATCGATCTATGGTATCAAACAGGCATCAAGAAGTTGGAACCAGAAATTTGATGAAACAATAAAGGACTTTGGTTTCATCAAGAACCCGGAGGAACCGTGCGTGTACAAGAAAGTAGTTAAGGATGCTGTGACATTCTTAGTAATTTATGTTGATGACATCTTACTCATTGGGAATGATGTAGGGATGTTGCAGTCAACAAAGATATGGTTGTCAGGTAGATTCTCGATGAAGGATTTGGGTGAGGCGTCCTATATTCTAGGGATACAGATCTATAGAGATAGATCTAAGAGAATGATAGGACTTACTCAAGCTACCTACATCGACACTATATTGAAAAGGTTTTCAATGGATGAGTCCAAGAGAGGACATCTACCTTTGTATCATGGAGTCTCTCTATCCAAGTCTATGTGTCCCAAGACTGACGAAGAGATAGAGAAAATGACACACATACAATATGCGTCAGCCATAGGGAGTATCATGTATGGGATGATATCTACCAGACCGGATGTGGCATTTGCTCTGAGTGTCACGAGCAGATATCAAGCCAATCCCGGTCAAATGCATTGGAAAGCCGTGAAGGATATTCTTAAGTACTTAAGAAGAACTAAGAATGTATTCATGGTTTATGGAGGAAGAGATCTGAAATTGGAAGGCTATACCGACTCTAGCTTCCAAAGTGACGTGGATGACTCGAAGTCAACCTCTGGATTTGTGTTCATGCTCAATGGCGGTGCTGTCTCTTGGAAGAGTTCCAAGCAGGACACCACAGCGGATTCCACCACTGAGGCAGAATACATTGCGGCATCAGCTGCTGCTAAAGAGGCCGTTTGGATGAGGAATTTCGTCCAAGAGTTGGGCGTTATTCCTTAAGCTGTTGGTCCAGTCCCGGTGTACTGTGACAACACGGGTGCCATTGCTCAGGCAAAGGAACCAAGGTCTCATCAAAGATCCAAACACGTACTGAGGAAATACCACATCATCCGGGAGATCGTGGAAAGAGGAGACATCACTGTCGAGAGAGTGGCCTCTGCAGACAATATCGCTGATCCACTTACTAAGCCCTTGCCAGGACCATTATTTGACAAACATCGCGAAGTAATGAGACTACATAGTATGACTAGTTGGCTTTAGGGCAAGTGGGAGATTGAAAGAGTTGATGCCCCGTTAGCCAACTTGTGGCTAAGGGCTTTGAGAGTCTCTTTTTGTAAACAATCTTTGTTTAATATAATATACGTTCTTTAAATGGCGTTCACTTTATCTTATTATTATATAATGATATACTGTTGCTATTTTGATAAAGACCTTGAATATACTAAAGTAAGATGAGATAGTGAATATAGAGAGATCACTGTTATGAAACACATCTTATGTTCACTGTATATTCTAAACAGTTCCTAGTCAATTGAGCCGTCCACAAATAAGGATAAGGATCGCTCGAGATTGAGACTAGCATTTGCGATGCCGAGTACCACATTTCATTGGTATGGAACATAGAGATGTTTGAAGCATGCAAATGGATATTCATATGATGAATGATCGAACTACCCTATTCGGACTTTCCAAGTGGTTATCACTTATCGAGTGGATATAGTCCGCGGTTTTGGTTTTACACCATTAGTCCTTATTACTTGAAACATCATTGAGACTCTATATGCTAGTACTGTGCTTTGACTCGTTTATCGACTCTATTAGGGTCATCAGGTGTCGTGATTGGGTACAGTTACGACACATATATGAGTCGATGCTTTGTTGTCAAGGATTCTCCGCACACTTGCGAGTGTGGATATCCTATGCAATCTGAGGAGATATTAGTGTGACGAATCTCTGGCCAGAGTACATGATGTGTTTTAGGATACTTGGTTTCCTAGTAGCACATGCGATGTCACTATTTGATCTTTAAGATGCATTGCATAGTTATCGAATCTCGAACAACTCTCGATGTACCAATGGTTGTTGATTCGATCGGGACATATGGATGAAGGGACCGTACTGTACGCTAACCAAAATCTACTGGTTCTTGCAGGCACTATCAGTGATACCTAGGGAATCATGGGGCGATGTTGCTAGACGCTCTTATCATGATTCGATGGGTAAGTCGGAAATTGTTGTTCCGAGTCACAAGGAGTTGTGAGCCCACGGCCAGCTGTATCCCTGAACCATTGAGGGTCACACAAGTAATGGATTTCTAATCCCCGTTGAGATAATTAAATTTAAAGAGTTAAATTTAGTGAATAAAGAAGTGGGACTTCTTATTTAAGAATAGAGGGAGTAAGATTTCCTAAAATGACATAGTGATGGACATTTTTGGAAACCACTGAATTCGGATTCAGAAAATTTGTCTCGACTTTAAAAGATGCATAAATGGTTTCTGTGCACATTGGTGAAATTGGTTTATCAATCTGAGTCACGATGAATTTTATATTAATTTTTGAACATGCGGGCTTTGCTTGTCAGGCTTGAACTTATGACTAATGGGCCCTAAGCTGTTAGCAGCCCACGTTATAAATAAGTTATTGCAGTGCAGAAATTAGAAACACAAGGTCATAATTTCGAAAACCTAGAGAGCTTTCTCTCAAGGAATTCGGCCGCCCCCCTTTCCTTTACTGTGTTCGAAAATCAGTCTGTGAATTTTTGAATTTGTAGTCTGATTTAACAGATCATATCTGTTCTATCTCATTGTAGAAACTTCTGATAGACTTTCTAGTGCAGTCTATCAGAGGGATTAAATTTTTGTTCGTGGACCTGATTGAAGAATTGTTCATTCATCAGTTCCTGGGATATACAACAAGAGCAGATTAATCTGTTGGTGTCCATAATCTCGCTTCGAGATTTTAAGGTAAAATTTACATTGTTTAAATTTTATGTTATCAATTTTAATCGTAGGAATTTGATACCCATGATATGGAATTGTTCCCTATAAAATTTTAAAACTTTCGCTGCAACGGGTATCACTTTCTTTTTCGATCCGAAGAACGACCGTGTTCCAACAGTTAGTTTGTTAGAATCTCGAAATATAGCTTTTGCTAGATTACTTGGGCAAATAATTAAATTACGAGCTCAGTTCCCTGATCATTCAATCAAGTCAATTCTTCTTGATAATGCTGTTGAATTCAAATCACAAGGATTTGATGAATTTTGTATGTCAATCGGGATTTCAGTTTAGCATTCTGTTGCCCATGTTCATACACAGAATGGTCTTGAAGAATCATTTATTAAACGATTGCAATTGATTGCTAGACCGCTACTCATGAAAACAAAACTACCATCTGCAACTTGGGTTCATGCTATAATACATGCTGCATCATTGATTCGTGTGAGACCAACTAATTACCATCAATACTCACCTTTGCAACTTGCAATGGTCAAGAACCTGAAGTTTTTCATTTTTGAGTATTTGGTTGTGCAGTACAATTCCCTATCACAACGTAGACTTGGAATTTACGTGAGATATGATTCACCATCTATCATTAGATATTTGGAGCCTTTAACAGGAGATTTATTTACTGCAAGATTTGCAGACTGCCACTTTGATGAAATTGATTTTCCAACTCTAGGGGGAGCAAAGTTGTATCCTGAGGAACAACGAAAAATTTGTTGGAATGAGAAAACATTATCTCATTATGATCCCCGAAACAATCAATGTGAGCAAGAAGTTGAAAGAATTATTCATTTGCAAAGAATTGCAAATCAATTACCCGATGCTTTTGTTAATACAAAAAATGTGACAAAATCATACACACGTAGAGAATACTCCGGTGAAGATTGATGTCCCTGTAGGACCATGTAATACTTTACCCGCAAACGAATCTAAAATACGCCAGAAGCGTGGTCGACCAATTGGTTCGAAGGATACGGTATCTAGAAAAAGAAACGTACAAGATAAAGAAGCAGTTAAGGCTCCAAAAGAAGCAACTTTATATGATACAACAAGAGAAATAAATGAAACAGATGTGGAAAACATGATTCATGAAGAATCACAATCACATGAAAATATCGAGATTTCGACAAATTATTTGATATCTTGTAAAATATGGGATCGAAGTAATACAAACATCGATGATGTTTTCACTCTAAATGTAAACCTTGGTATTATGCAAGACAATGATGATCCCGAACCACAATCTGTTAAAGATTGCAAACAAAGAAATGATTGGCCAAAATGGAAGGTGGATATACAAACTGAATTAGATTTTTTAGAGAAACGTAAAGTGTTTGGTCCCGTAGTTCAAACATCTAAAAATATAATCCCTGTAATATACAAATGGGTGTTCGTACAAAAAATAAATTAAAATGACGAAATTGTAAGATATAAAGCCAGACTTGTAGCCCAAGGTTTCTCTCAGAGACGTGGAATTGACTATGAGGAAACATACTCACCTGTAATTGATGCCACCATTTTCCGATTCTTGATTATCTTGGCTGTATCAGAAAAATTGGACATGCGACTTATAGATGTGGTTACTGCATATTTATATGGTTCACTTGATAGCGACATATACATGAAAACCTCTGAAGGATTTAAGCCATCAGAAGTAAGTGATATAATCCCTAAAATCATGTTCTCAATAATACTGCAAAAGTCATTATATGGATTAAAACAATCCGGGCGCATGTGGTACAATCGCCTTAGTGAGTATTTATTACATGAAGGTTACACAAACGATGTTATTTGTCCATGCATTTTTACAAAAATGACGGATGAAGGTTTTGCAATTGTGGCAGTATATGTGGATGATCTAAACCTCATAGGAACTCTCGAAAAGCTCACCAAAACTGCAAATTATTTAAAAAAGTGAATTTGAGATGAAGGATTTGGGAAAGACAAAATTTTTTCTTGACTTGAAAATTGAACATTTACAAGAAGGAATATTAGTTCATCAATCCTCATACGCAAAAAAATATTAAAACAATTTCACATGGATAAAGAACATCCATTAGCATCACGAATGGTCGTTAGGTCACTTGAAACTAAGAAAGATCATTTTTGTCCACTTGAAGATAGAGAGAATATCATTGGTCCGGAAGTACCATATCTGAGTGCAATTGGTGCATTATCATGTCTTGCAAATTGTACCTGACCAGATATAGCTTTTTCTGTTAACCTTTTAGCGAGATATAGTTCTTCTCCAACCCGAAGACATTTGAATGGTGTAAAACACATTTTTCGTTACCTTCGTGGTACAACTGACATGGGTTTGTTTTATTTGAAAAAATCAAATTTCTCTTTATTAGGATATGCAGATGCAGGCTATCTTTCAGATCCACATAAAGCTAAATCCCAAACAGGTTATGTGTTTACATGAGGGGGAACTGCTATATCATGGAAGTCGACAAAACAAAATTTAACAGTGACATCATCAAATCACTCAGAGATCATTGCAATGCATGAAGCAAGCCGAGAATGTATATGGTTGAGGTCCGTAACACAACATATTCAAGAATCATGTGGACTACCAACAACGAAAGATATTCCGACGACTATATTCGAAGATAATACTGCTTGCATTGCACAATTAAAGGAAGGATATATTAAAGGCGATCGAACGAAACATATTTCGCCAAAGTTCTTCTATACGCACGAACTTCAAAAGAAAGGTGATATCGATGTCCAACAAATTCTCTCCAATGAAAATGTAGCTGTTTTATTCACAAAAGCATTACCAACATCAACATTCAATAAATTGGTGCACAAGATAGGGATGCATCAATTAAAGGACATTCGGTGTGGGGACCTCGGGTTGCTAATCTTATCTTAGGGCAATTAATGAACAATTAACATTCATTAAACATCAATTAAATAAAACAAGAGCCAAGTAAAATTTTTTTTTTTTTTTTAAAATTTCAGTGTCTCGCTCGATCGGTGAAAAACACCCGATCGAGCGAGCACAATTGCTCAACTCTCGGATGTAAAATAATTTGGCCTCGCTCGATCCGTCAACTTCTGCGGATCGAGCGAGCCAAAAACTCAAATCTCTGTTTTGTAAAATACAAGGCTCGCTCGATCCGTCAACTTCTGTGGATCGAGCGGGCTTCAAATTCCAGAAAATCTGCAGATCACATTTTGCTATCAAACTCGAGCACTATCACTTCCAATCACCAAATTCGATCCAAAACATGATATATCAAGTCCAAAACATGCATATACTCATAAACAAGGTCATAAGCATTTATACATGCATTTATTTACATCAAACAAGTCGCTAAAGATCGTAAACGACATCAATTATCTCAAACTTTATACATGTAATTCAAAACCAACTAGACTAAAGTTTCATGCTTCTAAAGTTCAAGACATCATCTACAACCCGAGTCCTCACGTGCTAGACTCTCTCCCAGCTGTCAATGATGTCGATGACTAGCTCCTGCCTCTTCTGTTGTCATGCACACATAAAAAACAAGACAACGGCCGGATAAACTCCGGTGAGAAAACATTCTCAGTATAACCAACATATAGAAAGCGTTAAATAAATCATCTTGACTCTATTTAAACTCGACTCAACAAATAGAGTACGTAAACGCTTTACAAACGAATTGATTCACATAACTTCAAAGCCATCAAGATTCATAACTGATCTTGACATGGATATCCATCTAACGAGTTCGTAACCAACTCGCAAATAAGGTTAACAGCAACCTTGGCATAGAATCAATTCAATCTAACATCATATCAACTCGAATATAAAGATCCACTACCTGTGATGGATCGACAACATCACAATCAAATCAAAAACATAAACAAGTATGTGGTTTTTGTGGGCCAACTCAAGATTAGTCGTTCTTGAGTTTCAAAGTCCCTACTTCGCGATGTTGTCATTATACCTTCGTTTATTGAGGTTCTGAACTCTTCAAATCTGAAATATAACAACCAAAATATTCATATCAACTTCATTCAAGATTATTATTTCAGAAACGAATCAAAACCAGTAATCGATTGTCAATCAAACTCATTTCGAACCTCAATCCACTTTCTTCGGTTCAAAGTCGTTGTCTCGAGTCATTGGCCTTCCAAATTCGACTGAAACGGAAGAATAAAATTCCATAACATTCACATCATCAAGATAAGTGTTTCAGCTTAGCTATCGAATAACAAAACAGTCCAAAAACTCGATTAAACGGCGTAGCGATTCAAAATCGGTAACCGACGTAATCCCGAAACCATTTCCAACTTCAAAACCCAATCATACGTATATTCAAGTCAATAACCAGCTGATAAATCATTCAAATCCTCATCTCAATAGCTATAAAAATTGATTAACATGCTGGAATCAAGATTGGATACAAATAACACAAACTCATCAATCCGGTTTCGATATAGAATCGCATAAACGTCGATAAACATAATCGAAAACTCAACATCTGATATCTGCACTTTATTGATTTCGAAATCCATATAACACAACTTAAAACTTACACGAGATCGAAGCCCTCGTCGTAAGGATTTCAGAACAATTTACAGAATCAAAATCGGATAACCGGTTCAAAAATTACGGCAAATTGAAACTCAAAGTTTCAAAGGAAGAATGAAGAAGAACGGGCTCTGTTCTTATTTTCTGAATTATCTACCAACAATACACGTATCATGCTGATAATTATATTTCAAATCTGATAACTTTCAATCAAAATTGCACTTTAGTCCCTCAACTCTTCAATAATTGCAATTTGGTCCTCGACCCTTATTTTAATTTAATTTCAATCCTAAATAATTTAAGAATATTAGAATTTAAATCAAAACTCTAAATATTTCCAAATTAAATATACGCAGATTAAAATCAAATTAAATTCGGATTAATTTCTAATTAATCCCGGGCCTTACATTTCTCCCCCACTAAGACATGAGTTCGTCCTCGAATTCATAAACAATATAGATATGCAGATTGCATGCTCATAAGAATAAAGAATAATTGAAAACTGAATAAGAACTCATATCAGTGAAATAGATAAGGAAATCGTTGCTTCATATCTTCTTCGACTTCCCAAGTTGCTTCTTCAACTCCGTGTCGATTCCATTGAATCTTCACCAATGGAATAGTCTTTGTTCGGAGTTGCTTTGTATTTCTATCGAGAATCTGAATAGGTCGTTCGAAATAGCAAAAAGTATCATCCAACTCAGCTTCATCAGATCGAATCACATGAGACGCATCAGATATATACTTCCTCAACATCGATACATGAAAGACATCATGTATCCCAGATAAAGACATAGGAAGAGCGAGTCGATAAGCAAGATTGTCTATCTTCTCGAGAATCTCATACGGCCCAATATACCTCGGAGATAATTTTCCTCGTTTGCCAAATCGAACGGTGCCTCTGAACGGTGAAATCTTCAGAAACACTCTATCTCCCTGATCAAAAGATAATGGCCGTCGTCGTACATTCGCATATCTCGTCTATCTATGCTGTGCTGTTCTCATTCTCTGCTGTATCAATTTCACCTTCTCAGTCATCTGTCTGATTATATCCAGCCCTAACTCAGGTACCTCAGAAACATCATCCCAATACAAAGGCGATCGACACTTCTTCCCATATAATGCTTCAAATGGTGCCATCTCTATACTCGTCTGATAACTGTTGTTATAAGAAAATTCTACGAGTGGTATAGAATTTTGCCATGTGACTCCAAAATCAAGTACTACAGCTCTAAGCATATCCTCAAGCGTCTGAATAGTTCGTTCGGATTGACCGTCAGTTTGAGGATGGTAAGCAGTACTCAAATGTAAGCGCGTACCTAGAGCTTCCTATAGGCTATGCCAAAAGTGCGAAGTAAACCTCGGATCTCGGTCAGATACAATCGACTTTGGCACACCGTGTAGTCTTACCACTTCTCGAATATAGAGATCCGCCATTTGATCATGACGATAAGTCATTCGGTAGGGAATAAAGCACACATATTTCGTCAATCTGTCGATGATCACCCAAACAGCATCACATCCTCGAGATGATCGTGGCAACTTCGTTACAAAGTCCATGGAAATGTGATCCTATTTTCATTCAGGAATCGATAAACTTTGTAATAAGCCACCTGGTTTATTTCTTTCAGATTTCACCTGTTGGCAATTCAAACATTTAGATACAAATTCAGTCACATCAGACTTCATTTGTTTCCACCAGTACTGACTCTTCAAGTTGTTGTACATCTTTCTGCCTCCAGGGTGAACACTGAAGCGACTACAATGGGCTTCTTTCAAAATATTCTGTCTCAAGTCTGCAATATCGGGAACAACTATTCGATCATTCACATACAAGATATCATCGTCACTAACCTTGTACTCAGACTGATGTCCTGATCGAATCATTTCAATCGACTTCTGCACATTCTGATCGGCTTTTTGTGCTTCTTTGATACGAATCAATAACTCTGGCTCAGCACTGATTGCATACACTCTCATCGGCCTTCTATTTGTCTCAAATACATACCCCGAAATACAACAATCTTCAATCAAATTAGATACACCTATCGTAGACAAGGATAAAGCACATACCTTTCTACTTAGGGCATCCGCTGCTGCATTAGATTTTCCCAGATAGTATTTGATTTCACAATCGAAATCCTTCAACAAATCAAGCCATCGTCGTTGTCTCATATTCAATTCAGATTGTGAGAATAGATACTTCAAAATTTTGTGATCAGAAAAGATTTCAAACTTCTCGCCATATAAGTAATGTCTCCAGATTTTCAATGCAAAGACGATTGCAGCCAATTCAAGATCATGAATCGGATACCTGACTTCATGTGGTTTCAGTTGTCGAGAAGCATAGGCGACAACATGTCCTTTCTGCATTAAAATACATCCCAAACCCTGGTGAGAAACATCACAATAAACAACAAAATCACCAGTACCTGTAGGGATTATTAGAACAGGCACTGTAGTCAATCTCTTCTTTAGCTCGATAAAACTCCTTTCACAAGCCTCAGACCAAACAAATGGTGCATTCTTCTGTGTAAGCTGTGTAATAGGTTTTGCTATCGAGGAAAAATCTCGAATGAATCGACGATAATAACCTGCTAAGCCCATAAAACTTCGAATTTCTGGCACAGATGTCGGTCTCTGCCAACTGATCACAGCTTCAACCTTACTCGGATCAACTGAAATGCCATCTCCTGAAATTATATGACCAAGAAAAACAACTCGCTGCAACCAAAACTCACATTTGGATAACTTGGCATACAATTTCTCTTCTCTTAATATTCTCAATACAGTTCGGAGATGATCAGCATGTTCACACAGACTCTTAGAGTATATCAAAATATCATCGATAAAGATAATCACAAAGTCATCTAAATATCTTTGAAATACTCTATTCATCAATCCCATAAAAACTGCCGGTGCATTCGTTAGACCAAAAGGCATGACTATGAATTCATAATGGTCATACCTGGTTCTAAATGCAGTCTTAGGAATATCTTCGTTTCTAACCCTCAGTTGATGATATCCGGATCGTAGATCAATCTTCGAATATACTGACGATCCCTGCAATTGATCAAACAAATCATCGATACGAGGTAAAGGATAGCAATTCTTTACCGTTGCTTTGTTCAATTGCTGGTAGTCAATACACAATCTCATCGATCCGTTCTTCTTTCTAACAAATAATACCGGAGCACCCCATGGGGATACACTCGGTCTGATATATACTTTGGCCAACAAATCTTCAAGTTGGTCCTTTAATTCTTTCAGTTCAATTGGTGCCATATGGTAGGGTGCTTTCGATATCGGCTGTGTACCTGGCATCAATTCAATACCGAAATCTACTTCTCTGTACGGTGGCAATCCTGGAATCTCATCAGGGAATACATCTGCAAACTCACTCACCACCGATATATCAGTCAATGTCGGACTAGTCTTCAGTATATCGACTGCATAGATCAAAAATCCCTCTGCTCCCTTCGGTAACAAGTCAGTCATAGAAAGAACAGATATCAAAGGAATTCTGGCTCGTGATCCCTTACCATAGAATTTCCACTCATCAGTCATATTAGGCCTGAACTTCACAATCTTCTGAAAACAGTCCATTGTGGCTCTGTACTTGGTTAGCATATCGATACCGATTATGCAATCAAAATCAGATAAACCAAGAATGATACAATCAAGCTCAACTTCATTACCTTCATACTGTAGTACACAATTTTTAACAGACTTCACTGATACTAGACCTTTTTCCAACGGTGAAGATATAGACACTACAGTAGCTAATGACTCAACAGACAATGAATACAACGTAACAAATTGTTCAGATATGAAGGTATGCGACGCACCAGTATCGAATAAGACATAAGCAAGATAACCAGAAAGAAAACAGTTACCTGCAATCACATCGTCCGGTGCTGCTTGTGCTTGCTCTTCTGTCAATGCAAACACTCGTGCTTGTTGCCTGGGAGGTTGATTCACTGTCTGACCTCCTCCTCTACTTGGTGCTGCAGGCTGTGGTTGAAAAAAGTGAACAGAAGATGTAGATTGACCTACTGGTCTTGATGATCCTGCACCCTGTGCACCTTCAGAACCTCGTTGTGGACACACTCGTGCAAAGTGTCCCATCTTGTTGCATATGTGGCAGCTTCCAAATACACCTCGACATTGTTCATTGGTATGGAATCCACCACACTTGGTGCAATACACATCAGACTTCTGTCCAGCCCTAGACTGTCGGGAACTACCTGAACTCGAAGAGCTACTACCACCAGATCTCTTGAACTGTTTACTCTTGCCTTTGAAGAAGTTATTCTTTCCACTGCTGCTACCTCCAGCTTCAAATCGAGGTGGCGGTGGAATCTGTGACTGTTCTTGAGACTGTCTCACTGGCTGTGGCACAAATTGTGCTCCTCGTTGTTTCAATATCCCTGCTTCTGCACCCTTTGCTCGATTCAAAGCATCAGCAAAGGTATTCGGTCTTCCCGAATTCACAAGTGTAAATACATCAGGATTCAAGCCATTGATGAATTGATCGGCTTGAGCTTCATCATTAACAGCGATATGTGGAGCAAACTTCAACAAGCTAGTGAACTTGACAACATATTCCTCGATATTTAACTGTCCCTGTTGCAAACTCACAAACTCTGCTCCTTTGTCCTTGCGATAAGACACAGAAAAGAAACGCTGATAGAAAGCAGTTCGAAATACAGACCAGGTAATAACAGTACCTTGGTTCTCCAATGCTTTCTTCGTCGTTATCCACCAACTCTTGGCAAGGCCATGCAGTTGATGAATAATCAGTCTCACACGACGATCATCTGAATAGTCAATGGACTCAAATAACTGCTCAATATCTTCCAGCCAGTTCTCACACTCCACAACATTCTCAGTTCCTTGCAACTTCGGTGGTTGGAATGACTGGAATCGTTTCAGAAGTTTCTCCATCGGATTAGCATAACTAAACTCATCAGTAGAAGTAATACCCTGTCCATGTTCAGACACTGTCACTAGGACCTGTGCAGCATTCGTCTGTTCAGGCTGATTCGTAGCCAACATCTGTCTAACCCTCGGTGCTGGTCGGGGAGGCATATCTGATTATCAAACAGATTAGTGTACAGTTCAATCTCAATTACAACAAGTCTGTTACAGTCCACATTGCCTTCATAAAAGATCGAGTTTCGATTCATCCTCATAATACATGCTAGTACTTCAATCAAATAACCAGATAGCATGTAATTCAAACCATTGTATAGCATATTCTTCGCAAATTATCACAACATCATGTGACAATTTCATATCTGTAATCAATCAATCATATACCATACAATTATAAAAGCAATAAAAAAAATCAGAATAGAAGACTCGATCTACCCCGCTCATCTAATCTCAGTCCAAGAAACTTATCGCTCTGATACCACCTGTTGTGGAGACCTCGGGTTGCTAATATCATCTTAGGGCAATTAATGAACAATTAACATTCATTAAACATCAATTAAATAAACCAAGAGCCAAGTAAAAAAAAAATTTTTTTTTTAAAATTTCAGTGTCTCGCTCGATCGGTGAAAAACACCCGATCGAGCGAGCACAATTGCTCAACTCTCGGATGGAACATAATTTGGCCTCGCTCGATATGTCAACTTCTGTAGATCAAGCGAGCCAAAAACTCAAATCTCTGTTTTGTAAAATACAGGGCTCGCTCGATCCGTCAACTTCTGCGGATCGAGCGGGCTTTAAATTCCAGAAAATCTGCAGATCACTTTTTTCTGTCAAACTCGAGCACTATCACTTCCAATTACCAAATTCGATCCAAAACATGATATATCAAGTCCAAAACATGCATATACTCATAAACAAGGTCATAAGCATTTATACATGCATTTATTTACATCAAACAAGTCGCTAAAGATCGTAAACGACATCAATTATCTCAAACTTTATACATGTAATTCAAAACCAACTAGACTAAAGTTTCATGCTTCTAAAGTTCAAGACATCATCTACAACCCGAGTCCTCACGTGCTAGACTCTCTCCCAGCTGTCAATGACGTCGATGACTAGCTCCTGCCCCTTCTGTTGTCATGCACACATACAAAACAAGACAACAGCTGGATAAACTCCGGTGAGAAAACATTCTCAGTATAACCAACATATAGAAAGCGTTAAATATATCATCTTGACTCTATTTAAACTCGATTCAACAAATAGAGTACGTAAATGCTTTACAAATGAATTGATTCACATAACTTCAAATCCATCAAGATTCATAACTGATCTTGACATGGATATCCATCTAACGAGTTCGTAACCGACTCGCAAATAAAGTTAACAGCAACCTTGGCATAGAATCAATTCAATCTAACATCATATCAACTCGAATATAAAGATTCACTACCTGTGATGGATCGACAACATCACAATCAAATCAAAAACATAAACAAGTATGTGGTTTTTGCGGGCCAACTCAAGATTAGTCGTTCTTGAGTTTCAAAGTCCTTACTTCGCGATGTCATCATTATACCTTCGTTTATTGAGGTTCTGAACTCTTCAAATCTGAAATATAACAACCAAAATATTCATATCAACTTCATTCAAGATTATTATTTCAGAAACGAATCAAAACCAGTAATCGATCGTCAATCAAACTCATTTCGAACCTCAATCCACTTTCTTCGGTTCAAAGTCGTTGTCTCGAGTCGTTGGCCTTCCAAACTCGACTGAAATGGAAGAATAAAATTCCATAACATTCACATCATCAAGATAAGTGTTTCAGCTTAGCTATCGAATAACAAAACAGTCCAAAAACTCGATTAAACGGTGTAGCGATTCAAAATCGGTAACCGACGTAATCCCTAAACCATTTCCAACTTCAAAACCCAATCATACGTATATTCAAGTCAATAACCAGCTGATAAATCATTCAAATCCTCATCTCAATAGCTATAAAAATTGATTAACATGCTGGAATCAAGATTGGATACAAATAACACAAACTCATCAATCCGGTTTCGATATAGAATCGCATAAACGTCGATAAACATAATCGAACACTCAACATCTGATATCTGCCCTTTATTGATTTCGAAATCCATATAACACAACATAAAACTTACACGAGATCGAAGCCCTAGTCGTAAGGATTCCAGAACAATTTACGGAATCGAAATCGGATAACTGGTTCAAAAGTTACGGCAAATTGAAACTCAAAGTTTCAAAGGAAGAATGAAGAAGAACGGACTCTGTTCTTATTTTCTGAATTCTCTACCAACAATGCACGTATCATCCTGATAATTATATTTCAAATCTGATAACTTTCAATCAAAATTGCACTTTAGTCCCTCAACTCTTCAATAATTGCAATTTGGTCCTCGACCCTTATTTTAATTCAATTTCAATCCTAAATAATTTAAGAATATTAAAATTTAAATCAAAACTCTAAATATTTCCAAATTAAATATACGCGGATTAAAATCAAATTAAATTCGGATTAATTTTTAATTAATCCCGGGCCTTACATTCGGGGATTGAAATCAGGGGGAGTATCAAATGTTGTACTCTTTTTCCTTCGTTCAGGTTTTTCCTACTGGGTTTTACTGACAAGGTTTTAACGAGGCAACATTAGACTCTCCACCAATCATCTAAGGGGGAGTGTTATATATAGATGATATTTAGGTGATTGATTTGATTGTATAATTCCTTTTGTGTAGCATTTCCTCTACCCTATAAATAGATGTGTATAGTTGAAATGAGAGTTAATTGATTTCACTCATCTTTTCTCTATTGTATTTCTCTAGTCTTTGATTCTCTTCTTCCCTTTTCTCCACTAAATTTATAACACATACCAATTTATCATAACATAGCAAAATTTATTTTTTCCAAATATAATTTTTTTAGCAAATAATTACAAAAGGCGTAATACTCTGCGTGTGTGTGTGTGTGTGACTTTATTTTTTTTTCGTTTTCGTTTTGGCTTTTAAAGTTCCATCAATAATATCACGCCACTCCAAAGAATAAGTAAAAGTAGCTGAGGTATAAATGAACCAAGGAGACTGGATTTTACGTGAAATTCAACCTGTTATTATATTTAGGAAAAACATCTATGTGGATATCATTTGGTTTGTGACGGTGTCATGTTAGATAATCTAATGAATTTATATCTATGAAATGAGTTTATAGGACTCAAATTTATAATGAAAATAAATAATAATAATTTTTCATGAGTTAGGTCAAATATAATTCTCATATCACCAAATTAACTCATGATAGTCTCATAAAAGTTTTTGTCAATTGGATGTTGAACAAATTTCCAATATTTAATTAGTTGCAAGTTTTTGTCGATTGTGTAGTGACTCGTCCCGGCTCACCTACTAAACAAGTCTTAAAAACATGCAATTAATTTAATAAAATAGAATCAGTTACATAGTGGAAACTAGAACATAGTACAAACCAATCAGAAACAACCTGTAAATACCAAATATAATACAACCATATCGAATCTCAGTGTATAACAACCCGTATAAAACACACGCGAGAAAAGTGACCCCTGAACTGCCACGTCGACCAGCACAACGACCGGTCATACTGGATCTGTAGTAGCCCGACTACTAATTTAACTAATTCATCTCCTAAAACTTGATTAAGAACTTCTCAAATGAGTTGAAGAAGTGGAAAATCGGATTCAAGATGTTCGAAAATGGTATGGGAAGGTCCCAAGTAATGAGGATTTCAGACTATCCGAACTAAGGCATGCAAAGGATCGGACCATCCGAACTGTTCAGAAGATAAGTTATAGATCAAAAGCTCGATCGCGTTTAGATAAGAAGTATGGACGTTGATTTGATAATTCCAGGAGATCGGATGATCCGAAGTGGAATCAGACGATCCGATCAGCATTCGGTCGGGACATGTGTTCGGTAGTGGTTGCTAGGCAGGGATCGGACAATCCGATTGTGAGATCGGACCATCCAAACTCAAATATATAAATAGGGGCCGAGAGCTGCCATTTTAACTCACCAATTCCCACTTTCCTCTCCATTGTACCTCAGTTTTAGGGCCTTTTAGGTGTTCTTATCGAGGGTCAGGAGGCATCGGAGTGCTGCCAGAGTTGTAGTGGAGTTGTGTCCAAGATTTAGGGTTATCACCATCAGTGTGCTAACGACGGACGTAGGTATAATACAAGATCCAGTATAGTCTAAGTGAGGATCTATTAGTCTAGTTAAGGATTTTAGAGGATAAATAGTGATGCAGTGGTTATCTGTTTATAGGCTTGGACTAGGGGACTTGTAGTAGCCCGACTTTATTTTTCAATATTAATTAAGTAAAAATGGTTAAGCACTGATTAGGGGCTTAATTTGGAATTAATTGGACAATTTTCCAAATTGGGTCAAGGTGAGTTCATGAGCATCCAAACCCGGATCGGAGGATCCGAACCTTTTTGGAGGCATGACCTAAGGATCGAAGGCTACTGAAGGATCGGACCGTCCAAACCCAGATCGGACCATCCGAACCCAGTTAGGCCATGCAAGGGTTGAGGTGTCAAGACTAGCCAAACACATAGCAGTTCAGAGCGTCCAAAGTAGGTATCGTTGCATCCAAATTGTGCATGCAGTGCCGTGTTTTGCATGCAAGGTTTGGAGCGTCCGATCTCCCCGATTGGAGCGTCCGAACTCGGTCTATAAATAGGCCATCCGAGGCCTCATTTTTTTCACACCGAGTCCTCACTTCTCTCTAGGTCTTTAGGCTTTCTAGGTGATTTCTAGCCATCCTAGGCTCGCTCTGGGAGTTGGCAAGGTGTTCCGGGGTTGCTGCAGAGAGGTGCCCAAGTTCTGGGACAGTCATCATCAGCGGGCTGACGACGGATACATGTATAGCTCTAGATCCATATAGTAAATAGGGAGTATGCTATAGTTTAGTTAAGACTTTTAGAATAAGGTTATAACGCATGAGTACTTTGGATTATAGTACGGATGATAGGCTTGGACATAGAGTTGGTCTAGCTTGCCTTAGTATACGAGGTACGGAAGTATTATTCGAGATATCTAGATTGAGTATGCATGTATTATTTGTTTTCATGGATAATGTGATTTCATGTTTTATATGTCTTTATATACAACATTTCATGACTGTATAATGCATACATGAGCATACTGAGCCTTTACCTTAGAGGTATCCTATAGTAGGGCGCTCACCCTATGAGTTGTGGATGGTTGGATACGTAAGTATTGTGTTAGGTCACCGTGATGGTTGAACACATGTACTAGTATCAGGTCACCATTATCCACTGGATATATGAGCCACCTCTTGAGGCGACGGCGCAACATGCTATATACCCTGGGCCCGGTCTATGAGCAAGTTTCTTAACCTGAGTGTCTTGGTGCCTAGTTTCACTTGCATGCATGCACATATAATATCGTATACTCATACTCTCGTACTGAGCTTGTTATGCTCACGTCCCGTACTTTGTTGTATCTGGACACCCTATTCCATGGGGCAGGTCTGAGGCTGGATGAGGCGGGTGGTTCCAGGAGAGCTTAGGCATTGGATGGCCAGCAGGGTTTTGTTTAGGCTTATGTTTCTAATGTATTTGGGTTGATACAGTTTTCGATAAGGTTGTAAACAATATTTTAATTGTTGTTTAAGATTTCCGCTGTTATTTCTCTGATTTTATTTGATTAAGTTAAATGCATGCTTAAGCTTTAGATTAGTAGGTGATCACGGCACGGGTCACTATATTTATGGTATTAGAGCATGCATAGTAATCTTGGGATCTAGATTGTTGAATTGGGTTTAACCTTTAATCATCGTGAATATGGCTGGTCATGGTGAAGAGAGTAGCCACGACAGCGTAGGTGGACGTTAGGGTGATCGTGACGTTCGGGAGCATCGTCGGGGCCGTCATCACCATCGCCATGATGATCGCAGATGTTTCAGTATACATAGATTTATGCAGATGGGTCAGAAACCGTTTGTCGAAGGAGAGGCACCAGAGGACGCGGAGAACTGGCTGTGGCGTACGGATGTCTGTTTCTGGGAGTTTCGAGGCAATGAGGAGCAGAAGATGGAGACTCTCTATTTCCTTGTAGAGGGACGAGCACAGATATGGTGGAGGTTTGCATCCACACCGTTTATCGCAGCCCGAGGAGTTGCTACTTGGGAAGAGTTTTGCACAGCTTTCAACAAGCTGTATTTTCCTCCTGCTCTCAGACAGGCGAAGGCAAGAGAGTTGCTAGGTTTGCGGTAGGGATCAATGACAATCAATGAGTACCAGCTGAAGTTCTTTGAGTTGCTGTCCTATTGCCCCCAGATTGCTGATAGCACAGAGGCGAAGTATAATCTGGTCCTCCAGGGCCTTAATCCGAAAATCCATGATCGAGTTGCTGTGGGAGATGACATGACTTACGAGGGACTAGTGAGTTGATTTCACCATGCCGAGGACAGTATTCGTCGTAACAGATCTTTCTTTTCCTCTAGACCCGTGAGTTCCTTGGTTCCCCGTGCTTAGTCGTTCAAGAAGTCTGGTTCTACTTCTTCTTCCTCAGGATCTGGAGATGTGATGCACTTGGGCAAGAAGAATCAGGGTCCTTGCAGACATTGTGGTGGGAATCATAGGTGTCGAAAGGTTTCAGGGGCGCGTTTTCGATGCAAAGAGTTTAGCCACCTGAAGATGGATTGTCTATAGGCTGGGGGAGCTGGTTCTGGCTCAGGTTCTGGTTCTCAGTCTTCATTGCAGTAGATACCACAAGGAAAGTTGTCAGGGGGTTCTAATCTGAAACCTCGTGCTTCCAGCCAGGTGTTTGCCCTGAGGCATGACCAGGCAGTGGAGGAGAATGATAAGGTTATAGCGGGTACGTTCTTGTTATTTGATATACCTTATTTTTCACTCATTGATACTGGTGCATCTCATTCTTTCATTTCTGCACGCTTTGTTAAGAGGTATAAGTTACCATACATCTCACTAGACACAGTGGTTGTTGTTTCTACTCCGACGGGTCAGTCTATGTCGGCTAAACTTCTAGTGTTGGGTTGCCCTTTAGATTTTGAAAGGAATGTTTTGATGGTGAATCTCATGATATTAGCAATGGAGGATTTCGATTTCATTTTGGGAATCGATGTGTTGACTACATACCGAGCCTCAGTGGATTGTTACCAGAGATTGGTAAGATTTCGTCCAGTTGGTGAAGACAGTTGGTTCTTCTACGGTGAGGGAGCGCGACCTCAGATGCCTTTGGTATCAGCTATGAAATCTTGTATAGCTTTTGAGTCTAGCGCAGAGGGCTACCTCATTTATGCAGTTGATACATCTGCTGGAAGTGTTGGTACGAAAGCTATACCAGTTGTGAATGAATTCCCAAATGTGTTTCCAGATGATGTTCCAGGATTTTCTCCAGTGCGCGAAGTTGAGTTCGACATAGATTTGATGTCAGGGACTTTGGCTATTTCTCGATCATCGTATTGTCTGACTCCGTCAGAGATGCATGAGTTGAAGCAGCAGCTTCAGGATCTGTTGGACAAGGGTTATATTCATCCCAGTGTTTCTCCTTGGGGAGCACCTGTTCTGTCCTTTAAGAAGAAGGATTGGTTTATGTGTCTGTGCATTGACTATCGCCAGTTGAACATGGTGACAATCAAGAATAAGTATCCTTTGCCTCGTATAAATGATCTGTTTGATCAGTTGCTGGGTAATTCGGTTTATTCGAAGATTGATTTGAGATCTGGATATCATCAGATGAGAGTTCGAGATCAGGATATAGCCAAGGCAACATTCAGGACCAGATATGGGCATTATGAGTTCCTAGTAATACCATTTGGGTTGACTAATGCATCGGTTGTATTCATGGATCTGATGAATCAATTATTCCGAGAGTTTCTGGACAAGTTTGTCGTCGAGTTCATTGACGATATCTTAGTATATTCACATGATGTGAATGAACATTCATATCATCTGAGGCTAGTGTTGCAGACTCTGAGGGATAGAAAATTATACGCTAAGCTGAGTAAGTTTGAGTTTTGGCTGGATCGGGTGGTGTTTCTTGGCCACATTATATCCGGGGATGGAATTTCTGTGGATCCGAGCAAGATTGAAGCTGTAATGAACTGGTCGCGTCCGACGACGGTAGCTGAGATCCGTAGTTTTCTGGGTCTAGCAGAATATTATCGTCGCCTAGCTAGATTGACCATTGACACAACTTACTCGGAAGGGCGTGAATTTTGAGTGGTTCTCATAATTTGAAGAAAATTTATGTGAGCTTCGTAGACGGCTGACTTCTGCATCTGTGTTGGCTTTACCGTCTGGATCTGGATGGTATGTGGTGTACACGGATGCTTCTCTTCAAGGAATGAGATGTGTCCTGACTCAGAACGAGCATGTGATTGCATACACCTCTAGACAGTTGAAATTTCACGAGAATAATTACCCAGTGCATGATCTTGATTTAGCATCTATTGTTTTTGCGTTGAAGATCTCACGTCACTATATCTATGGCGAGAAATTTGAGATCTTCACAGACCACAAGAGTTTCAAGTATTTGTTCACTCAGGCGGAGTTGAACATGAGACAGAGACATTGGATGAATTTGCTGAAAAATTATGACTGCAAAATCAAGTACCATCCAGAATCTGCTAATCTCACTGCTGATGCCTTGAGTCGCAAGGTGCGAGTGTCCGCACTTTAGGCTTGTTCTGTGGCAAGTGCAATTGAATATTGTTGTTCTTCAGGGTATATCTTCAAGAATAAGAAAGGTATGCAGAGTATCCAGATGTTTGCGATCTTATCTGAGCAAGCTTTGTATTCTCGGATTGCAGATGCTCTGATGTCTGATACGAAGACCCAGCGTTTGGCTCGTTTAGCCAGAGGTGATATTACGTCTGGATTCCACTATCAGTCAGATGGTTTTCTCTATTTTTCTGACCGTATTGTTGTTCCGAAGGATGATACTTTGAGGGAGGATTTGCGTACGAGGTTTCTCATCGTTCTAAATTGATTATTCATCCTCCGGAACAACAATACGTTTATAACGCTTTGTTAAGAGGTATAAGTTATCATACATCTCACTTGACACAGTGGTTGTTGTTTCTACTCCGACGGGTCAGTCTATGTCGGCTAAACGTCTAGTGTTGGGTTGCCCTTTAGAGTTTGAAAGGAATGTTTTGATGGTGAATCTCATGATATTAGCAATGGAGGATTTCGATTGCATTCTGGGAATCGATGTGTTGACTACATACCGAGCCTCAGTGGATTGTTACCAGAGATTGGTAAGATTTCGTCCAGTTGGTGAAGACAGTTGGTTCTTCTACGGTGAGGGAGCGCGACCTCAGATGCCTTTGGTATCAGCTATGAAATCTTGTATAGCTTTTGAGTCTAGCGCAGAGGGCTACCTCATTTATGCAGTTGATACATCTGCTGGAAGTGTTGGTACGAAAGCTATACCAGTTGTGAATGAATTCCCAAATGTGTTTCCAGATGATGTTCCAGGATTTTCTCCAGTGCGCGAAGTTGAGTTCGACATAGATTTGATGTCAGGGACTTTGGATATTTCTCAATCATCGTATTGTCTGACTCCGTCAGAGATGCGTGAGTTGAAGCAGCAGCTTCAGGATCTGTTGGACAAGGGTTATATTCATCCCAGTGCTTCTCCTTGGGAAGCACCTGTTCTGTCCTTTAAGAAGAAGGATTGGTTTATGTGTCTGTGCATTGACTATCGCCAGTTGAACATGGTGACAATCAAGAATAAGTATCCTTTGCCTCGTATAGATGATCTGTTTGATCAGTTGCTGGGTAATTCGGTTTATTCGAAGATTGATTTGAGATCTGGATATCATCAGATGAGAGTTCGAGATCAGGATATAGCCAAGGCAACATTCAGGACCAGATATGGGCATTATGAGTTCCTAGTAATACCATTTGGGTTGACTAATGCATCGGTTGTATTCATGGATCTGATGAATCGATTATTCCGAGAGTTTCTGGACAAGTTTATCATTGAGTTCATTGACGATATCTTAGTATATTCACATGATGTGAATGAACACGCATATCATCTGAGGCTAGTGTTGCAGACTCTGAGGGATAGACAATTATACGCTAAGCTGAGTAAGTTTGAGTTTTGGCTGGATCGGGTGGTGTTTCTTGGCCACATTATATCCGGGGATGGAATTTCTGTGGATCCGAGCAAGATTGAAGCTGTAATGAACTGGTCGCGTCCGACGACGGTAGCTGAGATCCGTAGTTTTCTGGGTCTAGCAGAATATTATCGTCGCCTAGCTAGCTTGACCATTGACACAACTTACTCGGAAGGGCGTGAATTTTGAGTGGTTCTCATAATTTGAAGAAAATTTATGTGAGCTTCGTAGACGGCTGATGACCGGCTTTTTCGGTATGAATAAATTCTACTGGCAAGTGAACCAGGTCAAATTATAATAAAGTGGACTAAGGTCCAGATGTCGAACCCACAGGGACTGTAAAAATATGATTACCAAAATCTATTTATCTCTACTTAATCTAGACTAATGAATAAAGATGATTTCAGATTTTAGATAAAAATAATAAAATTGCAATAATATCAAATTAATTAGAACGCAAATTAGAACGCAGTTGGAAACTTTGAATTACTTAAAATTTTGGAAAAGTTCGATCAAGGACACACGTAGGTACCAGACAATTCATGCAACAAGAAATCGATCTAAGATATCAGACTTAATCATAATTCACGGGAATTTTCCTAATTTGTTCGAAGGACTATTTCTAGAACAATCAAACCTATTCAAATCTTGATGAACTAATCTTTCGTAATTCTAATCAAATTTGAATGCATAATCACTGTGAAAATTCAGTTAACCCCTAAACCGCATAATGAAACCGAATTCTATTTCTAGTCAGTTTTACACTATGTTGAAAATCAAAGTGATCGAATTCGAAACCTCCTCTGTCGACTTGGAATCGATTAACAAGAAAACAAATAACTGGCCAAGAAATTTGTAAGACGAAGATAAATTTGATAATCAATAAAATCAATTAAGTCTGAAAATCTCAAATAAATAAACCAAGTTTTTTACATAAACTGTCTGGCCCAATCACGTGGCCTTGATCGAAAGAAGAAACTACTCACTAATAAACATGATTCAATAAACCAAGTTTTAAAACATAAAGTAAAAAATACTAGAATAAAAGAAAATCTAAAGAACTTTGCTCCCTAGCCGCCGCAAGCTTTTCCCGTACTCCAAAAAGATCCAAAAGTCCTTAACAAAGGCATCCAAATTCTATATATATGACCGCGCCCAATAAAATTCCTTCAAAATAATATTAAATTCGAAAACTAGGTCACGGACATGCGCGCGCACGCCTAAGCAGTCTCGCGCGCGCGCAGCTTAAAAGAACAGTGACTTCAAATGCCTCGCGCGCGTGCGAGGAAAGAGCTCGCGCGCGCGCGACTTCTCTAGAGATTCTCTGGAAATTTCTTCGGCGCGCGCGCGGGACATGAGCTCGCCCGCGCGCGCCTCACCCTGGAAATCTCTGACTTTTCCTTCTGCGCACGCGCGAGACTCTTTCTCGCGCGCGCGGCTTGGACGCACAGAAATCCCAAATTTTCTTTCATTTCCTACAAAATTCAACCAGGTGAATCCAAATCAAACACATAACATAAAATGCTAACAAAACTTACGAAAATCACTTAAATGCATGCAAACTAAACATGAAATGCTATAAACTAATGCATACTAAACACACTTATCAGCTGACTTCTGCATCTGTGTTGGCTTTACCGTCTGGATCTGGAGGGTATGTGGTGTACACGGATGCTTCTCTTCAGGGACTGAGATGTGTCCTGACTCAGAACGAGCATGTGATTGCATACGCCTCTAGATAGTTGAAATTTCACGAGAATAATTACCCAGTGCATGATCTTGAGTTAGCATCTATTGTTTTTGCGTTGAAGATCTCACGTCACTATCTCTATGGCGAGAAATTTGAGATCTTCACAGACCACAAGAGTTTCAAGTATTTGTTCACTCAGGCGGAGTTGAACATGAGACAGAGACATTGGATGAATTTGCTGAAAGATTATGACTGCAAAATCAAGTACCATCCAGAATCTGCTAATCTCACTACTGATGCCTTGAGTCGCAAGGTGCGAGTGTCCGCACTTTAGGCTTGTTCTGTGGCAAGTGCAATTGAATATTGTTGTTCTTCAGGGTATATCTTCAAGAATAAGAAAGGTATGCAGAGTATCCAGATGTTTGCGATCTTATCTGAGCAAGCTTTGTATTCTCGGATTGCAGATGCTCTGATGTCTGATACGATGACCCAGCGTTTGGCTCGTTTAGCCAGAGGTGATAGTACGTCTGGATTCCACTATCAGTCAGATGGTTTTCTATATTTTTCTGACCGTATTGTTGTTCCGGAGGATGATACTTTGAGCGAGGATTTGCGTACGAGGTTTCTCATCATTCTAAATTGATTATTCATCCAGGAAGAAACAAAATGTACAAGGATTTGCGTACGAGGTTCTAGTGGAAAGGAATGAAGAGGAGTGTGTATCAGTATGTTTCTAGATATTTGGTGTGTCAGCAGGTGAAGGCAGAGGACCAAAGACCTGGAGGATTGCTTCAATTTTTATACATTCCTGAGTGGAAATGGGAGTTGATCACGATGGACTTCGTGACCCATTTACCGGTGACCTCGAGGAATTGTGATGATATCTGGGTTGTGGTGGACCGACTCACCAAGTCAGCACATTTAATTCCTTATAACCGGGACTACAATTTTGATAGGATGACACATTTGTAAATCCAGGAGATTGTTCGATGAAACGGAGTGCCTGTGAGTGATAGTTGTGTTTGTGTTTCATATTTTAATGTCATTCAGTTATTGTTTTGCATTCATTTATGTGTTTTAATTACGTATTTTGTTCGTATTGCGTATTGTGTGTCTACATGATTTGTTTCCCGGTTTTGTTGTCTAGGTTGTGCGTTTTGGTGGACGTATGGACGGAACTATGGAGCAAGGGAAATGCTAAAAAGATTTTGAAAAAAATTGATCGCTCGATCTGCCAATCTCTACCGATCGAGCGGGTCATGCAAAGAAACAAAGCAGATTTGGAAGAAAGTTTGGCCGCTCGATCGGTTAACTTCTACCGATCGAGCGGCCGCATGAAATTTTAAGAACAGTAGGATTATAATTTTGGTCTCGCTCGATCGGTTAACTTCTACCGATCGAGCAAGCGGGTCTGTTCGGGAAGAATTTTTAATTTTGAAAACTCTTTTATTGTGGACTCTAGCTTTTTATTAGGTATTTTATTCCATTTTTCTTAGTTAATGATCAGACTTTGAAGGCTTAGAACACCAAGTATTCCTTGGCGGCTAGGTTTTGTTCTATTCTCTCTTAAGATTTCTTCTTTTCTTTTGATTTTTCTTCGGTTTTTCATGAATCGTTGTGGCTAAACCTTAGAACTTGGTTGAGGAAGACAAGCCCTTGATTTTTTTTATTCATGAGATTCGAATTTTTCAGTGTTTAATTTTTATTGAGTATCAAAAGTTGTTCCGACTTATTCCATGCTTGTATGTGAGATTTTCGGATTGGCCATCTTAGGATTTTGCTATACAATCTAATGCTAAATTAGAATTCAAATCCGTAATTGTTTGAATCAACTAATTTGCAAAGCAACTACAATTGATAATCGTTTGCTTGTGAGTTTATTAAATTGTAGGGACAATAATTGACTAGGCTAAATACATCTGCTTGTGTATGTGTTGTCTAGATTCATCAGTTTCACTAGTTTGCATGCTATCGTGAATTTAAATCTAATCATTTGTATTGTGTTAATTCATTGGTAAGGGTTAACGTAGAACGCTTGTGTCTAGTTAACTAAGATTATGATGAAACAGGGATTAGATTTTCAATGATGAATATTTAATAGGATTAATTATTTTTAGGCAATCGATGATTGAATGAATAATTTTAAGGGTGTAGTCGACCGATACCAAGGCTTGTTTCTCATTGATTTCGTCGTTATAATTTAATCTTGCATGATAGTTGTTAGAAATTCATTAAATATTGTTTTTAAATTTTTAGTAGTTAATCTCAAACTCAAAACCCCCTTTTTTTACTTTGTTTTTAGAACACATAAATTTCCCTTTACTCGTGGGAGCGATCCCTACTCACACTACTACATATTTGTTTATCTGATTGAGTTGGATAATTTGGGCGTGACACGACTTAGCGCTAACAAATTTTGGTGCCGTTGCCGGGGAACACTGTTTAATTTATTGTGTTCTTTTCATTTTGTTTAATATCACTCTCTTCTCTTTTCTTTGTTTCTAGTTTTTCTCTTTCGTTCATGATTTCAGGTGATTTTTTTGAACAAGACTTTCCCTACGACCCGGAGAACGAAAGAACTTTACACAGGCGAAGGAGAAAAGCTCGTAGAAGACATGAAGAGGAAGAGATTCATAGTGAAATTCCTGAGCACAAAATGGCTGAAAACGCTAATTTAAGCCTTAGAAAATTGGGCACTCCTGATCCAAACCAACAACCCTTATACATTACTTTTCATACTCTAGAAAATAATGCTATTTTTGAGCTTAAGTCTGGATTAATTCACTTATTTCCTTCTTTTCATGGTCTTGCAGGTGAGGACCCTAACAAGCACTTGATGGAATTCTATGTGGTTTGCACAAGTATGAAACCTCATGGAGTGACAGAGGAGCAGATCCAACTGAGGGCCTTTCCTTTTTCTTTAAAGAGTGCTGCTAAGGATTGGCTGTATTATTTACACTCTGGATCCATCACGACTTGGACTGAGATGTAAAGAATTTTTTTGGAGAAGTACTTCCCAGCGTCTAGAGCCGCCAACATCAGGAAGGAGATCTATGGGATCAATCAATACACAGGGAATCACTTCATGAATACTGGGAGCAGTTCAAAAAGCTTTGTTCTAGCTGTCCGCAACATCAGATAAGTGAAAACTTATTAATTCAATATACCTATGAAGGTTTGTTACCTCATGACAGGAGTATGTTAGATGCGGCCAGTGGAGGAGTTTTTGTGGATAAAACTCCGGTACAAGCTAGGAATTTGATTGAGAACATGACTGCCAATTCTCAACAATTTGGACCAACAGGAATGATTATGCACCAAGGAAAGATAATGAGGTAAATGTCTCTTCCCTTGAGCAACAACTGATTGAACTGACGTCTCTTGTGCGTCAAATGGCTATAGGAAATGGACAAGCTGCGAAGGAATGTGGAATATGTGTTGCAGTGGGACATGCTACTGATATGTGTCCCACACTTCAAGAAGAATCGGTCGAACAGGTTAATGATACTGGAGGATTTCCTGGACCACCACAGCGGAAGTATGATCCATATTCCAACACATACAATCCTGGTTGGAAGGATCATCCAAATCTGAGATACGAAAACCCTCAGGTTAATCAACCTGGACCTCAGGCACCACCGCACAATCAAGCTTATAGGCCACCATATCCTCAATAACAGCAGCGTCCTCAGATTCCAGCTCCAGGTGAGTTTCTCGAAAATATTGTTAAGGATCTTGCTACTAATACTGTAACTTTTCAATAGGAAACAAGTGCAAGCATCCAGAACTTGAATAACCAGATGGGACAGCTCGCCATTGCAATCAACTAGTTGGAAGCACAGCATTCCAACGCTTTACCATCCCGAACAATTCCGAACCCAAGAGAAAATGCAAGTGCCATTACTCTAAGGAATGGGAAGGAGTTGAAGGTCAAGGAGAAAAAAGTTGATGCTTTGCCCAAGGAAGAACTGAAAGAAGATACGAAGGTGAATGATGGAGAATCAACCAAGGAAGAAGCGCCACGAGGTAAGTTTCCTCTTCTTTCTGAATATAAGCATGTTGCCCCTTTTTCCTTAGCGCTTAAGGAGTCTAGAAAAGATGAAGGTATAAAGGAACTTTATAAAACTTTTCGTAGATGTGGGGTAAACATCCTATTGCTAGATGCTATTAAGCAGGTACCTCGATACGCAAAGTTCTTGAAGGAATTGTGCACAGCAAAGAGGAAACAAACATTGAAGGGATGTCAAAAAGTGGAGTTAGGTGAGAATGTATCTGCAGTGATCCAAAGGAAATTGTCTGTCAAATTCAAGGATCCAGGTATGTTCTCTATCCCATGCACTATAGGGAATGTTAGACTAGAGAAGACCATGTTAGATCTAGGAGCATCAATCAATGTTATGCCATACTTTATTTATGCGTCCTTGAAACTTGGTCCTTTGAATAAAATTGGAATTGTCATACAGTTAGCTGATAGGTCTAATGCATACCCTAAGGGAATAGTAAAAGATGTGTTAGTACAAGTTAATAACTTAGTATTTCCTGCGGATTTTTATGTGCTTGACATGGAAAATGGTGATCACACTAGTCCTATTCTGTTAGGCAGACCATTCTTGAAACATCGATGACTAAAATTGATGTTCACAGTGGCACACTCACTATGGAATTTGATGGTGAGGTTGTAAAGTTTAATATTTATGATTCCATGAGATTTCCTAACAGTGATGATTGTGTTTATTCTGTCGATATTGTGGATTACATGGCACAAGAATATTGTGAGCATGCAGGAAAATATGAGCTAGAGGTGGCTATTATCGCACCTATTCATTAGGATGAGGATGGAATTGGATGAAGTGACGAAGCATAAGAAATTGAGAACATTCTGAACAGTGCTTCTAAGCTACCTCAGTCAGGTAATGTTTCTTATTTATCTTTACCAATTTATAATACTCGACGCCTTCCATCTGTTTTGCGGGCACCAGTTTTTGAACTGAAGACGCTTCCCAAACATCTTAAGTATGTTTTCCTTGGAGAAGGAGAAACATTACCAGTGAGCAATTGGTCAAAGTTTTAAGGGAACACAAAACTGCTATTGGGTGGACCATAGCAGATATCAAGGGAATCAGCTCTTCTACGTGCATGCATAGAATTCTAATGGAGGAAGGAGCGAATCCCTCGCGTCAGCAGCAAAAAAAGTTGAACCCACCTATGATGGAGGTGGTGAAGGCTGAAATTTTGAAACTTCTTGAAGTAGGAGTGATCTACTCCAACAGTCAGTGGGTCAGACCGGTTCAAGTGGTTCCCAAAAAAATCGGGATTACTGTGGTGACGAATAAGGATGACGAATTGGTTCCCACCCGCATTCAAAATGGGTGGAGGGTTTGTATAGAATATAGAAAATTAAATACTGGAACCCAAAAGGACCACTTCCCTTTAACATTTATTGATCAAATGATTGAAAGGTTAGCATGTCATTCTTACTATTGTTTTCTTGATGGGTATTCTGGTTATTTTCAGATTGCGATTGCACCAGAAGATTAGGAGAAGACGACATTCACGTGCCCGTTCGGTACCTTTGCATATAGACGTATGCCCTTCGGACTCTACATTGCACCGGCCATATTCCAACGGTGTATGGTTAGCATTTTTTCTGACTATATTGAGCATATCTTAGAGGTTTTTATGGATGATTTTACTGTCTATGGTGATTCATTCGAAAAATGCTTGTCTCACCTTGCTCTTGTCTTTAAGCGGTGTGTCAAAACCAACCTAGTTTTAAACTCTGAAAAGTGTCATTTTATGGTTGGGCAAGGTATAATTTTGGGTCATGTCATCTCATCAAAGGGGAATGAAGTAGACAAAGCGAAAATCGATATTATTCAGTCTCTACCTTACCCCACAAGTGTGCGGGAAGTGCGATCTTTTCTTGGCCATGCAGGTTTTTACAGGAGATAAATTCAGGACTTTGCCAAGATTGCAGCCCCCATATGCAAGCTGTTGCAGAAAGATGTCCCGTTTGAGTTTGATGAACCATGCCAAAAGTCTTTTGACAAACTAAAGGACTCATTGACATCTGCACCAATCATCCAACCACCAGACTAGAGCAAACCATTTGAGATCATGTGTGATGCCAACGACTATGCTGTAGGGGCGATGTTGGGATAGAAAGTTGGGAAAGCGTCGCATGCTATTTACTACGCCTCACGTATTCTGAACGATGCCCAAAGAAATTATTCCACCACTGAGAAAGAGCTCTTGGCTATAGTTTTTGCTTTAGAAAAATTTCGTTCTTATTTACTTGGCGCTAAAGTTGTTGTTTATTCTAATCATGCAGCTCTTCGTTTTCTGATGGCGAAGAAGGAGGCAAAACCAAGGCTAATAAGATGGATACTACTCTTGAGCGAATTTGATGTGAAAATCAAGGACAAAGAGGAACATAGAATCGAGTCGCTGACCACTTGAGCCGTCTAGTTCATATTGATGAGGAGCTGAGCTTGCGAGAAGAATTTCTTGATGAGCAACTGTTTTTAGCAAGCACAGAATTACCCTGGTACGCACACATTGTGAATTATTTAGTTATTAAAGGGTTCCCCTCTGAATTTTCCAAGGCACAAAAGGACAAAGTGAGAAGCGATGCTAAATATTTTGTGTGGGATGATCCTTAATTGTGGAAACACTGCACTGATCAAGTCATACGACGATGTGTACCCACAAGCGAGGTAATCCCTATTCTCACATTTTGTCACTCATATGCTTGTGGTGGTCACTTTGGAGCAAAAAGAACAACGAGGAAGGTGTTGGAATGTGGATTTTTTTTGCCATCCTTATTTTGAGATGCTTAAGTTTTCTGTAAGTCATGCACTCAATGCCAGAAGACAGGTAATATATCCCAGTGCAAGGAGATGCCTCAGCAACCTATTTTAGTTTGTGAAATATTTGATGTTGGGGCATCGACTTCATGGGACCTTTTCCTAGTTCGTATGGATATATATATATGTATATATATTGCTTGCTGTGCATTATGTCTCGAAATGGGTGAAAGCAAAGGCCACCCGTACTGATGATTCTAAAGTGGTTGCAGAATTTATCAAGCACAATATTTTCTCTAGGTTTGGGATTCCACGCCATCATCAGTGATAGAGGAACGCACTTCTGCAACCGAACTGTGGTCAGTTTGCTGAAAAAGTACCATGTGATACACAAGATCTCCACTGCATACCATCCACAATCCAATGGTCAAGCTGAGGTTTCGAGCATAGAGATCAAGTCTATCTTAGAGAAAACAGTGAATTCGACAAGGAATGACTGGAGCTTGCGATTGGATGATGCTCTGTGGGCTTATAGAACCACGTTTAAGACACTAATTGGCATGTCCCCATATCGTCTGATTTTTGGAAAACCATGACATCTGCCCGTAGAATTGGAGCACAGAGCTTATTGGGCTATCAAGCACTTTAACATGCAGATGGATGAGAGTGGCGAGCATCGAAAGTTGCAGTTGCAAGAATTATAAGAGATACACAATGATGCATATGCCAACTCAAAAATCTATAAGGACAAGACAAAGGCCTTCCATGACAAGATGATTTCTAGACGGGAATTCGAAGTTGGTCAAAAAATTCTGCTCTATCACTCACGACATCGATTATTTCCAGGTAAGTTGCGTTCTAGATGGATTGGGCCGTTTGTTATTACTAATGTCTTTACTCATGGTGCATATAGGAGACTGATCAATTAGCCATGAATAATGAGAGTAATTTCAGTGTCTTGTCAAAGATTATGTTATGTCATGTCAAATATGTTATGATGTTATTTATGCTATGCTATGTTGAGACATGATATGAAATGTTTATGATTTAAATTAATCCATGAGTTTTTGAAATAAATATATATAAGTATATATTTTGGTATGATCGATCGACCCCCACTTGCTGAGTGTTTTCCAAAACACTCACCCCTTACTTTTCCCCTTTCAGATGATGAAGATGATGATTTAGAGGATCATGAACAAGATATGTTTTGGGGATGATGATAGAGGAATATTAAGACTAAATTTTGCTATTTTTATTATTGGGATTTTTGCATTAATATTTTGTCATTAAGTTTTTAGACTCCTCCGAATTTGTTTCGTTATTTTGGATTTATCGAGTTGTAAAGACAATATTTTGGAATTTATTTATGATAACAGACTGGTTTGGTTTATACTGTACTACGAGGCTAGTTGTTTTATAATTTTTGAGAATTTGAAACAACGCCGTTGGCAAGTCTCGATCTCGGGGCATGACAAATGTGATAGTCACTGAAAAAGCACCCCAAGAGAGTCTATCTTTTTCCCTTATATGAAAGGAAATAACATAGCTTGAGATTTATTTAGCTCTAGTTTTTGAATTTTTGCTGATTTCTCATATTTTTGCCGAGAAGTAGGGGATTTCAAGGCCTTCTCGTTTCCGGTAGCCCACAGGCCCGAAAGGATGCTCGGAGGTTCCCAAGACACGCTGAGGTGTTGGAATTTTTTATAGATTGCATGAAGAGGTCGAGGTTGCTGGGCATGTTGAAGTTGGGGTGGTGTGCCGTGTAAGGTTGGTGGAAGACCACAAATGAATGAAAGAGATTATTCTATGCTATACCTGGAGTACTTCTCTCCCCATGATGTGGTCAAATATCAACCATTGGATCATCAAGATATATGTCAATTTCCATAAAAATATATGGGTCTCACATGATCTAATGATATTGAAATAGGGGAAAAAACACTCCCGGTGTAGCATAGACTAACCCGGATGAAAGTGGGTCTTGAGTTGAATATTAAATTGTGATACGTGGACAAGGTTGTTTGTGGGGCACGTGGATTTCTACAAAAACTTCTTGGTTGGAGTCCGAACATTCAAACATGTTGACCAAACATATTTAATAGAACTATTTGCTCATATATGCTCACGGATATTCAAGACAAGCAACTATTTTTTTTTTAATTATTATTATTATTATTATTATTATTATTGAGTTGTGTGCTCGGGGACAAGAGCATTAACGAGGAGGTGGTGCTTTTATGATTTGGTATCCTGTATTATTCATGCAAAATATAAGATATTATCATGTTGGATTTTTTCTGTCTTGGTCTTATTTTTTCTTGCAGTCACATCCAACTCGGGCATGCAATGTAGCAGTAAGCTCCGCTAAGATTTATTGCTTGGGCATGCAATCTAGCATTAAGCCCCGCCAGGATTTATTGTTTGGGCATGGAATCTAGCAGTAAGCCCCGCCAGGATTTATTGCTTGGGCATGCGATCTAACAGTAATCCCCACCAGGATTTATTTTTCGGGTATGGAATCTAGTAGTAAGCCCCGCCAGGATTTATTGCTTGGGCATGCAATCTAGCAGTAAGCCCCGCCAAGATTTATTACTTGGGCATGCGATCTAGCAGTAAGCCCCGCCAGGATTTATTTTTCGGCATGCAATCTAGCAGTAAGCCCGCCAGGATTTATTACTCGGGCATGCAATCTAGCAGTAAGCCCCGCCAGGAGTTATTGCTCGGACATGCAATCTAGCAATAAGCCCCGCGAGGATTTATTGTTGGGGCATGCGATTTAGCAGTAAACCCCACCAGGATTTATTTTTCGGTCATGCAATATAGCAGTAAGCACCGCCAAGATTTATTGCTTGGGCATGGAATCTAGCAGTAATCCCCGCCATGATTTATTTTTTGGGTATGCAATCTAGCAGTAAGCCCCGCCAGGATTTATTGCTTGGCGTGCGATCTAACAGTAAGGCCCTGATATCATCATCTCAAAGTCCAGGAGATCTTCCATCTTGACATTTATTCAAAGCCCATGGCAGCTCCATGACACCCAAAGTCCAAACAATCTACCACCCTGGCACCTACTAAAATCATGTGGTAATTCACAGTACTTAAGTCTAGGCGATCTACCACCTGACACCTACTAAAAGCATGTTGTAATTCGCAGCACTTAAGTCCAGGCGATCTACCACCCTGACACCCACTAAAAGCCTGTGGTAATTCACAGCACTTAAGTCCAAGCGATCTATGTTGCGATATTTTGTGCCCGCAAGTGCACGGTGTCAAGTTTTAATATAATGATGAATCAAGTATCGTTCCCACGAGGAGTAATATGAAAATATTCAATACTTGTAATTAAAATAATTCTAATTTTATTTAGAAAATTAAACTATAGAGATTTGAAAAGAAATTAAATAAGCAAAGGATTTTATAGCACGTACACAAAGTTCAGAGATTAATCAATCATAGGAAAAACGGTCTAGATGTTTAGATTTCACCTGGTTTTAACAACAATCACTCCTAAATAATTTATTTTCATAAATTCCTTTCAATTAATAACCAAGAACACTTAAGTGTATTATTTCCTCTCTCGAGTGCCGAATAAAGTATATCAAATACAGTTCAATTCCAATATCCCTATTAAAAATCTACTTGCAGTGATCTATGTAAAACAATGTTCTTCTAAAGGTTATGTTAAAATTATACACTCTCTCGAGTTATATAAACAATTAACAGTGTAATTTCTATTGGTCTTATCCAAAATCGCCTATTTCGAGCGCCAGATTTCAAATAAATATTACAATTCAATTATTGACCAAGTAATTGAAGAGACATTCAATTCTAGAAAAATAATTAATTTAGAGGAACTAAATTCAATAAAATCAAAAACTCATAAAAATGTCTACACCAGGTTCCATCCGACCTCCTCTAGACTCTAAAAATTTAGTTCATAATAAAATTCTGATAAAACCAAAACATGTTCAGAAAATTAAACATCAAATCAGAATTTAATAAATAACAGATAAAGAAAACAAATCCAAAGATGCGATGCCGTGTCCAGACTCCCGATCTTTGAACTCTGTTCTTCGATTAAACACTGATTTCTTCCTCAGAAAATATCACGATCAGCTCTCAAAATTCTCTCTTCTGATGTGTGTGGCGGCTAATGATCTCTTCTAGGGTCAAAAACTTTCTTTTATATGGCCTCCAAATCGTCCAAGAAAAATCCCACGAAAATACCCGACTTTCCTTGAATAATAAAATTCTTGCGTCTGAATTTCCCGTCGCGCGGGCGCGCTGCACTCACGCATAATCAACCTTCACAAAATCCTTCGCAGTGCGCGCGCGCATCCTGTTCGAACTTCAGCATTTTTCTCGCTTCTTCAAGTCTTGATTCTCTTTTTCCATCCTTTTTGTCTTATTTTCACTTGAATTCATCAAATTCCATTATTTCCCGCAAACACAAAAACAACAACAAATCACGCAATATCTCCCAAATAATTCACAAAAGTCAAGTAATATCATAAACAATTTAAGTGCACAAAATGCACTTATCAAATACCCCCAAACTTGAACTTTTGTTCGTCCCGAGCAAAACTAACCAAAACAAAATGCAAGCAACAAAAATCATCAAGAAGTACTATGGATTAATGGCCTCAGCGTTGATTTCAAAAATTTAAATTCAATCATATCCAACCTACTAACACTTGAAAAATTACTTATCAAGAAAATTAGCTCAACCTCATAAACTTATAAACTTCGTAACTCACGTTTCAAAATACTCTTCTCCAAACTCAATTCAAACATTCACAGATCATGAGAACTTTCAAGGTAGCACCGGATCAAAGTTAAAGAAATTAAATCAAAAACACTCACAATCGGGTTAATTCAAAGAATAAAAGTGTCAATCGATAATCCATAGGCTAGACTCTCGCAACCCCTCTCCACTAGTATATTGGGCAACTGTGACTTGGTCAATAGGACTTAATCGGCTTGTAATATAAGGTCTGGCTCATGGCTACAAACGAAGGAATAAGAATTTAAAAGAGGAAGTAAATGATGTTCTATGTCTAATTTTCACTCATTTTCATTCATACTTCTCACTTTGTCTTCACCTCATTGATTTTTTCATTCTTTTCTTTTTCCACAACATTATTTTCTTTCTTTTCTCAACTTTTTCAACTCTTTTTCACCACTTTTTTCTTTGTTTTTTTTCACTACTACCTTTTTTTTTTCCTTTTCAATTCTTCCACCACACCATTCCATATTCACAAATATAAACTAGGAGCATAAAAATCTAACATTCAATTTACTCCCTTAAAGGTATGAAATAGTGTTTAGGCTATTCATAGGTATTAAATGTAGGACCTTGAAACGATGCCGAATGGGGGTTTATCACACGTTTGCACGCATGTCATTTATTTTTCAATAAGCTCAAACAAGGTACTAGGGACAACATGCATCAATTGGAAATCTAGTTGGTTTCGCTTTCGTTGTGCTTCATAACAACAATCTCAAGGGTCCTATTCCTTTTAGAATTGGGAAACTTTCTTACCTGCGTGAACTTCACTTGCAAGGAAATGGATTTACAGATGAGATACCATATTCTTTTGGAAACTTGAATCTGTTAAATTACTTGTACTTACAAGAAAATAGGTTGTCTGGAAGAATACCTCGGAATATTGGTAATTGAACCAGCTTGTTTTCCTTAAATATAGGAAATAATATTCTTGATGGCTCCATTCCTCCACAGATCATGACTCTGTCCTCTCTTTCTATTTATTTGCGACTATCTGGCAATGGCTTCGTAGGCACAATTCCAACTGAAGTTGGTGCTTTAACACATCTAGGAGGCTTAGATTTGTCATATAGTAGATTAACTGGTCTAATTCCAAACTCTCTAAGTCGTTGCACCAGCCTAGAAGGACTTCATCCTTCAAAGTAATTTGCTTCAAGGAGAGATACCTCCAGTACTGAGTGATTTGAAGGGTATACAAGATTTGGATCTTTCAAGAAATACTCTGTCTGGTGTGATCCCAATTTTTCTCAGTCATCTAAATCTCAAAAACTTGAATCTATCATTCGATATGCTCAATGGTGAAGTCCCAACACAAGGAGTATTTTGAAATAAGACAGCAATTTCGATTGAAGGGAATTCAAAATTATGTGGGGCAATTTTTGAGTTGAAGCTCCCCCCTTGTTTTTTTTTTCAAAGTCCTCTAAGAAGTGGTTGCCAACTTCACGCAAAATTATTATTAATGGTAGTTTTCGGAGGCTCGTGCATTATACTTCTGGTATTGATTTTTGTATGCATTTTTCTGTGAAATATTTCCACAAAAATGCAATTTTCTTCCACAATGTCATTAGATGGTGTCAAGATCAAAAGGTTATCCTATGGAGATCTCTTAAATTCCACCGATGGATTCTCAGAAGGTAGATTCATTGTCTCTGGAAGATTTGGATCTGTTTACAAAGGGATTCTTGAGGATGGAAAGACAATGGTGGCAGTCAAAGTGCTTAATCTTTTTGTCAAAGGTGCCTCTAAGAGCTTCATAGCAGAGTGCATTGCACTAAAAGGAATAAGGCATAGGAACCTTTTGAAACTATTCAGTGTTTGTCAAAGTATAGACTTCCAAAGAAATGAATTTAAAGCACTGGTTTATGAATTCATGTCTAAAGGAGTTTGGAAGATTTATTATACCACAACAGAGGGCAATAAGAAGAACATCATGACTCAGAATTTCTGAGCCTTACGATGCTGCAAAGGATCAAAATCGCTATTGATATTGCTCATGCACTTGAGTACCTGCATATGGGCACTGATTCACCAATTATTCATGGAGATTTGAAGAAAGTAATGTTCTTCTAGATGATGATATGACTGCACATGTGGGTGATTTCTGATTGTCTAAGATAGTTTCAAACATCCTTGAAGCAAGTGAGAGCAGCAATACCATTGGTATCAAAGGTGTCTGAAAGGAATATTATTCCTTGAACATTTTGGCCCTTAATAAATTTAATATTATAAGATTTTGCTTTCTAGACAAGATCAAATATTTGGTAAATATCTTGTGTATATCTCGTATATGTTAAGATATATATTTTTCATGCTTAAATCTTGTCTTGATAAGGTAGTTATTAGATATAATATTACTCGATATTATCAAGATTTTATTTGCAAGATTTGATAGAGTTTTATTCCTACAAAAACATGTTTTCTTATTCATGTAGGACTCTATCTGAGGAAACCTTCAAGACTTGGATTCTAATCTATAAAAGGGGGTTTTCACGCACAAGATTAAGAAGACTTTAGACGATAATTCTCTGCGCAAACATTAAAGAATTATGTTGAAGAATTGAAGAATTCTGAAGGTTTGCCACCATCATTGTTGCATGTCCCCGTGTTGCCGTTCGTATTGAAGACATCAGAGACAACACTGTGGGAATTGTGTTGTTGAAGATCTTTACTGTATCTTCAAATTTAGGCTACGGGAGTTGCATCTATTATCTTTACTCTGATGTATTTAGGATGCAAGTTTGATTTCTCAACTTGTTGAGAAATTTAGGATTTATTGATTTTTCGTAAAATCACTAGGATTACTTTGTAAGACTGGTCTTACGTTTACTAGTGATATTTAGCCCTAAGGTAACCGCACGAGTTTTTATACTCGTGCAAAATTAATTACTTGTGTTTTATTTACGCTTTAAATTTCCGCTGCACTGTGTTGTCTGTGGTATTATAACACGAAGTACAACACTGCCTACTCTACATAACAAACCACGTACACCATTTCTTTCACATGGCATCAGATCCACCACTTGAATTTATTAAGTGAGTTCCTGGTTTGTGTTACATGTTAGTTATGGATACTCCGTACACAAGTGCAATTCGTCCACCTATTTTGGATGGGACAAATTACGGCCCTTGGAAATTGAAGATGAGCATGTACATTCAATCCATTGAGTCTAGGGTTTGAAAACGTGTTCTTGATGGTTGGACTCCACTTATGAGAGATGATGATGTACCCGGACCAAAGCCAAGAGCACAATGGACAACCGATGAAAATACTGCGGCTATTTATAATGCAAAAGCTATTAATGCTATGTTCACTTCAGTTGATATGAATATGTTTAATCTAATTGGTACTTGTACTTGTGCAAGGGATGCTTGGGAGAAACTACAAACCCACTGTGAAGGCTCGGCAAGTTTCAAGAAGACAAGAATGCGTCTCATAACTTCAAAATTTGAGAAAATGAGAATGGAGGAATCAGAGACCATCATGAAATATAATAGAAGATTGAAGAGCCTTGCAAATGAAGCATCTGTTCTTGGTGATCCTATTCCGAATGAGAGACTTGTGTCCAAAGTGCTTCGTTCTGTTCCCAAAAGCTTTCACACCAAAGTTTGTGCTATAGATGAATCCAAAGATACATTTATAATGGGTTTGGATGAGTTAATAAGTTCTCTTCGCACATATGAGATGGAGTTGGAAGCCGAAGATGACTCCAAAGGTAAATCTATTGCCTTTCAAGTATCTAATGATGTTTACAACTATTTTTCTGAAGTTCAACAGGAAGTAAAGGAATCTGATCTTGAAGAAAATTCGATTGTCTTGATCTCAAAGAAATTCACTGATTATCTCAAGGTAATGAAAGAAAAAAAGGATGTGAAAAGTGCACAACTTTCGAAATTTCCTAAACTGCCTATTTCAGAGAAGCCTCAAAAGCCACCTAATACTCGAGGACCTCGCCAAAGGTATGAAGGTAAGATTCAGTCCTCAAGTAAAAAATTTTGATAATGTTCAATGCAGGGAATGTAAGGGATATGGACACTATGCATATGAGTGTGCCAATCGCCTTAGTAAATGTATGAATGTTTATCTGAGTGATGATGATTCTAAAAAAGAACAAGAAAAGGTTGAACAGGCAGATCTCATATCTTTTACTGCTTTGCTAGAAAGTAAGAAAAATTTTCAGATTAATCCACTCGGTGTTGGCTCCGGTGTTGCAACACCTGGATGCAACACAGTTCAAAAATCAGTTTGCTTTGTTGCTTCTAACCTTGATAATTCCAGTAATAATGAAGAACAGGTAGCTGACGCTTACACTCTGGAGGGTATACAGAAACTCTATGAGGAGTTGTATTGTGATTGGATCAAGAGAAATCAGTTGAACACAAATCTCACCAAAGAGAATACTGAATTAAAAGCTGCTGTGGCTAGGCTGGAAGTCATCATGAGCAAGAAAGATCTTGAATTAGGGTTGTTGAATTCAGAACTTGAAAAAGCAAAAACAACTCTTGCTGGATTTAATTCAAGTTCAAACAAACTTGATACTTTGTTGTCTATGGGTAAGAATGACAAGTTTGGACTTCGTTTTAAAGAAAGTGTTTTTGAAACTGGTGAATCTTCCAAAACACCAGTGTTTGTGAAGGAAGGGAGTGATTCCTTGAACCATCCTTCAACTGCGTCTAAAGGTAAGAAACCTATTGTGGAGAAAACTGCTCCTGTTCCAAAGTCCAAACAATGGAAGCGTTCTTTTGTGTGTCATTATTGTCTCAAACCTGGTCATATCGGGCCTGTTTGTCGTAAGCTGGAGAATTACTATATTTTGTGAGAAACTAAGCAGGTGTTGCCCCCCGTGTTGCACAACACCAAGTGCAACACTGGCAGAAAAAGACCCACTGTGAAGAAAGTTTGGGTACATAAGTCTGATGTTAAAAGTTTTGTTATTTATACGTTCTTAAATGCTAACACTGCATGTAATTGGTACTTTGATAGTGGAAGCTCTCGGCACATGACAGGTTTGAAAGATCACCTCACGGACTACATCAAAAAAAATGGTGGTAGAGTGACCTATGGAGGTGGTGCAAAAGAAAGAATTGTTGGCAAAGGAACACTCAATGTGGAAGGGTTTCTAAAGCTTCATAACGTCTTACACATTGAAGGACTTAATGCAAATTTAATTTTAATTAGTCAACTGTGTGATGATGACTTGCATGTAAAGTTTGATAAGAATACTTGTGAAGTTTTTGATAATGCTAATCGTTGTGTTATGACAGGTACAAGATCAGTTGATAATTTCTACCAACTTGGTAAGGAATTGACATGTAAACATTCAAAGGTTGATGAGTTTAGTCTATGGCACCAAAAGCTTGGACATGTGAATTTCAAGACTTTAAAGAACTTGAGTAAGTATGAAGCTGTCAGAGGTCTTCCAAATCTAAAGTTTGGAGTTCCATATGTTTGTGGTGCATGCCAAAAAGGTAAGCAAACCTGTGTTTCGCACCTCGTGTTACAACACTGCGGGACAACACGGTGTCTTGAACTTTTGCATATGGATTTGATGGGTCCCATGGAAGTTGAAAGCTATGGAGGTAAAAAGTATTCTTTGGTATGTGTTGATGATTTTTCTCGTTTTACATGGGTGAGATTTCTTAGAGAAAAATCAGACACTTTTGATGTTTTTAAGAAGTTGTTTACCAAGATTACTAACCTACATACTTTGACAGTAGCAAGGATCAGAACTGATCATGAAAAGGAATTTGAGAACTCATCTTTTTCTTCTTTGTGTGATAAGAAGGGCATCTCACAAGAGTTCTCGGCTCCAAAAACTCCTAAACAGAATGGAATTTCCAAAAGGAAGAATAGGACGTTGCAGGAGATGGCTAGGATGATGATGAGCTCAAAAAATATCTCCAAGAGATTTTGGGCAGAAGCATTGAACACAGCTTGCCATATTTCTAATCGTGTATATTTGAGAAGTGGTTCTTCGATGACTTCCTATGAAATCCTCATGGGAAAGAGGCCAAATCTCAATTATTTTCATATTTTTGGCTGTGTGTGCTATGTTTTTAATGATAGAAATCACATAGCAAAATTTGATTCCAAGAGTGATACGTGTTTGTTCCTTGGTTATTCTACTAATAGTTGTGCATATATGATGTATAACCTTAGGACTAGAACAATTATGAAATCTATTAATGTTGTTTTTTATGATGGTGTATATCTCAAAGGAAAAACTGCTGAAGATGATATTGAAGGCTTGCTGAAAATTCCTCTCGAAGAACACAGTGTTGTTCCGGATGTTACAACCCTAAACACAACACTGGTTCCTCCATAAACTATTCATGAAGAAAATTCTCATAATGATGAGGAAACTGAGGTAATTACTGAAAAATACATTCCAAGCAAGATACAAAAGAATCATCTATCATCACAAATTATTGGAGATGTTCATGGAACAAGGCAAACCCGAGCTAAGGACAAAGTTGATTACCGCAAGCTGGTTGGGTTAGTATACATGAGTTCCGTGTACTCACAGGTAATGCATTCTTGTTTTTTGTCCAATATTGAACCTAAGAATGTCAGTGATGCTTTGAATGATGAATTTTGGGTAAATGTCATGCATGAAGAACTTGAACAATTTGTCCGAAATGATGTTTGGTTTTTAGTTCCACCTCCTGATCATGGTAATGTCATTGGTACAAAATGGATTTTCAAAAAATAAAACCGATGAATCAGGAAACATCATTAGAAACAAAGCAAGGTTGGTTGCTCAAGGGTATACGTAGGTTGAGGGGGTTGATTTTGATGAGACCTTTGCTCCTGTTGCCCACATTGAGTCAGTCCGACTATTGCTAGCAATTTCATGTCATATGGGTATAAAACTTTACCAAATGGATGTGAAGAGTGCATTTTTTAATGGTATTTTAAATAAGGAAGTGTATGTGAAGCAACCCAAAGGCTTTGAGGATCCACATCACTTGGATCATGTTTACAAGTTGAAGAAGGCACTCTATGGCTTGAAGCAAGCTCCACGTGCTTGGTATGGTAGGTTGACCGAGTATTTGCTTGAAATTGGCTTCAAACGAGGTGAGGTTGACAAAACCCTTTTTATTCAAAAGGCCAAAGGTGAAATTCTTATTTGTCAAGTTTATGAGGATGATATTATCTTTGGTGCTTCTTCTCAAAAGTATGTTGATAGTTTTGTTGAATGCATGTCTTCTACGTTTGAAATGAGCATGGTAGGAGAATTAACTTACTTTCTTGGATTGCAAGTTAAGCAATCAAGTGATGGTATTTTTCTGTGTCAAAGTAAGTATGCAAAGAATTTGGTGAAAAAGTTTTGCAAAGAGAATGTTAAGAACATGAAAACCCCAATGGGCTCGAGTGAAAAATTGGGAAAAGACAGTGTTGCGGCTGGTGTTGACAACACCATGTATCGCAGCAAGATAGGAAGTCTTTTGTATTTGACTGCTAGTTGTCCTGATATCATGTTCAGTGTGTGTTTATGTGCAAGGTACCAATCTGATCCAAAGGTAACCCATTTAAAAGTTGTTATGAGAATTTTAAAATATGTTTCGGGTACATTGGATTTGGGATTGTGGTATACGAGGGAAACCAACACTAACCTTGTAAGATTTAGTGATGCTGATTGGGCTGGTGATGTGAATGATAGAAAGAGCACTACAGGTGGGTGTTTTTATCTTGACAATAATTTGGTTTCATGGTATAGTCGTAATCAAAATTGTGTGTCACTTTCGACTGCTGTATCAGAATATGTGGCAGCCGGAAGTTGTTGTTCACAACTTCTTTGGATGAACCAAATGATTGAAGATTATGGTTTTAAGAGTGAACCCCCCATTATTTATTGTGATAATTCGAGTGCTATTGATATATCAAAGAATCCAGTTCAACACTCACGCACAAAACACATTGACATTCGTCATCACTTTATTCGAGATTTGGTATAGAAAGGTATGATTCGAATGGAGTTTGTTGGAACCAATAACCAATTGACAGACATTTTTACTAAAGCATTAGATCATGAGAGATTCTCAACCCTTCGGAGGTCTCTCAGCATGTGTGCATTATAAAAAATCCTTTGCATGTGTTGTCTTCGTTGTTACAACACTATCGACAACACTATTATTTTTCTTTTCATGCATATTTAGGATTTTAGGCATTCTGCACTCACTATGTTATGGGTGGTGTTTAAATCTCTGTTACAGTGATTCAATTGATGCCATGTTTTTCTGCAAATTTTTTAAGCACACTGGCCCTTTTGTTTTGAACTCTGACTAAACCACCTAGTATTTGAGGAATGTACTTGTATTCCATGTTCTTGTTCCATGTGAAAGGTGGTTTCGCAAATTCAGTGTTCAGCTTTTATCAAATTTGTTGACCAATGTCATAAATACAAACTTTATAAAAAATCGGAAGAAAATGGAAAAAGCTACCTAATTGAGTCCAATGAAGACTGTTCTTTTAGTGTGCATGCTACCACTTCTGGAATCTTTTTTTATCAAGGGTAATCAAGTGTGCAGGTTTCAAATACTTTTGAAAAACTTTGGTGTTGTTGATGATGTTGTCAACACGAGAGGCAACACTACACTTGTCAACATATCTTATGCTTGTGATTGTATTTTTATTTTATGTTACACTCTCTTTAGGCATAAAATAGGTCATGCATATGCATTTTTGCTAATAGGGTTCTGTTTTTGGGTAAGGTTCTAAATAGACGAATTTTGATGATTTACCCTATTTACTGAAAATTGAGTTTTTGTGATTGATTTTTGTTTCAGTGGAGTTAGGCTGATGTGGAGTTAATTCTGGAAGATTTGGGCTGAAATATTTATCTCGGATTATTTCCTTATTTATGGGATTTTATCACTTAATCTCGCATTTTAAAATTCTGGCCGTTTGGAATAAGTTACCGTTAGTAACTTGGAGAGATAAGGATTTAGGGTAATTATGAGTTTGTTAGGGAAAATATTACCGTTTGAGATAGGATTCCTATATATTTGTTTTCTTATTTATCGGGCACTTCTTGATTTTACAATTAACCTGATTGTTTTCTTTGCAAACCCTACCTCTCTCTCATTCACAAATTCTATTTTCAATGGTAGGCCTTGATCCTCAAGATATCAGAAGCGAAATGGGACAGGTGAATCCCGATGTTGCCGTCGATGTTACAACACCGGAGAACCAATCCTCAGCCCCTTCTCTGCCGATTGTTCCTGTTCCCATGGAACTTGTTCCACTTGCTGCTCCCATGCCCGGCGAACCTGGGAACGCGATTGATTTGGAGAATCCTCCGGATTTCTCCGTTTTGAACCGAGTTCATCCTCCTCCATCGATGGCTCGCCGATCGAAGAGTCAAGTTGGGTATAACCCTGATTTTACCCAGTCCAAGCGTTTTTACAAGGGTCCTCGTATCTCCATGGCCGAAGAGGATCGTAGCTCGGGTGATGACTCAGAGGATGATGATTACGAGTTTGTTGCTCGCAAAAAATCCTCATCCACTGCTGCCTCTGCCTCCGCTCCAACTGCTAAATCTGCTTCTGAAAGCAGTTATTCGAGTTCGTTTGATGAAGTTCCTCCTCCCACTCAATCTAAAAAAGCAGATGGTGAACCATCCAATCCTCAAGAAACTATTTTTTCTGATGAAGATGCCACTCTGGCACAAATTTTGGAGAGCCTTAAGCAAGGAAAGGATACGCCCTCTGCCTCCATAGGTCATCAATCGGATGATTAGCCTGATGCTGAGATGATGGAAGAGTTTGCCGAGGACAAAGCTCATCAAAATTCTGAGAATTCCTCCTCTTCCTCTTCCTCTTCCGCCGATTTTGATGCTAATTCTTCTGACAAGAGTGCTGATATAGAAGAAGAAGAAGAAGACTCTGATGAGGTTTCCAGCATGGATGCTGATGAAGAACCTCTGGAGAATGAGGATGTTTTTGCTGGTGAAGACAGTGTTGTTGTTGGTGTTGTCAACACCACCGACAACACTGTTGATGAGGACTACGACATTGATGCTGCTCATTCCCTCATGTTTTACTCTGGAGAAGCTGCTGCTGTTTGGCCTCTCTTCATTCATAGTGGACTCCTGGATGAGAGAAACATTGATGTGAGCTCCTATGATAGGTACAATCTCATTGATTTTCTTAAGCTCCGCAAGATCTACTCTACTGTCATTGCTATTGTGTCATATTGCAAGAAGACAATTCTGGAATTTTATGCAAATCTCACTGCCCCGGTTGGAGATCCAGAATCTGCCAAGTATGGATTTGTTTCTCTTCGAGGAAGATTGTTTGAGTTTACTCCATCAGTGATTAATGCCCTATACTCTACTCCGGATGTTAAAGAGGGTGTTCATCCTGATATCAATGCAGTGATATCAGTTTTGACTGGTGGATTGGCCACAAGTTTCTCCGATCACTTCTCGGCGGCCAAGCTCACTTCATTTGACTCTGCTTTGCACAAGATTTTTGTGTGTAATTGGACGCCCTCATCCAACTCCAATGTGATCACCAGACCACATGCATTCATTCTATATGCCATAGGCACAGGCAGTGCTTTTAATTTTGGAAGGATGATATTCCGAACAGTGATGTCGTTTGCTGATGGAGGTTTGAAATCCACCAAACTACCTTTTCCCTCCTTGATTTATGGTCTTTTGGAATCACAGGGTTTCATTCGAAATATCATTGAAGAACTCTCTGAACTCCCTGATGAGTTGAAGATCGCAGCTGCACTTCTGAAAGGAAATAGGAAGATTGACCTTCCTTGGAGTGAAGTTAGTCACAATGTTGTTGCTGATACTGTTGATGTTGCCCTCGGTTTTGCCAACACGGGTGACAACACTGAAGAAACAGTGCCTATCCCTACTCCTCTGGAATTCACTACTGCTACCATTCAGCTCCTGATGACTCATGCTGAGGAGAATATTGCTCAAGCTCAGGAAGACATTGCATTCTATACCACGGTCTTGGCTGATTGTCGGAGACAACTTGGCATTTCCGGCCAAACAGGGGGAGATATGCACAAGATGAAGTTGCTGGTCCATCTGGGACTAAAGATGACGAGGATGAAGCTACTGCTCAAGAGGGATCCGATAGTGATCAATTTTAGATTTTGCTTCTTCTCTCATCTTTGCTTAGTTGTTAAGTTTTGATTTTAATATAACTGTTTTGTTTGATCTAGTTATGTGCCTCAAATGCTCTTACTTGCTTTAACTAGACTAAAAACTTCTACCCCATTTATGCTTTGAATATGAATTATATAATCCCTTACTCATGGCTCGTGTTATCTTTGGTGTTGCCAACACGAGGGACAACACTTCAGGGGGGGACTTCAAATTCAGGGGGAGAAGAATTTTTAAACTCAGGGGGGGTTTATGATTATGTTTGCTTGTGCAATGTTTTGTCCAGAAAGAAAAAAGGGGGAGATTGAAAGGAATATTATTCTTTGAATATTTCGGCCCTTAATAAATTTAATATTATAAGATTTTGCTTTCTAGACAAGATCAAATATTTGGTAAATATCTTGTGTATATCTCGTATATGTTAAGATATATATTTTCCATGCTTAAATCTTGTCTTGATAAGGTAGTTATTAGATATAATATTACTCGATATTATCAAGATTTGATTTGCAATATTTGATAGAGTTTTATTCCTACAAAAACATGTTTCCTTATTCATGTAGGACTCTATCTAAGGAAACCTTTAAGACTTGGATGCTAATCTATAAAAGGGGGTTTTCATGCACAAGATTAAGAAGACTTTAGATGATAATTCTCTGCGCAAACATTAAAGAATTCTGTTGAAGAATTGAAGAATTCTGAAGCAAGGTTTGCAACCATCATTGTTGCATGTCCCCGTGTTGCCGTTCGTGTTGACGACATCAAAGACAACACTGTGGGAACTGTGTTGTTGAAGATCTTTACTGTCTCTTCAAATTTAGGCTATGAGAGTTGCATCTATTATCTTTACTCTGATGTATTTAGGATGCAAGTTTGATTTCTCAACTTGTTGAGAAATTTAGGATTTATTGACTTTTCGTAAAATCACTAGGATTACTTTGTAAGACTGATCTTAACGTTTATTAGTGATATTTAGCCCTAACGCATCCGCACGAGTTTTTATACTCGTGCAAAATTAATTACTTGTGTTTTATTTACGCTTTAAATTTTCGATGACTGTGTTGTCTGTGTTGTTATAACACGAAGTACAACACTACCTACTCTACATAATGAACCACGTACACCGTTTCTTTCAGTGTTCATAGGCTATATTCCCCCCCGGGTATGTATTCTACCATCTCCAAATAAACACACATCTAATCTAACCCATTATCGAAGTGTAAATTAATATTATTAATACCTCAGTTCATGAATTTACTGATAAATTCAAGTAAATAACATTCAGATTCTCATATATATCTGACAAGGGTTATGTCATTAATTAGTACACCATGATTAAACTTATTGTGAGCAAAAAATAGCTGGCCTTTATAATTGATATTGCATTCCTTTGAACCAATACTCAGAATATGGTACGAGTACGTAACTCAGTCTCAGTCAAAGGGGATTCATATAGTTATGGGATTCTTCTCTTGGAGATGTTCACTGGTAAAAAACCAACAGACCAAGCATTCGACGAGAACTTAAATCTCCACAATTTTGTCAATGGTGCCTTGGTGAATCGTGTTACAGAAATCATTGATCCCCACGTTCTAGAAGAAATTAGCAGCAAGATGGAGAAGTGTGTGGCTTCTATACTAAGCATTGGAGTGGCATGTTCAAGTAAAGAACCGACACAGAGAATGCATATGAGTGATGTTGTTTTTCAAGTATGCAAGATAAGGGACTAAATATTATATGCGTGGTTGAAGATTGAGATGAAGTTTATGTTCATGAGTTTGCATATTCCGAAGTATGTGCATCATTTGTTTTCAAAATATATCATCCATTTAATTTGGATCGAAGTGTTTTGACTTTGCTTGTATGTTTTTTTAGATCTTAAAACATTGTGCATCATATTCAATTTGGTCTTCAAACAATTAATGATGGAATGCGTGTGTTTGTATATTGTAAGTGAAAGAGTTCGTTTTTTAGCTACATCAAACTATATGTATACACGTAAGAGGTCAGTCTATGCTACACTTACAATTTTACTCCGACATATTTTTATTTGTTGTATAAGATGTTTGCGCAAACATTTTATTTAAAAAAAATATAGAATCCACATGTACTATTTATTTTGCAGTAATATGTTAACGAAAACTCTTATACACCACTCATATAGTCATATGCAAGAAGGATGTTACTAATTAGATGTGCTTCATAATTTATTTTATTATATTTATTTTCATTTTATAAATTTTCATTTAATATTTAATACTATTTAATTAAGAAACTATACCCGTTCAATGTTTTTAAAACCAAATAGGTCTGTTCGACCGTGAATCGATCATAGTTCTGGTTCGGAATAATTTCAAAAACCATTTTTCGGTTAACTCGCTCGAAAACGATCAAACCCGGTCAAGACCAGTTGGACCGACATTGAACGGTTCATAACCGGTTCGATCGGTTCATCTATATTTTTTTATATAAAATTAAGTTTTTTTTAAAATGGAATTATTTCTTATTTTCCATTAAAAAAATGTATTTATTATATTTAAAATTTAATTTTTTTGATATACATGATTATTTGTTTTAAAACCTTTTTTTAAATAATATTTGAGCTTATTTTGATTTATTTTTTGTTTATAGAATATATATCTAGTTATATTTCATATTTTGATCGTGTGTGTATATATATATATATATACATATGTATATATATATGTATATATATATATGTTCTTGTTTAGATTTTAAATATTGATAAGTATACATATTGATATTATTATTTATTTATTTAAGGATTTTAATTTTTAAAATTTAAATATATATATATATATATATATATATATATATATATACTCGGTCGATTATACAATCTTACTTTAAGAAAATTATTGGAAAAATAAATTATATATATATATATATATATATATATATATATATATATATATATACTTAACACTTCTATATATCTAAGACAAACAAAAAAGAATACATGACATATATAATCGGGACGGATGAATTATCAAATACTATATTATATTATTATTTAATATACTGTATCATAATGTATTGTTAAGTGATTGATTTAGTACAGAAATTTAGAAATGAATATTTCTAAAATAAATAATGATACTGTTCATAACAGTATGGTTGAAGAATATGATATTCCTGATAATTTAGAATTGTTAAATAAATGGATAATTCCTAAGATCGAACCCAAATTGGTTTATAAATTAGGAACTTTTGAAAGATTAATTAGATTTAAAACAAATAGTCAAAACTACTGAAGAGTCTATTCATCTTCAAAAAAATGAAATGGTTATTGGTTTGTTAAACAAAAAAGATATTTTACCTTTTCAAAAAACTCATAAGTTTTTATATATTGGTTTAGTGCAAATTGCTTTTAAACCTTTAACATTAGAAGGTCTACCAGAAAGCTTTTTAGCAGCTTTAAGAGATGGTAGAAATTTAAACTGGAAACAATCCCTTATGTGAATTATTCAATCTAGTCTGGCACATGGTCCAGTATATTTTGATGTTTATCCAAATTTTTCTTTATCATTATCTGATATAAATATTCTTGATGCTTTAACATTAAATGTTAAAACTCATGGTTATAATTATATTCCTAGAACAGAGGTTATATGCATCTGTTATAGAATATATTTTAAACCCTTATTTACTTTAAATCCTATGTATAAAAAATTAGATAAAGATTTAAATGAGACAATTCTTATAGAAACCAATTTTAGTAGATCTAAAATTACTACTCATAGATCTATAAAATGGGAAGAAATTATATTTTCAGAAAACTGGATAATTGAACAAGCTGTTCCTAGAAATCCTATTATAAATAGTGATTTTCAAAATATAATTCAAAATAATGAAGGATCTGTAGAAATACAGTTTCATAATGATCAACGAAGACAGTAAGCCTTCATCAGCTAGATCTCTGTCTAGAACTAGATCTATGTATTCTCATATTTCCCCGGTTGATTACATGATTGATATACCTCAATCATCCAGAGCATCCACTTCTCGAAGAAGAGATGAAAATGGATCCCAGACCTCTAAAGAGGAATTAGTTGATGAATTAATTATCAACAAAAATAATATTGTTAATGGTATTCATAATGTTCAAAATATTAAAGAAACTGATACAATATCAGAAATGAACTTTATATGATTTTTATGGATAATACGCCCAAAATAGATTTTTCTAAAGGATCTTTTTCTAGGCAAAAGATTAATTATGAATTTTATCTTCCAAAATAGAATCTTTTCAGAAAATGGTATTTTCAAAGTTTTTTTGAAAAAAAATATAATATAAAAAGATATGAATTCTATGCTTTCTGTGAAAAGCATAATAAATTGATTCCTTTTGTTCCTTGGTTTATTAGAACCTATGTGATTGATTATATAAATGTTATTGAAAGAACTTATAAACTTACTTCTGGTTCTATACAGAAATCTTTGTATCCTCCTCAGCATTCTTTCCAAATTGAAACGAATAATAAAATTTTGAATTTTACTTTTTTTTCTAAACTGATTGAGAATGATACTTTGCAGGTCACTGTTAAACATATTAACCAAATTTTGGAAAAACAAAATTACACTCATCTATATTTGACTAATTTAGGAGAAGAAATTACTTCTTTACATAATAGAGTAGAGATATTTATTTCTACGATAAATCAGATTAAACCGGATGTTTATATACAACAAAAGGAAGAGAATAATATTGTCTCCATAGCTTCTTCTTCGATTAAGCCACCTCCTGAAATCAAAAATTTTAAATTAATAAATTAAAATGGGCTGATAGACCTACTCATAATAAATATTATTATAGTAGACCTACTCCTATGGATGTTCTTAATGAAGAACAGGAATATATTATTTCTAATAATTATAATAGAAAAATTATTTATGAATGGAATATTGATGATTTTGCAGATAATCATATTTATAATATTGCTCGCCGTATGCTTATGTATAGTACTGTTCGTAAGAATAATGGTAATACTGACAAGAATATTGCTAAAATGCTTATAGCTGGTTTTACTGGCCAACTTAAAGGTTGGTGGGATAATTATTTATCTCAAGCTCAAAAGATGAAATTTTAGGAACCATTAAAATTGAGAATAATATTCCGACTGAGCATGCAGTATATACTTTAATAATGACTATGATTGATCATTTTACAGGCATATTTACTAATAATAGTGAGAATATTCGTATTTTTCTTAGTAATTTACGTTGTAAAACTCTTACTGATTTTAGATGGTATAAAGATACTTTTCTATCTAGAATTTATGAATTACCTCACTGTAATATTAGTCAATGGAAAACCAAATTTATTGATGGTCTTCCAGGTTTATTTGCTGAAAGAATTAGAAAAATTCTAAGAAAAGATAATTTGTCTATTCGTTATGATAGTTATACTTATGAAAAACTTATTAGCACTTGTGTCCAAGAAGGTCTAGCTCTTTGTAATGAAATAAAGTTAAATAAACAAATAAAAAGACAAAATTTGTTAGAAAAAAGACAACTTGGTAAATTTTGTGACCAATTTGGTATTGATATGCCTAAAGATGAGAAAAATTCACCTGAGATTAGTAGATCTAATAGATCTCACAAATTTTATAAAAAACGTCATCACTTATCTGAAAAACAAAAAGATAAGAAATAAAAACGTAAAGAGTTATGTAGACAGAAAAGGTCATATCCTAAGAAAAAATATAAAGTTATTTGTCATAAATGTGGCAAAAATGTCATTATGCTAATAAATGTTGGACCAAAGAAAAGATTAAAAATCTTGACATAGATGATAGTATTAAAGAAAAATTATTTAATATCTTTTTAACTTCTGATTCTAATAATAGTTCAGAACAAGAATCTTATAGTTCTGAGGATATAAATGCCTTAAAAAATGATTCGATTATCTCAGATTCTGATACTGAAGATTATGATACTTGTATTCAAGGACAAGCATGCATTAAGAAGAATAATGAAAATGATGAGTTTTATAAACTTATGTCTCAATTTGAGAATATTAATATTAATGTGCTTGACAATAATAATATTTTAGAATTTCTTAAGATGATTAAGGATTCCTGTTTACGTTCAATTATAATTGATCAAATGGATAAAAATCCATCTGAGAATAATAAGACAGAAAGTCTTATTAATCCTACTTATACTATGACAGAAGTAAAAAAACTTCTTAAACAGAAGTATGAAAACCAGAATCCAATGACTATTCAAGATTTGATTCATGAGATTAATAATCTCAAAAAAGAGGTAAAAATTTTACAAAATGATAATTTAGTTCTTTATAAAAAGAATTAATAAGATTGAGAAAGGAAAAGAAAAATTCAATGATCAAGGAAATTTTCAGGATATTGAAAATGATTATGATCAAGAAGATTATTTTAAAAAATTATCTTTCTTTGAGGATAATCACATTTCTGTGTCAAGTATGATTATATCTCAAAAATGGTATACCAATATTACTCTTTTGATTGATAATTCTTATAAGAAATGTTATAAGAAATGAATGATAGTGGTGCAGATTTAAATGTTATACGAGAAGGTCTTATACTCACAAAATATTTTCATAAGACTACTCATTCTCTATATCATGCAGGTGGAGAACCTCTTGATATAAATTATAAATTACCTAAAGCTTATATTTGAAAGCATAAAAATTGTATCGCAACAAGTTTTTTATTAGCTAAAAATTTTTCTAGTCAACTTATTCTTGGTCTCCCTTTCATTTATAAAATTTATCCTTTAACTCATATTGATGAGAAAGGAATTATTGGTACCTTTGAAGGAAAACCAATTTCTTCTAAGTTTATTACCAAACCTATTAATAGGGTTTTAAATGAATTACAAGATAAGATTGATAGAAAGATTTTTCATATAAATTCTTTAAAAGAGGAAGTAAATTCTTTAACTATTGAAGAAAAATTGAAAAATTCTAAATTACAGGAAAAAATCAAATTTGTTCAAAACAAATTTTCTTTAGAAATATGTAATGATCACCCAAATTCTTTTTGGGATATAAAGAAACATATTCTTTCTCTTCCTTATGAAGAAACTTTTGATGAAAAAGTATTCCTACAAAGGCTCGTCCTTGTCTGATGAATTTTAAACTTTTAGAATTATGTAAAAATGAGATAAAATCTTTATTAGATAAAAATTTAATAACTTCTTTTCAATCTTCTTGGTCTTGTACTGATTTTTATGTAAATAAGCATTCAGAGAAGGAAAGAGGAGTTCACAGGTTAGTAATAAATTAAAAACCTCTTAATAAAGTTTTAAAATGGATTAGGCATCCTATTCCTAACAAAAAAGATTTATTAGATAGACTTTTTAATGATTTAATATTTTCAAAATTCGATTTAAAATCAGGATATTGGCAGATTCAAATAAAAGAATCTGGTAGATATAAAACTGCTTTTAATGTTCCAATAGAACATTATGAATGGACAATTATGTCATTTGGTCTGAAGAATGCCCCTTCAGAATTTCAACAAATTATGAATGATATTTTTTTATTCTTTTAGTAATTTTATCATTGTTTATATTGATGATATTTTAGTATTTTCTAAAGATATTGAATCACATTTTAAACACTTAGAAATATTTAGAAAAGTGGTTATTCAAAATGGTCTTGTTATATCAAAATCAAAAATGTCTTTATTTCAGACTAACATCAGATTTCTTGGTCATATGATAGATAAAGGTAGTATTATTCCTATACAAAGAAGTATAGAATTTGGTTCGAAATTTCCTGATGAAATAACTGATAAAACTCAGTTACAAAGATTTTTAGGAACTCTAAATTATATATCTTCCTATATTAAAAATCTCACTAATGATTCTGCTATTTTATATAATAGACTCAAAAATAATCCCTCTCCTTGGACTATAGAACATACTGAGGCGGTTAGAAAAATTAACGAGAAGGTTAAGAACCTTCCTTGTCTTATGCTAGCTAATCCTCAATGGAAAAAAATTATTGAAACAGATGCTTCTGATATAGGTTTTGGAGAAATTCTTAAACAGGTTAATCCTGATACAAAACAAAAATATCTTGTTAGATTTTATTCTGAAAAATAGAATGATGCTCAGAAAAATTATGCTACCATAGCTAAAGAAATTTTTGCTATTGTTAGATGTGTTTTAAAATTTCAAGATGATTTATATAATCAAAAATTTATTATTAAAACAGATTTTAGATCTGTTAAATTTATGTTTCAAAAAGACTTTAAGCATGATGTCTCTAAACAAATGTTTGCTAGATGGCAAGCTCATTTAGCGCCTTTTGATTTTGAAATTATAAATAAAAAAGTTGAAGATAATAATTTGCCTTATTTCTTAACACGAGAATATTTATCATGCTTACAGGTATGAGTAATCCTGGTAGGGAAAACTATTCCTCTTATAGAGGAAAAGGTGGAAGAGGAATATCTCCTCAAATAATTGCTCAGCATGGCAATAAAAAGCTTATAGCTCAGAATATTTCTAGTTCATCGGGGAGTCATACTCCAGAAAAAAATGATCCATTATATGGTGAGTTTCAAGAATTCTTGAAACAGAAAAAAGAAAAAAAAGGTAATATCCCTGAATCATCGACATCATATGCTAATATTATAAAAGAAAATGAAGGTGATTCTCGATATATTGAGAGTGAATATCAAGACTTGATTCTTCTTATAGAAGAAAAAGACATTCAATGGATGGAAACTCCATGGACTATCATGGAACGATATTTATCCAACACATCATATGTGAATGGATCCCATAAACAAAGAGGATTTTATGAAAATCTCCTTTTGTCCACTAATACAGTGGAAATTACTCATTTTTCTGGTAATACATGCACAACAACAAGAAGTTTATAACTTCTCAAAATTCATTGTTAAAAAGATCATATCTATTGAAGAATGAAGAATATCTCCACTAGCTGAAAATTAGTTTTCTTACAATAAAATGAATTTTAAATTCAATTATTGGGATTATGCAGAAAGTTTTAATAAAACTTTATTTTATGAAAATCAAAAAAGAAAACATTCATGGTTTTTAAAAAATTGCGAAAATATTTTTCATCATCCAGTTCCTAGCTAGTTTTTAGAATGGTGGAAGATATTCGGTCCCTCGGAAAAAAATTTGCCTGAAATTCTTAAAGGATTGATGGAAGAATGGATTGGATGTTCTTCAAAAATTCAAGAATTATCCTAACAAACTATTGAGGGTAAGACAACTTGCATTTTTTTTTATTGAATTTGGAAATGGAAACCTCAATCAGGTTATACAGACAGAGGAATACCTTGTCTTTGGATAAAAAGTTTAACAAAATTCTGGGAAAAAATGATGAGAGAAGACCCAGAAACATGAAAAGTATATGGTGATGAAACCATTCAAAATATTGAGGGAAAAATCAAAGTTTATAAGCAGGATTTGGAAAATAAAAAAGAGAAAGAGACTCCTAGTCCCTTCAAAAATTATTACTAAAAAATATTCAGAAATTTATTCCAAAGAAAAAAATGGTTGAGTTATATCTTGATGAAATGAAGAAAGATTTATGCAGAAATCTTTCATACTCAGATTCAAAATCAGATACTTCAATGACCTCTGAATCAAGTGATACTAAGTTCCATCGCCAAATGTTTCAGGATGCGCAAGATCCTGAGGAAGAAATTGTAGACTTTTTCATTGACAAAATCTTCGATTCTTTAAAAGAATCATTAAAATAAAATATTAAAAAGAGTGGTTTATAATGGTAGAACACGAAGACTTTTGTCCCAGATGTTTCTGCTACATACAGTGAAAAAATAATTTTGATCAGATCATTATTGAAAGCCATGATAAGAGGCAGAAGAGTATTGATGAAAATTATTCGTATCCACAGATGAAGAGGATTCTCAAAGAAACCAGAAAATCAATCAAATATCATAATGCTAAATTTCAGCATTGTATGAGGAAATATCCGGAAACTACAGAATGTATTAGCAACAGCTTCCTAGAGACATGATGTGATAGCCATCAACTTTAATAATGGCTTAAAAAATCCAGAAGGTTATAATGGCAATGGAGGACCACTCAAAGTGGTAAGGACCACAAAGATTTTTGTGCACTACTTTAATAAATTAAAGTAGTTTACTTTTATAAAGTAGTTTACTTTTTAGTAAAGTTGTATTATTTGGTTTACTGTTTATTTTTAGAATTGAAATACGGGGTTTCATGTCCGACTCTTTCATCTTTAAATAGGATACACTACAAGAATATTTGGATTCAACAACACTTAATACACAACGGTTTTTTTGCAAAACCGTTGTCTAATTCACTTTAACAACGGTTTTATTGAAAACCGTTGTCATAGGTTCAAAAAACCCGCTCATAGACAACGATTTTAAAAACCCGTTGTCTTTGACAAAGACAACGGGTTTTTAAAATCGTTGTCTATGAGCGGGTTTTTTGAACCTAAGACAACGGTTTTAGTCACCCGTTGTCTATGATTCGTTGTCTTTGATTTTTTTTTTTATAAAAAAATTGAATTTTCTATATATATATATATATATATTCATATCTGTGTCGCTAAGCCCCTTAATTGATTATCAGTAACCCAAATCCCACCCAAACCTCTCTAATTCTCAAGTTCCGTTTCTTGGTCGTATAAGGGTTTTCGATTCATCCCTCTCGTCAAAGCAATTGTTGATGCTCATCGGCAGAGGGAAAAGCCCTATCCTTTCGCCACCATCCTCTACCCCTCGACGCCGTCGGTGTCAATGAAGTCGACAACTCTTCTTCCTCCGCCACTTCCTTTAACGACGGTGGATGTTGGTGTGCCCAGCGACTGCTCGGTGTTGAACCTCAAGTTCAGATTCGAGATGTATGGTCCAATCTCTAGAACGCGCATGGATCCCAATGGTCTTGCTTATGTGAGCTTCAGATCCAACGATGCCGCCGAATCCGATGTTGCTGCGGCGTGAGATCCAAATTTTCCTATCACGCTAGACTCTGTCCCAGTATGCTCTCTTCTCTATTACACTATATCGTTTTATGCTGCTTGTTCTCGAGGTTGTGATTATGCAGTGACTTTCTTTTGTTGAACTTAGGGGTGGGGAATTGTGGGCATATAACCCACGACCATGTGTGAGAGGTGATGCGACTTTGACCAATAGTTCAGTGGATATTATGCTATGACTTATTAAGGGGAAAAAATTGTGGTGTTGACCTTTTTTCCTTGTTTTTACTGTTGTAATTACTTCTGCGTTTCTTCATCTTTATTATTTTTCCAAGTCAAGAATTTTTTTTTTAGTTGGTTTTTCAGGTAAGTAATTTTGAACAAGCTTTAAGAAATTCAGCGTAGAATTGTGATAGAAAATAGATTGATTTTTTCCAAGAGTTGAAGATGTCGTAATTGCTGAAGCTCAGACTAGGATTGGAGAACATTTTGTCCCATATTATTTTTTGTAGAATTTTCAATACAAATATGAATTGACATGGTTATATATGAATTTTATTATTAATTTGACTTGATGTTCTTTGTGGGTTTGGACTGCAGAGGCTGCCCCCATTGTCAACAGAGACGAATAGGTGCAAGCGAGCATTCATAGGCAATTCGATTGGTCAAGCTAATGAGGTTTATGATAAACCACTCGATCTTTGGTTTTGTGATTACACGAATGAGAAGTCAAACCTCAAGGGGAATTTAAAAATGTTGCCTTGCATCGAGCCACAACCGAAAGCTATAAATCCAATCTCTGAAATCGTAATTCTTGAGCCCCAAAAAGAACTTCTGTATTTAGTTAGATATGAAACTTTGGTTTGATTTCGGAAACTTTGGTTTGAACAGAAGCTGAATTGATTTTCAGAGTTTGAACTTCTATTTGACAATGTAACTGATTTATGTGAATTGTGTCTGTGGACAGGTCCTTGGCGTTGCGGTTTATTCATTATTTGGTAAAATTTTTTGAAGAATGGGAAAATCTCTAACATTCATTGTTGTTTTTGGTCTTGGCTAGGTGATTAGTTGCATAAATCTGCTGGTTCTTCTATTGAAGGTTTGTGATTTTTCTTTCTTAACTTTCTTGGGTGAACTGTTCTGTTTTTGTTTCTACATTTATGTTTTTTTTTTGCTGATTTTTAAGTTCTCTTGTACTTTGCATTTCACTTGTCTTTGAATGCCATTTTCTCTATCTTATTCGTTAGCCAATTCTTGTTATTTGCCAATTTTTCTCTGAAAAAAATTGTTCTGTGTTTATTTAGATGACTTAGTCTAATATGCTTTTGGTGGGAGTTACACTACAGTTAGTTTATTTATAACTATATTAGAGTGTTATGCATCTATGTTCTGCAAACTAAAGATTTTTGTGCATGTTGAAGTTATTGGAAAAGTTTAGTTCTGATATGGATTTTTTTCTTGAATTAAATCCTTCAATGTCTCCTTGGACAGATTTGAATTTTTCTCTATTGCTTACATCCCATATTGTTTTCCGTTTAAACATAAAGTGCATTACAACTTAAATATACTTGTGAAGATACCAGCTTAAATTATACAACAGCTTCTGCTGGTTAATGATGATTACCTTAGTAATATTGTAGTGCTTGTAATTTTTAACCTTCAAAATTTTAAAATCCTATTGTTTCTTAAAAATGCAGCATGCATTGCGTGATTGTGAAATGAGAGAACCTTCTGAATGGAGAATGAACAAAAAGCAAACTATGGTTGGTCGACTTAGCGGGAAGTGAAAGAATAGCTAAAACCGAAGTTCAGGGCGATAGACTTAAGGAAACACACAATTAATATCAATAGATCACTTTCTGCACTCGGAGATGTGATATCCGCACTTGCAGCTAAGTGCCCACACGTCCCTTTCAGGTATAAAGCAGGATACATGTACATGATTCCTCTCTAAAGAATCTTTCTGTACCTCTAGCCTATAAGATTTTCATGAGCCTGCGACATGTTGCCTGATATCCTCATTTCCTGATTTTGCATGGTTTAATTTTCGCACTAGTTTCAATACTAGATTTATCGGATTGCTATAAATGTCGTCTTTCACTATGTGGCCTAACAGAACGTTTAACATGGGAGGATCTATTTGGTAGTTATTTCGATTCTTTTTCCATACATGTGCGATACCTTTTTCCTCTGTATAAATATTTTTTTTTTTTATCTTTACCAGTTAATACGTTATAGAAGACTGATTTATTTTAATTTTATCGTACAAACTTTTACGATATCAAGGTAGTGGAAAGTTATAACTACTAAGATTCTTTGGGCCTCGTGATACTTGATTGCCTCTTATTTCGAGTTCATCTTTAATCAACGGTGGAGATCAATTTAAACCTTTAGTAAAAATATATGTTTTTTTGCTGTAATTTTTGTAATTAGGTGCATATATGTTGCTTATTTATGAACACACCCTGCCTACATGTTTTCCTGGCTACGATTTTAATATTTTAGCTAATTTTTTGGGCCTCAACTTTTATCCTTGTTTGTATATGCTTTATATATTTTGTATTATTATAAATTATAATTGATGAAAATAAGATCAAAACAGAAAAGAGTGTCCCAAATTATGAAACTTTGATTGATGATGACATGAAAGTTTTGAGCAAGGATGAGTATCTTCAGGTATATGTTTGTTTAATTGTGGTTACATTACTTGATATTATTGCAAGAATAAGTTGCATCAATTTATAACATGATTGATTGTCTTCTAGGGTAAGCCGGTTGCTTTGACATTGGTTTCTAAGACCAATGTTGTTGCCTATGGTACAATTGTTGATGTCAATGGGGCTGGCAAGTTACTTCATGGTGCTCCATTACCCATGAATTGCATGCGCGTCTCCGTTGATGAAGCTGTGGAGAAATCAGCACTGTTGCCATTTCCAATACCAAACGAATGTGATACTGTTGGTGATGCTATAGGAACCCATGTGACTTGGCCTGCACACTTGGTAGTGATGAAAGATGAGGTAAAAATGTTGGTTCGGGTTAGTTAATATATAAGATTTTTTCAGAGTTGTAATATGTTCAGTTTCAGGGCGTATCCATCCTTTTTTCACCACTAACATATTTACATGTGCGATTTTCAGAAGCCTCAAAGGAAGAAAATTGTTGAGAAAAAAAGTAATCCTGTTTTGCCATCCAATGCGCCGAGATCATTGCATATTTTGTACTGCTATGCTAAGCGTGGGCTGGAAATACCTGAAAAACATATATCAATGTTTCTTGATCATGATTTATTTGACGATGAGTACGAACTACTTGTGGACCTTGAAGATATCACACCTTTTTATCTGTTGGAGCCAATATCTGCCAATTGTATAGTTGTTTACATGTGGTAAGTTTTCGATTAAATTTAACTTTTTTCTTTGAATTGTTTAGCATATATTTTGTATAAAATTCATTAATCTGGTAATATTTTTCTGTTCAAATGGCAGGATTCTCTTCAAAAAGAAAAAAGATAACAAGGTCGAAAAATTTAGATTTATGAATCCACACACCATCCCAGTCATGCCATATGTATCCAAACTTGATAAAAATGAAAAAATTGAACACTTGAATAGCTGGGCAAGTGTTTTGGCAGATAGGCTAAGTGGTGCAGCAAGAAATCAATTAGTTTTGGTGCCATACAATGTTGGGTAAATCAGAAATACAATATCACTTATAATTGATTTTTTTCAACAATTTTGCGAAACGTGTTAATTGACTATCTGTTTTGTGCCTATAGTTGTCATTGGATTTTCACTGTCATCGATCCTTATGTGGAGGTGGTTTATTTGTTGGATTCACTTAGTCATCGCAATCGCTATGAGGACTGGAAATATGTAGTGGATATGTGAGTATATATTCTTTTCTTAATTAAGCATTTAATTTAGCCAATGGAGCACTCATGTCGAATCTTGTTGCTATATGAAGGAGCTTGAGATTGTTTAATTCGAACAAGGAGAGGAAAGGGAAAAAAAAGCCTACATGGAAAGTGATAAATGTATTTCTTATATATGTTTATTTGCGATAAATTGACAAATATTTATACATGTATTAATCATTGACAATTTTTTGATAATATAGGGTCCTCGCCAACCAGATGCAAAACAGTGTGGGTATTATTTGATGAGGTTTATGAAAGAAATTGTTGAAGGAAATGCTACCAGTGATAAGGATTCACTTTCCTCAATAGTATATTTGACATATTCTCAATCTTCTCAAATAAGTGTGTTTATATCATGTTTCTTCTTCATTATTGTTTTTTTTACTAATATAATTTGAGTTTGTTCACAGTTCATGAAAACAGTTTACTCTAATGAAGAAATTGATGAAGTGCGATCCGAATGGGCGGAATGCGTACTAGACTATATTAATTATGACTAGGTATGTTTAATTAATATTGTTTATTTTCTTATTGTTCACTTTTGCTTAATGAGTTTTTATTTTCTGCTGTGATAATCGACTCTTGTTTTTTTATTAAGTTCCTTGCACATAATGTGTTGTTGATTAATGATGGTTCTCTAACGAGTTGTACTTTCTATGCGTGACTTCCTGGAAATCATATTATCATTGTGCATCGTTATAATCTTCGAGTAAAATAAATTTGGGAGAGGTCTGGACTCTGTAAAAAGCTTAAGATTGAAATTTCTTTTCTTTTGTAAAAGATTAATTAGAAGGTGCATAAATAAAACACTAGCTAGGAGAGGTCTGGACTCTGGAATTAATGGGAACTATCCTTCATTAATGTTTTAGCCCTCCTAAGTAAAGACTATTTTTTGAGGAGAAATCTCACATGTTCTTGACCAGGTGCTTTCGTTAGATAATGCATCATGATTTGGAATTTTGGATGCTTTTTGGTAGTGTCAATGTCTAGGTCTGTAAGACACTTTGTTTTGTGCTGTAGCATCTACCTTGAATGAGACAATTGACAAATCTATTATTGAGACACACACATACACACAAGATTTTAGTGTGAACAAGTTCACTTCTTATAGTGATTATGCTATTACTCATGCATGTGTAACTACAGGTTTAGCTTGTGGCCTGTGGGTTGGTCGGAGCCCACGGTTTGTCAACTGTGCCTACTATATTTTATGAATTCAATACAAATGCAAAAATGAGTTGAATAAAATCTGCACTGCCTTCCCTTTTGGAGTTGCTGAGTTTTTTTCTTTTATTTTTTTCCATGACAAGCGAGATATTAGTTTGATAGTTGAGATTGGATTCCATGTTTAAATTGGTCTAAGATTTTGTTGATGATTTTGGACTGAGAATGTGTTTTCTTGTAGGTAACTCGGGAGTAATGCATAAGGGGTTTTGATGCAAAGATTGAGCTGTGTTTCAGATCGCCTTGGTAATACGTAGAAGTCATCTCGTGAACATCGTTATCAAGAACAAACACATGATGATTTATGTTTTGATACAACCATCTTTTGGAACTACTTTTGTTACATTTATATTATATTAGATGGGATATTTTGAGTTACGACTACGTAGTATTATCTTCCAAATTAGATGTGTGTAACTATTTTGGAACTTGAATATTTTCATGGATTCAATGTAGTCAATATTTTATTTTATATTGATTTCTTTATTAATATTTATAGTTCGTATGAAGATTAATTAGGCAACGGTTTTAATGACTCCAAATACAACTGATTTATGTTATTGCCAAAACCGTTGTCGTATATCACAAACGACAACGGATATACACTGTTGCAAAAACCGTTGTCGTCATTCAAAAACGACAACGAATATACACTGTTGCAAAACCGTTCTTGTAATCCACAAACGACAAGGGATATAAACTGTACAAAACTGTTGTCTTAAATAGTCAATGACAACGGATTTACACTGTTGCAGAACCGTTGTCTTTGGAGACTTACGACATCGGTTACAAACTGTTGCAAAACCGTTGTGGTAGGATGGCTACGACAACGGATATAAACCGTTGTTATAGGGCACGCTTTTTACAACGCCCCCAGTTACAACGGTTTTAATCACCCCTACGACAACGGATAATATCCGTTGTCGTTTTGCAATTTTCTTGTAGTGATATAGTTTTTAGTTTTGAGAGTAGGCGGCAATTTAGACATTGGAAATACTCTCTTTTAATATTTCTCTTCTAATTATTTTGGAGCTTTTGGAAATAAAAGTACTAATGGTTTTATTGTAATTTTCCTTGTTCTTTTTAATTTTCGTTTTGTTATTAAAAAAAATTAATATTCTTGTATTTAGCCTGAATGGCAGGCTAAACTATTTTGTATTAAATCATGATCTGACAATATAATTATTTATAACTTGGTTCTTATGTTGTTTATGGATTCATAAAAACATAAATCAAGTTATTATGAGTAAAATCAGTAGGTTAAATCACAGGTCCAAATATTTTGATTAAAATTTTTCTTTCAGCTCTTTAGCCGTGGTTTGGCGTTTAGGCATTTTCGAGCGATTTTTTGAGAACTGATAATCAAACTATTTGATAATATAGTATGTATGATTTTGTAATATCCTACACTGATTTATAATATCCTATAATAATTTGATCTACTGTTTTCCTGGTTCCAGAATGGTATCATAATATACTTTATTGAACTTACTTGATGTACATGATTACCAAAAAAATAAATATAACAACCTTTATTCCTCAATATTTTCATACATTATCTTACAATGTATCACACGATTTCACACACATTATTTGAACATATGAAGTTACAAGCTGCAACTTGAAATTAATCACACCGCATGCATATATAAATGAAACACACAAATATATATATTAATTAATTAATAATTCAGGTAAATGGAATAAGAACAAATGCATGCATCAATTGATGGGAAGACTGTGCAAAACCAGCGTTTCGACCGTGAGACCGGGTCCGAATCCGAACAGCACCCCCCAGTCGAGCCCCTCGCCGGTCGAGCTGAGCCCCTGGTCGGTGGACGCCTTCCTCATGTGGTCCAATATGAACAACACAGTTGCACTAGACATGTTCCCGTACTCGCTCAACACATGCCTAGACCACCGGAGCTTTTCGGGTTTTAGGGCTAATTTCATCTCGACCTGATCGAGGATGGTCGGACCTCCAGGATGCGGGACCCAAAATATCGAGTTCCAATCCGAAATACCCAAAGGATGGAACGCCTCTGTCAAGCATTTCTCGATATTCTCAGATATCATAGATGGGACACCTTTCGAAAGATGGAAACTCAATCCCGATTCACGTAAATGCCCTTGGATGGCTCCCTCACTATCCGGCAATATGGTCTGAGCCGCCGACACTAGCTGGAACAACGGCCTCTCCACCCCGACCACCGGGTCGGAGCCGACGATCACCGCCGCAGCACCGTCACCGAATATTACTTGACCCACCAAACTATCCAAATGGGTGTCGCTAGGCCCTCTGAAGATCTCCCCAATGATCTCGGAGCATACCACCAGAACTCGTGCACCGGAATTATTCTCCGCCAGGTCCTTAGCCAAGCGAAGAACCGTGCCTCCAGCGAAACAGCCTTGTTGATACATCATGTAGCGTTTGACGGAGGAGCTAAGACCGAGTAGCTTGGTGAGCTGGTAATCAGCTCCGGGCATGTCGACTCCGCCTGTGGTACAGAATATGAGGTGAGTGATCTTAGACTTTGGCTGCCCCCATTCTTTGATGGCCTTTTGGGCAGCTTCTTTTCCCAGTTTGGGCACCTCTACCACCAAAATGTCTTGCCTAGCGTTCAGTGATGGCGCCATATATGCGCACATATTAGGGTTCTTTTTCAAGATTTCTTCTGTCAAATACATGTAACGCTTCTTTATCATAGACTTCTCGCCTACAATATCCAAACATATATATATATATATATAAAAATAAATCCGCAATATTCTTTAAAAGAGAATTAAATAAAATCACTGTGATGATCAAATTAATTTAGGTAAAAAAAAAAAAAAAAGAAACAAGCTGAAAGTATATACTCTTACACATGCGTTTAAATATTTCCTTAAGATCCTCCTTATGTTCGCTTTCGGTGATGCGGAAGTAGTAATCGGGATACGTGCTCTGATAGATGCAGTTGGGCGGAGACGCTGTACCGATGGACAAGATCGTTGCCGGTCCCTCCGCCCGTTGAGCGCGACGAATCTCCTCCAAGCTCACCATTTTTCACCCACCCGGAAATAATATGATCGAACCGGCCGGTGGTTATATATAATTAATTAAATCAGGTGCAAATATTCCACAAATATTTATACCCGAAATTGCGGGATATTTATAGCAAGGGAAAACATGCATGTTTCAGTTTTCACGTGTTTTAGCTACTACTGGCAAGTGTAGATAGTATATTAGCAACATGCTTATATTGGTCCAATTTATCTTTATCAGATCATATTGACTTGCCATCACCTTATTTTTTAAAGTACCGACCTGTCTCTGTATCATGCTACTGATGAAAAATATAGAATCGAGTAGCAATGAAAATGAGTCTGGGTATATATAGGTAAGATATCATTTTTCTATCTTCATACTCATTTATTAATTAAATTCATCGACATATATCCTCATACCCATACCTTATCAGGTATTCAATTTCATCATCATCCTCATCCTCATCCTCATGCTGATCATTCTCATACCCGTCAAAGAATCGGATATAATTAAATACCCTACTCATTCTCATTTATATATATATATATATATATATATATATATATATATATAGATACACGATATATATATTTATTTATTTATTGTTGCGGGACTTTTGATTATTGTTGCGGGACATATATATATTAGTATATATATGTACATATATATATATATATATATATATATATATATTATTAATTAAAAAAAATTGATTGATTGAGTGTTTGGTTGCAATATTTCAATTATTGTATTAGATGCAATAAAATAGAAGGAAAGAAGGTTTTGGGATACATATATTAAATAAATCTGAAATGAATTTAATAACCAATGGTTTTACCTAATACTCAATAATTAGGAACACATCATTTGTTTGTTTTAATGGCGTAGGTTCTATTTGTTTAATGGTAAGAAACTTTGTGGTAGTATGAAAATATTACAGCTGGGGCGGAGGTACCATTTACAAATTACAATTTATTTTTTTGTTTGATTACAAGAACCTGTAATTTGTACGTTAACGTTATCTCTGTACCCAGGAAGGGGAAAAGGGCTTTTAAAAATTCAGCACGAAAGTGACTTGTGATCAAACAAATTTTGGTTGAGCAAAAAAACTCATTTATTAATGAAATTCATCCACATATATCCTCATACTCATACCCTATCCGATATTCAATTTCATCACCATCTTCATCCCCATCACCATCCCCATGCCCCTACCCATCAAAAAATAAGATATACATATCCTACTCATCCTCATTTATATCTATATATTTATATATATATATTATTAGTAATTAAAAAAATTGATTGATTGAGTGTCGGCCACTTTATTGCATTGAATGCAATATTTCAAATTATTGCATTACATGCAATAATATAGAAGGGAAGAAGGTTTCTGATTAATGTAATCAAAATATGTTACTCCTAGAAAATATTTCAACCCGAGCCCATTTATAATTGGTCTACCGGATATGGCTCAACATGTCAAGGTCCAGCCCAGTTTGGATTATGTTGGACTTTGACCAGGGCTGGTCGTTATGGGCTGATCTAGGCTGTTTCTAATGGGCCGCAAGTATTCTTTTCGAGTTCAGGTAGGACTCTGATATATATGAGATAAGCCTGTATCTTTTCAAATATTCACGAGATAGAGATAAGCTTACAAAGGGACAAATGGATGAAGAGTCCTATTCCAGGACATGTTATAATTCGACTAGGTAACTTACTATTTTTCCCCTATAAATACAGGTATTGTTATGGTTGTGATTATTCATTATTCATTACTTACTATTCATTATTCATCACACATTCACTCTCACTTTTACATTCACGCACTCATATATCTCAGTTTTCGCATTAATCATACCCTCTGCCTTCAAGCCACTGACTTAGGCATCGAAGGGGTCACGTCAAAAACACCTTCGGCGCCCCTTGACCTAGCTGTTTCGTGTGCAGATTTTGGTGGAGCCCGACCCGACCTGTTTTATAAAGAAGTTGGAGGATCCATTCTACCACACCGAACCCGAGGTAAAAAATCGACATCATCAATTGGCGCCGTCTGTGGGAATTTGAAAACAAAGAGTTAAGATGGTGAATACAAGAGAAGAAACAAATTTTGGATTCTCGCATGGCTTGCATATCACAAACTTGCAAAAATCATAAGAATTAATTGAACCGTCGGATCGGGTTAAAATTTTGCAGACATATTTATTAAAATGTTTTCTAGGATCTGAATGGTGGAGATCGTGATTGGTATCTTGTAGAATCAGATCAGGACGGCCGAACAGACGTTGCTCGCTCGCACAACTTCTATGTGTTTTTCGCATGGCTTGCGCATCAGAAACTTGCAAAATTCATAAGAATTAATTGAACCATCGGATCGGGTTCAAATTTTGCAGACATATTTATTAATATGATTTCTAGGATCTGAACGGTGAAGATCGTGAATGGAGTCTTGTACAATGGGATTTTTACACCCTAACAGCAGCTGCTCACTCACATAGTTTCTGTATATTTTCGCATGACTTGCACATCAGAACCTTGCGAAAATCATTGAAATTAATTGAACCGTCGGATCGAGTTCAAATTTTGCAGACATATTTATTAATATGTTTTCTAGGATCTGAACAGTGAATATCATGATCAGAATTTTGGGACTTGGGGAAAGGTGGCTCAGACCGTCGAGCTGCAACACAATCTGCTTGCATAGTTTCTGAGCAGTGTTCTTGAAAAAGTCATTCTCAAAAATCTAACCGTTGAAATTATTTGAAATTTTTATCATGAGTTTAGAACATCTTGACGCCCATTCTGGACGGTTGAGATAGATTTTTGCTTGCTACATCAAGTCGGTCCTTTGATCAAAGTATATAAGATATTATCTTGCTATACATCCGAAGTCATGTCATCGACAACGCATGAACAAGATAAGTATTTCAATCATCTTTATGTTTGAATTAAATTATTAAATTTTTATTTATTATCATTATTAATAATATTCTGTGGCATCTTCTACTATCAAAATTACATATTTGTTTTCTTGTGATCAAATTTGTTGGACTTCTCTTCCCTTGTATTTTTGTTTGGGTTATTTTACGTCATCGGACATGTAATCTTGCAGTAAGGCCCAATTTTATTATATCGGGCATGCGATCTCGCTGTAAGGCCATTTTTTACGTCATCGGGCATGCAATCTCGCAGTAAGGCCCAATTATATCATATCGGGCATGCAATCTCGCAGTAAGGCCCAATTATATCATATCGGGCATGCAATCTCGCTGTAAGGCCCAATTCTATCACATCGGGCATGCAATCTAGCAATAAGGCCCAATTTATGGTTTAACACTTTTAAAATTCTGGGCAGGTCCGGCATCAAAAGCCCACATCAGTGGCATCAAAAGCCCACATCAGTGGCATCAAAAACCCACATTAGTGGTATACAAAAGCCCAGGCAGGTCTGGCACTCAAGGACCACATCAGTGGAACTCAAAAGCCCAGGCAGGTCTGGCACTCAAAGACCACATCAGTGGAACTCAAAAGCCCAGGCAGGTCTGGCACTCAAGGACCACATAAGTGGAACTCAAAAGCCCAGGCAGGTCTGGCAGACAAGGACCACATAAGTGGAACTCAAAAGCCCAGACAGGTCGGGCACTCAAAGTCCACCTCAGTGGCCCACGTCAGTGGTATTCAAAGCTCAGGCAGGTCTGGCACTCAAAGTCCACTTCAGTGGCCCACGTCAGTGGTATTCAAAGCCCAGGCAGGTCTGGCACTCAGTTTCATCAGATTGTCGTCTATTGCTCTTTGTTCGAGATCGGTTCTAATCAGACCTTCATCTAGACCGTTCATCCAAAGGAAGCACATGTAGTTCGGGGTCAGGTCTAAATTCATTCTTCTTTTAGACCAGTTAAGGAGGTACTATTGTTACCCCGAGAAAATATTTCAACCCGAGCCCGTTTATAATTGGTCTACCCGATATGGCCCAACATGTCAAGGTCCAGCCCAGTTTGGACTATGTTGGACTTTGACCAGGGCTGGTCATTATGGGCCGATCTAGGCTGTTTCTAATGTGCCGCAAGTATTTTTTTCGAGTTCAGGTAGGACTCTGATATATATGAGATAAGCCTGGATCTTTTCAAATATTCACGAGATAGAGATAAGCTTACAAAGGGACCAATGGATGAAGAGTCCTAGTCCAGGATATGTTATAATTCGACTAGGTAACTTACTATTTTTCCCCTATAAATACAGGTATTGTTATGGTTGTGATTATTCATTATTCATTACTTACTATTCATTATCCATCACACATTCACTCTTACTTTTACATTCACGCACTCATATATCTCAGTTTTTGCATTAATCATACCCTCTGCCTTCAAGCCACTGACTTAGGCATCGGAGGGGTCTTGCCGAAAACCCCTTCGGCGCCCCTTGACCTAGCTGTTGTGTGTGCAAATTTTGGTGGTGCCCGACCCGACCTGTTTTATAAAGAATTTGGATGATCCATTCTACCAGACCGAACCCGAGGTAAAAAATCGACATCATCAGAATCAATTATTTCTCCCTCTTGGCTCTCAAAATACTTCGGCATCCCAGAAGCAAAAATGAAGAATTGATTTGATTATTTTTTTCATTTAATATCCACGCCAATTTTTTCTTCTTCTAAAGTGCGAAAATCCGGTCGTAGACCTAATTCGAAAATTGAAGAAAGGAGATATTTCAATAGATTGTTCGTAGGTATTTACAACAAGAGCTATTTTCGAAAATCTTTCGGGATAGTTAGAGTCCAGTGAATTTGTTCACCGAATGTATAATTTTATAAAATCCATATGAATTATTTATTAACCATACGAGTGTCAAACATATTTTGAATGTCAAAATAAAATTATTAAAATTTATGTTTTTTTCTTGGACACGAGAACACGGTATATCAAAAGTGGTATCAGAATCAGGTTCTCTATATTGTATGGTTTATTTCATGTTGAGTATTTTTATTTCTAATCGCATAAGAAAATATTACAAAATCACTACACCTTAATATTATTATTTTCAGAATTTAAGCATATAAATATTTGTATATATATATATATATGTATATATATATATGTGGATATATAATTATTATTTTATATAAATATATATATATATACATATATATATATATATGTATATATATATATGTGGATATATAATTATTATTTTATAAAAATATATAGACATATATATATGCATGCGATACATATATAAATATAATGGATAAATTATTATTATAATATATTTGTTTAAATTAATGATAATAATATTAATAAATTTGGTGGGCAAAGACAATATATATAATTATTATTTTATATAAATATATAGACATATATATATGCATGCGATACATATATAAATATAATGGATAAATTATTATTATAATATATTTGTTTAAATTAATGATAATAATATTAATAAATTTGGTGGGCAAAGACATTTTCGTATTGCAATTCGTAATTAATAGTGGGTCATACTTCACCTACCCATATTAATTGATGCGTGAATGGTTTGGGTAGTAGGGATATGGGCTACCCGAATGTAATGCCCGAGGCTAATAAGAAGGCGGGGAGTGATCGTCAGTGCCAAGAGGTTGCACGGACAATGAGCGGCTCCTGACAGGTTTTTAAGCGGAGGACAGACATGAATGAACCGGTCACATGCCGGAATGAGAGGGATTTTGAGACTGTGTCGGAATGATACTAAACGGTTGAGGAGAGCTTAAAATATTTGATTGAAACTACTCATATCATGAAGGTGCATCTTTTTTCAGGAGCTCATCACATAAAAACTCTAAAGTTAAGCGTGCTTGACTTGGGGTAATTATAGGATGGATGACCCCCTGAGAAGTTTCTTAGAGTGCGTGTGAGTGAGGACATAAGCACGCTAGAAAGACTCGTTTTGATACAGTGAGGACAATATTCGAATCTGGGGTGTTACACCAAAAGTGTTTCGGGCAGTCCTAGCCGTGCATGGGTTCGAAAAAGGTTCGGGCTCGATGCGATTTTAAAATTTGAATATTTTCTTATAAAATAAATAATTAGAATGAATTTTAATTATTTATAGTAAAATGAGTTTTACAAGAAATCAAATATTATATATTGAATTAATTAGAAATTAAATAAAAGATTTTATTTAATTTATTAATTCATTTAATAATTATGGCGGTTAGTAATAAACTACAAGATAAATGATTTGATGAATTGTATAATATGTGATATTATATGCATGAAGGATAATCAAGAGCCATGACCAATGTGTTGGGTGTATATTAGGATATTTTTCATGTCTCAACTTGTATAATATTATTTGATAAAATTAATGTGGACTTGGTTTATGGCTCGTTCCCACCTCGTGAGATATATCTCTCATGTGCCATGACTATTTAAATGTAATTAGTTGTAATAGTGGGAGACCAAGATTGAAATATGGTGGGTCCAATGATCGTGGTGAAGAAATGTAAAATATTAAAAGCTTTACGTGGGATTTGAACTAAGATCCATGCTTGGCTCGCATGGATCTGATAGTATTGGAAATCGATCATCCTTATTTATTTAATTGTCATATTATGATATATATGATATATATAGTAATATGCATATATGTATATTATTCGATAATATAGTTGTAGAAATCCCGCAAACATACAAAATCATGGCACGTGATTTTTAAATAATGTGATGAGACAATTTCAAAATTAAAATCCCTCATTTTGAATATGATTCAAAATTTATATCAAGCGACAAAATTAAAAATTAAAAGAGTTTAATTTATTCATTTCTTCCATCAACGGTGGTTGCATGATGAACGCTACCCGCGATCAATGTTTGGCTCATATTATTGGGGATTCCTTGACGCCGAAAAGCTGTTACTTCCACTGACATAGGTGTTGTGAATTGGATGGAACTCTCATGACTTCAGCTCATATTATTGAGGGAACTCATGGCGAATGTCTACTATGATTCAACATTGATGGGTCGGCTTGACACTCGGAGATAAACGACGTCATATTATTGGGTCCTTATCAAGAGTGAGGCAAAACAAGTAGAGGTTTCATGGGGATGCAATTGGGCTCTACCTTTTAGAAATTATGATTGACTGATATTATTTGGGATCATGATTGTCTAGATTGGACTCAACGTGCTCACTAAGGAAATTTGATTTCCCGTTTTCATCAAAGAGTGGTGAAAATGTCAAAATAATGGGAGAAAAATTTATAAAGTTAATGTTTATATTTTATATCTTAAAATTATTTTAAAATAATCAGTAACAATTATCTGTTTTCATTTTCAGTATGTTTAAGATGATGACACATAATCCACTTTCTATTATTCTCGATCAAAACAAGCTAACCGAAACTAATTATCAAGACTGGTGATGTGATGATATTTTCCTATATTTATGTGTGTTAATTGGTGTGATTAGAAGAGTTTGCATTGATTAAATTAATTGTCTAGTTATTAATGATTGTATGTGATTTGATATAGGAAAAGAGAATAAATAGAGCTAAAGATGGAAGGAAAGAGCCGAGATAAGAGAAGAATTACGAAGTAGCAATGGTCAGAAAATTATTTTTAATTTTAGGAGAATCCAAATCCGATCTCACCGTTCATAATGAAGATCAAGATGTTTTGAAGCAGCTGTCCAAATTTCAGCTCAATCCGACGGCTAGATCTTTGGATATTAATTTTTCAAAATTGCTGCTCGCTGGAAAAAAAGTTGCGCGCTCGATCCGTCAAATTCAACTGATCGAGCGGGAGCAGAAACAAAATCTGGACAGAAAGTTGGAATAATTTTGGGCGCTCGATCCGTGCAATTCTACCGATCGAGCGCGCGAGATGAAAAGTCGGGAATTTATATTTTAAATGGGAAACTTTCTTGGGAAGGACTCTATACTTTAAATATCATCTAGAACTCGAAAATATATCATCTTTGGACGGCAGAAAGCTTGAAGAACTCTCTTGGCGGCTAGATTTCTTCTTTTCTTTTCTTAGATTTAATTTTCTTTCATGAATTTTTCTAGAAAATTCATGAATCGTTGTGGCTAAGTTTTAGTACTTGGTTGAGCAAGACGAACCCTTGAGTTATTTTATTTGTGAGATTCAGTTTTCTATTGTTTAATTCCAAATTGCGTATCAAGAGTTGTTTTGGATTGATTGTCATGCTTGTATGTGAGATTTTAGGATTGATCACCTTAGGATTTTGCTATATAATCTATTGCTAAATTAGAACTCAAATCCGTAATTGTTTGAATCGTCTAATTTGTAAAGCAACTATGATTAATATTTTCTGCTGGTGAATTTGTTAAATCGTAGGAACAACAATTGAATATATTAAATACAATTACTGGTATTTGTGTTATCTAGATTCATCAATTTTACTCATTTGAATGCTGCCGTGGATTTAAATCTAATCGCTGGTATTGGGTTAATTTATGGGGTAAAGGTTAACTTAGAACGCTGGTGTCTAGTTAACTAAAATTCGAAGAATCCAGCTAACACTGAAGTATTCTATAGCTATACCCTTCTGTGACTGTTGTAATACAGCAAGACTGAGGTAACTTCTCTGTACATCAACTGAAGCACGAATGACTTTCAGAGCAGCACTTGGCATAAGGTCGTGCATCCTCTACGTCTAGTCATGAATCCTTATAATCCACAACACTTGGTAAAAACATAACTATGCCCCTGATGTAACTTTTCATCCCTGGAACTAACCAACAAGATTTTAATCTAGTATAATTAATCTAGGGAAACTGCTTAGAACTAAACATTCAACAAACAGGTATAATTCTAAACTTATTATACAAATATTCTTGAAGTCACTGTAGTTGAATATCAATCAATCAAACACTGGAATTATGATTAGGTAAAATTTGAAATACTCGAACCACACATCCAGTTTATGTACAAATCTTGTTACAACCCAAAGTAACAGAAACAAAACAAACTAAACCCAAATTGAGTTTACCCAAATCAAATCACACCGAAAGATGTGTAATTATAATATTAACTGATACATCAAATGACAATAATACAGATGATTTGATTGCTTAAAACAGGAATACTTGTTACAGTACTTACAATCTGACTAAATTGGAAAATCTTACATTCCGTCTAAAATACACTAAACAACTCCAACTGTAGTAATCATCCTGGTAAATTCTGATCTTAAACGTGAGGTTGCTGGCTGCCTCTACTATGCTTTATTGCAAACTTCTAGCAGAACCTCTTCCTCCCAAGATCTACAAGATCTTACCAATCTATCGGATCCTTCCAATATTATGGGGTCCATTATCTGTTAGATGAGGCAGGATCTTCATGAAAATCTCTCCAGCTGCTAGTGGAGGATCTTCAAGGGTGCCTTCCCAGGTCAAATTAGGATGGATCGACAAAAGCGTCCCACACATTTTGCCCAGTTCTTTGCTACGTCCAAAGTCTCACACTCGATCATCCTCTTTGGTCCAAAATGCAGGAACCTATATAATTCAAATCTTCGACGATCATCCTGGTGACAATGCATGACAATGACTACGAGGATAAGTCATGGTATTCTCATTCCAACACCCCCTACCTTTCACAACTGTTACCATCTTCTAATCGACCATCTACAAGAAACCTAAATTGTTAATCCTAACAATTCTCACCAATCTCAACTATGTGCCAAAGATACTAATGCATGCTTTGATACCATAAATGTAGTGACCTGATCCGGATCACCTACTAACCAGAGTCTTAAGGATTCAATAACAATATTCAGATAACTTAATTAGCGTTACTATGGAAAATAATACAATTCAAGGTGAATAGCAAAAATTCTAATTACAAGCTTAAACTAAACTAGAAATCATCGGCGACCTCTGCTACCAAGCTCTGGTCACCAACTAACCACTGGTCTCGCTTTGGTCCACATGCATACCTGCCCCATCGAATTGGGTGTCCAAAAAACACAACAATATGGATGTGAGCGAGTACGGTCAGAATGTAAACCACGAGATAACAAACCTAGTATGATGCATGCAAATGGTTGGGTATCGGGTTTTAACAATATCTGCTCAGTCTAGGCACCAATGAGTATGTAGTACCATTTGTGGTCAACTTCGCTGGGTAAATACACACACTCGTCTGAACCACCGTAGCGTCAGTCCCTGTCAAACACGACGTCTCCCGGTGTCAGACAATAACAAGGAATACAGGGCTGAGCGACCCTACTACAAAGGCTATCTCGAAGGAAAATCGGCTCAACATAAATATGTACATGCATCATAATATATCAAAGCAGTAAAACAAGTATCATGACACATAAGCTTGCATATTCGCTGGATATCTTAGTTAGTACTTACGTACTTCAATCACTAGCCTAGATGTACAAGTATCTACAGGTCTATAGATATTCTCTAATACTAATAAGTATGTATAAGTTTTAAATAAGCTAATAGATACTCTCTAATATTAATAGGGATCTCGGACTTTACCATTGTCTGTCTTCATCCCAACAATGTCGAAGGTCCTGACCCAAGCACAGCTCCCGTACAAGCCACGTATAATCTCGCTATCGCCCGACCCTTGAGTATAAGTATAAAACTCTAAGAATATACACTGAAGTGTAATGAAACACCTCCAAACACATTAAATGTGAGAATCTTGTTTTCTATTATAGGCAAGGGTTCGGAAGCTCTGAACTCGCATGTCTACCACGTGCCTAACTGCCTTGTTCGATCTCTCTGATCTCCATTTTCGTTGTGTGTCAAAAAGCTGGCGATACGTCACTAGTGCGCATGGCCGAACTCTTCAAACGTTTTGATCTCTCATTCAAAAGTTCCGATCTTGCTTCCGAACTCCTTCGCTTGGTCAGATTACTTCGGACCTTTCGATCTCCCTATGGTTCATGTTTGGACCTTCCTAACTACCCAAATCAACTTTGACTCTTAAACCTTTTTGGATATCCTGGAGTCGATTTTTTGGTCTGATTAGTCGTATTAAAATCTCTAAATCAAGTTTAACCATTTAATCTCGTAAAATAGGATTCGGGTTACTACACTTGCTCTACCATCTATGTGTAAAATTATCAAAATTAGCAGTCATTTGTATGAGATACTTGTTTATAAAGTCGGAATAATTATCCAAAGACATTAATTTTTGTTATTTTCTAACTATTATTTTTTAAAATTAATATATGTAATTGTAGTATTGAATTCAAAGTATAGATAAAGAAGTATATATATATATATATATATATAATTCTAACTTTAAGTAAAGTTTCACAAAATGAATTAAAAATACAGATGTCAAATTTAATTATATAGTAAGATAAATATCTTCAATATATCACACGCAAGAGAACCAAACCAGTAATCGGTTTATACAGGCTAATGTACTTAGACAAAGCACACTATAACTAGATAAGTAGTACGTAAAATATCAAGTCATACAATATAACCAATCCGAGGCAGTGTCCCTCTTTTATTCCTCATTTCTTGCAAAACTATAACCACTCCAATATCACAATCGTCATGGGAAATTTTACAATGCAAATGATGTGATCTTACATCATGCATGTGGGCCGGTTCTTCCATCTGTTCGAATCTCAGAGCTCCAACACCAAATCTACAAGGTCAATTAAAGGAAAATGAAATAAGGTATATATGTTTTTTTTGCTCAAAATCATGTTTTATATTCCTTGGGCATGGGATAGAACTAGAGTTTTTGAAATAGGGATCGAAATTTAGGCTTCGATCGTTTCGACAAGTATATTTCTGAAATATGTTTATTAAAGTGTTGTTTTTTTAATTTTTTTTATAAAATGCCTTAAAAGTAATTGTTATAACAATAAATATGTTTGAACAAATATTCTATAAAAAAAATTTACAATTGAAAATTAGTATGTTTTGTTTTCCACCATTTCTTTCAATTTCTAAAAATATCAAAACCCCAACTTATTTGTTATTTAAAAACTATAATTAAATAACATTTTTAAAAAAATTTACAAGATTTCAAATAAAATTTACAAAAGTTTTCTCCAACACACATTTTAAATTGTTTTAACGTATAAAACATAAAAAGAAAAAAGATTTTTAAAATACATGTCCAAACAGACCATTTATATTTGTAAGATAATTGGTCAAGAAATTTTTTGGAACACTTTTTTCATCTTAAAATCAAATTGAGAACTAGAAATCAAAGTAAAAACACAATAATAGTTTCGAGTATGCCTCCTCTAACATGGCCATTGATTGATATTCGTGATATAGGTTGACACCATTCATATTCATTTTGGTATTAAAAATATTATTTCTTCATATGTCTTGTTGAATAGAAAATGTGTCTCATAAAATTAATTCATGAAACTCTCTTTATGAATTTTGAGTATTTTCCTAATGTTTTGAATTCATTTTCACACTACTAAGGTGTTGGTGTAGGAACCACGATGGTTGCTCGTATAAATAATAATGATTTCGACCTGTAACAAAATCTCTATCAATTAATAACCAACATTTAGCAACGTACAATTAATTCACTGTCCTAAAACACACAAAGATAATTTAATTTGAAAGGAATTTATATGTATTTCTTAATTTACAGTTGCATGCACATTACGAAAAAAAATGCATGAAAATAAATCTTATAAATTCTTGGGAAATCTGATCCTTCAATCAAAGTTCAAAACTTGCTAATGTCATGATTTCTCACCATAGTTGATGCAGTTTATACTTTTTTTCTTTTTCTTTTATTTATTATTGTTGCCACAAGCCGAGAGGCAACAACATTATTAGCAATAAGTCGATAGTCAAATGCTTGGGGTAAGAATGCAGAAGATATTGGAAAAATCAAAAAAAAGTAGAGGCCACGGGCCGGGAGAGGTGATTCACAAGCAGGGAAAATTTATATGACATGGACTGTTTGGACAAATATTTTAAAATTTAAAAAAATAATAATGTGTTCTACTTGACTTGGTAGGACATGGTCCTACTGTATCCTGAAAATTTATACTTGCCCGAGAGATTTATTTGAGTTGTATTGCCACATGGGTAGGACACATTATATGACATGTACGCATGACACACATTGATTTATGCTAGATAAGTATACAAAAGTCTTAGATAGTATTTGCAACTTCTAAAAATAATTAAGTGATTATGAATACATATCATATAGAAGAGTTACGGTAAAACTCCAACACTATTATTATACATATATACAATGTGATATCCACAACCACAAGTCTACATATACAACACACAATCATAATACATATCATATTATGAGATTTCTAGCTATGGGTGTCTACACTCATATTACGGAGTGAGTTAAGATAGAACACCAATATTGAGTCTTGGAGATTTAAAGCGTAAGTACATACACTGTTAGAAAGAGTTAGATGTATTTTGTTATATGATAGTCTGCCAAAATCATTTGGGAGAAAGGCACTATCATTTTCCTGTTACTTTATAAACAAAAGTCCCTCCAGTGCAAAAGGGTTCAAGACTCCTATGGAATTAATTATGGAGTGGGACTCCTTCAGATTATCCAAAACTCAATATCTTTGGGTGTTTGGCTTATGCACATGTCAAACAAGATAAGTTGGAACCAAGAGCTTTGAGGTGCGTATTCATAGGTTACCTTGATGGAGTTCAAGTATATAAGGCGTGGAATATGGAGCACACTGGTCCAAGATGTTTCAACACAAGAGACATATTTTTTGATGAGATAAAAATGGGATATTTAGCAAATAAGTAACCCTGTGTTCAAAGAGAAGACTGTTTGAACAAATTACAGACTAAGGTAGCTTCTGGTAGAAAGGGCTCTGAGCAGAAATAAGGAATACTCTAAATCAATGCAAACATCAGGAGACTTACCAAGTGAAAGAGATCTAAGCACATAGGAAAGTGAGGCCTGATCCTCAAAGGCTTGGTTTTGAAGATCTTCCTTGGTATGCACTCACTATAGCAAAGAAGGTGGAGCAGTCTGAGCCATCAAACTAAAAAGAAGCAATGCATGTCTGGAAAATCTAAAGAAAGTGTAATGCTATGGATGAGGAGACAACACTCTTTTGAAGAAGCAATACATTGAAACTTGTAGCGAGGCCTAATAAAGAAAGGCTTTTAGGATGCAAATGGATTTTCAAACTAAAGGAGGCCTTACCAACAGACAACAGAATATAGTACAAGGAAAGATTAGTTGCCACAGGATATGCTCAGGTCGAAGGGATTGATATTAATGAAATATATTCTCCAGTGGTAAAACATTGTTCTATTAGAATGGTACTTGCTTTAATTGCACAAAAATATTGTGAATTAGAATATCTTGATGTCAAGACTGCATTTTTGCATGGTGAACGAGAAGAACCATAGGGATACATAAAGCCAGGAGATGAAAACAAAGTTTTTATGTTGAAATGCTCACTTTATGGCTTTAAACAAAGTTCTTGGCAGTGAAATAAGAGATTTGATTAGTTCAGGCTAAAGCTAAATTTCATTAGAAGTAGCTACGACAGTTGTGTATACATCATGAAAAGATAAATAAATGAAAATCTTATTGCTACTTTATGTAGATGATATTTTCATAGCCAGCAAAGAAAAAGCCGAAATTCAAAACTTGAAGGACAAGCTAAGTTTAGAATTCGAAATGAAAGATGTACGTCAAGCCAAGAGAATTCTAGGTGTGGACATCATAAGGGAAAAACAATCCAGGAGACTTATTCTGACTCAAGCACTCTACATGAAAAAAGTGTTGCTGAGGTTTAACATGAATGAGTCCAAGGCAGTAAGAACACCACTTGCTCAACATATCAAGTTGTCTTTAGAGCAGTCACCTAAAACAGAGAAAGATAAGAAGGATATGGAGAACATACCATATGCAATTGGTGTGGGAAGCATCATGTATGCCATGGTATGCAATAGGTCAGACCTTTCCTATGCAATAAGTATGATCTCAAAGTTTATGGAAAATCCTGGAAATGAGCATTTGAAGACTATGAAGTGGAACTTAAGGTACTTAAGGGGATTACCTGGTCTGGGTTTAATGTTTAACAGTCAGATGAATATATCAAATCCTAGAATAGGATATCATGTGGACTCAGATTTTTCTGGAAACTTGGATATTAGGAAATCTCTGAGAGGGTTTGTATTCACAGCTTTTGGAACAACAATCACATGAAAGACCTCATTACAATCTGTAATTGCACTTTCCATCACAGCAGTTAAGTATATTGTTGTTACAGAGGCAATTAAGGACGCTATTTGGTTGAAAGGTTTATCAGCAGAGCTTGGTATTGATCAAGGTTAATTTGAGGTGTTTTGTCACAACCAAAGTGCAATTCATTTAGCGAAACACAAATCTTTCATGAACGATCGAAGCACATCAATGTGAAGCTACATGTTGTTAGGGATATCATTGCTAAAGGTGAAGTGGTGTTAAATTAAGAAGACTGTGACTGAAGAAATCCTACAGATGTTTTAATTAAATGACTGCCACTGGTCAAGTTCAAGATTTTTCTTGACTTGATAGTTGCTTGTGAAGGAAAGTAGAGAGCAGGAAATTGACGAGCAACTAGGCATGTTGAAGACAAGGTGGAGATATTGTGAATAAATGTGTCTTCAATACATGGTTTTATACATTATCTCTTATATACACATTGGGCTCAAAGGTGTTGGACTGACCACTCATTAATTAATATCTTTGGGCTTAAGTGAGGAAGACCAAATTCAAGTTCTAACGGCTAATTCAATTTGGAGAAGTTGCTAAATTAAAAGGGGCAGAGAGGCCGATGAAGCGAGAAGGGAAAGATAGAGAAATACACAAGCTCGATCTTAGCTCGTCAAGAACACACACAAAAAGAGAGTGAGATAAGCAGAGGAAAAGATTCAATATAGAGAAACTATATCGCAGTAGTATAGAACTCATGATTGAGATGCTATTATTGAAATCTTGCGTGATTACAAATTGCATATAAAATTACAAAATTATCCTAAATGCATAATTGAATTTTTTTTTTTCAAATTAACAAAATATGGTACGCCATTTCAGATGTTCTATTGTTGAGAGATGGATTGACACGTTGGAATATCTATCAATTAGAGAATAATATTATTGAATTGGTTTTTGTAATTAGAATTTAATTGACAGATTAATCAAATCTGCGAGTAAAGTCGTATGAGATTAGTAAATTATTTTGATGGGTCAAGAGTTGATTCGGCAAATATAATTAAGCCCGACAAGTCCCTTGGATGTTTCGCATAGGAAACTGAATAAATTTATAATTTGTTGGATTTTGATGGAAAAAATAATTAAACTTTTTTTAAAAAAAATTAATTAAACTTGAGTTGCCATAAGTGTATGACACATGGCATACATTACTTCACAAAAACTAAAGTAATGATATCTCATATTTGAGTCATTCATAAAAAAATATCAATACTTTTTATATTAAATATTAATTTTTATATAAATAGGTATAGAAACGACCCGTCTTACGAATAAAGAACGATAATAACGTCTCAAAAAAGACCTATTCATATTGTTTTGTGTTATATATGTGTACAAAAGTTTACAAATAGTTGTAATAAAACTATTTATGAAAAATATGAGTACTTCAACAGAATAGTTCTAATAAAACTCCAGAACAATTATTACAATAGTTATGGTATATATATGGATTATTCTATGCTACACTTGGAGTACTTCTCCCCCCATGATGTGGTCAAATATCAATCATTGGATCATCAAGACATATGTCAATTTTCATAAAAATATATGGGTCCCACGTCATCTAATGGTATTGAAATAAGGGGAGAAGCATTTCCGGTGTAGCATAGACTAACCTATATATATATATATATATATATACATAATACAATAAAGATTACACATAATGGCGGCGCTATGCATAAGCCAGGGTGGAGAAAAAAAAATTGAAATTTTTTTAATATGTTTTTGAATAAATTTGGATTAATGTATTATTAGTCAGGGTATCTCAATTAAAAAAAATAAATATTAGAGGACTTAAAATTCTAGCCACAGTAAATTGATAATTTTGGCTCCGCCATTAATTACACACCCTTATATTTTATTTTTGAATTATTATATTATCTTGAGATGCAACACACATCATATTGTGAGTTACTCGTATTCAGAATGAGTTATGATGCAACATTCAAAAAGCCTCGGAGGTTTGAAGCTAGCTAGCGTAGATGGAGTACGAATCAACATAGATCAAAGTAGATTCAGCGCCGAGATCAAAAGTTGTGATTTGGTAAAGAACAAATTGTGCTATTGTTAAATCAAGTATAAAGTAATTGATTCGAGGCGTTTTATTTATAGAAATTTGTTAGTTTTGTTTTGTATTTTCAATAAAGTAACACTCCAATTAACATATATAGAGAGCATGTAGAGTTACTTACAATCGGCATCTGTTTTGACCCAGAGCTCATTCCCACTAATGTCGTCATTATTGGGCTTGAAGCTCCATGTGCTTTCCTTTGATATGCCTCGTTGAGGATAAATTGTGATGTCTTCTGCACTAGGCATTAATATTGTCCCCAAATTGGGATTATTCATGACCTTTAACTCATTTTTTGTGGCTTTATTATGTGCAGATGTACTGGAGCTTTCAGGATGTACTTTTCTGTTGAATATTTGTAGGATCTGCATTCTCAAGATAGACAGTTTCTTGTGATAATAATTAAGAAGCTGGATCGGCTGATGAAACTTAATTAATTACCTTGTGCAATTTCTTGTCAGCTGTTGCAGTATCCATTGTTCCTCCAGTGCAGGATGGTGCTGAGCTCCTGGAGGATATTGCATGAAGCATTCTTTTCTTGAGTATTTTTTTCATGAGATACACAGCTGATTTATCACTACTTTCCTTGTCCATTCGCTTTTCGCCCCTGTAGTCTGGTTTAGTTCCAGAATTTTCCTGATCTACGATTTTAGTCTTTTGAAAGAGCTCCCCGAGAGAAGTCCTGTGTTCTTTCCTCACAGGTGGCGCTGCTGCATCTGGTAGTTCGATTGCTGATCCGAAAAGATAACTCTGCAGTGGACAGATTATTCCTCCCGTCTCTGTGTTTTCCATGGGCTTGCCAACGAGCGTAGTAGCACTACAATGACTTATCCTTCCCGCACTGACATGACTGTTTCTTCCAGACGAGACATTACAACTCGAATCTCTGCCTCCCTGCAGTACCTTCTCCAACTCATCATTGATTAGCTTCAGCTCATTTTCAGTGACTTGAGTTTCCTTTTCTGCTATGTGATCCACAGAGATTGAAAATGTTGGTGTTGCAGGGTCTACAGGGTATCCTTGGGTGCCAAGAGTACCGATAGCAAGAAATCCATGGAAAAGCTCGGTGAGAGCAGCTGATGGCTCATCTTCAAGGTCCTGATCTTCTTCCACCCTTGAAGCCTCTAGGCTGCTGGCAAATGAGCTTCTCAGGTAATTCTCTCTCTGGCCTTTGCCCAAAGACTTGCTGTAGTAGTTTCCTTTCTGGTAGCATTGTAGGTCTTCTAGCGATGGCTGTCCTATTAGCCCTGCAAACACAATATATCCTTAATCCAATTCACAATCGAATCAAGATCAATGTATTCATGTTTCCAAACATTTAACACACCATATTGTTGCATGTATGCATATACTCAAATTTCTTATATTGGTCACCCACCAATAGAAAAGTCCTTTGGTGTTTCGCTGCTGTTCTGCCGGAACTTGCGGTGCATCCAACCTAGTAGCTGCACATAAATACAGAAGAATATGGTAAATTAATGGCAAAAAAGGAGATTCGGGTGCATGTCATAATTAAATCAGCTTACCTTCATTTCGGATTCTTAATTTCTATGAGATTAGCTGGTGAGTATCTTTAACAAGTTAGCGGCCGGGTAGAGTATTAAATAGAAAAGGGAAAATGAACCAATGTTAAAAGCAAATACGGCGCTAGCTACTGTGATAGTTTTTGGACGATTGAATTGTTGAAAGGCTCATTGTTTCCTCATGAGGTGTGACATTTGGTGATGTAACATCAGTTGCATGTTAAATGGATTTAGACTGTCAATTTGTGTCTGCCCAATTATTTTGATCAGTATCTTGTTGTATTTTAACAGAAGATCATATCAAAAGCTGGCAGCCATGCATATACGTTCGCGACATAATCACCATGATCATGAGATTTACCCGACATCTGATATGTGTTGTTCATTAATTAATTGTACAACATTTACCCTTGTATGTATTGATTGATTCAATCGTTTTTGTCTGCTTTCCTTCCAAAGCAACAGAATACTCATTTCTGCTATAAGCATGTGCTCAGCTTCCTTTCAATCTCACACATGCACTTTTCCTTTTTGCAAATTATTTTGTTTATAACATTATGCAGTTTGTACTTTTTCATCTATATATGTCTCCGGATAAACTTCCAAATGAAAAATTTTAGATTCTCAACAACTATCCATTTCTTTTCTTGTGGGTCGAAATATTTCGCTTCATTTACATGAGTTTATTCAACTCGATATAATTATTAATTTACATCTGCAAATACCTAGCAATGTATACATGACCTGCACATAAATATATATTACTGAAAAATCTAATGTAAAATGGAATTCAAATAATCATGTTTTAAATATGCCTATTTGGAGTGATGTTTGACTTGCCTAAATCTTCCATCTCATTTACAAATCTCCTGGATCGTGTCATGAGCTTATTTTATATTCTCTAGATTACTACAAGACGGATCAACTTTTAATGCACAAGTTCAACCTTTTCGAGTCATCGGTAATGCTCCAAAAAGGACTAATTGCGTAGATAGGGGGAGCTAGAGAATTAAGTTGTGTAGTTAGTACTGTGTGTTTATATATCATATGTTGTGCATTATTTTTGGAGATGGATGCCGCTCATTTATTACAAATGATCATGTCAAAGATATATATATATATATATATCAAGTCCAATTAAAATATGAGACAAGAAATCAGGTTGAAGACCCATTTGATCATGAGCCACAACCCGAACCTAAGGGTGGGTTTTCGGTATACCGTATCAAAAATATCGTATGAAAAAAATTCAAACCGGTAGCGATACTGAAATTTCGAAATTTTGATATTGAAAAAATTCATATTGATACCGTATAGATACCTTAAAAAAATTCCGTATACTGAAAAAATGTTTGTATATTGAAAAAATTTATGTACGGTATCCCGAAAATTCGGTATTTTGGGTTCGGTATTTCAGCCCTGGCTGAACCCATGCACTCACTTATTTATGTATTTAACTTGGGTACTTTAATTTAGAAGATGATATACCTCAATAAAGTGATCTCCTTGGGTGAGCTGATGAAACTCCTACAACAGAAGATGAGCTGCTGCTGACCTAAAATCACGAACAAGAGTGTTAAGGGGGGCCGGAAGGTGTTCCGGCGTATTCCCTCCGACGCTCAAGTCAGATGCAAGGATAGCGAAATATAGAGAGTAGTGTGTGTACACGAGTGAAGAATTAGGATCCAAATAATGAAAGTGAACCTGGTATTTATAGGAGAGGACTCCGAATCTTACGCTTACCTTCCTTATCAGGAACCTGAGAATCTCGGGATTGCAATCCCGAATATATAGGCGGATATCTCGTCTGAATCTAGCTTGACCATGAAAATATCGACATGTACATTTTATTCGAGATGACCTGTCATCACTAAGGCTCTATATTACTGCTCCCCCGGGGGTCATATGAAAAGGGGTGAGTGAGTTATTACTGAACTCCTGAACTCGCCCTAAAAATTGATCCTAACATCTTAACTAGCTCACCAAGGTTGTCGAACTCATTTACTAAGCTAACTCCCTACTAATATTGGGGCTGAGCTGAGCCCCAAACTCCCGAGCTGATCTCCCGACCCGAGCTGGGAATTATGGTGGGGGATCTTGGCCGAGCTCCGAGCTCCCGAGCTGGGAATTATGGTGGGGGAGCTTCGCCGAGCTCCGAGCTCCCGAGCTGAGCTTCCGACCCGAGCTGGGAATTATGGTGGGGAAGCTTGGCCGAGCTCCGAGCTCCCGAGCTGAGCTCCCGACCCGAGCTGGGAATTATGGTGGGGGAGCTTGGCCGAGCTCCGAGCTCCCGAGCTGAGCTCCCGACCCGGTTCTGGTTGATTAGGGATGTTTTTTCTATATTAGGGTCATCTATTAGCTGAGGTGGTTTCCTCCTCTGGGTATCACAAGTCCCTCCCATAAAAGTCGAATTGAGGTCAAATACTCGAAATTCGTTTTTATTCTGAGATGACCATAAAAGAATGCCGAGCTGAGGTGCTCCGCCGAGCCCAGCTGTCACTCTGACAAGAACTAGGTAACGGTAACTTTTCCAAAGAATCTGAGCCGTAAACCTGTCTAAATTCAACGGTTCGATTTAACCCGAGCTTTCTATAAATAGCCCCTTGCTGTGAAAACTTCATTTTCACTTTCTTCACTTCTTACTTCTATAAATTCTCTCTCGAATTCCTTTTTCCAAGCTTCCTCGCTTTCTTACCTTTCTCCCAAGTTTCCGAGCTTCCTAAGTAAGTATTCCTTTCATGGCCACTTCTTCCCGAGCTCACTCTGGAAGCTCAGACGAAGTATTCCGTGAGGTGGATCAATTTGATTCCCTCGCTCTTACTCCCGCAAGAGAGTCTACAGGCCAGGACCCTGCTCGCCCCTCGACCTCAGCTCAGGATGTTGACTCGGGCAATGACCCTGATGTCCCTGCGGCGCCGTGGTTTGAGCTGTATCCTTCCGAGCTAGATGCTTCGGACGAGGACAAAATAAGAGCTCTATCCCATGCTCCCAAGGAATATGAGTTTATTATTCCCGACCTTGATGACCGAGCTGACAATCCCCTAGAGGGATATTACACCTTTTATGTAGATCAATTAGAAGCTGGTCTAAGGTTTCCCATGCCCCTCATCTTCCAACAACTCAGCCGTTATTATGAGCTTGACTTAGGGCAGTTCACCCCTAACTCCTTCCGAACCTTGTGCAGCTTTATAGTTCTCTTCAGAACATTAGGCTTTGAAGTAACTTGTTTTACTATCTGTAACTTTTTTCTCCCCAAACGCTCTGAGGAGGGCCCTTTTTACTTCTCTTGCCGACCTAATTGTAAATTTTTTAAGGGCTCTCCCAGTTCAAACAAAAACTGGAAAAACTCTTTCTTTTTTGTTCATCCCTCCGATGCCTGGGGACATATGCTCAGCTTGGAGGGAAACTCTCCCCCTCCTGCCTGTTCCTGCCCCGGGCTTTCGACAGGGGGAGTTGTTTACCGGAGCCCTAAGGGCTATAGGGGTAAGGTGCTTCGATACTTCTGCCCTTCTGGCAGAAGATCTGCTCTGTCACCATGGGCTCAGCTCGGCCGATGTCTCGGTCCGAGGAAACTTAGGTATGGCCCTTCCCCGCCCTTGCTCTCTATTTTTTTTTTTTTTTTACTGACCTCCTTTCTACTTACTCAAAAAAAAGAGTCATGAATGCTGCCATGAAGAGGATGCTAGAGAAAAAGAAGACACCAGCTCAGCCAGGGAGCAAGGCTGAAGCTACCTCGGGAAAATCCAAAGCTGCTTCGCCCCGCGCTGCTGCTGCCTCCGAGCCATCCTCTGCCCTTTCCAAAGGCTCTAAGAGGCGTGCTGTATCCAGACCCCACCCCGAGGTAGTAGAGCTGGATTCGGGAAAATCTACCATTCCCAAGGTAGTGCCTCTTTGGCAGTTCAGGTCGGAGAAGCCTCAAACCCCTGTGGTCCGATGCCGCTCCAATTTCTTTGACATGTACCATGATGAGCTTCGGATAGTGGGGGTAGGTCCTACCCCAGCAGCAGGCTCAGTCCTTCGGGACATGCTTTCTCAAGCTGATGCTGACTTTGTGAAGAACCTTGGCTGGGCTGAGCTCCTACAGCTCTCCAACACCGCTTCCGCTGAGGTGATTTATACTCTATTTACTTTAAGCTCAGCACTTTATACTCAGCTCAAAACGATCTCTGTCCTATGCCAGGCTGCCGCACTGAATGCCGAGGTGTCCCTCCAAGCTTCCATTGCTCGAAAGCAACTCATCAAGGACACCAAGAGTTTTGATACTCATCTTGCAGAGCTGAACCAAGAGCTTGAGGTTCTAAATCTAGCTCATAACAAGGAGGTGGACACTCTCCGAGCTCAAATGGAGGAGATGCGGATGGGCTTCCAGGCCGACCGGCTGAAGCAATTGAATGACCTCCGATTCTTCGAGGTGAGAAGGAAGCCCTGCAAGGTGAACTTAAAGGTTCCCAGGATCAGCTTTCTCAAGCCCTCCAAGAGCTAGAGTTGTCCCGAACCGAGCTGGACAAGGGAGCTGAAGGCTTCAAAGAAGGCTTCCTAAAGTCAGACGAGTTCATGGATGAGGTTGCTGTCCAAGCCTATGGCTACTTATCGAAAGGGTTCGAGGGCTGTACCCAGCAGTTCAGGGCGGCAGGTTACCCTCCTGAAGGGGTTCCTGTAGATTTTCTGGATTTGGATGGGTTTGCCCTCTCCCTCACCTCAGGAGAGCCAGTTAAGGAAGGTGAGAGCGAGGCTGAGCAGGGTGAAGGGGAGGGAGAGAATGAGCATTGATTTTTGTTATGAGGGATGTAAACATTTAACTTCTCGCTTTACTATGCAAACTAATTTATTACATTGTTTCTCTTTTATTTATCTGAATTGACCTACAAATGAGAAATAAGAGCTGAGCTAAACTAACACCCAAAGGTGCTAAGTTCAACTAACACCAAAAAGTGTTGAGCTGAGCTGAGCTCCTTGAATGGAGATAAGATTAACATTTAAATAAACTAACACCCAAAAGTGTCGAGCTGAGCTGAGCTCCCTAAAAGGAGGTGAGATTATCACCTAAAAATAAACTAACACCCGGAGGTATTGAACTGAGCTTAGCTCCCTAAGGGGAGCAAAGTACTTATTTAAAAATAAACCAACACCCGGAGGTGTTGAACTGAGCTGAGCTCCCAAGAGACTTTCTCGACTTTGAGGGCTTATCGGGTGAAACTTAATCCGGAGAAGTGTGTATTTGGAGTGAGGGGAGGTAAGTTTTTGGGGTACATGGTTACTGAGAGGGGCATAGAGGCCAATCCTGAGAAGGTGCAGGCTATCCGATCCATGTCTGGTCCTCGTAATCTGCAAGAAGTTCAGAGATTGGCAGGAAGGATAGCAGCTTTGTCTCTATTTATATCAAGACCAGTCCATAGAAGTTTAACTTTCTTCAAAGTGCTTCGCAAAGCCAAGAAATTTGAATGGGATGATGAATGCGGGAAGGCATTTGATGACCTAAAAAGCTATTTAGCTGAACTCCCTGTATTGGCTAAGGCTATTCCAGGTGAACCATTGTACATCTACTTGTCAGCCTTGGAAGGGGCAGTCAACTCAGTACTTATTAGGCAGGAGGGAGCAGCTCAACACCCTATCTATTTCTTCTCACATGCCCTTAAGGGTGCAGAACTCCGGTATTCGGAGGTGAAAAAGCTAGCATTGGCCTTGATTATGACAGCAAGGAAGCTCAGACCTTACTTTCTATCACATCCTATTGTGGTGCTGACCAACAGCCCCATTGGGAGGATATTGACTCGAGTTGATATTTCGGGAAGATTGGTGAAATGGACTACGGAGCTCAGTGAGTATGACATCCAGTATGAACCAAGGTCAGCCATTAAGGCTCAGGCGTTGGCTGATTTCCTGGCCGAAACGAGACATGTGGAAGTAGAGGGTATGTGGAAAGTATATGTGGATGGCTCTTCTAATAATGAAGGATGCGGAGTTGGGGTGTTTTTGATCTTTCCTCGTGGAGATGAGATCAGATTGGCAGTTAGATTGGATTTTCGAGCTTCTAATAACAAGGCAGAGTATGAGGCTATGTTAATTGGCCTCCGAGCAGCTAAACAAGCTGGGGCAGCTCGGGTGCATCTCTACTCTGATTCACAGTTAGTAGCTCAGTAGGTGAATGGAACGTATGAAGTCAAAAATGAAAAGTTGAAGGAATACATGGGGGCAATAGAAACTCGTGGTCTCTTTGATGAGGTAATGTTTGAAAAAATTCCAAGGGAGAGCAATGAAAAAGCAGATTATCTTGTCAAGATGGCTAGCTCACTTCATAACTGGAAAAATAGAGAGGTAGTCGTGCAAGTGGAATTAATACCTTCTACTGAGCTCACACCATTAGCTCAGGAAGAGAGTGACTGGAGAAAAGAGCTCTTGAAATACATGGAGAAGGGCGAGTTACCAAAAGATCCAAAGAAGGCATATCGGTTGAAGCAGAGGAGTCTCCGCTTTGTGATGGTGGAGGGAGTTCTTTATAAGAGGTCATTTTCTGGACCTCTTCTCAAGTGTTTAGGCCCTAAAGAAGCTCATTATGTCCTAAAGGAGATACACGAGGGGTGTTGTGGCAATCACTTGGGGTCTTATTCCCTAGCCCGTAAGGTTCTCTTAGCGGGATATTTTTGGCCTACTATTATGAAAGGTGCCATAGCTTTGGTGACTTCTTGTGACAGTTGTCAGCGACATAGCAGACTTCAGCATCAGCCAACAGTGTTAATGAAAGGAATCGTGGCAGCGTGTCCTTTCGATCAGTGGGGAATGGATATTGTGGGTCCCTTCCCTCCAGCCCCAGCTCAGAAGAAATTCTTGTTGGTCGCTATTGATTACTTTTCTAAGTGGGTGGAGGCGGAGGCCCTGGCTCGAATTACTGAAGGGGAAGTGCTGAAATTTCTATGGAAGAATATAGTATGCAGATTTGGGGTACCTAGGAAGCTCATTTCTGATAATGGGAGACAATTTCAAGGAGCTCGGGTGCAAGCATGGTGTAAAGAGATGAAAATTCAACAGCACTTCACATATGTCCATTATCCTCAAAGCAATGGTCAAGTGGAGGTGACTAACCGGTCTTTGGTGCAAAGCTTGAAAGACACGCTTGGGAAAAGCCCAAGGAAATTGGGTGGAAGAGCTTCCTAGTGTGTTATGGTCGTATCGTACTACGCCGAGAATTGGGACCGGAGAGACCCCATTTAGTCTGGTGTATGGAAATGAGGCAGTCCTACTGGCAGAGATTGAAGAAGAGTCAGCTCGGATCATTTTCTATGATGAGAAAAATGGAGAAAGGAGAATGGAAGACTTAGATTTTTTGGATGAAAAGAGAGAAGCTGCTGCCATCAGAATGGAGGCGTACAAGAGCAGGATAGCTCAATCCTATAATCGTCGGGTGCATAGGAAGGGATTCCAGGTAGGAGATTTGGTACTCAGAAAATTTCAAGATGCGGTCGTAGGGAAGCTCGACCCTAAATGGGAAGGACCGTACAAGGTGGTGATGAGGCTCAGTTCGGATGCTTACTACTTAGAAGATTCAAAGGGAAAGATGCTGAAGAGACCATGGAGTGCTTACAATTTACGCAAATATTATTCTTAAATGTTGCAAGAACAATTTTCCTTTAAGTTGTAATTAATGCAAGTTGCATTTTACTTTTATCTATAAGCAGTTATTCTTTCAGAAATATTGATGAAAACACACCTTAGTCACGCCTCTTAGGCCCCTGACTTTGGTTCAGCTCATCACCTTAGTCACGCCTCTTAGGCCCGACTTTGGTTCAGCTCATCGCCTTAGTCACGCCTCTTAGGCCCCTGACTTTGGTTCAGCTCATCACCTTAGTCACGCCTCTTAGGCCCCTGACTTTGGTTCAGCTCATCGTCTTAGTCACGCCTCTTAGGCCCCTGACTTTGGTTCAGCTTATCACCTTAGTCACGCCTCTTAGGCCCCTGACTTTGGTTCAGCTCATCACCTTAGTCACGCCTCTTAGGCCCCTGACTTTGGTTCAGCTCATCGCCTTAGTCACGCCTCTTAGGCCCCTGACTTTGGCTCAGCTCACTATCTTAGTCACGCCTCTTAGGCCCAACTTTGGTTCAGCTCCCTACCTTAGTCACGCCTCTTAGGCCCCTGACTTTGGTTCAGCTCATCGCCTTAGTCACGCCTATTAGGCCCCTGACTTTGGTTCAGCTCATTACCTTAGTCACGCCTCTTAGGCCCCTGACTTTGGTTTAGCTCATCGCCTTAGTCACGCCTCTTAGGCCCCTGACTTTGGTTCAGCTCATCACCTTAGTCACGCCTCTTAGGCCCCTGACTTTGGTTCAGCTCATCACCTTAGTCACGCCTCTTAGGCTCCTGACTTTGGTTCAGCTCATCGCCTTAGTCACGCCTCTTAGGCCCCTGACTTTGGCTCAGCTCACTACCTTAGTCACGTCTCTTAGGCCTGACTTTGGTTCAGCTCCCTACCTTAGTCACGTCACCTCGACCCTGATTTTTGGGCTCAGCTCAGTTACAACACTTTGATTTCAGCCCTTAGCCCATTTTAGATACTCAATTACAAATGGTGTTAGCAGGTTAATTAAACACGCACTTGGTAATTATGAGGGGTCACTTCACATTGCTATCATTTAGATGAGCTGGGAGTCAAGGCAATTTGGTTTGGGAGCTCGGGAGCTCGAGAGCCCATTTAGGCGATCTGAGAACATATGTCAGGTCAGGTCGGAAGTTTGGCTACGGCAGCTCAGCTCGGCTCTGGGAGCTCAGCTTGGCTCCTGAAGCTCAGCTCAATTCAACACCTCCGGGCGTTGGTTTATTTTTAAATCAGTACTTTGCTCCCCTTAGGGAACTCAACTCAGTTCAACACCTCCGGGTGTTGGTTTATTTTTAAATAAGTACTTTGCTCCCCTTAAGGGTCTCAGCTCAGTTCAACACCTTCGGGTGTTGGTTTATTTTTAAATAAGTACTTTGCTCCCCTTAAGAAGCTCAGCTCAGTCCAACACCTCCGGGTGTTGGTTTATTTTTAAATAAGTATTTTGCTCTCCTCCCCTCAACCCTTGAGTGAAAGAGTTAACCAAGGTGTCACCTGTGGCAGCAGGCACTTCCAGAGCTGCTGTATTGAAGCGTTGAACGTACTCCCTCAAGGGTTCCACCTCAGATTGCTTCAGATTAAACAAACTGAGGGAAGTCTTCAAATATTTTTTACTACTCGCATATTGGTGTAGAAAAGCTGAACTGAAATCGTTGAAACTTCGGATGCTACCAGGCTGTAAGAGGTTGAACCATTGTTGAGCTGACCTCACTAAAGTAGTGAGAAAAACCCGAAACTTAATTGCATCCGAATATCTATGTAACAGAGCTGCATTTTCAAATCTTCCCAAATGCTCTTCCGGATCTGAGCTCCCATCATACTCCCCTAAAGTAGGCTGTTTGAAATTTGCAGGGAGTTACTCATCTAAAATAACCCGAGAAAAGGGGCTCTCCCTCTGCATAGGCCCAAGCCGGCCTCCAACTTGCCGGCCCAATCTCCTAATCTCCTCCCACATCGCATCCATTTGGTTCGGCTGCCCTCCTGCTGGAGGGGGAGGAGGTGGTGGGTTCTGACCCATGGCCGCTTGTACCGTTTGAGTGATGAACTGACTAAGCTGATCCACAGTCATGTCCGCCACATTCCCCACTCCTCCTCCTCTACCTCTTCCTCTTCCTTTCCTGCCATATCTACGCCTTAGCTTAAATTTCCCACAGACGGTGCCAATTGATATACCTCAATAAAGTGATCTCCTTAGGTGAGCTGATGAAACTCCTCCAACAGAAGATGAGCTGCTGCTGACCTGAAACCACGAACAAGAGTGTTAAGGGGGGCCGGAAGGTGTTCCTGCGTATCGCCTCCGACGCTCAAGTCAGATGCTAGGATAGCGAAATATAGAGTGTAGTGTGTGCACACGAGTGAAGAATTAGGATCCAAATAATGAAAGTGAATCTGGTATTTATAGGAGAGGACTCCGAATCTTACGCTTACCTTCCTTATCAGAAACCCGAGAATCCCGGGATTGCAATCCCGAATATATAGGCAGACATCTCGTCTGAATCTAGCTTGACCGTGAAAATATCGACATGTACATTTTATTCGAGCTGACCTGTCATCACTAAGACTCTATATTGCTGCTCTCCCGGGGGTCATACGAAAAGGGGTGAGTGAGTTATTACTGAACTCCTGAACTCGCCCTAAACATTGATCCTAACATCTTAACTAGCTCACCAAGGTTGTCGAACCTATTTACTAAGCTAACTTCCTACTAATATTGGGGCTGAGCTGAGCCCCAAGCTCCCGAGCTGATCTCACGACCCGAGCTGGGAATTATGGTGGGGGAGCTTGGCCGAGCTCCGAGCTCCCGAGCTGATCTCCCGACCCGAGCTGGGAATTATGGTGGGGGAGCTTGGCCGAGCTCCGAGCTCCCGATCTGAGCTTCCGACCCGAGCTGGGAATTATGGTGGGGGAGCTTGGCCGAGCTCCGAGCTCCCGAGCTGAGCTCCCAACCCGGTTCTGGTTGATTAGGGATGTTCCTTTTATATTAGGGTCATCGATGAGTTGAAGTGGTTTCCTTCTTCGGGTATCAGAAGACATCTACATCTTTTCTTTCATTCTAATAACCAGAAGGAAACTTACCAAAAGGGCAAAAATGAAGCAGGTTATACAACTAGCGCATCCAGCTAATCCGCAGGCGAATGGCTTTTTATATGTGGTTTTTCTATTTGTCATTTCCATTAATTAATTTATTAATGGAGTTTATGGTCAATTAGAGGTTACATCATTCACGTAGTGGAAAATCCTTGTGGATTTGCATTTCATGTGAATGGTCTCAATATGGAATATGATATATACTTAGTAGCTTGTTGCTATTATTTTGGTTGACACGACGAATTATGCTGGTTGTGTATCGACAGCAACTTGGGGGCCATTGTGGTATTTTATTTTATTTTTTTTTGGCAGGCCTACTTGTGCTAATTGCTTTATATCAAATGTTATATATGGATTTCTCTTGTTGGGTTGACAATAGTGCTGAACACCTTTTTATTATTCTTAGAAAACAAAATTACGTGCGTTGGACGTGAAAGATATTTTTATATAAATAATATGTGTAGATGATTCTTATATAAGGTGCGTAGATGGTTATACTCAATTGGAGTTATCTAGTGTCTCAATTAAACAGTTTTTTGGTTATATCGCTTGTCACGACAACCAAAGTAGTAGTTCAAATACATCATACGGCTTTCAATCAAAAATTGAACAACATAATTAAAAAAAAATAGAAAAACATAACAAAAGTATAACATAATATTGATTGTTACTATCATGGACGGATCCATGTTGGGGCTATGGTGGGCTATAGCCCACCCTAACTTCTTTTTAAAATATATATATATTTGTATATATATATAAATGATTAATAATGTTGTAAAATTTTTACATTTATAATATAAGTATTGTTTCTCTGAAATTTTTTGTACTCATGATTTTGGTCTCTCAAGTCTTGAGTACACACATTAAATCTATTTCTTTTAGATTAATTTTAAATATTTTAAGCTTGTGTGATACAAATGTATATAAAAAATGAGAATTTTCATGATTGAGCTAGAGTTAAAAATCGTAATTCTTAAATATTGAAATTACTTTTTTTAGTTTTGATCAATTATTCAATGCTTGATCAAAATAAATTATGTGGATTGGGAAAAAAATTAAATCGTATTTATTGTCATTTGTCATTTACACTAAAGTCTAAATTCATAAAATTATCAAATGAGTTTCAAAATATTGTATATAATTTTTTTTTATATTTTATGATAATAATATATAATTTATTATATTAAGTTCAAGTCTCCCCTAACTCTAATTCCTGGATTCATTCCTAGTTACTATAATGGTGTTTTGTTTTTCAACTAGAATACGATTAATATTGCAAGAAGTTGAACCAATTTAACTATGATATAACCAAATATTTGATTTGTCATTATCATCTCCTTGTATATTGTATTTGTTATATTGAGTTTCGAGCTATTGAATTAGGTTACATTATAAATTTCTTAATGATAACATCAAATAAAAATAAAAATCGCACTCATATACTAAAAATCTTCTAATACAAAAGTAATTTGATAAATTGTTTGTGCTTTTATTCACCTTGATTCAAACTTGACTCTCATGTTTTCAGATAAAATCAAATGATGCATCCATTAATTAGTACAAATATGATTTCACTAAACTCGCATTAATCATTTCATTAATGATTTCTTTTGGAACAACCGGTAAAACTTGTACGAAGTCACCTCCAACAACAGTCACTCTTTCACCAAATCATGATTTTTGAATTACAGTTTATTCTTGTAAGTTCTTATCGATAG